>NC_068914.1:74609368-75234368 GCF_023091745.1 Budorcas taxicolor | reverse complement strand
GAAGAGACATAGGAAAGAGTGGTTCATTGTATGTTAGTGATGATTGTTCTAGTTCTGCTGCAGGGTGTACGTGCCAGGTGGGTATGTGCATGCTCAGTTGTGTCTGACTCTCTGTGACCCCATGGAGTGTAGTCTACCAGGCTCCTCTGTATGGGATTTCCCAGGCAAGGATACTGGAGTAGGTTCCATTTCTTCCTCCAAGGGATCTTCCCAACCCAAGGATCAAACCTGATGCAGGTATAACCACTTTTTCACTTTCTAAAGTACTACAAATTAGTGTTATGTTGCAGAGATTATATGACTACTAGCCTCAAATTATTTATTCAGTTAAAAAAATTTTGTAAAATAAGTGAAATAATATGCAAGTAAGCAGCAAACCATTAATTCTCTGTGTGTAAATCTAGGTGCTTTCAAATAACATTTAAAGTTAGACTGACATAGTTTGAAACATAATACTTGTCACATTATAATTGTATATATTTAAATCACCCATAAAAATATTTTTTAGCTTGGTCAAATCAAATATTTCAACTGTGGAAAGAAAGAGTTGGGGGAGCATAAAGATAATGTTTTATGTCATTTTGTTGGTAATATAAAAAAGGGGGTTTCCCTGGTGGAATCCACCTGCCAGTGCAGGAGACTCAGGTTTGATCTCCTGGAGAGGGAAATGGCAACCCACTCCAGTATTCTTGCCTGGGAAATCCCATGGACAGAGGAGCCTGGTGGGCTACAATCCATGAGGCTGTGAAGAGTCGGACATGACAAGTTTGTCCTCCTAACATTTCAGACTAGAGTCTCCAGGCATGTTGTTGCAGTTATGAACAAAACCACTCCAAACTTGGCATAAAACTCTCGTGGTTCTGGGTGTTGACTAGGCTCATGATTTTTTTTAATTTATTTATTTTTGGCTGTGCTGGGTCTTTGTTGCTGCATGGGCTTTTCTCTAGTCGCAGGTAGCAGGGGCTACTCTTCATTGCATTGCTCAAGCTTCTTATTGCAGAGTACAGGCTCCAGGGCACCGAGCCTCAGTAGTTGCGGTGTTTGTGCTTGCGTGCTAAGTTGCTTCTGTTGTGTCTGGCTCTTTGAGACCCCATGGACTGTAGACCACCAGGCTCCTCTGTCCATGGAATTTTTGAGACAAGAATACTGGAGTGGGTTGCCATTTCCTTCTCCAGGGGATTTTCCCAACCCAGGCATCGAGCCCAGGTGTCCTAAATTGAAGCCGCCAGGAAGCCCACAGTAGTTGTGGCACATGGGCTCAATAGTTGTGGTTCCCTGGCTCCAGAGCACAGGCTCAATAGCTGTGGCCAGTGTGCTGAGTTGCTCCGCGGCATGTGGGATCTTCCTGGATCAGGGATCAAGCTCGAGTCTCCTGCGTTGGTGGGTGGATTCCTTACCACTGAGCCACCAGGGAAGCCCGCTAAGTGATTCCTGTACAAAAAAGTATTTGTAGTTACCGTGGCCTGGAGTTATCTTGGGGGCCTACTAGACTCACATGTCTGACACTTGAGCAGGGAAGTCCAAATAGGTAGAAGCTGGAATAGTTGGGGCTCCTTGTTATATCCCTCGAATTCTTTGTAGTCTTTCCAGCATAGAGGAAAGACTTCATGGTAGCCAGGCTTCTTACATGGAGGCTTAGGGCTGCTAAAGTACTTGTTCCAAGTAAGAGAACCAGAAGGGAACTATAGTGTCTTTTATGACCTAAATTCAGAATCAGTGTCATTTCCACTGCATTTTATTTGTTAGAAGCAACTTACTAAGGCCAATCCATATTTGAAGGGAAGGGAAGGGAATTAGTCTACCTCTTGCTGGGAATGAAGTGTCAGGAATGAAGTGAAGTGAAGTGTTAAGTGTTAGTCTCTTAGTCGTGTCCTGACTCTTCGAGCCCATGGACTGCAGCCCGCCAGGCTCCTCTGTCCATGGGATTTCCCAGGCAAGAATACTGGAGTGGGTAGCCATTCCCTTCGCTAGGGGATCTTCCCAACCAGGGAATGAACCCCAGTCTTCTGCATTGCAGGCAGATTCTTTACTGTCTGAGCTCCTAGTGTCAAGAATACGCAAAACTTATTTCAAATCCGGTTTAGTCTTCCCTCAAGCTACAAATTATTTATCTTCCTCCAAATGCAAAACACAAGCACTCAAAGGCAAAACTGAAGCCCTCAAAGTCTTAACCTAGTACAGCATCACGCTCAGGCTTGAGATCCAGGATCAGTTCAGTTCAGTCGCTCAGTCATGTCTGACTCTTTGCGGCCCCATGGACTGTAGCACAGGCTTCCCTGTTCATCACCAACTCCCGGAGTTTACTCAAACTCATGTCCATTGAGTTGGTGATGTCATCCAACCATCTCATCCTCTGTCATCTCCTTCTCCTCCTGCCTTCAGTCTTTCCCAGCCACAGGATCTTTTCAAATGAACCAGTTCTTTACATCAGGTAGCCAAAGTATTGGAGTTTTAGCTTCAGCATCAGTCCTTCCAATGAATATTCAGGATTGGTTTCCTTTAGGATGGACTGGTTGGATCTCCTTGCAGTCCAAGGGACTCTCAAGAGTCTTCTCCAACACCACAGTTCAAAAGCATCAGTTCTTTGGCGCTCAGCTTTCTTTATAGTCCAACTCTCACATATGGACATGACTACTGAAAAAAACCATAACTTTGACTAGATGGACTTCGTGGTGGCTCAGATGGTAAAGCGTCTGTCTACAATGCTGGAGACCCAGGTTCGATTCCTGGGTAGGGAAGATCCCCTGGAGAAGGAAATGGCAATCCATTCCAGTACTTTTGCCTGGAAAATCCCATGGACAGAGGAGCCTGGTAGGCTACAGTCCATGGGGTTGCAAAGAGTCGGACACGACTGAGTGACTTCACTTTCACTTTGACTAGACGGACCTTTGTTGACAAAGTAATGTCTCTGCTTTTTAATGTGCTGTCTAGGTTGGTCATAACTTTCCTTCCAAGGAGTGAGCATCTTTTAATTTCATGGCTACAGTCACCATCTGCAGTGATTTTAGAGCCCAAAAATATAAAGTCTGACACTGTTTCCATTGTTTCCCCATCTATTTGCCATGAAGTGATGGGACCAGTTGCCATGATCTTAGTTTTCTGAATGTTGAGTTTTAATAATTTTAACAATTTAACATTTAGAGATCCAGGATCTTGTCATTTAATCAGATCCAAGTGGAGATAAGGCTATTTGGCTATAGTTCCTTGGGTATAGCTCCTTGAGTATACTTGCTTTCACTTTGAAGACCTGTGAACTAAAAAGTCACATTATCTTCTCCCATACCCAGCCCACCCGTATGCAATAATGGGCATAAGGTAACAACTGTAGACATTCCTATTCAAAAATAAAGAAGGATGTAAAGAACAGAACAGTCACTGGTCCACATCAGTTCTGAAATCCAGCCAGGCACATATTGCTAGTTTTGAGAGTAGGGTTAACCCCTGTTGCCCAGGAACCATCCTCAGAGCCTCTGTTCATTGTGTACTGTCTCTGTCCTTTTTAGTCCAAGATGATGATGTTTCTGAATGTAAAATTCTTCTCTGTGAATCTTATTGAAGGGTTCACTATGTTAGACAAAAGCCACACTTACACACTGATAGAAGCCCTTCTCTACCTTAGGCTTTGTTTCCCTGACCCTCCTAGGGTTCCTGGCTGGGTTTGAAAATTAAACTGACAAAGTACACAGATTTATCTAATGTACGTTTTATGTGAAACAGGAGATAGAAACGAGGGCTCAAAGAAATGTTTGAAGCTGAGTATTTTTATGCTAGGTTTAATGAAGAGTGGACAGTGTGGAGAAATGATAGATCAAAGAATATGAAGTCACAGTGCATAAATTGGTGTAAGTTTAGGATGGCCTGCTGTTAGGACTGGAGAAGGAAATGGCAACTCATCCCATTATTCTTGCCTGGAGAATCCCGTGGACAGAGGAGCCTGGTGGGGTGCCTTCTGTGCGGTTGCACAGAGTCAGACACGACTGAAGCGACTTAGCAGCAGCAGTTAGCAGCAGCACCAGCTGTTAGGACTCCTCGCCTTGTCCCTTTGTCTTTGGATATACAGATACTCTTTTCTTACAGGTATAGAGAGCCGGCTTCTTACAGGAGGGTTTTATGATTTGCCTTAGGGGAGAAGACTAAAGTGACCTTCCTCTTTCTAATCTTTTCTCAGATATTTCAGCTTAAAATATTCAATATGCCAGGGTGCCATATTTTGATTTTAGCATGTCCTAAACTCTGTCAGCTTCCTTAAAAGCTTTTGTGGGACAACACTTTTAATATTCTTAGAAAGCCTTTTGTTTGAAAGAATTTATGAGATTCCACCTTAAATCTCTTTCAAGTCTTAGCTAGGGGTAGGAAAACTGGCCAGTGATCTGAGATTTGTTTTGACTTTTTTTTTGGCCTTTTCATGCGACTTGCTGGATCCCACCACAGATCACACCTGCGCCTCTTGCAATGGAAGTGTGGAGCCTTAACCACTGGACATCCAGGGAATTCCCTGTTTTTTTGTTTTTAAAGGGCTGTTAAAAAATAAAAGAAGAATGTTCAACAGAGACTGTGTAAGGCCCTCAAAGCCTAAAATACTTAGCAGGCCCTTTATAGGAAAAGTTTGCCAACCCTTGGTCTGAATAAGAGTAATATTTAGGCCATGTTTCCCTGACACTCCCTTGAATTTGATCATTGCTCAGAGGGCGTTTCTTCTTTTTTAAAAATAATTTTATTTATTTTTATTTTTGGCTCTGGTGGGTCTTTGTTGCCATGAGGGCTTTTCAGTAGTTATGGTAAGCAGGGGCTACCCTCTAGTTGTGGTGCACTGGCTCCTCATTCCTTCTCTATATTCTGCTCGAAAATTATATAATTCCTTCTTTTTCTCATCTCTGCCTGTGCTTTATGGATCACAGCTGAAAACACAACCACAGACAGTTGACACATTTGACATTCTTCCTGGAAATCTCCGAACCAGATTCATCATTTTATTAGTTCAGTATATAGATATTTGTCAGTACATTTGTTGTATCTATTTTTCACATTTCTGCAGGTGTCAGCTTTGCTAAACTTTCCACCATTATCTTATAAGATTCTCTTTTCCTGTTGCTTCCAATAGCACTCTCCTGACTTTATTTTTATTCTTGATGTAAGCTTCCAATAATCAATTTACTTTATTTTTGTTGACGATCTTTGTTTGTTTGTTTTTTTAATAACTGTATTGATTTGTTGTTTCATTAGTTGTTTTTGGCTCTGCTGGGTCCCTGTTGCTGGGTGTTTCTCTGGTTGCAGAGAGTTAGCACTACTCTCTAGTTACAGTGCGTAGATTGCTCATTTCAGTGGCTTCTCTTGTTGCAGAGCACAGGCTGTAGGCTGCATGGGCTTCAGAAGCTGTGACCCCCGGCCTCTAGAGCACGACCCAGTAGTTGTGGTGCAGAGGCTTAGTTGCTCCATGGCACATGGGATCTTCCTGAACCAGGAGTTGAACCTGTGTCTCCTGCATTGGCACACGGATTCTTGACTGCTGAACCACCAAGGAGGTCCTCCTCACTTTCTTTTAAGCCAAGGATTAGTAACCTTTTTCTGTCAAGGGCCAGATAATAAATATTTTATTTTGAACTTTATGGTCTCAGGCACACCTATCCAACTCTGCTCTTGTAGTGAGAAAGCAGCCATAGACATACACAGTAGGTAAACATGAATATTGACTGTGTTCCCAGAAGACTTAATTTATGAAAACAGGCAGGCAGGTTGAATTTTGCCAGTAGATGGTAGTTTGGTGATCCCTGTTTTAAATCTTTATATTGACAACTTCCTACCAGTGTCCTTAAGGCCCTTCAAGGACTGTCCTAGAGCCACACACCACAACTACTGAGCCCGCATGATGCAACTGTGAAGCCCGTGCACCTAGAGTCTGTGTTCTGCAACGAGAGAAGCCACTGCAGTGAGATGCCCACGCACCGCAACAGAGAGTGGCACCCCGTCACTGCAGCTAGAGAGAACTCGCAGCCTCGAAGCCCTAGTGTGACCAAAAATAAAATATAAATGAAAACAGTGAGATCCTTCAGGCTTTCACTAACACTTTCAAGGCCCTTCTCGCTTTCTCCTGCCACCCAGTCCCAAAGCTAAACATTTTAATTTTTGTAATGGGAGTAACCCACTCCCTATACCAAAATCTGTTTTGGCTATCTGTTGCTGTATAGCACACTTTGCCAAAATTAAGTGATGTAAAATACCACTCACTTTTTCTTTCACGGTTTTTTGATGTTTGGACTCAGGTAGGCAGTTCTTTCTCATGGTTTCTCATGAGGATGCTATCAAATGATAGCTGGGTCTGGAATCAGATCTTAAAAGCATTCCTTACCAAAGTCTCTTACACAGTTAGAGGCAGATAGTAGCTGAGCCTGGGGTCTCCAAGGATATTCCTCATTGACAAGTCTGGTGGCTGAACTTGGGAAGACTCAAACAGCTGGCACCCCTGTCTCTAACCCTCTGAGGCTTCAGTCCATAGACTCTCTGAAAGTGAAGTCGCTCAGTCGTGTCCGACTCTTTGTGACCCCGTGGACTGTAGCCCACCGTCCTCTGTCCATGGGATTCTCCAGGCAAGAATACTGGGGTGGGTTACCATTTCCTTCTCCAAGGGAATCTTCCCAACCCAGGGATTGAACGCTGGTCTCCCACATTGCAGGCAAACGCTTTAACCTCTGAGCCATAGACTCTCTAGCATCAGGGATTTAGGGTGGCTGGATATCTTACATGGTAATTCAGGACCCCAAGCTTGTCTGAACTGGGAGGGTGTCACACGGAGGGTTTATCACCTTTTATGACCTAACTTCCGAGGTTGTTCAGCGTCACTTCTGTTGTGTTCTCTTCATGGGGAGGAGAATTAAAGTACACTTTTTTTGTAAGTGGCCATGTCACGTGGCTTGTGGGATCTCAAAGAGATAAGAAAGCCTTCTTCAGAGATCAGTGCAAAGCAATAGAGGAAAACAACAGAATGGGAAAGACTAGAGATCTCTTCAAGAAAATTAGAGATACCAAGGGAACATTTCATGCAAAGATGGGCTCAATAAAGGACAGAAATGGTATGGACCTAACAGAAGCAGAAGATATTAAGAAGAGGTGGCAAGAATACACAGAAGAACTGCACAAAAAAGATCTTCACGACCTGGATAATCATGATGGTGTGATCACTCATCTAGAGCCAGACATCCTGGAATGTGAAGTCAAGTGGGCCTCAGAAAGCATCACTACGAACAAAGCTAGTGGAGGTGATGGAATTCCAGTTGAACTATTTCAAATCCTGAAAGATGATGCTGTGAAAGTGCTGCACTCAATATGCCAGCAAATTTGGAAAACTCACCAGTGGCCACAGGACTGGAAAAGGTCAGTTTTCATTCCAATCCCAAAGAAAGGATTGCCTTTCTTTGCAATGCCAAAGAATGCTCAAACAACTGCACAATTGCACTCATCTCACACGCTAGTAAAGTAATGCTCAAAATTCTCCAAGCCAGGCTTCAGCAATACGTGAACTGTGAACTTCCTGATGTTCAAGCCAGTTTTAGAAAAGGCAGAGGAACCAGAGATAAAATTGCCAACATCTGCTGGATCATCAAAAAAGCAAGAGAGTTCCAGAAAAACATCTACTTCTGCTTTCTTGACTAGGCCAAAGCCTTTGACTGTGTGGATCACAATAAACTGTGGAAAATTCTGAAAGAGATGGGAATACCAGACCACCTGACCTGCCTCTTGAGAAATCTGTATGCAGGCCAGGAAGCAACAGTTAGAACTGGACATGGAACAACAGACTGGTTCCAAATAGGAAAAGGATTACGTCAGGCTGTATATTGTCACCCTGCTTATTTAACTTCTATGCAGAGTACATCATGGGAAACGCTGGGCTGGAAGAAACGCAAGGTGGAATCAAGATTGCCAGGAGAAATACCAAGAACCTCAGATATACAGGTGACACCACTGTTATGGCAGAAAGTGAAGAGGAACTAAAAAGCCTCTTGATGAAAGTGAAAGAGAGTGAAAAAATTGGCTTAAAGCTCAACATTCAGAAAACGAAGATCATGGCATCTGGTCCCATCACGTCATGGGAAATAGATGGGGAAACAGTGGAAACAGTGTCAGACTTTATTTTTTTGGGCTCCAAAATCACTGCAGATGGTTATTACAGCCATGAAATTAAAAGACGCTTACTCCTTGGAAGAAAAGTTATGACCAACCTAGATAGCATATTCAAAAGCAGACACGTTACTTTGCCAACAAAGGTCCATCTAGTCAAGGCTATGGTTTTTCCAGTGGTCATGTATGGATGTGAGAGTTGGACTGTGAAGAAGGCTGAGCGCCGAAGAATTGATGCTTTTGAACTGTGGTGTTGGAGAAGACTCTTGAGAGTCCCTTGGACTGCAAGGAGATCCAACCAGTCCATTCTGAAGGAGATCAGCCCTGGGATTTCTTTGGAAGGACTGATGCTAAAGCTGAAGCTCCAGTACTTTGGCCACCTCATGGGAAGAGTTGACTCATTGGAAAAGACTCTGATGCTGGGAGGGATTGGGGGCAAGAGGAGACGGGGACGACAGAGGATGAGATGGCTGGATGGTATCACGGACTCGATGGATATAAGTCTGAGTGAACTCCGGGAGTTGGTGATGGACAGGGAGGCCTGGCGTGCTGTGATTCATGGGGTCGCAAAGAGTCGGACACGACTGAGCAACTGAACTGAACTGACCAGGGGTTAAACTTAGGCCCCTGGGAGTAGAAGCGTGGAGTCTAACCACTGGACTGCCAGAAAAGTCCCAGACTCTTATCTTTTTTTGATAGGAGTAAGATTAGAGAATTTGCAGACCTGTTTTAAAATGCAAAATGCCCCACCCATACACCTATCAAAAAATTTGGAAGCTAGCAGATAGTGGGTCGCGCTTTGTTAGAGCAGGCTTTCTCTTCCCTGTTTATGGGGATGGTGGAGGTAGGAGAGCACCTCACATGGTTTAATGTTGAAGAGTGGATTTGTCAGGAGCTATGGAAGGAGACTTCACCATTACAAACCCTCTCTGCTTCAGTAGAGATAGAGCCTGGGCTCTCTTTTGTATGAGAGTAGGTATAATGATCAGAGAAGGCAATGGCACCCCACTGCAGTACTCTTGCCTGGAAAACCCCATGGACGGAGGAGCCTGGTAGCCTTCAGTCCATGGGGTCGCTAAGAGTCGGACATGACTGAGCGACTTCAGTTTCGCTTTTCACTTTCATGCATTGGAGAAGGAAATGGCAACCCACTCCAGTGTTCTTGCCTGGAGAATCCCAGGGACGAGGAAGCCTGGTGGGCTGCCGTCTATGGGGTTGCACAGAGTCGGACATGACTGAAGCGACTTAGCAGCAGCAGCAGGTATAATGGTACCTCCATCTCAAGGAGAAAACAAACAAGGAAATTGAAAAAAAGCTCCCCAACTGTTAAAAAGTTCTACCACTGAGATTTGTTTGAATTGATGAGTAAATTTTTCCAAGGGTTAAAGAGTATGTGTACCTGTGTGTCATTTACACTTTCAATTGAGTTTAGCTAGCTTTCTTAATGCCTGCAGGAATACCTTTAAGGGAGATTTTGAAAAGGGGGCAGGTGATAGAATTTTAAATTTGAGGACTCTAGAGCAGGTGGTAAAGCTGGTTGTAAGAAACTTTGAATAGCATCAAGAAGTAGTCTCTGGAACCACTCTACTGTCTGAACCCACCTGAGGAGACTTTACTCATAAACCTTACTATAGTGATCTGGTTCTGGAGATAAAATATTTGGAAAATTTGGGATATTTTGATATATATTTGTAGAGGTTATTGTGTTATTTTTTCTCTCTAGATTAAAAGAAGATGGTAGTAAATATATTTTACTTTATTGTTTATGGTCCAATAGGCAATGTGAATATTGCATCTTTGTGTTCTATTTGTTTTCTTTTTTTTCCAGTGTTGCTTCTTTGTTTACTTTTCTCTTTGGATTTGTGCATCATGAGGGAATTTACCCAAATTCTCTGATGATATGAAAAAAGGAAGGTGGCTTAGTGAATAGAAAGTTGTTAAATAAATAGCTGCCTACCATATTGCTCCTCCCACTAGGGGAAGAAGAAATGACTGTATTTAGTGATTTACCTGGTTTGTTTTTTTCCCCCTTGGTCTCCTGATCTATACATTGTTGAATTGAGGGTAGAGAGAAAAGCCTGTTAACTTTTATTTAAAATAATTCAGTTATTTTTTTTTTTACTTGGTATTTAAAAAAAACCTTTACAAAGCTTTAATAGAATCCTACAAGCACATGCTCTATGCAAGAGCTGGGAAAGAAAGTTTTGGAATGAGTTACATTCCCAAGAAGGAGGACAATAACTACCTTACTTTGAACTACTGAAAATGGTGAAGACTTCTCACTGTAGTTTAACTTCAATTGCAACTTGGAAGAGTAACATCTCTTTTGGGTCATAGCATTCTGTACGTTTTCCAGTTGTTTTGTTTATCCCCATTTTCTTTTCTTCTAATTGATACACATTAGCACCTGAAAGATTCCTGCTGGTTTGGAGGGAGTCAAGATGGAGGGGGAGAGAAGGAAGAGTTAACTTTTCTTGCTTTTAAATTGGCTAGTATTTACTTAACTAATTTCGGCTAGAGAACTTATCTTTTAGAATATTTAATGCATGATATGCTGCATGTATTATGCATTCATATTAAGAATTATAGTAGCATGGGTTTATGAATGACATGGATAGCAAATTATTTCCAATTTAAATTATTTATTTTTGTACAGAATAATTACTTGCTAGAGTAATATTTTTCTGGCGTGTTACAAGCCATGAAAGTGGTTTTGAAGATCTGAATGAATGCTGAGTATAAAGATTTTTGGTACAACTTGATTTTACTCTTTCTTTCCTGAGAGTGTCAGGGGATTAGTTTGATCCTGAGTGAGGATAAAAGCTGCCTTGTGAAACCAGTAATTCCGTAGAGACTACACTGGTTTTAGAGCTATTTTAAATTTTGGACTTAGAAAGCCAGATCTGAGAATTAGATATGCCTTTTCCGCCTGTATTATGGATTTAAAATATGTTTTTGATTTAATGTTTGGTTTGTGTATTGATTTCTGGCTTTGGCTTCTTTAGGTTGTTTATTTGAATCAAGTTAGTTAAAAAATATTTAATTTTTCTTGTGACATACACCAATAGAAGACAACTATTATATTTAAACAACATATATATTTAATATTTTTGTGATTGGACAGTTGTTGACTGGCAAAAAAAAATCTTTATGATCAGGAAAGCAATTGTCACATGTAGGTTTTTACCTTAATATGAAGATGTACCATCTTTTAAAAAATTGAATATAACTTTATTTATTGTATTTTTTAATTTAGTTTTTATTTTATATTAGAGTATAGTTGATTCACAATGTTGTGTTAGTGTTAGGTGTACAGCAAAATGATTTGGTCATACATATACATATGTCAATTCTTTTTCAGATTCTTTTCCCATAGAGGTTTTTACAGATTGAGTAACTATCTTTTTTTAGTGACTGTAATTAACAAAAGTAGTTCATACAAAAGATTCTAAGTGTGTCTGAAATGATGAAACTCTGTTCTTGAGACAGTCCTTTGTTTACACTATGCATTAGGAGAAAAAAGCAGCTGGAACTATAATTTTCAAGGAATTCTTTTGTGAATTATAGACTCTTTTAAGAACGATCAATTTCAACAATGACTATGCTTCTTAGAACAATGACTGTGCTTCTTAAAATCTTAAAATTTCAGAACTGGGTAGAGACAGGGCCTAAGTTTTGTCTGGCCTTCCTTAAGTATATTAGTATAAAATGATGTTTCTTTCCCTTGAATTTTTGCATTAAAATTTTTGTCTTCCCATGGTATATAATATGTGTTGTATAAAACTCATTGTTAAAGGATAGTTAGACAAAGTCTTGATTTTTATATGGATGTAAAATGAACACATGTAAAATATGTTATTTAATTTATTAATTAATGGGAAAACCAGAAAGATAAGGGAGAATTCAAAGTACTGTATGTGTATAGGATCAGGTATGCTAAAATGAATTTACAGATCTATGCAAAACTGGCCTATGCATAGGGATGGGGGGAATGATTCCTCCCTCACTGGACGGAATTTGTTTGTAAATGTATGGACATGAATCCTTTGTATTGCTGTCATTTAACAGTTGTAAAACAGCTCAGAGGCCATGAAGGATGCAGACCTTGTAGAATCAGGTAACTAGGAAAGGTGCATGTTACACAGTGCCCAGTTTTCCATTGAAGATACCAAGTGATCTTCTTGGTCCATCTCAAAGTCTCTTACGATTTGTCATAAAAGGACAAAATAAATATGGACTTCCCTGACGGCTCAGTGGATAGTTTGCCTGCAATGCAGGAGGCATAGGAGACGCAGGTTCGATCCCTGGGTCCGGAAGATCCCAGGAGGAGGAAATGGCAACCTACTCCAGTATTTTTGCCTGAGAAAATACCATGGATAGGGGAGCCTGGTGGGCTACAGTCCAAAGGGTCTCAAAGAATCAGACATGACTGAGCAACTAAGCACACACACAGTTTTCCATTGACGATGGATACCAAGTGATCTTAAGAGGTCTGTCACACTTTGTCATAAAAGGACATAGTACATGGATCTGTATTCTCACTTTTTTATGACAGTCCTGTGTCTGTTAGTCTTGGGGACTTAACTCTCATTACTTGTAAATAAAGTCAGTCTTCAATGTGAAAGAACACTAAGCTATTCTTGATGGATATTTTGATCGACGCTGGAACACTTGTTCAGGTTAGTATTGAATTTTGGACCATTGGCCAGTACTTAAACTGTAGCTTTGAATGGTTAGGTAGCAAATTCATTGAGACTACCAATGCTAATATTTTGTAGATATTCAGTTAGTAAAGAGTAATAGTAGTAATTTGAAGGAAAGTGGAAGTCTCTTGCCCAATTTTAATTCTTAAAAGTATATATTATTGCAACTTTAGTAACTTCCCAGTGTTAAATACTTTTTAATTGGGCAGTTGAACTTTGCCGAGAGGGCATAGCGATGGCGTTATCTACTCCATATTCACGCTGTTTGTAACTGAACCTTTGCTGTTTCATGACCTTTTTATTCCTCTCGTCTTTATTCTCTTTCACTTTCCTGATACTGATCCAGCAGTGTGCTATAGTAGAAAGATAGACTTGTGGTCTCATAGACCTGGGTTTGAATCATCACCCTAGCATTTACCAGCTGTTAGTTCCTAGGGAATTCTCACAGTTTTAAGTTCTTCAGTTAAATAACTAATAACTACTAAAGAGGATTACATGAAATTTGTATATAAATGATGTAATAGTGCATGGTAGGCAGTATGTATTAGTTTTCTTATCTCTTGCTCTTAGACCTTCAAGCCTCCCTGCCTTCTCTCCTCTAGTTTCCATTATGGAAACAATTGGAGTCATTTGGTATGACCTCCTGCATCTTCCCTCTTCCATCTCTGTACAGAGGTGTATATTTTCTTTTCTTTTTTGTTTGTTTCTTTTGTTTCACAAGGTTGTTTTGAGGATTAAATAAAATAATGTGTATGAAATTGCTTAGTACTTATTCTAGCACATATTATGCATCAAAGGAAGATTAATTGTATCTGAAAATAAGGTTAGTATTACCTTTGATATTACCTTTCCTTTAAGTATTACTCTCTTTGTTGTATGTTTGAGTTTTCCTTCTTTTCTTAAACATATACATATTATCAACTCTTTTAAAAAAGTCTTTTCTTATACATCTCATTACAGAGCATTGAGAAGAGTTCCATGTGCGGTAGTAAATCCTTATCTGTTTCATATATGGTGGTGTGTGTATGTTGATTCCAGTCTCCCAGTTCATCCCTCTCCATTCTTCCCCTCCCTTGTAATCATAAATTTGTTCTCTACATTTGTGACTCTGTTTCTGTTTTGTAAATAGCTTCATTTGTACCATCTTTTTTTAGATTCCACATAGTAGCAATCAATATCGTATGACATTTGTTTTTCTCTGACTTTATGCTGTATGACCATCTCCATATTCATCCGTGTTGCTGCAGGTGACATTATTTCATTCTTTTTTGTGGCTGAGTAACCTTCCATTGTGTATGTGTACCACGTCTCCTTTATCCATTCCTCTGTCAGTGGACATTTTAGTTGCTTCTGTGTCCTAGCTGTTGCAAACGGTGCTGCAGTGAACACTGGGGCGCATGCATCTTTGGTTTATGGTTTTCTCCGGGTATATGACCAGGAGCGGGATTGCAGGATCATGTAGTAGCTCTATTTTTAGTTTTTTAAGGAACTACCATACTATTCTCTATAACAGTTACACCAGTTTACATTCCTATCAACAATGTATGAGGGTTCTCTCCTCCTCTTCTTTCAAAAAACCTTCCTTTTTAAGGGATAAACTCTTGAGGGGAAAGCCCCTTTTGCTTGGCCTTGCTAAAACTCTGGCTGATACTCTGTTTCTTTCATTCCTTTATTGTCAGACTTCTTGGTTGAATAGGTAAGGGGTTTGCCTGCCACTTTTCCACCACCTTACTCTCTCATTAAACCCTTGCATTCTGATACACCATAATTTCCCCCTGAATCTGAAACAACACCCTCCCAGTTAAACTCCCACAAGGCTTAGAATGTAATAGGCATTCAGTGGTATTAGTTGAATAATGAATGAAATGAGAAGCTTTAAAGTACTATCACTAAGGGCTTTCTAATGCTTTTGATCAATGCTTTTAAAGAATTCTAATAAGAAGCCATTATGCCTAAATTCAATCTAACTAGATGCTGATGTATAACATGAATTTTGTTATTTCAGAAATCCCTCTTTTATATAAGATTCCAGAAAGAAATTTTGAATACTTTGTTTTAGAGAAAGTTTAACTCTCAAAGCAAATATATTAGCAAAAGCGTGTTTCCTCTTTTTCAGATCAACAGCACTCACACCATGGTTTTTCCATTTCAGTGATATTCAGACCTTGGTTCTTGAGCCCCAAATAGTCCTCTCAACATCTGTCTTCTTTGAAACCTTCACTGCACTAACCAGACTATGCTGGGATAGGCTAACTGTGCTGCCCTTTTGTTAACAATAATAGCCAGTATGGCACCACAGGCATAATCTTTTTGGGGGCATATTCTTTTAAATACAGCATCTCAGCTTTGGTGAATTTGATTTCTCATTTGTCATTTTAATAAGTAAATTTGTTTACAGTTAAAAGTTTTAGCTTTATCTAGTAGATAATAGTTTCCAGATGTTCAAGCTGGTTTTAGAAAAGGCAGAGAAACCAGAGATCAAGTTGCCAACATCTGCTGGATCATAGAAAAAGCAAGAGAGTTCCAGAAAAACATCTATTTCTGCTTTATTGACTATGCCAAAGCTTTTGACTGTGTGGGTCACAATAAACTGTGGAAAATTCTGAGAGAGATGGGAATACCAGACCACCTGACCTGCCCCTTGAGAAACCTGTATGCAGGTCAGGAAGCAACAGTTAGAACCAGACATGGAACAGCAGACTGGTTCCAAATAGGAAAAGGAGTACGTCAAGGCTGTATATTGTCACCCTGCTTATTTAACTTTTATGCAGAGTACATCATGAGAAACGCTAGGGTGGAAGAAGCACAAGGTGGAATCAAGATTGCCGGGAGAAATATCAATAACCTCAGATATGCAGGTGACACCACCCTTATGGCAGAAAGTGAAGAAGAACTAAACAGCCTCTTGATGAAAGTGAAAGAGGAGAGTGAAAAAATTGGCTTAAAGCTCAACATTCAGGAAACAAAGATCATGGCATCTGGTCCCATCACTTCATGTCAAATAGATGGGGAAACAGTGGAAACAGTGTCAGACTTTATTTTTGGGGGCTCCAAAATCACTGCAGATGGTGATTGCAGCCATGAAATTAAAAGACGCTTACTCCTTGGAAGAAAAGTTATGACCAACCTAGATAACATATTGAAAAGCAGAGACATTACTTTGCCAACAAAGGTCCGTCTAGTCCATGCTATGGTTTTTCCAGTGGTCATGTATGGATGTGGGAGTTGGACTGTGAAGAAAGCTGAGGGCTGAAGAATTGATGCTTTTGAAGTGTGGTTTTGGAGAAGACTCTTGAGAGTCCCTTGGACTGCAAGGAGATTCAACCAGTCCATCCTAAGGAGATCAGTCCTGGGATTTCTTTGGAAGGAATGATGCTAAAGCTGAAACTGCAGTACTTTGGCCACCTCATGCGAAGAGTTGACTCATTGGAAAAGACTCTGATGCTGGGAGGGATTGGGGGCAGGAGGAGAAGGGGACGACAGAGGATGAGATGGTTGGATGGCATCACTGACTCAATGGACGTGAGTTTGAGTGAACTCCGGGAGATGGTGATGGACAGGGAGGCCTGGGGTGCTGCGATTCATGGGCTCGCAAAGAGTCGGACACGACTCAGCGATTGAACTGAACTGAACTAGCAATATGTGAGAATCAGTTATTCCATACTCCCCGATAGCCCTTTAAAGGAAAACTTTCCTATGTATTTATTTTTATCATTTTGTTTGTATATTTGGTTTTTAAAAGTATTTTATAGAATATTCATGAACCCACCATTTAACCAGAGTTTAGTACTGAATATTGACAGTCTTACATGTTCTCCTCTCTATTGTCCTGCTGTCTTTCAAAGTAAATACTAATATTCTAATTTTTTTAATCTTTCCATAGCCTTTTCAAAAAATAGTTTTATCAGATGTATATGTGTGTCTAAATAATATATTGTCTAGTGTATTTTTTAAAAAAAGAATATCATGCAGTCTGAGAATCAGTTTTTTTTTTTTTAATGCTTAACATTATATTGCCGAGACTCATCTGTATTGTTGCATACAGTTGTAGCTGACTCATTTTCTCTACCATATAATACTTCATTTAGTGGATATATCACACCTTATTTATTTCCTGTTGGTGACATTTGGGTTGTTTCCATTTCTTACTGTTACGAATTCTACATGTTTTCTGGTGTACTGTGAGCAAGAATTTCCCTTGAAACTTAGAAAAGTAATTTCTGGGTAATAACATTGATAAATATTCTACTTTATGAAATAATGCCTATATTCCAGAGAAGTTATACCAGTTGTATATTCTTATCAGCAGTAGATCAGAGATGAGATCCTTTTCATTATGAGAGAATTTAAAATTATAACCTTAGTTACTTTTAGCAATGTAGGACAATTTGTATTTTCTATTTTTTATGTGTATTTGGTGATTTGTGTTTTTAAGAAATTTGTTACCTGAGTTTTCAAATGTATTGACATAAGGTTGTATTTTTGTCTTATATTTTAATGTCTGTAAGATGTATAGTTTTCTTTTAAAAATTCCTGATACTGATATTTGTGCTTTTTTTCCTTTTTTTTCTTCTTCTCTTAGGGATTTCTTGCTGGGTCAAGAAACCAATTTTTCTTTCATAATTTTTTTTCTTATTACATTAAAATTTTTGAAAATCACGATAAAATACACATAAAATTGACCACTTTAACCAATTTAAAGTGTGCAGTTCAGTGATGGTAAGTACATTCACGTTATCGTGCAACTATCACCACCATTCATCTCTAAAACTGTTTCATCTCCCCAAATTGAGACTCTGTACCCATTAAACATTAATTCCTAAGTCTTCACCCCTACAGCCCCTGGCAACTTTGTCTCTATGAATTTGACCACTCTGTAAGTAGAATCATATAAGTAGATTCCCATGTAAGTAGAATATATTCTCATATAATACCTTGTATAATTAGAATCATACAGTATTTGTCTTTTTGTGACTGGTTTATTTCACTAAGCATTACATCCTCAAGGTTTATCTGTTGAGAATGGATAAAGGTTTTTTAGTGTGTGTCAAGTATTGGCACATAGTTGTTGTTCAGTCACCCAGCTGTCTCTGACTCTTTGAGACCCCGTGAACTGCAACACACCAGGTCTCCCTATCCCTCACCATCTCCCGAAATTTGCCCAAGTTCATGTCCATTGTATTGGTGATGCCATCCAGCTGTCTCATCCTCTGACTCCTTCTTCTCTTTCTGCCCTCAGTCTTTCCCAGCATCAAGGATTCTTCGATGAGTCAGCTGTTCGCATTAGATGAGCAAAATACTGGCGTTTCAGCCTGAGCATCAGTCCTTCCAATGAGTATTCAGGATTGATTTCCTTAAGATTGACTGGTTTGATCTCCTTCCTGTTTAAGAGACTCTCAGGAGTCTTCTCCAGCACCACAGTTCAAAGGCATCAGTTCTTTGGCCATCTGCCTTCTTTATGGTCCAGCTCTCACAACTGTACGTGACCACTGGGAAGACCATAGCCTTGACTATATGGGCCTTTGACAGCAGAGTAATGTCTCTGCTTTTCAACACAGTGTCTAGGTTTGTTACAGTTTGCCTGCCAGGAAGCAGACCCCATCTGATTTCATGGCTGCAGTCACCATCCCAATGATTTTAGAGCCCAAGAAGAGGAAATCTGTCACTACTTCCATCTTTTCCTCTTCTATTTGCCATGAAGTAATGGAACCAGTTGCCATGATCTTAGTTTTTTTAGTATTTAATTTTAAGCCGGCTCTTTCACCCTCCTCCTTCACCCTCATCAAGAGGCCCTTTAGTTCCTCTTCACTTTCTGCCACTAGAGTGGTATCATCCACATATCTGAAGTTGTTGATGTTTCTCCCCCCATGTTGATTCCAGCTTGTAACTCAACCAAGCCCAGCATTTCTCATGATAGGCTCAGCATATAGGTTAAACAAACCAATCTTGAACCAATCAGTTATTCCCATACAGGGTTCAAACTGTTGCTTCTTAATCCACATACAAGTTTCTCAGGAGACAGTCATGATGTTCTGGTATTCCCATCTCTTTAAGAGCTTCCCACAGTTTATTATGATCCACACAGTCAAAGGCTTTGGCCTAGTCAATGAAACAGAGGCAGATGTTTTTCTGGAATTCCCTGGCTTTCTCTATGATCCAGCGAATGTTGGCAATTTGATCTCTGGTTCCTCTTCCTTTTCTGAATGCAGCTTGGACATCTGAAGGGTCTTGGTTTGCATAATCCTGAAGCCTCACATGAAAGATTTTAAGCATGACCTTACTAGCATGGGAGATGAGTGCAGTTGTCCAGTGGCTAGCACATTCTTTAGTGCTACCCTTCTTGGCACATAGGACGTTATCTTAATTACTTACTAATTGATCAGTTTTTTAAGTTAGCAGGTGTATTTAGAAATCACTTTTTCTGGGTGCATGGGATTTCCCTTTATAGAGTAGAGTCAGTGAATAAAGCTCTTAATTGCCGTATTTTGTTTTTGCCTCACAGCTGCCTCTATTCTCTTGTGTTGCTTGTGCATCTGTGCTTTGGGGAGATGGAAGGAATGGAGTTTATATGTGTGTGGAGGGGATGAGGATTAAATGATCAGTATTGTTTAAAACCATTATTGAAGAATTTATACAGCTGGGGATAATTTGGCTTGATTAGGCTTGGGTTATAGCCACCTGCGTGAGGAGGAGGAGGCTATAGACAACTCTAACCACCCAGCTAGCAGTGAAATAGGAAGAGACAAACGTGTGTATTGCCTCTCTGTTCCTTTGAGCCCCCTCTACTCCCACACTACAGCTGCCACTGATGACTAATGTTTAGCAATTTGGAGGATCTTGTGCCTTTTAATAGTAGTAAGAGGAGTTGTGATATCACGTGGTTTCTGATTTTCCACTTAGAATGTATTCTAAATTTCCAGAAATATTATTTTATTCCAATTCTGTCTTGTTCCAATTCAATGTTTACATTTTAAATGAGGAATTTATTGGTTTTTCTAAATGAAAATTCCATTTTCCAGAATAAAATTTGTGGTGATCAGCTTTATAATTATGGGAGTTTGGGGGTTAGAATGATACATGGATTGGAAAGTTAGTGCCAATGAATAAAGACATTTGTTGAGAAAACAGACGTATGGAAATGTCAGCTTTTGGCCTAAGGACATCATCTCCTTTGTTGCTAATTATTTTTTAGAGTATATCAATGCATTACTTTGGGTCTCTCTGCTTTTTCATACTTTATAAGGCTAATGAGAATATTTATTGGCAAACTGATGATACATTGTGGAATAAGAACTCTTGATTGTTTTATCATAACCAAAACTCTTTAAGTCAGGAAAAATGTTCTTATTTGAAACTCCCCATTTTCTTATTTTGGGTTGTTATTCTGCAGGTCTAGAGAGTTAGTGCTTGTAGGTTCTTAGTGACACATTTCTTGAACCCGTTGGTTGGATTTCTAAGTTGAAATAAACATTGTTTAGGTTAAACTGAGAGTTTTCAGCTTTGGTTTAATTTGCTGGGAATGAGTCTTTTTAAAAAAGTATTACAATTGTTTTGAAGAGATAATATGCTTATATGTTTCAGTGCAAGAAATATATAAAAGGTTGATTGAAACAAATAAAAAGGGTGATTAAAAAGTCTTTCTTATCCTTGTTTCCTATTTTTTCAGTTTCCGTTCTTCAGTGGATCATCACTGTTGGCTAGTTTCTTGCTTATCCTTTCAGATACACGATATTTATGTATATATGATAGTATAAATTATTCTTCTCCCCATCATTTACTTAACAATATATCTTATATCAATATATAAAAGGATGTTCTCTTTCCTTAAAAATATTTGCATAGTATCTCATCGTGTGAATAAACCATAATTTATCAAACTAGCGTCCCACTGATAGACATTAAGCACATCTATTGGTGCCATCTTTACACTGGCATTGCTCACTTTGCGCGTCTCTGTCACATTTTGGTAATTCTCCCAGTATTTCAAATGTTTTTATTATTGTTATGTTTGTTATGGTGATCTCTGATCAGCGATTTTTGATGTTACTACTGTAATTGTTTTAGAGTGCCACAAACTATGCCGAAACAGGAGGAAAATTTAATCGATTCTGACTGACCCACCGACTGACCATTCCCCTACCTCTCTTCCCTCTCCTCAGGCTTCCCTATTCCCCGAGACACAAACGTTGAAATTACAGGCAGACTTTGCTTTATTGTGTTTCACTTTATTGTATTTCACAGATATTGCTTTTTTTTTTTTAAAACATATTGAAGGTTTGTTGGAGAAGGAAATGGCAACCCACTCCAGTATTCTTGCGTGGAAAATCCCATGGACAAAGGAGCCTGGTGGGCTGCAGTCCATGGGGTCACAAAGAGTCGGGACTGAGTGACTGAGTATGTGTGTGCGCGTGCGCACACACACACACACACACACACACACACCTGGACATTAGCTGATCTCACACACACACACACATCTGGACATTAGCTGGTCACACACACACACATACACACACACACACACACACACATCCGGACATTAGCTGATCTGACCTCCAGGAGACTAAGAGCCTGAGGTTGAAACTTGCAAGGCAACCCCCCCAGTGAACTCTGAACTTGACTAGCTAGCTCCTCTCTGTAGGCAGAGTGCGGTGAAATAGACATTGTAAGAGAGAACTGTGCTGTTATTCTTGTCTGAGGTTGTACTCCAAATCCGCTTTCATAAGAAAGACCCGATTTTGATGAACTTCTTAAACGTGGTCGTGTTGAGTTCATTGATGGTAGTGTCCTCTTTGTTGTGATCAGTAGACTGACTTGAGAATCTTATCCTCACTGTGTAATAAGACTGGACACCATTGTTTGCCATCTTTTCCTCTTGTCATCATGCGTGTAGGGGTTGGAGGAGAGGGAATCCATTCCAGATTCATGAATAAACGATTTTTAAAATTCTGCCCTGAAAAAAAAAAAAAAAAAAAAAAACCATATTGAAGGTTTGTGACAACCCTGCATTGTCAGATGATGGTTAGCATTCTTTTAGCAATAATGTATTTTTTTTTAATTTTTATTTTTACTTTATTTTACTTTACAATAATGACCCAGAGGGATGTTGTGGGGAGGGAGGTGGGAGGGGGGTTCATGTTTGGGATCGCATGTGCACCCATGGTGGATTCATGTCAATGATGTATTTTTAAACTAAAGTACATACATGTTTTTTTTAGACATAATGCTATTGCACACTAAATAGACTACAGTGTAGTGTAAACATAACTCTGTATGCACTGAGAAACCAAAAAGTTTCTGTGGCTTGCCTTATTGTGATGTTCAGTTTGTTGCAGTGATCTGGAACTGAACCTGCAATCTCTCCAAGGTGAGCCTGTACCAATAAAATCACAACATTCCATTTCCCTCTCCCTCTAGTCTCTGGCTAACCGCCATTCTCCCTTCTGTTTGTGTGGATTTCAGTGCTTTAGATACCCTATCTAAGTGGAATCATACAGTATTTTTCTTTTTTATGACTGACACTTCATTTGGCGTAATATCCTCAGAGTTCCTTCATTTTGTGGCATGTATTAAGATTTCCTTATTTTTAAAAGCCAGATAATATTCCATTGCATGTATATGCCACATCTCGTTTACCCAGTCGTCTGTCGATAGACATTTGGGCTGTTTCCATCTCTTGTCTGTTATAGATAATGCTACAGTGAACATGGACGTGCAAATACTTCTTCGATATCCTGCTTTAATTTCTTTTGGATATATACCCAGAGGTGGGATTGCTGGATATAGTAGTTCTATTTTAAAATTTTCTAAAATTTTGAGAAACTTCATATTATTTTCCACAGTGGCTACACCATTTTATATTCCAACCAACAGTGCGCAAGCGATCCAATTTTTCTACATCTTCAGCAACACTTATTTTCTGGTGTGTGTTTTGTTTTGTTGCTGTTGTTGTTTTTGTTCGCAGCCATCCTAATCGTTATGAGGTGATAGCTCACTGTGATTTTGATTTGTGACATCACTCTAGCTCTGAGTGATGTCAAGCATCTTTTCATGTGTTTGTTGACTGTTTGCTTATCTTCTTTGGAGAAACGTCTGTTCAAGTTGTTTGTCCATTTTTAAGTTGGGTCATTTATTTTTCTGTGTTAAGTTGTAGGGGTTCTTTATATATTTTGATTATTAAACCCTTATCAGATATATGATTTGCTAATATTTTCACTCCGTTGATTATTTTTGATGTACAGAAGTTTTTAATTTTCTGATGGTCCAGTTTGTCAATTTTTGCTTTTTTTGGCTGCTTTTGGTGTCATATTCAAGAAATCACCGCCAACGTCAGTATCATGAAGCTTTTCCTCTGTGTTTTCTTCCAGGAGTTTTAGATCTTATGTTTAGGTCTTTAATCCATTTTGAGTTGGTTTTTGTATGTGGTGTAAGTTAAGAGCCTTGTCCTTCACCATCTCCCAGAGTTTGTGGAAACTCATGTCCATTGAGTTGGTGATGCCATCCAACCATCTCATCCTCTGTTGTCCCCTTCTCCTCCTGCCCTCAATCTTTCCCAGCATCAGGGTCTTTTCCAGTGAGTCGGCTTTTTGCATCAGGTGGCCAAAGTATTGGAACTTCAGCGTCAGTCCTTCCTATGGATATTCAGGACTGATTTCCTTTAGGATAAACAGGTTGGATCTCCTTGCAGTCCAGGGGACTCTCAAGAGTCTTCTCCAACACCACAGTTCAAAAGCATCAATTCTTTGGCACTCAGCCTTCTTTATAGTCCAGCTCTTACATCCCTACGTGACTACTGGGAAAACCATAGCTTTGACTAGATGGACCTTTGTAGGTAAAGTAATGTCTCTGCTTTTTAATATGCTGTCTAGATTAGTCATAGCTTTTCTTCCAGGAAGCAAGCGTCTTTTAATTTCATGGCTGCAGTCACCATCCACAGGGATTTTGGAGTTGAAGAAAATAAAGTCTCTTACTGTTTCCATTGTTGCCCCATCTATTTGCTATGAAGTGATGGGACCAGGTGCTATGATCTTATTTTTTTGAAAGTTGAGTTTTAAGCCAACTTTTTCACTCTCCTCTTTCACTTTCATCAAGAGGCTCTTTAGTTCCTCTTCGCTTTCTGCCATAGGGTGGTGTCATCTGCATATCTGAGGTTATTGCTATTTTTTCCAGCAGTCTTGATTCCAGCTTGTGCTTCATCCAGCTCGGCATTTCACATGATGTACTCTGCGTAGAAGTTAAATAAGCAGAGTGACAACATACAGCCTTGGTGTACTCTTTCCCAATTTTGAACCAGTCTATTGTTCCATGTCGGGTTGTAACTGTTGTTTTTGACCTGCATACAGATTTCTAAGGAGGCAGGTAACGTGGTCTGGTATTCCCATCTCTTGAAGAATCTTCCATAGTTTGTTGTTATCCACACAATTGAAGGCTTTAGCATAGTCAATGAAGCAGAAGTAGATGTTTTTCTGGAATTCTCTTGCTTTATCTATGAACCAGTAGATGTTGCAATTTGATCTCTGGTTCCTCTGCCTTCATAATCCATTCATATTTAATATAATTTTTATATAGCTAGGTTTCTCTCTGCCATTTTGGTATTTGTTTTTTATATTATATCTTTTGGTTTAATTGTTCCTCCTTTATTACCTTATTTTGTGTTCAGTTCAGTCGCTCAGTCATTGCTGACACTTTACGACCCCATGGATTGCAGCACGCCAGACCTCCCTGTCCATCACCAACTCCTGGAGTTTACTCAAACTCATGTCCATTGAGTCGGTGATGCTATCCAACCGTCTCATCCCCTTCTCCTCCCGCCTTCAATCTTTCCCAGCATAAGAGTCTTTTCAATGAATCAGTTCTTCGCATCAGATGGCCGAAGTATTGGAGTTTCAGGTTCAGCATCAGTCCTTCCAATGAATATTCAGAACTGATTTCATTAGGATAGACTGCTTGGATCTCCTTGCAGTCCAAAGGACTCTCAAGAGTCTTCTTCAACACCAGAGTTCAAAAGCATCAATTAATTTTTTGGTGCTCACTTTCTTTATAGTCCAACTCTCACGTCTGTACATGACTCCTGGAAAAACATAGCGACTAGACGAACCTTTGTTGGCAAAGTAATGTCTCTGCTTTTTAATATGCTGTCTAGGTTGGTCATAACTTTTCTTCCAAGGAGCAAGCATCTTTTAATTTCATGGTTGCAGTCGCCATCTGCAGTGATTTTGGAGCCCCCCAAAAATAAAATCTGTCACTGTTTCCACTGTTTCCCCATCTATTTGCCATGAAGTAATGGGACCGGATGCCATGATCTTCGTTTTCTGAATGTTGAGTTAAAAGCCAACTTTTTCACTCTCCTCTTTCACTTTCATCAAGAGACTCTTTAGTTCTTCTTCGCTTTTGCCGTAAGGGTGGTGTCATCTGCGTATCTGAGGTTATTGATATTTCTCCTAGCAATCTTGATTTCAGCTTGTGCTTCACCCAGCCCAGCATTTCTCATGATGTACTCTGCATATAGATTAAATAATCAGGGTGACAATATACAGCCTTGATGTACTCCTTTCCCGGTTTGGAACCAGTCTGTTATTCCATGTCCAGTTCTAACTGTTGCTTCTTGGCCTGCATACAGATTTGTCAAGAGGCAGGTCATGTGTTCTGGTATTCCTATCTCTTTAAGAATTTCCCAGTTTGTTGTGATCTACACAGTCAAAGGCTTTGACATAGTCAATAAAGCAGAAGTAGATGTTTTTCTGGAACTCTCTTGCTTTTTCGATGATCCAGTGGATGTTGGCAATTTGATCTCTGGTTCCTTTGCCTTTTCTAAATCCAGCTTGAACATCTGGAAGTTCTCAGTTCACGTGCTTTAGAAGCCTGGCTTGGAGAATTTTGAGCATTACTTTGCTAGAGTGTGAGATGAGTGCAATTGTGTAGTAGTTTGAACATTCTTTGGCATTGCCCTTCTTTGGGATTGGAATGAAAACTGACCTTTTCCAGTCCTGTGGCCACTCTGAGTTTTCCAAATTTGCTGGCATATTGAGTGCAGCACTTTCACAGCATCATCTTTTTAAAAAATTAATTTGCTTAATTGGAGGCTAATTAGTTTATAATATTGTAGTGGTTTTTGCCATACATTGACATGAATCAGCCATGGGTGTACATGTGTCCCCCACCTGAACCCCCCTCCCACCTCCCCCTCCATCCCAGCCCTCAGAGTTGTCCCAGTGCACTGGCCCTGAGCGCCCTGTCTCATGCATTGAACCTGGACTGGTGATCTGTTTCATGTATGGTAATATACATGTTTCAGTGCTATTCTCTCAAATCATCCCACCCTTGCCTACTCCCACAGAGTCCAAAAGTCTGTTCTTTACATCTGTGTCTCTTTTGCTGTCTCGCATATAGGGTCATGATTACAATCTTTCTAAATTCCATACTTATGCGTTAATATACTGTATTGGTCTTTTTCTTTCTGACTTACTTCACTCTGTAATAGGCTCCATCCAGTTTCATCCACCTCATTAGAACAGATTCAAATGCATTCTTTTTAATCACAATATCATCTTTTAGGATTTTAAATAGCTCATAGATTTTTTTTTAAGTGTATGATTTTAATTATTTTGTTTTGCTGTTGTCTTTTGTTTTTGCTGTCTTTGAGTTATTTTCTTTTCCTTTTTTAAATTTTAAATCAGCTACCCTTTATGTCTCCAGACTTTTGAAGTACCACTCTTTATATTATAAACTTGATGGGTTTGTATTTCTTCTCCAGAAAATAAAAAGAATAGTTAACCCCTATCACAACAACTGGAGAAAACCTCAGTAGAAACTCAACAGTGTTTTTCAGTGAGAAATACCTGATGTTGTGTATTTTGTTTAGTGAGGACAGTTGTCCGTATACTAAGCAAGGTAGAAATTGCTAATGTGGTCAATTTAAAAGAAGCAAATAATTTAAAATACAAAGGCTTCCAAGTGGTGAGTTATTTTCTTAGTGCTTGCTCTAGACATTCCAAAATGCACATTAATTTATCACAGTCTACTTTAGATTAATGCTAGTTTAATTCTGTAAGATAGCATTTCTTATTCCCTCCTTTGTACAGTAATTGTCGTATATATTATATTTGTTATAAACATAACAATAGTGTTGTTATTACTGCTTTATACAATCTTTTAAATAATTTTAGAGAATATATACATATATATATGTGTATATATATATATATGGCATGTGGAATCTTATGTTTCCCAAACAGGGATCAAATTCACATCCCCTGCATTGGAAGTACAGAGTCCTAACTACTGGACCCACCAGGGAAGTCCCAAGAGAATAAAATTTTTAGAATGCATTCTTTTATATTTACCCATATATTTTCTTTTCCCAGTACTTTTCATTTCTTTGTGTAGATTCAAGCTACCCTCTGGTGTCAGTGGATTCTCTTAATTTATTGGGGATGTCTCTGTTTCATGTTCATTTTATAAAATCATTTTATTTCTATGTTTGCTGTGCTGGGTTTTCGTTGCTGCACAGGTTTCCTCTAGTTAGGCCAGCAGGGCTACTCTCTAGCTGTGGTGCACAGGCTTCTCATTGTGGTGACTTCTCTTGCTGTGGAGCATGAGCTCTAGGACATGCAGGCTGTTGTAGTTGCAGCCAGTGTGCTCAGGAGTTGCGGTTCCTGGGCTCTAGAACACAGGCTCAATAGTTGTGGCACATGCGTTTAGTTGCTCTGCAGCATGTAGACTCTTCCTGAATCAGGGATTGAACCCGTGTCTCCTGCATTGGCAGGCAGATTCTTTACTACTAAGCCACCAAGGAACCCCATCTTCATTTTTGAAAGACAGTGTAGCTATCTGGATACAATATTCTTTTTTTTTAATTTATTTTTAATTGGAGGATGATTACTTTCCAATATTGTGTTGGCCTCTGCAATATATGAACATGAATCAGCCATAGGTATAGGTATGTCCCCTCCCTCCTGAACCTTTGTCCCACCTTCCTCCCCATCTTGCCCTTCTAGATTATCACAGGGCACTGATTTGAGCTCCCTGCCTCATACAGTAAATTTTGCTAGCTATCTAAATTACATATTGCAGTGCATATGTTTCAATGCTGTTCTCTCCGTTTGTCCCACTGCCCTTCCCCCTCTGTGTCAACAAGTCTTTTCTCCATGTCTGTCTCCACTGCTGCCCTACAAATAGGTTTATCAGTACCATCCTTCTAGGTTCCATATATTTGTGTTAGAATACAATATTTATCTTTCTGTGACTCACTTCACTGTGTGTAATAGGTTCTCGGTTCATCCACCTTATTAGAATGCAGTCAAATTTGTTCCTTTTTATGGCTGAGCACAAGCTGGAATCAAGATTGCCGGGAGAAATATCAATAACCTCAGATATGCAGATGACACCACTCTTATGGCAGAAAGTGAAGAGCAACTAAAAAGCCTCTTGATGAAAGTGAAAAAGGAGAGTGAAAAAGTTGGCTTAAAGCGCAACATTCAGAAAATGAAGATCATGGCATCTGGTCCCATCACTTCATGGGAAATAGATGGGGAAACAGTGGAAACAGTGTCAGACTTCATTGTTGGGGGCTTCAAAATCACTGCAGATGGTGACTACAGCCATGAAATTAAAAGACGCTTACTCCTTGGAAGGAAATTATGACCAACCTAGATAGCATATTCAAAAGCAGGGACATTACTTTGCCAACAAAGGTCCGTCTAGTCCATGCTATGGTTTTTCCAGTGGTCATGTATGGATGTGAGAGTTGGACTGTGAAGAAAGCTGAGCACCAAAGAATTGATGCTTTTGAACTGTGGTGTTAGAGAAGACTCTTGAGAGTCCCTTGGACTGCAAGGAGATCAACTAGTCCATTCTAAAGGAGATCAGCCCTGGGATTTCTTTGGAAGGACTGATGCTAAAGCTGAAACTGCAGTACTTTGGCCACCTCATGCGAAGAGTTAACTCATTGGAAAAGACCCTGATGCTGGGAGGGATTGGGGGCAGGAGAAGGGGCCAACAGAGGAAGAGATGGCTGGATGGCATCACTGACTCGATGGACGTGAGTTTGAATGAACTCTGGGAGTTGGTGATGGACAGGGAGGCCTGGCGTGCTGCAATTCATGGGGTCACAAAGAGTCGGACACGACCGAGCGACTGACCTGAACTGAACTGAACATTCCGTTGTATATGTGTACCACAACTTCTTTATCCACTCCCCTGTCAGTGGACATCTAGGTTGCTTCCATGTCCTAACTGTGGTAAATAGTGCTGCAGTGAACAGTGGGGTCATGTGTCTTCGTCAGTTATGGTTTCCTCAGAGTATATGTCCAATAGTGGGATTGTTGGGTCATATGGTAGTTTTATTCCTAGTTTTTTAAGGGATCTCCACACTGTTCTCCATAATGGCTGTTATCAATTTGTATTCTCATCAACAGTGCAAGAGGGTTCCCTTTTCGCCATACCCTCTCCAGCATTTATTGTTAGTGGATTTTTTGATGGTGACTCTTCTGACCAGTGTTAGGTGATACTTCATTGTAGTTTTGATTTGCATTTCTGTAATAATGAGCAGTGTTGAGCATCTTTTCATGTGTTTATTAGCCATCTGTGGATACAGAATTCTTACTTGACAGTATATTCTTTCAGCATTTTGAATATGTTATTTCATTGCCTTCTGGCCTCCCTTGTTTCTGATGAGAAGTTAGCCACTAGTTATATCTTTGTGTCCCTGTAAAATGATACTCCCAAGATTTTCTGTTTGGGGCTTTCATCAGTTTTGCTATATATCTAGGTATGGATTTCTGTGTTTCTGTTGTCATGGTTCATTTAGCTTCTTAAAGTGTAGATTAATTGTAAAAGTCAGTTTGTATAGTTTTTGCTCACTGTTTCTATATCCTTTCCACTTCTGGAACTCGTAATTCATGTATGTTGGTACATTTGACATTGTTCCACAGGTCTTTAAGGCTATGTTTGTTTTTCTTTATTCTTTTCTCTCTTTTCAGATTAGGTAATTTCTGTTACTCTTTCTTCAGGTTTATTTTTTATTCTCCTTCAGTGTTCAACTCTGGGGTTTTGGTTCATCTTTTTTATAATTATTTTTTGTTGTTGAGAAAGTGCTTTAAAAGACTAAGGAAAATTATAAGAACAATGCCTTAAACAAATAGAAAATTTTCCTTAGTCTTTTAAAGCACTTTGAAGTCTATGTTTGCTAAGGCTGGCATTGGGTCTACTCAGGGATATTTTCAATCACATGGGGTCTTTTTTCCCTTCTCAGTTTGGGTCGTACTTTCTTGCATTTTTACATCTTACAAATTTTTGTTGAAACTGTGGATATTTTACATAATATATTGTAGCAGTTTTGGATTCTGATTTTTTTCCCTTTTGAGAGTTGTTGTTGCTTTGTTATTAAGTAACTTGCCTGAGCTAAATCTGTGGAATTTTTCTGTGTGGTGTATGACTGCTGATGTCTGCTTAGTTTTTTGTTATTTTAATTTCTGTTTTAATTTTTGTGTCTGACTTCCTGGAGTGACACCTGCATCTGCATTGCTTAGTGGTCAGTTAATGATTGGTCAGAGATTGCTAGGTAATGTGCTAGCTATTGTGCTAAATACCGAGTAAGACTTCTACTCTCTGCTGATCTTTACCTGTTTGAGGAAGCTCCTTCCAAGTTCAGACCATTTCAAAGTCTGCCCTACCTTTTACCTTCCACCGGGCCCTTTTGTGTCTTTTCTGCCTGTTTATGCAGGCTCCTGGTGTGTGAATGTGTAGACATTTATCGAGGTCCCTTATAGTTTCTTCTCCAGATTTCCTGTTTTAATTTCTGACTAGTTTGCTGCCCCATTGTTTGCAGTAACATGACGGCGACCTCAGGCTATTGGAGCCCTTGGTCTTGCTTTTCTGTTTGCTCCCAAGAATGCAAACTCTTACTGACAATGTGGATAGGATAGGCATGGGCTTTTTCTGTGCTTTGCTTTAAGTAAAGTCAGCCTTTGTCAGTGAAGCTGCTGGTTTTTACCACCTTGGTAGAACCAACTTCCCCACTGACCTCTGGGGATGGGAGTACTTCAGACAGTAATGCCACAGACTCCCTCTGTTCTCACCCCAAGTTCAGCAGTTTCTTATGAACAACTGCAGAGAAGGTGACATTTGAGAAAAAGCCTAAAGGAGGTGAGGAAATATTCCATGTAGCTATCTAGGGAAGAACATTGCTGGCAGAGGCAACACCTTAAGGGCCTTTCCTGTATTTCACAATAAAGAGGCCGGTGTGGCTGGTATAGAATACCTGAGAGGAAGAGTGGCAGGATGTGAGGTCAGAGAGGGAAAGGGTGCATGCGGACAGGGTGGTAGAGCAGATAACACCTTTTAAGCCACTCTGAGGGCTCTGGCTTTTACTTTGAATGAAATGAGGAGCTGCTGGAGGGCTTTGAACGGCATAGTTGGGACATAATGTCTTATAATTTTAAAACAGCTATGTGAAACAGAAGCTAGAGAGTGGCAGAATAGCAGACTCAGGATGCCAGTTAGGAGACTATTATAGTCTTGATTATAGCAATGCAGGTAAGAAATGATTGTGTCTTGGACAAAAGTGGTTGCAAATGGAGATGGTAAGAAGTGGGCCAGTTCTGGTGTATGTAAAAGGTAGAACAGAGAGGATTTCTTCTGATGGATTGGTAGTAGGGAGGGAACGATACTGATCGCTTATTTCAAAGGAATTTTCCTGTATTTCATCTGTGAAAGGTTTTTCTGATCCCTTTATTGAGTCCTCTGATTTTGGAGTCTATTATATTGATTCTAATTATCCTTAGATTAGATCATTTTTATCTTCTAATATTATCTTCTAATTGCTTTAACTTCTTTTATGTTTTTATTATTATTATTCTGAAAGCCATCCCATTTCTCCATCTCATTCATTCTGTTTTCATTTGAATCTGTTCTGTTTCTGATACGTTATTAAATCTGTAATTGTAGTATTTTGTTTTTCAGATTTTCTTAGCTTTGCAGTCATCTTTCTTTTCTTTCTATTTATCCTTATTCATTCTTTCCTTTATTTCCTAGCTCTTATTTTATTTAATCTAAATTCTTATTTAAAGTATTCAAATAAGTATTCAATGAAAAATCTTTGATTTGGGGGGTTATATTGTTTTCCAGGTTTAGTTCTTATTCTGCTATCCGCTACATGGTAATTTATTTTCTCTCATTGTCTTTCTCTTTTGTTACTGGAGATTTGATAGTTGCTGTGTCATTTTTATTGATTGTACGTTGCAGGATCTCAGTTCCCCAGTCAAGGATCGAATCCAGGCACATGGCAATGAAAGCTCAGAGTGCTAACCATTGGACTGTCAAGGAATTCCCTAAGAGGCTCTTGCTCTGAAGTCTTTATTTTACATTTATCCTTTTTTTTTAACTTTATTTTATATTGGAGTATCAGTTCAGCTCAGTCGCTCAGTCCTGTCCGACTCCTTGCAACCCCATGAATCACAGCACGCCAGGCCTCCCTGTCCATCACCAACTCCGGAGTTCACATCCATCGAGTCAGTGATGCCATCCAGCCATCTCATCCTGTCGTCCCCTTCTCCTCCTGCCCCCAGTCCCTCCCAGCATCAGAGTCTTTTCCAATGAGTCAACTCTTCGCATGAGGTGGCCAAAGTATTGGAGTTTCAGCTTTGGCATCATTCCTTCCAAAGAACACCCAGGGCTGATCTCCTTTAGAATAGACTGGTTGGATCTCCTTGCAGTCCAAGGGACTCTCAAGAGTCTTCTCCAACACCACAGTTCAAAAGCATCAATTCTCCGGCTCTCAGCTTTCCTCACAGTCCAACTCTCACATCCACACATGACCACTGGAATATTGGAGTATAGCCAGTTAACAATGTTGTGATAGTTTCAGGTGCACAGCAGAGCGACTCTGAGAACAGGGTTTTACTCTTGATGGATTTTTTTTTAGCTTACTCGTGACTTATCCCTTTTATTCTCCACACTGAAAAAATATTTCATATAAGTTTACTCTTATTTCCTTCTTGGGTTACATTTTATAAAGTTTCTTTTTTTTTTTTCCTATCAGGTTTCTAGGTATAAGAATTCCATGATCCTCCTCATGCTTTCTTTACCCAGAAATTTTGGACATGTATGTATTAAATGTTTAGTAATAAGGGAGGAAAAAGGCATTTGTATATTTGCAGTTTATAAAAGCTTTCTGTAGTATTGGCTAATCCATATTCTGATGTTTCAGTTTTCCTTATTAAATTCCCTTTATTTTCTCCTTTTCCCTCTCACCCTCCTCCCAAATGTCTTGCAACTATCTTTGAGCTGGGAAACCTGAGGAGGGGTTAGATAAAGGAAATTATAGAGGAAGAGAAAAGACCTTTGATTTATATAGGAAGAGCAGGTGGTAAGAGAGATCTTAGGGAGTGATAAGAAGTAACTATTTTAGTTTGTGAAGTAGAGGTGGAGATAAGATTTTTGAGAAAGACACAAGAAGAATAAGAAAACATGCTTTCTGAACTGAGAAGATAGTTTGATTATAAGATTAAAATTTCTTAAGGAGCAAATTATTGCTTTTTTTAGAAAAGGTTTACAATGATTTCTTTTTTGAGAAACTTTAAAAAATCTAATTATAGTTGATTTACAATGTTGTATTAATTAAAATATTGCTTCTTACAACTCTGTTCTTTCTAGAGTAGTTTTTTTTTTAAACAAGTGAATACCCTGGTTTTTCTCTCTCTCTCTTTTTAAAATAATTTGTTTGTTTTTGCTTGCGCTGGGTCTTCTTGCTACACGCAGGCTTTCTCTAGTTGTGGAGAGCAGGGATTGTTCTTTGTTGAGGTGCAGGGGCTTCTTGTGGTGGCTTCTCATTGCGGAGCACAGGCTCTAGGCGCACAGGCTTCAGTAGGTGCAGCATGCGGGCTCAGTAGTTGTAGCTCACGGGCTTTAGTTGCTCTGTAGCACATGGAATCTTCCTGGACCAGAGATTGAACCCATGAACCTGCATTGGCAGGCAGACTGTTATCCACTGTACCAACAGGGAAATCCTCGAGTAGTTTTCTTTTAATAACTAGTTTCATTTAGAAAAAGTATGAAATAAAGCATGTGGATATCTGTTAAACTTTTTGTATAGCGGTTACTGTCATAGTGAATATGTGTGTGTGTTTGTTTTCCCCCTAGAATCTCCCTGGAAAAAGAGACATGAATGTCTGCAATGATATTTCTTGACATGAATTTGATATGAGAGAAGAAAAAGAGATCGACGGCTAGTGAACGGGATTTCAAATAACCAGGATTTTCTGTTTATCACCTCCAACTACAGCCTTCGGTCGCCTCCTTTTAAATCAAAGATAACTACAGTCAGAACCAAGACAAGGCAAAATAATACTTCTCTTCTGCATTTTTTGAGATTAAAGAAACCTGCAATGTCTAGGAAACAAAACCAGAAGGGTAAGGTTCCACATGGGCATTAATTGTTAAAAGCATAGTTGTAGAGTCATGATCACCATTTCTATCTGTACATGGTTTTAAAAAACGTTCTCTTAATGTGTTTTGAGTGGTGTTATACTTTTGCTCACCTAGGGCAGTACTACTGATGATTATAACTTATCTTTTAGTCATGACTACAGTTACTTTTAGAAGAGCATGGAACATTCACAACATTATCTGTTGTCCCTTTAACTAGCTGGGTATTAGATTATAGCTTTTTGTGTTACTAGTTTGGGAATTCATATAACAATTGCTTTTCTACTCTTATAAACTTATTAAATTGTAATATAATTTCAGGAAATCCAAACACATCTTGAAAGTGTACTTTTTGGAGGGTGAACATATGTTATAGAGGTAGGATATAACTTACTGCAGGATATTCTATATCATGTGAGTTGATGTTTCTTTGGAGACAGGAAATGAAACAAGTAAATGCTTCTAGTCACTGATTCTTCTTTATCTTTCCTCCTGGGATTGTGACTCTAGCTTTTTGTGTAAAGTAAAGTGTAAATTGCAGAGAGTCAAGAAATATCAAAAATAGTTATACAGAGGAAAGGACAACAGAGACTACACTTTTTCAGCTTTCCAAGAAGACCTGCAAAAATGTAAAGGGACCAATAGCACTTAAAACTGTCACACATAACTGGAATATATTTGTTAAAAGAATGACCATAGCTATCCTAGATTTTTTTCCCCTCATTTAGTTTAACTTTCAATTTAAAGTTGATGTTCTTTAATTCAAAACAAAGCTATAGATCCAGGTCTCACATGCTAAATATGAAGGGAATGCTTAATTTTTTTTTTTAATTGAAGCATAGTTAGTGTACAATGTTACATTAGTTTCAGGTGTTCAGCAAAGTGATTCAGATATGTATGTATACACATATGCACTGTTCTTTTCCATTATAAGTTATTGTAAGATATTGAATATAGTTCCTTGTTGTTTACCTATTTTAGATATACTAGTGGATATATGTTAATCCCAAACTCCTAATTTATCCCTCCCCACCATTGTCCCCTTTGGTAACCGTAAGTTTTGTTTGCTAGGTATGTGAGTCTGTTTCTGTTTTATATAAATAAGTTCATTTGTATCTTTTTTTTTTTTTTAGATTCCACATATAAGTGGTATCATATGATATTTGTTTTCCTCTGTTCACTTAATATGATAATCTCTAGGTCCAAATCTGTCTTTGCTGGTGCAAATTTCTTTCTTTTTTATGTCTTGAGTGGTGGTCCAGTGGTGGTGGGTGTGTGTGTGTGTGTATATATCACATCTTCTTTATCAGTTCGTCTGTTGATGGACATTTAAATTGAAGGAAATGCTTTTAAACTTCTTAGTTTTGACTTGGCAAATCAAAAACCTCACTATAAGAAAACAATATACCAGAGCTGCTTGTGGTTTTGAAAGCTATAGTTTCATTGTATAGCAAACCTGTGTAAAGAATATCTGAGCTCTAAAGAATGGTTAGATTACTAAAGAAGCTGAACTCTTCAAGGTAGTGAGATTTATCAACTGAAAAGTTTTAAAAATATCATCTAAAAAGTTTAGCATTTAATTTTTCCCAAAAAAGTAAACTTTAGCAGATTGCTTTGGCCTTTTAAAAACTAGAGTCTTTGTTTATTTCATCTCTATGTTGTTCCACAGCTATAAAAAAAGTATCATTGCTTTTTATAATTAGTGTCCAGTTACTATACAGTAAATGTAGATTTAGATCACATCACAGGCATTAAATGCTAACAAATTTCAACTAAACATAGCCTGCATATACACTTAGTTGAAACAAAAGAAAGCTTTTATGTCATTAGGACTTTCTCTGAAACAAATATATACTTATATATAACCTATATATATATTGGTTTTAAATATATATATAGGTTCAGATATTTGAACCAAAAAAATACAAAATTCATATAAAATTCTATCTCATTTAATTCATTTATATATTTAAAATTACATTGTTTTGGGTTTTCAGTTCAGTTCAGCTTAGTCGCTCAATTGTATCCTACTCTTTGTGACCCCATGCACTGCAGCACACCAGGCCTCCCTGTCCATCACCAGCTCGGGGAGTTTACTCAAATGGATGTCCATTGAGTCGGTGATGCCATCCAACCATCTCATCCTCTCTCTGTTGTTCTCTTCTCCTCCAGCTTTCGATCTTTCCCAGCATCAGGGTCTTTTCAAATGAGTCGATTCTTCGCATCAGGTGGCCAAAGTATTGGAGTTTCAGCTTCAGCATCAGTCCTTCCAATGAATATTCAGGACTGATTTCTTTTAGGATGGACTGGTTGGATCTCCTTTCAGTCCAAGGGACTCTCAAGAGTCTTCTCCAACACCACAGTTCAAAAGTATCAATTCTTTGGTGCTCAATTTTCTTTATAGTCCAACTCTCACATCTGTACATGACTACTGGAAAAACCATAGGTTTGATTAGATAGATCTTTGTTGGCAAAGTAATGTCTCTGCTTTTTAATGTACTGTCTAGGCTGGTCATAACTTTTCTTCCCAGGAGCAAGCGTCTTTTAATTTTAGTAGTCTAATAATTATACTGACTTTATCAATTTAGTTATAATACATTAAAAAGATAGATACTATGGTAGTTTTTGTTCTCTAGAGACAACTGATTTATTAAGTGTCATTTTGTAATGAGTTATGTTTTATTCCACAGTAGACCATGTTTCCATATTTTCCTGTATCAGTAACACTTGTGAATTTCTTAATGAACTATTTAGTGGAGTTAAACTTGTATGGCTTAAGTTAAGGTGAATTATAATTACAGCTATTGATTGCTCCAAGCCTTTTAGCCCAACACCTAGCAGAAGTCAATAAGATCAGTGCTTCTCAAACTGTGGTCTGTGAACTAAAGAAATACTTTAAAATGGAGAGTGTTTAGAAACTCTTTTATAGTGGTTTGACAGTGCTGTAACATCCAGACCTTTTAAAGGCAGTTCTTTGAGGTATAATTTAAATACTACACAAAACTCATCTATTATAAATGTACAGTTTTATTACTTTTAGTAAAAACATTTTTTTTTTTTTTGTAAATTTTGGCCATGCTGTGCAGCTTGTGGGATCTTAGTTCCCTGACCAGGGACTGATTGAACCCAGGTCCTCAGCAGTGAAAGTTCAGAGTCCTAACCGCTGGATTGCTAGAGAATTCCCTGTTTTTAGTAAATGTATACAGTTGTGCAGCCATCACCACAATCCTATTTTAAAACACCTTCCTCACCCCTAAAGGTATACTTAGCTACCTGTCTACAGTCAGTTCCTGCTTTCCCAGGCAAACATACCTACTTTCTCTGTCTTCAGTTCTGCCTTTTCTAGAGATTTCTAATAAACAGAGTAATCCAGTATGGTTTTGTGTCTGGCTTCTTAATGCTGTTTATGAGGTTCATTGTTGTTTTTGAATGTATCAGTAGCTTACCACCTTTTACTGCTGAGTAGTGTTAAGGTTATCAAGTTGCAGAGTATTTCTTTTACACTTTGCTACTCATGATACTTGTGTGACCAGAATTGTGGATGTTTCTCCCATATTGACCAGTTCTCTGATACCAGCCAAGTGTCCCTACAGTCCGATTCAATTCTGATACTGTCTTCCTGGAGTTCGTGTTAGCTCCCACAGGTTAAGGGCTCAGTCCCCCAGACGGCTCCTGCTTCAGGCACCAGTCCACGAGGATCGGGTTCCCAAGTTATCCACCCTCAGTCCATCTTGACTACAAATGGGTGGTTTCTACAACCCTCCTTCTCAGATTCAGTAATTTGCTATAATGCTCACAGAAGTAAGGGAAACCACTTACCTACTTTTACTGGTTTATATACATAGTAGAGGATGTTATAAAGAATACAGGTGAACAGCCAGATGAAGGGATATATAGGGTAAGATCTGGAATGGTCCCCAGTGCAGGAACTTCCATCTCCATGAAGTTGAGGTGTACTACTCTTCCAGCATACCGATGCATTCACTAACCTGAAAGCTCTCTGCACCCCATACTTTACAGAATTTTTTTTCAAGCTTTTATCACATAAATGTGATCAAGTATTAACCCTTACTTCTAATTCCTCTCCTTTCCCTTACCCGACAGATGGGAGTGAGGCTGAACATTCCAAGCCTCTGATCATGGGTTGAACTTTTTGGTGATAAAGCCCCCTTCCTGAAGCTCTCCAGGAGCCCAAAAATGGTCTGTTAGAGCTAAAGATGTTCCTGTCAACCAGGAAATTTCAAGGCATTCACAATCTCTATTAGGAACTGGAATCAAATACCAAATATTAGAACAACGAGATGCTCCTAGCATCTTCATTGCTTAGGGAGTTATGAAGGTTTTAGGAGTATTAGCTGGAGTTAGGGATGAAGACCAAAATATTTATTTCTTATTATATTGCAATATCACAGGTTATATCACATTTTGTCTTCCACTTACCAGGTAATTATTTATTTGGGTTAGTTCCAGTTGTGGCTGTTACGAACAATTATAAATTATGAACATTTGCCTACAAGTCTTTGTGTAGACATATGTTTTTGTTTCTCTTGGGGACATACATAGGAGCAGAATCGTTTAACTTTCAAAGAAATTACCATGCCAAACTGTTTTCCAAAGTGGCTGACCATTTTATAATCCCACCAGCACTAAGTGTTGGTTTTGAATGCTTCTTGTCCTTGCTGACACTTGGTATGGTATCATTTTCATTATAGCCATTTTTATAAATATAGCTATTTTTAACCTAAGTGTGTAAGGATACTTCATTCTGGTTTTGATTTATACTTCCTTAATGTGGTTTTGATTGTACTTCTTTGATAGTCAACGATGTTCACTGTTTCTTCATGTGATTATTAGCCATTTGTATCTTCTTGGGTGAAATGTCTATTTAAATTCTTTATTCATTTTTACAAATCGGGTTATAGGTCTTTTCCCCCATACCCTGCAAAATTTTTAAATTGAGATATAGTTGATTTACAATATTATATAAATTTCAGGTGTACAACATAGTGATTCATGATTTTTTAATATAAATTTATTTATTTTAATTGGAGGCTAATAACTTTACAGTATTGTATTGGTTTTGCCATACATCAGCATGAATCCGCCACGGTTGTACATGTATTCCCCATCCTGAATGATTCATGATTTTTAAGGGTTCAGTTCAGTCATTCAGTCGTGTCCGACTCTTTGTAACCCCATGGACCGCAGCACGCCAGGCCTCCCTGTCAATCACCCAACACCCAGAGTTTACCCAAACTCATGTCCATTGAGTCGGTGATGCCATCCAACCATCTCATCCCCTTCTCCCACCTTCAATCTTTCCCAGTATCAGGCTGTTTTCAAATGAGTCGGTTCTTCGTATCAGGTGGCCAGGGTATTAGAGTTTCAGCTTCAACATCAGTCCTTCCAATGAATACTCAGAACTGATTTCCTTTAGGACGGACTGGTTGGATCTCCTTGCAGTCCAAGGGACTCTCAAGAGTCTTCTCCAACACCACAGTTCAAAAGTATCAATTCTTTGGTGCTCAGCTTTCTTTATAGTCCAACTTTCACATCCATACATGACTACTGGAAAAACCATAGCCTTGACTAGATGGACCTTTGTTGGCAAAGTAATGTCTCTGCTTTTGAATATGCTATCTAGGTTGGTCATAACTTTCCTTCCAAGGAGCAAGTGTCTTTTAATTTCATGGCTGCAATCACCATCTGCAGTGATTTTGAAGCCCCCCAAAATAAAGTCAGCCGCTGTTTCCCCATCTATTTGCCATGAAGTGATGGGACCAGATGCCATGATCTTCATTTTCTGAATGTTGAGCTTTAAGCCAACTTTTTCACTCTCTTCTTTCACTTTCATCAAGAGGCTTTTTAGTTTCTCTTCACTTTCTGCCATAAGGATGGTGTCATTTGTGTATCTGAGGTTATTGATATTTCTCCTGGCAGTCTTGATTTCAGCTTGTGCTTCACCCAGCCCACGTTTCTCATGATGTACTCTGCATAGAAGTTAAATAAGCAGGGTGACAATATACAGCCTTGACGTACTCCTTTTCCTATTTGGAACCAGTCTGTTGTTCCATGTCCAGTTCTAACTGTTGCTTCCTGACCTGCATACTGGTTTCTCAAGAGGCAGGTCAGGTGGTCTGGTATTCCCATCTCTTTCAGAATTTTCCACAGTTTATTGTGATCCACACAGTCAAAGGCTTCAGCATAGTCAATAAGGCAGAAGTAGATGTTTTTCTGGAACTCTCTTGCTTTTTTGATGATCGAGCAGATGTTGGCAATTTGACCTCTGGTTCCTCTGCCTTTTCTAAAACCAGCTTGAACATCTGGAAATTCACGGTTCACTTACTGTTGAAGCCTGGCTTGGAGAATATTGAGCATTACTTTGCTAGAGTGTGAGATGAGTGCAATTGTGTGGTAGTTTGAGCATTCTTTGGCATTACCTTTCTTTGGGGTTATACCATATTTATAGTTATTATCAGAGATTGTAAGTCTGCTTTCTGAGTTGTAAGGATTTTTAATTCTGAGCATTATCAAGTATATGATTTGCAAATATATTTTCCCAGTCTGGCTTATCTTTTCATTTTCTTAATGGTTTCTTTTTCTTTTCCCCCTGATGTGCAGCTTGTGGGGTCTTAATTTTCTGATCAAGGATTGAACCTAGTCCTTAAAACTCCTCATCAGTGGACCACCAGGAATTCCCAGTGGTGTCTTTTTTAAAGTAAAAGTTTTTAACTTTGATAAAACCCACTCTATCTTTTCTTAATGTGTAGAATAATAAGATGAAGAGTGAATCTGATCTTCCCTGGTGGCTTAGCAGTAGAGAACCCACCTGCCAACGCAGGAGATGCAAGTTTGATCTATGGGTTGGGTATATCCCCTGGGGAAGGAAATGGCGACCCACTCCAGTATTTTTACCTGGGAAATCCCATGGACAGAGGAGCCTGGCGGGCTACAGTCAATGGGGTCACAACAAGTTGGACACAACTTGGTGACTGAACAATGACAGAGTGAGTCCTCCAACCCTTTCCCACACCAAAGCTTTATTGGCTATCCTGGTTCTTTTATATTTCCATAGAAATTTAGACTCAGCTTATCAATTCATGCAAAAATATCTGCTTGGAATCTGATAGTGACTGCATTGAATCGATAGATTTGTGGTGAATTGGTTATCTTTGCAATATTGAATCTTTCAGTTAATGATTGTAGCATATCTCTACATTTATTTAGATCTTACTTTCTCTCAGCAATGTTGTACAGGTTTAAGTACATAGACCTTGCAATTTCTTTGTTGAGTTTATTCCTAAGTAATTTATTCTTTTTAATGCTGCTGTGAATGGGACATTGGATTTTTGTTGTTGTTAAACTCACTTATTTGTTCAAGTAGTTTTTGATAGCTAACTTAGATTTTCAATATACAATGTCATGTCCTCTATGAATCAAGTTGGTTTTCTTCTTCTCCTCCATTCTAGATGACTATGATTTCTTTTTACTTGCTTTCTGCATGGGCTTGAACTTCCAGTTCATTGTTGCAAAGAAGTATGAGAGCAGACAGCTTTGCCTCGTTCTCACCCTTTGAGAGAAGCGTTTCATCTTTTACCATTGAGTATGATGTTCAGTTGGTAAAGAATCCACCTGCAATGCAGGAGACCTCGGTTCAATTCCTGGGTTGAGAAGATCTGTTGGAGAAGGGATACTCTAGTATTCTTGAGGTTCTCTTTTGGCTCAGCTGGCAAAGAATCCGCCTGCAATGTGGGAGACCTGGGTTTGATCCCTGGGTTGGGAAGATCCCCTGGAGAATGGAAAGGCTATCCAGTCCAGTATTCTGGCCTGGAGAATTCCATGGACTGTAGAGTCCATGGGGTCACGAACAGTCAGACTTGACTGAGCAGCTTTCGCTTTCAGTTCATGATGTTAGCTGTAGGTTTTTCCTGGAAGCCCTCTATCAGTTTGAAGAAGGTCCTCTCTTTTCTTACCTTGCTGAGTTTTTACATGAATGTGTTTCTGATTCTGTCATATGTTTTTTATGCATCTATTCCAGTGGTTCTCAAACGGGGGTGATTTTGCCCCTAGGGGATATTTGGCAATGTCTGGAGACATGTTTTATTGGTCACAACTTGGGGCCATGGTGCTATTGGTATCTAGTGGGTGTGGGTCCAGGATGCTGTAAACATCCTACAGTACACAGGATAGCCCTTTACAACAAAGATTTGTTGGCTTAAAATGTCAATACTGCTGAAGTTGAGAAACTCTGATCTATTGTTATGATCATGTGTTTCTGTCCTTTATTTATATAGAGCATTATATTAACTTTCATATGTTAAGCCAATTCTGCATTCTGGTATAAATCCCACTTGGTCATAGTTGGCTATGTTACTGTTCTCTGTTTTCTAATATTTTGTAATAAATATCTACACCTGTATTCATGAGAGAGGTCTGCAGTTTTCTGTTCGTGTGTTTGTCTAGTGTATGATTTGTTCTGAAGAATATGCCGTGTGTGCTTAAAGAGAATATGTATTGATCTGTTAGGTGGAGTATTCTGTATGTGTCAGATCAAGTTGGGTGATCATGATGTTCAAGTCTTCTATATCCTTCGTCATTTTCTGTTTAGTTCTGTCATTTGCTAAGAGAAGAGTATTGAAATCTTCAGCTGTAATTGTTGAATTGGTATTGTTCCTTTCTATTCTGGTTTTTAATTCACATATTTTAGGACTCTTATTAAATGTATATAGATTTATAATTGGTTATATACTGCTGATATATTGATTTTCTTATCATTATAATTTTTTTATCTCTAGTAATATTTTTGTCTTTAAAGTTTTAGTTTTTATGCTGGTTATATAGCTATCCCAGCTCTGTTATAGTTACCATTTGGAAGAAATATATTTTTCATCCTTTACTTGCAATCTATTTATATCTTGGAATCTCAGGGATATCTCTTGTAGACACTATATAGGTAGATCTTGCTTTTTATCCAGTCTAACAACTCTGCATATGTGCATGCTAAGTGGCTTCAGTAGCGTCCAGCTCTTTGTGACCCCATGGACTGTAGCCCGCCAGGCTCCTTTGTCCCTGGGAATTTTCCAGATAAGAACACTGGAGTGGGTTGCCTTGCCCTCCTCCAGGGGATCTTCCCAACCCAGGGATCAAACCTCTGTTTCTTATATCTCCTGCATTGGCAGGTGGGTTCTTTACCACTAGTGCCACCGTGGAAACCCCTCTAACAACTCTACCTTTTGATTATTTAGTCCTTTACATTTAAGATAATTATCAGTATGGTTCATGCCTGCCATTTGTTGTCTTCTGTATGTCTCATTTTTATTCCTTTGTTACTCCTTTATTGCATTCTTTTGTGTTAAACATACTTTTTACTGTGTTTTAATTCTTCTGATTTTTAAAGCCATTTAAAAAAGTTATTAATGATTGCTCTAGGTTTTCATATGCACCTTTTACTTATCACAAGCTACTTCAGGCTATTATTGACTTAATTCTGGTAAAATATAGTAACTTTGTTCCAGTATAGCCTCATTTCCTCTCTTCCTGTTTTGTACTATTGTTTTCACATATACTATATCTATGTAGATATAACTATATATTTAATTATAACAATATTATGTTATTTATTGCTTTAACAATCTTATGCTTTTTGGAGACATTAGAGAAGAGAAAAAATATATGTACCTAATCTCTAATATTTACCCAAGTATTTTACATTTTGAGTACCCTTAATTCTTTCCTCTGGTTTTGAATTCCTGTCTGGCTTCATTTCCTTTCAGCCTGAAGGGCTTCCTTTAGTTTTTCTTGAAGGGCATACCTGACGGGAGTGGATTCTTTTAGCCTTTTTAAAACTGTGGAATGTTTGTATTTTAACCTTCATTTCTGAAAAATGGTTGTACTGGATACAGAATTCTTCTTTGACTTTTTTTTTTTTTCCTTTAGCCCTTAGAATATGCCATTCCAGTGAATATGTTATATATAATATTCTTTGTTTGTGATGAGGCACTTTTCTTCTGTTGCTGGTAAGATTCTCTGCTTGTCTTCTAACAGTTTGACTGTTACACAGCTTGGTATGACCCTGTGGGGAATTTCATCAGTTTCTTTTCCTGCTGCCTTTTCTTGTGCCTCTCCTGCTAGAAATCCTAGTGTATGTATATTGGTAAGTTTGGTGTTATCCCAGAGGTAACTGAGGCTGTGTTCATTTTTCTTGCTTTTTTTCCCCCCTACTTTTCAGATTGTTTACTTTCTGTTGTTTTCTTATTTATTTGTTTGTCTCTGCTGTGTCTTCGTTGCTCTTGGGCTTTTCTCTAGTTGCAGTGAGAGGGTGCTTCTCTCTAGGTGTGGTGCATGAGCTTCTCATTGGAATGATTTTTCTTACTCCAAACTGCAGGCTTTAGAACTGTTGGGATTCAGTAGTTGCGGCTCAGTAATTGTGGTTCGTGGGGTTAGTTGTCCTTCAGCACGTGGGATCTTCCCGGACCAGGGATTGAACCTGTATCTCCCGCATTAGCAGGTGGATTCTTTACCACTGGGCCACCAGGGAAGCCCTGTTGATTTCTTTTTAAGTTCGCTGATTCTTCTGCCATCTCAGATCTGCTGTTAGGTCTATGTAGTAAATTTTTCATTTGGGTATTGTATTTTCAGCTAGATTTTCTTTTTAGCTCCTCTTTGTCGTTTGTTTCTCTACTGAGATTCTCTATTTGCCAAGTCAGCGTGACATATTTTCCTTTAATTCCTTGAATATGGTTATATTAACTGTTTTAAAGTCTTTAAGTCTGCTAGCTGAGCCTTCTCAGAATAAGTGTCTGTTGACTGGTGTTTGAGTTTTTTCCTGTACATGAGTGAATCTTTCTTCTTCTAAAACTTTTTTTAAAAGTAGATAGTTTATACTATCATGTAAGAATTGAATCGCTAGTCTATGTCTGACGCAGGATACAGCATGCTTGGGGCTGGTGCATGGGGATGACCCACAGAGATGTTATGGGGAGGGAGGTGGGAGGGGGGTTCATGTTTGGGAACACATGTAAGAATTAAAGATTTTAAAATTAAAAAAATAAAAAACTTAATACTAAAAAAAAATTAAAAAAAATAAAATTTAACAACCATTAAAAAAAATAAATAAATAAAATTTAAAGAGGCAAAAAAAAAAAAGTAGATAGTTTAGATCATATGTTGTATTAACTCTGGGTTTGTATTAATTTTCTGAGGGTATTTTTAAAAATCAGTCTGAATGTGATGAAGAATCTGCTTCCTCCATGTGTACACTCACTAATCAGCACATTTTTTAATTCTAATTTTTATTTTTTAACTTTGCTTTTTGGGGGGTTGTCCCTGCGTCTTCAGTGTTTAGTGGTCAGCCAGTGATTTGGACCGAGGTTGTGCTCAAGACATCTCAAACCCATAGACTTTTATCCTCTGCTGACTGATTTGTGTGGAGCACATTGAGTTCAGACAGTTCTCAGTTTTACGTTGACTTTTACTTTCCACTGGCCTCTTGGGTCTCCCTGGTGCACATGCATAGTTTCTCCTTTAGTTAGGGATGTGTAGAGAGTTTATTTAACTCTTCTTTCTTTTTTTCTGGCTGCACCACACTGCTTGCAGGATCTCAGTTCCCCAACCAGTGAAAACATGGAGTTCTAACCACTGGACTGCCAGAGAATTCTCTCTCTAGCTTTACTATGGCTCTTTCATGTATAGGATTTCTCTGATAAATTTCCTGTTTATCACTCAGTCAACTAAGACTCCAAATTCAGAGGAGCAAAGCAGTGAGTTTTTCATTTCCTACTGAGTTCTGTACTGTAGCTGACAGAGGTTTTTGCCCTCCTCTCCAGATCAAGGCTGCTTTCTTTGGGAATAAAGCTGTTGATTTTCATGGCCTTCTCTGCCCTAATAGAAGCTATTGTTCCCTAGCAGGTGGAAATAGAATGGGAGCAGTCCTAGGCAAGAAGGGTGCAGACTCCGCTCTTCTGACATAAGGCTCTAGCAGGTTCTCAATAATTTGTTGTGTGCCTTTGGTTGATTTCCATAGCCCTGAAATGGTTGTCCTTGGCAGTTTTATTCAATTTCATTCCTGTGTTTTAAGGAGAGGATTTGCCAGCCTGTTCACCACCTCTTGGGCCTCCCTCGTGGCTCAGCTGGTAAAGAATCTGCCTCCAATGCTGAAGACCTGGGTTTGATCCCTGGGTTGGAAAGATCCCCTGGAGAAGGAGATGACTACCCACTCCAGTATTCTTGCCTGGAGAATTTGTGGGGCAAGAGTCCCCAATCCGTGGAGTCCCAAAGAGTTGGACACAACTGAAGTGGCTAACAGTTTCACTCCAGTTTTTATTGTATTTTTATAAAAGCATTGGGGCTCAAAGGATTAGAAATTGAAACAATGATTAGTTATTATAGATTGTTTGACTAGCACTGAGTTAAGTCTACTGACTCATGTGGCTTACTAGTTAACTAGATAAAAAATGTTTCTGCCAGAAATCTCCTGTGGGCTTACCCTTGGTTTTTGTGTACTGCTTTTTGGACGTCTAAATGTTGAAAATCATGAGATAAACAAAAGAACCTGTGAGTAGAACCCATGGCAAATATTTGAGACCCTATTAAATTTACAGTGTGAATTTATAGTGGGATAGATATGCATAATTTTTTACCTTTTCCTGACTCATCACTGAATTCAGCGCTGGATGACAGAAAGCCAGCTCTAGGGGTAACCCAAGGTTGGGAATATCACAGGTTACTAGTGTATCTTACATTCTTCCTAATTCTGTCTCAAAGAGCCTTTAGAGACTAGAGAAGGGTGAGACCAAGCATTGTAATTGTATGTTATATTTTAAGAGTACTGATTTGTCAGATGATTTTATCTCCCAAACTTAACTATGTATCAAAATCATCCTAGAGGTTAAAACAATTTTTTTGAATCACTATCTTAAGAGTGGTATACTAGACTCTTTATAACAGGTTTGCTAATACTGACTGTTCTAGATGTGAAAACTGTTTGTCTGTCAGTGTCTTGACTATATCAGATTACAAAGCTAAGAGCAAATTCATAAGTAGTATACTTTTTTGGTTGACTTCATCTCACATTTATATTTAGTTCTCTCTCTTCCTCTTTTCTCCTTTGTAAAACTATTCAGCTATAAAATACTTCCACATTTGATATTTAAACCTCTAAAACACTAAAATAGCTGACTTGAATTTCATAGTTAATCATACTTGACCATTTCTTTATCCTGTGGTACCATATACTATCACTTAATTCCTTTGGTACCTTTTGTCTTATACAGAGCTGCCGATATATTTCTCTCTTCCCCTCCCCACCTCATTTTTTTTCACCTTGTAAAACTGAAATTCTGTACCCACTGAACAGTGACTCCCTATTCTCCCTTCCCCCAACCCCTGACATCCACCATCCTACTTTTGTCTATGAATTTGACCACTCTTGATAACTCATACAAGGGGCTTGGATGAAGTTGAGAGAATAGAGTAGCTGAGAAGCTGAATGCTGACATATCCTGGGGCCAGGCAGACTGCAGTTGATGAAAAGGGTCTTCTGGGGTGTAAAGGGGCCCTTGTCATTTTCCTTTGCTCTAGGATAGGTTTGAGGTAATATAGGTTCGCAAACAAATCCTCTTTGGAAGAGGATAACCTCACAAATTACTTTTACCATAAATTTTAAAAATTTATGAGTGTTTAGTACACAAAGAAAAATAATTAGAAACATGAGGCAATGAAACAATAACAGTATGGAACAAGAAGCAGTAGACACAGAAATGACATACAGGAGACCCAAATATTGGACTTACCCCAAATGGACTTAAAATAAATATTCTTAAAGTGTGCAAGGAAATAAAGAATACTTGGAGAAATTTAACATAGAACTGGAAATCTTGAAAATCTTACAATCTTGAAAGAATAACATGAGCTAAGTTTCTCAACAGGAACAATAAAAGACAGAGGAATGATACCTTGAAAGGGCTGAATAAAAATAGCTGCCAGTCTACAGTTCTACACACATCATCTGCAGTGAAAATATCCTTCTGGAATAGAGAAAAAATAAATGGCTTAAACAGAAACAAAACCCCCCAAAATAAAACAGAAATCGTCATTATCAGAATCCAAGGAGGAAAATGCTAACGGTATTCTGAATAGAGAAGAAGGATGACCCAGTTGGAGATGCAGGATGGCATGAACAGCAATGAAAACCACAAATTTATGGGCAAATCTAAATGAATATTGATTGTATAAAAATAATAAGAATGTCTTCAGTTCAGTTCAGTCACTCAGTCATGTCTGACTCTTTGCGACCCCATGAATCACAGCATGCCAGGCCTCCCTGTCCATCACCAACTCCCGGAGTTCACTCAAACTCATGTCCATCGAGTCAGTGATGCCATCCAGCCATCTCATCCTCTGTCGTCCCCTTCTCCTCTTTCCCCCAATCCCTCCCAGCATCAGAGTCTTTTCCAATGAGTCAACTCTTCACATGAGGTGGCCAAAGTACTGGAGTTTCAGCTTTAGCATCATTCCTTCCAAAGAACACCCAGGACTGATCTCCTTTAGAATGGACTGGTTGGATCTCCTTTCAGTCCAAGGGACTCTCAAGAGTCTTCTCTAACACCACAGTTCAAAAGCATCAATTCTTCAGTGCTCAGCTTTCTTCACAGTCCAACTCTCACATCCATACGTGACCGCTGGAAAAACCACAGCCTTGACTAGATGGCCCTTTGTTGGCAAAGTAATGTCTCTGCTTTTGAATACGCTATCTAGGTTGGTCATAACTTTTCTTCCAAGGAGTAAGCGTCTTTTAATTTCATGGCTGCAATCACCATCTGCAGTGATTTTGGAGCCCCCAAAATAAAGTCTGACACTGTTTCCACTGTTTCCCCATCTATTTGCCATGAAGTGAAGGGATCGGATGCCATGATCTTCCTTTTCTGAATGTTGAGCTTTAAGCCAACTTTTTCCACTCTCCTCTTTTACTTTCATCAAGAGGCTTTTTTCTTATTAGTATTTAAATATACATAAAGGATAATACAAAATCAATGACCCATAAGTTTGGAGGGACATAAGCTTTCTTGCTTTGTCAAGGAAGAAGGTAAAGCTACTAATTAATATTAAGATTGTGCAAGTCAGTAATAGACATGACTGAACGACTAAACTGAACAGACATTATGATCTCCAGGGAAACTAGATACACAGATGTACCTTGAAGATATTATGCTAAGTGAAACAAGCCCATCACAAAAATACAAATATTGTATGATTTCACCTGTATGAGGTATCTAGATTAGTTAAATTCAGAAAAATAGAATGGTGGTTGCTAGGGGCTGGGGGATATGGGGTATTGTTCAGTAGATTATGAAGTTTTAATTTTGCAAGATGAAAAGACTGCATGTTGGTTGCACAAAAATGTGAATGCACTTAATACAACTGACCGTACATTTAGAAATGGTTAAGATGGTAAATTTTATGGTATGCTTTTTTTTTTTTTTTTTAACCACAGTAGGGAAGAAATAGTGACTAAACAAAAGAAAAATGTTCTGGATGTTGTTGTTGTTCAGTCACTAAGTCATGTTCAACTCTTTGAAACCCTTGTGGACTGCAGCAGCCTAGGCTTCCCTGTCCTTCACTAGTTCTCCCAGAGGTTACTCAAATTCATGTCCATTGAGTTGGTTGATATTACTGTACTTTGCAGATAGTGTGTTTTTTTTCTTTTTATTGAAGGTTTGTAGCAACCCTGTATCCTCAGATGATGGTTAATAAAATATTTTTTAAATTAAGATACGTTCATTGATTTTTTAAACATAATTAGACATAAGTCTAATAAGACATGTTGCACACTTCACAGACTATAGCATAGTATAAACATAAGTTTTATATGCATTGAGAAACCAAAAAATTTGTGTGACTCACTGTATTGCAATATTTACCTTATTGCAGTGGTCTGGAACCAAATCTGCAATACCTCTGAGGTATAGTCTGCAGATCAGTGAACTAAGTGTGTATCTTAAGAAGTTAGGAAAATAAAAATAATTCAAAAATGTTAAAGGAAATGGAATGATCCATGAATAATAGATTTCTAATATTTATGATATTTCTTCCTTTTCTTCCTTTATTGTAATTGCTAAGACCACAAGTTGACCAGAAGTAATGAAGCAAGAAAGTTAACTATGTGGTATATGAGATGATGAATGTGTTAATTATCTTGATTTTGTTAATCTTTCCACAATGTATATACATATCAGATCATTATGCTGTGTACTGTAAACATATACAACTATTTTTGTCAGTTATTCTTCAGTAAAGTTGAGAGGAGTAAAAAAGAAGTAATAAAGCCATCATTTTATCTTGTTATTTTGACCTCAAAGGAAAAGCTGTCTCAGCATTTCACCCTGTGTTGATGTTTTCTATGGGACTTTTTAGATACCTACATAAAAAGCCCCAAAGAATCTAAACTATCAGAATTAGTGATTTTAACAATGTTGCTGAATATAAGATCATTTTATGAAAAGCAGTCCCAACTATTTATATCAGCAATAAGTAGTTAGAAAATGAAATTTAAAAAATAGATGCCATTTACAATTGTACCAAAAGTATAAAATAGAAATTTAATGAAAGATGTGTAAAAACACTATCAGAAAGTGATAAAGCATTATTGAAAAAACATTTAAGGAGAAGGATATACCACATTCATGGGTTGGAAGACTCAATATTTTGAAGATAAGTGCCATTCAAAATGGATTTATGTAATAGGTTTAATGCAATTCCCATTAAGGGCTTCCCTCATAGCTCGGTTCATAAATCATCTGCCTGCAATGCAGGAGACCTGGGTTCGATTCCTGAATTGGGAAGATCCCCTGGAGAAGTAAATGGCAACCCACTCCAGTATTCTTGCCTGGAGAATCCCATGGACAGAGGAGCCTGGCGGGTTACAGTCCTGGGGTTGCAAAGAGTCAGACATGACTTAGTGACTAAACCACCAATTCCAGTTAAAAAAAAAAAAAAAAACCACTTTTTAAAAAATGTAGTTGGACAAAATGATTCTGAAATGTATATAACAATGCATAGTGCCAAGAATAGCTAAAGAATTCTTGAAGGACAACAGCAAGGTCTGAGAATTTGTTGTATCAGACATTAAGATATGACAAAGCCACAGTAATTAAGATAATATGAAATAGCCTTGAGTCAGAAATATAGACAAATGAAGAACAGAACCTAGGAACAGATCTATTCATATAAAGAGTTTTATTTATTGAAAAGGTGATACTGAAGAACACTAAGGAAAGGATGGTCTTTTTTCTGTTCTGAGACATTTAGAAATCTATATGGTAAAGATAGATCTCTTGTTACTTACTTTACTCGTTCAATCACTCAGTCATGTCCGACTCTTTGTGACCTCATGGACTGCAGCATGCCAGGCTTCCCTATCCTTCATTATCTCCTGGAGTTAGCTCAAACTCATGTCCATTGAGTCGATGATGCCATCCAACCATCTCATCCTCTCATCCTCTTCTCCTCATGCTCTCAGTCTTCCCCAGCAACAGAATCTTTTCCAGTGAGTTAGCTCTTTGCATCAGGTGGCCAAAGTATTTGAGCCTGAGCTTCAGCATCAGTCCTTCCAATGAATATTCAGGGTTGATTACCTTTAGGATGGACTGGTTTGAGCTCCTTGCTGTCTAAGGGAGTCTGAAATGACTTCTTCTCACTTTACTGTATGCCTATAAATCCACTCCAGGGTTTGGGCTATAGATCCAAATATAAATGGCAAAACAGCAAAACTTGATAATTTAGTTGTTATCTTTCCAGACCTGACAGTAAGAAGGACCATTGGTTTTTTATTGTTGTCATTTTTACTTTTTTCCTTAGTAGCATTTTTTAAATGTTTTAATAGACTATTTTTTAGAGCAGTTATAGATTTACAACAAATTGAGCAGGAAGTGCAGGGATATGGAATTCTAATATGCCTCCTGCTCTTAAACATACAAAGCCTCCCCCATTGTCAAAATCCTTCACCAAAATTACAATTTTGTTACAGTTGATAAACCTACACTGATACATCATTATCACTGAAATTCCAAGGTCTACATTAGTATTCACTCTTGGTGTTGCACATTCTTTGGGTTTGTACAAATGTACAGTCACATGTATCTACTGGTATTGTGTCATTCAGAGTAGTTTAACAGACCTACTGTTTAACTTCTGTGTTTTGCTTATTCAGTCTTTTCATTCCCCTCACCTCTGGCAACCACTGATCTTTTTACTGTCTCCATAGTTTTGCCTTCTCCAGAATGTCATATAACTGGAATCATACATTGTGTAGCCTTTTCAAATTGCCTTCTTTCACTTAGTAATATTCCTTCATGTCTTTTCATGGCTCATTAGCTCATTCCTTTTTAGCACTGGCTAGTATTCCATTGTCTGAATGTATCATGCTGTGCTGCTGTGCTTGGTGTTGGTCATGTCCAACTCTTTGTGACACCATGGACTGTAGCCCGCCAGGCTCCTCTGTCCATAGGGATTCTCCAGGCAAGAATACTGGAGTAGGTTGCCATGCCCTCCTCCTGGCGATCTTCCCAACCCAGGCATCGAACCCAGGTATCCCACGTTGCAGGCCAGTTCTTTACCAGCTGAGCTACCCGGGAAGCCTGAACGTATCATAGTTTGTCTGTTTACCTACTGAAGTACATCTTGGTTATTTCCAGCTTTTGGCAGTCATAAGTAAAGTTTCTCTAAACATCCACGTTCAGGTTTTGATGTGGTCATAAGTTTGGTTAAATACCGAACAGTGCAATTGCTGAATCATAGGGTGAGAGGATCCTTAGTTTTATAGGAAAGTACCAGATTGTCTTCCGAAGATGACTATACCATTTTGCATTCCCACTACTAATAAGTGAGAGTTCGTGTTGCTCCACATCCTTGCCAGCTTTGATGCTAATATTCTCAATTTTGGAAACTCTAAGAGATGTGTAGTGGCAGCTCATTTTAGTTCGCATTCCCCTAATGGCGTGTGATGTGGCGCGTCTTCTCACAGGAATACTTGCCATCCATATATTTCCTTTGGAGAGGCGTTGATTAAGGTCCTTGGCCCATTTTTAATTGTATTGGTTCTTATTATTGAGTTTTAGGAGTTCTTCATAAATTTTGAATCTTTTGCAAATATTTTCTCCCAGCCTATGGCTTGTCTTTCATTCTCTTGACAGTGTCTTTTGCAGAGCAGTTTTTAATTTTAATGAAGTCCAACTTATCGATTCTTCTTTCATGTATTGTACCTTTGGTGTTGTGTCTAAAAAGTCACTGCCAAACTTGAGGTCATCTAGATGTTCTCCTAAATTATCTTCTAGGAGTTTTACAGTTTTGTATTACATTTGGGTCTGTGATCCATTCTCGGTTAATTTTTGTGAGAGGTGTAAGGTCTGTGTCTAGATTGCTCTTTGGTATGTGGGTGTCCAGTGGTTCTAGCACTGTTTGTTGAAGAGACAATCTTCGGTTCATTTTGTATGCCTTTGTTCCTTGGTCAAAGATCAGGTGATTATAATCCATGTGGGTCTATTTCTGAACTCTGTTCTGTTCCATTGATCATTTTGTTTATTTTTTTCACCAACACTGTACTGTCTGGATTACTGTAGCGTTACAGTATGTCTTAAAGTTGGTGTCAGTTTCTGAACATTATTCTCTTTCAGTATTATGCTGGTTATTTTGGGTCTTGCTTCTCCATATAAACTACTTTTTTTAATAAAGCAGATTCATTTATTTACTTATTTATTTTTGGCTGCACTGGGTCTTCGCTATCGTGCATGGGCTTTCTCCAGTTGCGGCGAATATAGGCTCCTCTCTAGTTGCAGGGCAGGGGCTTCTCATTGCAGTGGCTTCTCTGGAGGCAGAGCGTGGGCTCTTGAACTTGGGCTCTTGCACTTGGGCTCCAGTAGTTTGCAACATGAGGGCTCAGTGGCTGTAGCATGTGGGCTCTAGTGTGAAGGTTCAGTAGCTGTGGTACAGATGACTTAGGTGCTCCATGACGTGTGGAATCTTCCCAGACCAGGACCTTACCCTCTGGACCACCAGGGAAGTCCTTCATAGAAACTTTAGAATCAGTTTGTCAATATTCACAAATTAAATTGCTAGGATTTTGATTGAGATTGCATTTAATCTGTAGACCAAATTGGAAAGAACTGAAATCTTGACAATATTGAATCTTCCTGTCCATGAACATAGAATATCTCTCCATTTATTTAGTTCTTTCATTTTTTTCTCAGAGGTTTGTAGTTTATAGTTTACCTCATATATATCTTACACATACTTTATTAAATTTATACCTTATTTTCTTTGATATGCTAATATATTGTGTTTTTAATTTCAAATTTCACTTGTTTAAAGAAAAATTTCACTTGTTCGTTGCAGTTATATATTAACCTTGTATCCTGCAACCTTGTTATAATCACTTAAATCCAGGAATTTTTAATAACATTTAAAAAAATTTACTATTGAAAACTTCAAATTTTTGTATAAAAAGTAGAGAGAATAATATAGTGAAATCCCATAAACCCATAACACAGGTCCATAATTAACAACACATGTCCAATTTTTTTCTTCACCCCTAGTGGATTATTTCAAAGTAAGTTTCTGATATCATCTCAGGGAAGAACTTTTAAAATAGACATAAAAATCACTAATCATAACAGAAAAAAAACTCATGTCAGTGCATTATTACATTAAAATTAAGAACTTGTATTTATCAAAAGGTACAGTCAAGAAATTAAAATGACAGGTCACAAGATGGGAAAAGAAAGTTGCAAAGCACTATGATATTACATACTAAAGCTGAAGATATGCATACCCTATGATTTTTTTTTTTTTTTTTACTTCTTATTTTATTTTGCAGTATAGCCAGTTAACAATGTTGTGATAGTTTCAGGTGGAAAACAAAGAGACTCAGCCATATACATGCATGTATTCATTCTCCCCCAAACTCCCCTTCCATCCAGGATGTCACATAACATTGAACAGAGTTCCCTGTACTATATAGTAGGTCCTTGTTGGTTATCCATCTTAAATATAACAGTGTGTACATGTCGATCCCAAACTCTCTAACTATCCTGTCCCCCATCCTTCCCCACCAGCAACCATAAGTTTGTTTTCTAAGTCTGTGAATCTGTTCTATTTTGTAAATAAGTTCATTTGTATCATTTACTTTTAGATTCTGCTTATAAGGATGTCATAGAATATTTCTGATATTTCTCTTTCTCTGTCTGACTTAACTTCACTCAGTATGACAATCTCTAGGTTCATCCATGTTGCTGCAGATGGCATTATTCATTCTTTTTAATGGCTGGGTAATTTTCTATTTTGTGTATGTACCACATTTTCTTTATCCCTTCCTCTGTCAGTGGGCTTTTAGGTTGCTTCCATGTCTTGACTGTTGTAAACGATGCTGCAGTGAACGTTGTGGTGCATGTATCCTTTCGGACCATGTTGTTTTTTTTCAGATATACAACCAGATGTGGGGTTGTGGGGTCATATGGTAGCTCTAGGTTTAGTTTTTTAAGGAACCTCTGTACTGTTCTCCATAGTGGCTGTACCAATTTAAATTCCCACCAACAATGTAAGAGGGTTCCTTCTCTCCACACCCTCTCCAACATTTATTGTGAGTGGACTTTTTGATGATAGCTATTTTGACTGGTGTGAAGTGATACCTCATTGTAGTTTTGATTTGCATTGCTCTAATAATTAGTGATGTTGAACATTCTTTCATGTACCTCTTGGCCATCTGTATGTCTTCTTTGGAGAAATGCCCATGACTTAACTTCTGTTCCTGAGTATCCTCAAGAGAAATGCCTTTCCAGGTACACCAGGAGACTGGTACATGAATATTCAAAACGATATTGATTGTACTGGCTTCTGTTGTCCTTCATTAGCAGATTAGATTAACAATGGAAAGGTCTGTCTAGTCAAGGCTATCTATGGTTTTTACAGTGGTCATGTATGGATGTGAGAGTTGGACTGAGAAGAAGGCTGAGCGCCGAAGAATTGATGCTTTTGAACTGTGGTGTTGGAGAAGACTCTTGAGAGTCCCTTGACTGCAAGGAGATCCAACCAGTCCATTCTAAAGGAGATCAGTCCTGGGTGTTCTTTGGAAGGAATGATGCTAAAGCTGAAACTCCAGTACTTTGGCCACCTCATGTGAAGAGTTGACCCATTGGAAAAGACTCTGATGCTGGGAGGGATTGGGGGCAGGAGGAGAAGGGGACAACTGAGGATGAGATGGCTGGATGGCATCACCAACTCGATGGACATGAGTTTGAGTGAACTCCGGGAGTTGGTGATGGACAGGGAGGCCTGGCGTGCTTCGATTCATGGCGTCGCATAGAGTCAGACACAACTAAGCGACTGAACTGAACTGAGTCATGAAATAAAATATTATTTAGCAAAGAATAGACTATATTTACTTGTAAGAAGACACATGATCTTACAGGCACTGTAAAGGCACACACACATAAAGTATTTAATTCCGTAATTGTAATTTTAAATATAATAACTCCATATATTTCACAATAAAAAAATTTTTTAAAGAGTTTACTAAGATAGATGGACTTAAACAAGTGTGCTATTTAGGTAGTATGTTTCTTACATTCAGAAGTATAATATTAAAATCTAGTGTCCACTTTGTGATAATTGTAACAACTATTTAGAAATAGAAATATTTATAATCAAAGTAGGTTATTGATCCCTAAGTCATTTTAAGAAAGAAAAGCTGACATTTAATTCTTATTTGCACGAAGGTTAATGAATGAAGAGTGACAGATTTGGCAGTGCTGTATATTATGAGAAAAGTCATTATTTTGTTGGAGACAGAAGTATGTAATTAGATTTGTCTTGTTAATTTCTGTAGTTTGAAGTAGGGGGATGAGTTGGGATAGAGAAGGAAGACATTCACTATTTTACAGTATTAGAAGGAACATCCACAGCAAAATCTTTTATAATGACAAGTAGGATGTCTCTTAAATCTAAACAGAAATTAGTTCTACCACATAGGAATTCTAAAAAAGTTTGCTCCTCCTTACTCTCCTTCAACTTCTCAGGAATTCTGCCAGTTAGTGTGCACTGATCTTAGTAACTGAAGGTTTGTTTTACTCTTAAACATCATAGTTCATAAGTGTTTTAATTTTTTTGACTTATGGAATTGAGTTTCTTTCCTGGATTAGCTGGCAGAATTCTTGAAAATCTGAAGGACCATGAGGAGCAAAAAACAGTTTAAAAAAACAAAAATAAAAACCTATGCGTTCAACTCACCCAGTTCCTATCTTAAACCCAGAACTATGACATATATTGTAAGGACATCCAAGACTGATGATTCCATAAAATAGAAGAGCCATTAACTAGAGAAATATTAGCAAAACCTGTAAAGAGGGTTTGACTTGTAAGAGAGACTAAAAATAGGCCCTTGGTAGGGGAAAGTATGTTTTTCTTCAGACGTAATGTTTTTCTTCAGACTCAGCTCACACAGATGCATATTAGAAGACTTGATTTATTCACAGACTGATTTTCTGATTTTTGGATTATCTAGTTTCCTTGATTATACACACACATAAACACACACACACACATTTTTACTGGCTATCCATCTTTTAGACACACCACAGTTTATTTTTTACTTTCACAAAGGGCAGGAAGAGATTAACAAGTGGAAAGATGAAACACAGTCAGTCCTTCTCACTACTTGGAAATAAAGAAAAATTTAGCTAGATATTTTACTTTTTATTCTATTTTAGTGCTACTTTCCTTAAAAAAAAAACCAAAACTGAAAGTTGGCTATAAGCAGATATCAAAATAATTGCCATGTGGCTTCATAATTTTCTAAATAGCTATTTGAATTCATGTAATCTGTGGATTTATGTACAAAGTTTTGCAAATAAAATATTAGTTCAGAGATAATGTAGAATCAGCAAATAACACGTACTGATCTTGTCATTGAAGATTTAGCTGAGTTCTTTTTTTTTTAATCTTAGTTTTTAAGTGCTTTAATCTTTTCAACTTACGAAGTTGAGTTTCTTTTTTGAAACAGTCGGCAGGATTCTGAGTGTCTGAAGGACAGTATGGAAAAGGAAATAATTTTTTAAATTACGTATTTTATTTCATATATGGGAATACTATTTCCAGACTAATGAGAGATGGCATTGAGACAGAAGAGGTTGGACATTAAAATCAATATTACTGCCTCCTGGCTATTCTCTAGAATATATCACTAAGAAAAATTTGAAAAGTGGTGGACTGAATTTCCTATCTTCCATTCAGCCAGCAAACTTTTTAAATAATGAGACCATTCAAGAACTTTTGGAACTTAAAAAATAGAAGCTTATTCAGTTGCATCTGCTTGAAACCTGGGAAAATCTACTAGCAAGAGTAAAGTAGAATTCAATTTCTTGCTTAATAAAAACAGTGACTTTCCATCAAGCTCTACCTTGAAAAATCAGAACTTATTCTAGATGTTAGGAAATTTCCCAACATAAATGTCTATGAAAAGAGGCACAAAATACACCTAGATGACTTGCTTAGGAATTCCCTGCTGGTCCAGTGGTTAGGACCCGTGCTCACCGCCGAGGATGTGGGTTCATTCATTCATTCAGTCCCTGCTTGGGGGGAACTAAGGTCCCACAAGCCTTACAACAAGGGCGAAAAACAAACAAACAAAACAAAAGACTAGATGATAAATGTCAGCAGAAATAACAGAAAGGTAGAAAACTGTTTCATGAAAGACCCACTTAGCAGATCAGTTGTTGAAGTGTGGGTTTTTCTGGACATTTAAGCTACATTAGTTATCTGAAATGGCTAAGAAGACCAGTTGATGAGACCCCTTACAACCTACTAACAGCATTTTTTGTGTTAGGCCATTGTCAACTAGGATGGAGGTTTCTTAAATAACTTTTAACAATTTAATATATTTTAAAAGTGTTAGCATTTCAGAAAGCTACAACAGTACACTATAGTAGAAATACTTAAAGCAAATTAGAAAGCTTAAAAAAGGGCACTTTGACATAGTTCCCTTTCTTAATTTCTCATCTCTGATTTGCTTCCCTTCTAAGCCTGATTCCCCTTTATTTATACATAATCCCCCCACCTTTTATAATTGGTATCTTATTTCTTACACAAAACAGTCATAATTCTTCCAAGCTTATGTGGTAAGTTGACAGAAGAAAGAATTACCACCTAGGAAGCTAAAGTTGGTGGCTTCTTCAATTCTGAAGTTGTGAATACACTCCTAGGCTTTAGCAGTAGTGCCTGTGACAGTACTCTTTGCCTTGCCCTCACATTTGTACAATATAACCCCCATCCCTATGCGCGCCATTAGTTCATGTGAAGGAAATGAACTCCACCGTGTGGATTGTTCTCAAAACTGGCATGAGAAGAAGCAATTGCAAGAGGCTAATTATTTTCTTTTACATGGTTGAGTACTAAGGAGAACTTCAGATTCTTTCATTGTTCATGAGATAACACTTCTGGCACATTGCCTCTGCTTTTGAGTTTGCTTTTTAATTTTTAAGAGGGAGTTGATAGTTTGAGAAAATGTGACAAGTGATTATCACACTTGTTAGGTTGTCTAGAGTTCTTCACCCTTGGTCTTATCTGCATTTAATTGGCTCTTAAATGTATGGTCTGTCTTTGGCCATGGTGAAGTGTTAATAATTTTGTTACCCAGCTTGTTTCATGTATGTATGAGGAATATCAGGGAGTAGTAACAAAAATCTGAGATCCTTGGAAGAAACATGATATACCGCCTTTTTGTTGAAATAATGCAACTTGAGAACTAGTATATTCGATGAGTTACAGCACTAATGGATAGCATAAAACTTGGGCTCAGTCTTTGATTCTGCAGTAGGTTTCTTACTGCAAGCTTTGGGTACAGAATAGTACCATAACTGATTTTTCTCATCATTGTAAAGTTAAGAGAAGGTATTTTGGAAGGGATCATATTTCCATCTTTCTCTTTGCTTATCAGATAAGATAATACAATAATTTACCATCGCGTCAGTGAAAAAGTACATAAACAATCTAAAACAATAGGTTTTTAGTTGTTAAATTCAAAGACACACGTTCAGTAACCCCTGTGAGAATCCTTAGACCTACTCCATGCCTGGGAAGCTCCCTCTATGCTTCTCTCTACTGTAAGCAGCCAGGAATTTGGGGGGACAGGCTTTTCCATGAAAGAAACAGTCTTCTCATTGATAATCAGATTGAATTCACTTCAGTCCTTTCAGGGAGCCTTACCATGCCTTCATAATAGTAATTCTGCTAAGTATTTTTAGGTAGAACACCAAGTGGTAAAGCTTTTAATCAGCTCCTCCTCATTTGTTGTGGTGGGGGTCTAGTATGTGCATTTGTTGTTGTTCAGTCTCTAAGTCGTGTCCCATTCTGTGCGACCCCTGAACTGCAGCACATCAGGCTCCCCTGTTCTTCACTACCTCCCAGAGTTTGTTCAGATTCATGGTTATGCTGTCTAACATCTCATCGTCTGCCACCCCTTCTCCTCCTGCCCTCAGTCTTTCCCAGGGTCAGGGTCTTTTCCAGTGAGTTGGCTTTTCGCATCAGGTGGCCAGAGTATTGGAGCTTTAGCTTCAGCATCAGTCCTTCCAATGAATATTCAGGGTTGATTTCCTTTAGGATTGACTGATTTGATCCCGTGCAGTCCATGGGACTCTCAAGAATCTTCTCCAGCACCACAATTCGAAAGCATCAATTCTTCGGTGCTCAGCCTTCTTTATGGTCCAATTCTCAAGTCTGTAAATGACTGCTAGAAAAACTGTAGTTTTGACTATACAGAACTTTTTTGGCAAACTGATGCCTCTGCTTTTTAATACACTGTCTAGATTTGTCCTAGCTTTACTTCCAAGGAACAAGTGTCTTTTAATTTTGTGCCTGCAGTGGTTTTGGAGTCCAAGAAAATAAAATCAGTCAGTTTTCACTTTTTCTCCATCTGTTTGCAATGAAGTGATGGGACTGTATGCCATGACCTTAGTTTTTTGAATGTTGAGTTTTAAGCCAGCTTTTTTACTCTCCTCTTTCACTCTCATCAGGAGGCTCTTGAGTTCCTCTTCACTTTCTGCCATTAGAGTGGCATGGAATTGCTATATCATGATAATTATATCTTCAGTTATTTAAGGAGCCACCATATAGCTTTCCATAGCAGTTGTATCATTTTACTTTCCCACCAGCAATGTATGACTGTTCCAGTTTCTCCACATCCTCACCAATACTTGTTTTCTCTCTTCCTTTCCTCCCTCCCACTTCCCTCTGTCCCTTCCTGCTTGCCTGCCTTTCTTCCTGCCATCCTCAGAGTTGTGCATATAATCAGAACTTTTAACCAAATTAATTATGAAACTACAGTATGGTCTTCAGGTTAAATTATTAATTAAAAACAATTAGACTGTGTTTCAGTTTGTTGAGATATGTGTTCAGTTATAAGGAAGACATAGAGATAGATGTCCAACAGACACATAAAAAGGTGCTTAACATCACTAATCAGGAAAATGCAGCCCAAACCATAATGTGATACTACCTCACACCTGTAAGAATAGTTATTATTAAAGACAAGAAATAATAAGTGTTGGCCAGGAAATATAGAACATTTCATCAGTTCAGCTTCTGGTTATGTATCCAAAGAAAGCAAAAACATTAACTTGAAAAGACATATGCACCCCCGTGGTCATTGCAGCATGATTTACAAAAGCCAAGATACAGAAACAACCTGAGTGTCTTCATATGGTGGAAGAATGGATAAAGAATGTGGTGTGCATTTATACAACGGAATATCATTCGGCCATAAAAAAATCTTGCCATGTGTGACACCACAGATGGACCTTGAGGACATTATACTGAGTAAAATGAGTCAGAGAATGACAGACCGTATCATCTCACTTATATGTGGGATCCAAAACTTACAGAGGAAAAGAGCTCATAGATACAGAGAACAGATTGATAGTTATCAAAAATGTTGGGTGGGAGGAGGGCCAAATGGGTAAAGGAGGTCAAAAGGTACAAACTTCCAATTATAAAATAAATAAGCCCTAGGAATATAATGTATAGCATGGTGACTCTAGTTAATAATAGCGTATTGCATATTTACAAGTTGCTAAGAGAATATATCTTAAAGTTCTTATCACAAGAAAAAAGTTTCCCTTAACTGTGTATGTTGATAGATATTAACTAGACTTTTTGTGATCAATTCACAGTATATACAAATATCAAATCATGCTACATACCTGAAACTACGTAATGATATATATGCGTGTGTCAATTATACCTCAGTTAAAAAAAAGAAAACTTGTTCAAGTCTGATTTGATACATGAGATAGTCAGACTCAGGTATTTCTATGTTGTCCTCGTTGAAACAACTTTTGTCTGATTTTTGAAGCCAGTGAGAACAATTTGTTTTCTAATGTTTACAGATATGTCAGTGATACTATAAATAGCATACTTTATCCACTGAAACTAGTGTTGGTCACTCAGTGGTGTCTGACTCTTTGCAACCCCTGGACTATAGCCCGTCAGGCTCCTCTGTCCATGGAATTCTGCAGGCAACAGTACTAGAATGGGAGCTATTCCTCCTCCAGGGCATCTTCCCATCCCAAGGATTAAACCCAGGTCTTCTGCATTGCAGGCGGATTCTTGACCATCTGAGCCATCATGGAAGCCGCAAAATGTTCCTAAATGTGTGATATTTGAAATAATTCCAAGGAACTTGTGAGATGGTTCCTGATAGAATGAAATAGATGATAATCTCAAGGGTTCCTCATATCCTTTATGAATCTTGCCTGAGTTTAACTTCAGTTTTTTTCTTTAAAAATTTATGATCTTCTATCATAGGGTAGGTACAAAAGGATGAGATCTTACCTCATTTACTAACAGTGGAATTAAGTAAATCTTAGGCTTTCTTTGCATGAAAAAATAGGAGAACTGTTAAATCACTAAATATTGTTGGTGGGAATTAAAATTTATTTTCCCTATAATGTTGAGAGGCACTTAAGCTCCAGTTCATTGAAGCAGGTTTTTTTTTTAACCTACTTGAGTTTGTTCATGTAAGTAAAAAGACAATATTAGCTGGTGAATAGACAAGTTAAGATGTTAAATTATTGCTTTCCCATTTTGGCAAACTTATGATTTAGAATATAAATACAAAATGAGCATTTGTACCCCAGGAGGCTGACCTGTCCAGACTGCAAGTCAGACTACAGGTTTCTTGCCTTGGGCTTCTGGTTGAGTTTGGCTGTTGTGCAGCATAAAGCAGGAGACCAGAGGCAGGGAGGAGAGTAAGATAGGAGTATCTGTTCCCCTAGTCTTTCCCTGAAGGGTCACTGTGGGCTTACTGTGTCCTCTGATTAAAGGACTGTTCTCCTATGGCCATCTCCACACCAGATGAAACAAAGATGAAAGAGGCCTCTGTCTCCGGATTCCAGTGACTGCTCCCTCCTTACCGTCTTTAAAACCTCCAGTAGCAATATACATGGCTGTTCTTAGCCAAGGAGTACTGTGCTCTCTCTTGTGGTTTCCCTACTCCCTACCAGCACCTTCGAAAATAGTCCCTTCATTAAACTCTCAATGTGCTGTTTGTTTCCTGCTGAGATCCTGACTGAAATAGCTTCTGTATGTATTTTTAATCATTATCCCAACTGGTATGCCAGATAAACTCTAATAATACTTACGCTAATTTGGGGCAGGCGATCACTGAAAGTGTTTGTAGAACTACCCTTTGTTTTCATTGCGCTTCATTTCATCTAGCGTGTTGTTTAACAGAAAAAAATAAAAGGTATTAGATGATGTATAAGAAGTTAGTGATACCAATAGCTTATTTAAATATAGGTCCCTAAATGCTGTTTTAAGTATCCCCTCTTGGGATGGGATGGGGAGGGAGGTGGGAGAGGGGTTCAGGATGGGGAACACGTGTACACCCGTGGCTGATTCATGTCAATGTGTGGCAAAAACCACCACAATATTGTAATTAGCCTCCAATTAAAATAAAAAGAAAAAAAATAAAATTAAGTGTCCCCTCTTAAGAATCTGCTGCCAGTGCAGGAGATGTAAGAGATATGGGTTTGATCCCTGGGTCAGGAAGATCCCCTGGAGAAGGAAATGGCACCCGATTCCAGTATTCTTGCCTGGGAAATCCCATGGACAGAGGATCCTGGTAGCCTACAGTCCATAGGGTCGCAAAGAGTCAAACACAACTGAGCATTTAAGCACCTTTTCCTAAAAGAGGTTGGTGGTTGGATTCTTTGCTAAGATTACCGATGTTCTTTGTATCATATCAGTGCTCATTAATGTGTCTTTGAGAGAGAGTAGAGTTGACCCTTGGATAATATGGGGTTAAAGGTGCTGACCCCTGAGTGCAGTGGAAAATCCTTCCAGCTGGGCCTCAGTGTCCACAGTTCTGCATCCGTGGATTCAACCAACTGCAGGTTGTGTATGCTGTAGTACTTACCATTGAAAACTATCTGTGTATAAGTAGACCTGGGCAGTGTTCAAAGGTCAGCTGTACTTAACAGCAGTCAAGTTATATCATCTGGATAACCTAAAGCAATTCTGAAAAGGTTGCTCAATAGTATTTTGGCTGTGTAAAATTTTCATCTGTATATACTACGTTTCTTTGCGGTTAATAAAGATAATTCAGTGTTAACCATATTAGGTCATCATCTAGAAAATTCCGGCTTTAAGTATTGAGTTTGTGTAAATGTAACCTGATTTTTCCTTTGGGTAACAATGATGAAACTGCCAGTATTACAGAGGTTAAAAGTGGATTCACAATTCAGTGGTAATTGGCAAGTGTACTTTCTCTTGGAATGACACAGGATCTATTCATATCCTCTTTTCTACTTTTAGAAACAAAATACTATTATCATTCTAACGTATAAATTATCAGTCTTCTGCAGCAACTAGGAGGTATTATATAAAACACAGGATAAAGATTGAGCTATAAAAGAGGCTTTAATTAAAACACATCTGTAATAATACTGAAAGAATTTGGAAAGCGTACTAAAATATTACTGTATGTTTTATACTCCCATCTTATTCTGTTCAGACTGCTCTAACAAAGTACCACAGACTGAGTAGCTTATAAACAATAGAAATTTACTTCTCACAGTTCTAGAGACTGGAAATCCGAGATCAGAGTGCCAACATGGTCTAGCGAGGGCCTTCTGGGTTGCAGACTTCTCTTTGTGTCCTCACATGGTGGCAGAGGTCTCTATGGAATCTTTTTAATAAGAGCACTGATCCCATTCATGAGAACTCTGCTCTTCGAAGGCCTCACCTACTAATACCATCACTTTAGGATTTCAGCATATGAATTTGGAGGTGAAAATACAAACATTCAGACTATAGCAACCCCTCTTCTCAAATTTTCCCCTTTTTCTTGCTTTGTTGAAATTTGAACCCCCAAAGTATTCCCAAGTATGATAGCTTGGATCTGCAACGTTGATACCACCTGAGAGTAAAAATCTCAGGCCACACATCAGACTCTTGAATCAGAACCTGCTATTTAACTTGAGATTCCCCCAGTGATAAGTATACACATCAGAATTTGAGAAGCACTCTAGCTGTTTCCTAGGATCACATCTCATTAGAGTAAAACAAAGTTATCAAGTATAAAAGGTGAGGTAATTTGTTGATCACATAGTCATGGGTAAAGAAACTGATTAAATTCACAGATAGCCTTTTCTTTCTAAGTGCAAACTATTTTCTATAATTTCTTACGTTGAACTAAGTTTTCCCATTTATGCTATTAATATAAACACTGGTACATTGCTTTTTGTATATTATACTGGGAACACAAATATATGAAATTCATAGTCTTAAGAATGTGACGTGTGTGTGTTGTAGTCTAAAAGATGGAAAGTACTTTTATGTGTTGTTATTATTAATGTTATAGAAGCTTTCATTCTCACATATTCAGATTTTTTAGTGTTAAATTTTACCTTGAGCTATTTACTTACAGTATTTTTAGAGGGGCTTTTATATTAAGATAGTTAAAGATATCAAGGATTACTGTATAGTCTAATATAATTGATTTCAATATTTTTCTCAAGCTGTGACAATTTCTACTAAAATCAAATTTAATTTCACAATTTGAATGCAAAGGTAGTTATCAGTTATATAATAGAATTTGCAAAATAACAATTAAGTTCTATTTAGTTATTAGCTGTTTATGGGGAAAGAGCAGCTAGTATTGGCCCTTACATTTTGCAGGCTGTTATGTTAGTTTTGGACCCTGTTGAATATATTTTTTTCTTCTCATTCTTTCAGATTCATCAGGATTCATTTTTGATTTGCAGTCCAATACTGTACTGGCCCAAGGAGGAGCTTTTGAAAACATGAAAGAAAAGGTATGTCTATTTACTGTGGATAGGAAACTTGAATGTCTTGTTAAAATTTAGGTACTAATAAAATCATTGGCTACAAACTCATTAAGAAAGTGAAAATTAAGAACAAAACTGTATGAATGCCGCTGTATATCAGAGAGTAACTGCCATGAAGGTTTTGAGGAATCAGAGCCTATAAGTATGAACAATTTTCTTTACATGTATCCATATACATATATTTCTAAATTCTCTTGGACATCTTAATATTAATTAATACAACAGTATGTGTATGGCTAAGTGTGTATCTAATTTGCTAACATTCTTTAAGGAATAGTCTTGAGTAGGATCGTCCCATTCACTTGAAGAGGATTTTTAAGACCAGGAGACTTTAGAGCAAGAGGAGAAATTTTCTAAGTAATGTATCTTTGGAAGGGAACCAGGTTGTCTTTAATAATATAACCCTTAATGAGCTATATTGAGAAAAAACATAAAAGCTTTACATATGTTCTCCATCTCATTTAGAAAGTAAATCATTGATTCTGGAGTCATAGATACATATTGGTTCAATAATATAAACAATGTTGTATTTTCAGTTATGAGAATTTTCCCTTTATCATTGAATCTGTACGTTTTGCCTGAAGCCCATTTTCTAGTGATCATGGTAATTTTTTGCTCATCTCAAAAGTATATATTATAAATTCACACTCTTTGAATTATAGATTATATACCATCCTGCTTGTATAGTTTTGTACTTCCTCATTGTTCAATTAAGCCTGAAACAAAAAAAATTATAGAATGACATGAAGGCAAGTTACAGATTCTGCTAATAACTTGAACAAGATACTTTACTTCTCTTCATCTGTAAAAAATTTTACATTACATTTCTAATGTAAAATGCTTACAAATACAGAATGAAAATGATATACATCATTTTAAATGCATAGCCAAGGAATTCCCTGGTGGTCCAGTGGTTAGGACTCCACTTTCATTGCCAAGGACCCAGATTTAACCCCTGCTCTGGGAACTAAGAATCCTGCAGGCTACATGGCGTGGCCAAAAAAGAAAAAAAGCATAGCTGAACACAAGAAGAGAAATCCCTAGGGGCCAAAAATATAGAAGAAACTAAAAAGCTGAGTGGCAAGCCTGAGCTAGGTAATGCTGATATGTTTTGCCAGTCTCAGTAACAAATGGGTTTTTACCACACAGGCCCCAGATTTAGCACAAAGCTTGTCCTGGGTTAGAAATTGGAACTGAGATCTTATATAAGGTTGAGATCCTGAAAATGCTTCATCTTCAGGGAAAGGTAAACTAGAACAAATCTTCCCACTGACTTTGAACACAATATTAGTATTCTTACTGTAAATGTTGAGAGGAATGTAGTGAAAATGAATTCAACTTTTTTCATTAGTAATATTATATTCTATAATTATTTTATAAATATTATAGAATAAAGCAAGTCAAGAAATATGTCAATCTTTTTAAGAGCTAAAAAACTTTCAGTTTAGAGAAGAGAAATACATGTTTAAAAACCATTTTATAAAAAGTCTTTTGGGAATTCTCTAGGTCCACTGGTTAGGACTCCGTGCTTCCACTACAGAAGGCATAGGTTCAGTCCTGCATGCTGCACGGTGTGGCAAAAAGAAAAAAAAAAAAGCCTTTTAATATTATATTTAAACTGATGGTGTCAGTATAAACTTATGTTGTAAAAACCAAAATTTCCTAGTTCTATCAACTGAAAGGACCTAGAAATAATCACATCCTAGTATTCAGTTCAGTTCAGTTCAGTGGCTCAGTTGTGTCTGACTCTCTGCGACCCCATGAATCGCAGCACGCCAGGCCTCCCTGTCCATCATCAACTCCCGGAGTTCACTCAGACTCACATCCATCAAGTCAGTGATGCCATCCAGCCTCATCCCTGTCGTCCCCTTCTCCTCCTGCCCCTAATCCCTCCCAGCATCAGAGTCTTTTCCAATGAGTCAACTCTTTGCATGAGGTGGCCAAAGTACTGGAGTTTCAGCTTTAGCATCATTCCTTCCAAACAAATCCCAGGGTTGATCTCCTTCAGAATGGACTGGTTGGATCTCCTTGCAGTCAAGGGACTCCCAAGAGTCTTCTTCTCCAACACCGCAGTTCAGAAGCATCCATTCTTCGGCTCTCAGCCTTCTTCACAGTCCAACTCTCACATCCATACATGACCACTGGAAAAACCATAGCCTTGACTAGACGGACCTTTGTTGGCAAAGTAATATCTCTGCTTTTCAATATGTTATCTAGGTTGGTCATAATTTTTCTTCCAAAGAGTAAGCATCTTTTAATTTCATGGCTGCAATCACCATCTGCAGTGATTTTGGAGCCCCCAAAAATAAAGTCTGACACTGTTTCCACTGTTTCCCCATCTATTTCCCATGACGTGATGGGACCAGATGCCATGATCTTCGTTCCCTGAATGTTGAGCTTTAAGCCAACTTTTTCACTCTCCTCTTTCACTTTCATCAAGAGGCTTTTTAGTTCTTCACTTTCTGCCATAAGGGTGGTGTCATCTGCATATATGAGGTCATTGATATTTCTCCCGGCAATCTTGATTCCACCTTGTGCTTCTTCCGGCCCAGCATTTCTCATGATGTACTCTGCATAGAAGTTAAATAAGCCGGGTGACAATATACAGCCTTGACATAGTCCTTTTCCTATTTGGAACCAGTCTGTTGTTCCATGTCCAGTTCTAACTGTTGCTTCCTGACCTGCATATAGGTTTTTCAAGAGGCAGGTCAGGTGGTCTGGTATTCCCATCTCTTTCAGAATTTTCCACAGTATTAGGAAATACTAGTATTTTCCTAGTATTAGATTGGTGCAAATGTAATTGTGGTTTCAGACCGTGAATTTTAAATCATTATAACTAGGCTCAAATGCATCTTTAGTCAAAATAGGAACCATTACAATCAACACATTTTTGCCAACAAGAAGTAAGCTTGTTTATTTTTATAATGTAAAAATCCATGATTCAGGAGTTGACGAACTATTGGAAAGCGTTTTCTGCCTCTTGCTGGTTATGGAAGCATTCTCCCTCCAAAAAGTTGTCAAGATGCTTGAAAAAGTGGTAGTTGTTTGGCAAGAGGTCAAGTGAATATGGCGGATGAGGCAAAACTTCATAGCCCAATTCATTTAACTTTTGAAGCAAGTGTTGGTTGTGCGAGGTGCATTCGGACGTTGTCATGGAGAAGAATTGGGCCCTTTATGTTGACCAATGCAGGCTGCAGGCATTGCAGTTTTTAGTGCATCTCATCGATTTGCTGAGCATACTTCTCATATGTAATGATTTCGCCAGGATTCAGAAAGCTGTAGTGAATTAGATGAGCAGCAGATCACCAAACAGTGACCATGACCTTTTTTTGGTGCAAGTTTGGATTTGGGAAGTGCTTTGGACCTTCTTGGGGCTTCCTAGGTGACGCTAGTGATAAAGACCCTGCCTGCCAATACAAGATAAAACGTAAGAGATGCAGGTTCGATCCTGGGGGTTCGGAAGATCCCCTGGAGGAGGAAATGGCAACCCACTCCAATATTCTTGCCTGGAGAATCCCATGGACAGAGGAGCCCAGCAGTCTACAGTCCATGGGGTCACAAAGAGTTGGGCACAACTGAGCGACTAACACTTTCAGTTTCACTTTCTTTGGCTTTGAGAAGTGCTTTGGAGTTTCTTCTCTATCCAACCACTGAGCTGATCATTGCCAGGAGTCGTATAAAATCCACTTTCTGTCGCACATCACAATCCATTCGAGAAATGGTTTGTTGTTACACAATAAAAGAGGATGACACTTCAGTGGTTTTTTTGATTTGCTATCAGTTCATGAGGTACCCACTTACCAAGCTTCTTCCCATTTCCAATTTGCTTCTAATGCAAAATGACGATAGAATGGTTGGTATTGAGTTCTTCAGAAACTTCTCGTGTAGTTGAAAGAGAATCAGTTTGCAGTTGCCGGCCACTGTGCTCCTCATCTTCAAGGCTCTCCTTTCCTTTACAAAACTTCTTGAAGCACCACTGCACTGTACATTCGTTAGCAGTATCTGGGCTAATGCATTGATGATGTTCAAATTGTCTCCACTGCTTTATGACCCATTTTGAACTCAAATAAGAAAATTGCTTGAATTTGCTTTTTGTCTAATGTCATTTCCCTAGTCTAAAGTAAATATAAAATAAACAGCAAGTAATGTCATTAGCAAAAAAAAAAGCGAGAAATGTGCATTAAAATGATGTATAACATAACCACATTTATTTGAGAATGTAGTCCAATATCAAACGGCAAAGCTCAGCAATGCAAGACCACAATTACTTTTACGTCAATCTAATAGGAATAAACACACCTAGCTCTTAGATCTTGGTTTCTAACTACCACTCCCTACCCAAAAAAAAAAAAAATGGGTCTTCTTGAAGAAATAACCAATTTCACATTGTCCAGTAAGACAAAAAATGAAGATTATAAAGACTAAAAAGGAAGGGGAAAAAAACTGCTGTTATTATAGATAATAGAATTGCCTACATAGAATAACCAAGAAAGCAACAATTATTAGGAATAATGAAGTCATCAAAATAGCTGGATATAAAATTGACATACAAAAATGAAAAGAGAATATTCAATTATTGTAAAGTGTATATTTTTAACCTCAAAAGATACAAAATACCTTAGGAATAACTTGACGAATTTGGCATGTTTGTTTTGAAGGGAAATTTGGCATTTCTAATGAGTTTTTAGATTCACTACTGTTCAGAGTTTTGCCAAGAGAATGTACTGGTCATAGCAAACACCCTCTTCCAACAACACAAGAGAAGACTCTACACATGGACATCACCAAATGGTCAATACTGAAATCAGATTGATTATATTCTTTGCAGCCAAATATGGAGAAGCTCTATGAAGTCAGCAAAAACAAGACTGGGAGCTGACTGTGGCTCAGATCATGAACTCTTTATTGCCAAATTCAGACTTAAATTGAAGAAAGTAGGGAAAACCACTAGACCATTCAGGTATGACCTAAATCAAATCCCTTACGATTATACAGCAGAAGTGAGAAATAAATTCAAGGGATTAGATCTGATAGACAGAGTGCCTGAAGAATTATGGATAGAGGTTTGTGACATTGTACAGGAGGCAGTGATCAAGACCATCCCCAAGAAAAAGAAATGCAAAAAGGCAAGATGGTTGTCTGAGGAGGTCTTACAAATAGCTGTGAAAAGAAAAGCGAAAGGCAAAGGAGAAGAGGAAAGATATGTCCATTTGAATGCAGAGTGCCAAAGAATAGCAAGGAGAGATAAGAAAGCCTTCCTCAGTGATCAGTGAAAAGAAATAGAGGAAAACCATGGAATGGGAAAGACTAGAGATCTCTTCAAGAAAATTAGAGATACCAAGGGAACATTTCTTGCAAAGATGGGCACAATAAAGGACAGAAATGGTATGGATCTAACAGAAGGAGAAAATGTTAAGAAGAGGTGGCAAGAATACACTGAAGAACTATATGAAAAAGACTTCACAACCCAGGTAATCACGATGGTATGATCACTCATCTAGAGCCAGACATCCTGAAATGCAAAGTCAAGTGATCCTTAGGAAGCATCACTATGAACAAAGCTAGTGGAGGTAATGAAATTCCAGTTGAGCTATTTCAAATCCTAAAAGATGATGCTGTGAAAGTGCTGCACTCAATATGCCAGCAACTTTAGAAAACTCAGCAGTGCAGTGGCCACAGGACTGGAAAAGGTCAGTTTTCATTCCAATCCCAAGGAAAGGCAATGCCAAAGAATGCTCAAACTACCACACAATTGCACTCATCTCACACACTAGCAAAGTAATGCTCAAAATTCTCCAAGCCAGGCTTCAACAGCACGTGAACCATGAACTTCCATATGTTCAAGGTGGATTTAGAAAAGGCAGAGGAACCAGAGGTCAAATTGCCAACATCCGTTGGATGATTGAAAAAGCAAGAGAATTCCAAAAAAACATCTACTTCTGTTTTATTGACTATGCCAAAGCCTTTGACTGTGTGGATCACAACAAACTCTGGAAAATTCTGAAAGAGATAGGAATACCAGACCACCTGACCTGCCTCTTGAGAAAGCTGTGTACAAGTCAGGAAGCAACAGTTAGAACTGGACATGGAACAACAGACTGGTTCCAAATTGGGAAAGAAGTACGTCAAGACTATATATTGTCACCCTGCTTATTTAACTTACATGCAGAGTACATCATGAGAAACGCTGGGCTAGAAGAAGCACAAGCTGAAATCAAGATTGCCGGGAGAAGTATCAATAACCTCAGATACACAGATGACACCACCCTTATGGCAGAAAGCAAAGAAGAACTACAGAGCCTCTTGATGAAAGTGAAAGAGGAGAGTGAAAAAGTTGGCTTTAAACTCCACATTCAGAAAACTAGGATCATGGCATCTGGTCCCATCACTTCATGGCAAATAGATGGGGAAATAATGGAAACAGCGAGAGACCTTATTTTGGAGGGCTCCAAAATCACTGCAGATGGTGACTGCAGCCATGAAATTAAAAGATGGTTGCTCCTTGGAAGAAAAGCTATGACCAACCTAGATAGCATATTAAAAAGCAGAGACGTTACTTTGCCAGCAAAGGTCCATCTAGTTAAGGCTATGGTTTTTCCAGTATCATGTATGGCTGTGAGAGTTGGACTATTAGGAAAGCTGAGTGCCAAAGAATTGATGCTTTTGAACTGTGGTGTTGGAAAAAACTCTTGAGAGTCCCTTGGACTGCAAGGAGATCCAACCAGTCCGTCCTAAAGGAAATCAGTCCTGAGTATTCATTGGAAAGACTGATGCTGAAGCTGAAACTCTAATATTTGGCCACCTGATGCGAAGAACTGACTCATTTGAAAATACCCTGATGCTGGGAAAGATTGAAGACGGAAGGAGAAGGGGATGACAGAGAATGAGATGGTTGGATGGCATCACTGACTGAGTGGACTTAAGTTTGAGTAAACTCCCGGCGTTGGTGATGGACAGGGAGGCCTGGCATGCTGCAGTCCATTGGGTCGCAAAGAGTTGGGCATGACTAAGCATCTGAACTGAACTGAACTGTTCAGAAATTCTACTAGTGATTATATATACAATAGAGACATCCTCTCACTGTTCACTGAAGACTTGTTTTCTTTTTTTTAACAATTTGCTAAGCATTGTCATAAGCATTCAGTAAATAACCATAAGCGTAGGAATATTTACTGTGGCATTTTTCATAGTAGCCAAACACTGAAAAGAATATAAATGTCTATCAACAGAAAAATGATTAAATTGGCTATATTCACACAATGGAAATGCTATTTAGCAGTTAAAATAAATAGCTGATAAATAATAATGAGATACATTTATCAACATGAAAAATCTAAAAAACAATGTTACATGCAAAAGCAAATTAAAAATAGATATGTATGATATGACATGTAATACAAACAATAATATGTCTTACCCTTGGATACAGACATACATCATAAAAGTATAAAAACAAATATCGAAATAACACCAAATTCAAGGTAGAAATCTCTGTGGAGAGGAGGGAAAAAGGGTTTATGAAAAGCTTCATGGGCACTTCAACTGCCTGTATTTTATTTTATTAAACTGGGTGTCATAGTGAGTGTTCATTATGTTTTATATACCTGAAATAATTTATAATAATTTAAATGATATTTATAGCATTATTATACAATTAAATGATATGAAATAAATGTTTAAAAAATGCTATACAAAAATCTAAGTTATTATTGGTGTTTTATTTTGGTGGTTTGTTAAACTTTGCTCCTTTCTGTATAATATGCTAAAAATGAAGAAATGTTGATGCTAAATTAATACCTGATTCCTGAATTAAACCACCCTGAAATAAGATCTGGCACAAATCCTGTGTTTCTGCAAATGTTCTGCTTTTTCTAAGTTTTAATTTTTTATGTGCTGGCATCATTCCCCTATTATTCATTGCAGTGAGATGGTTGTATGTACTCTCACTGATACTAAAGTGATGTGGTGCACCTTGTTAAAGATGAAGTGGTACCCTTACTGTTATTCTCTGTAATAGACCTCAGTTTCCAACTGATCTACTGATACTAGAATTAAATGACCTTATCTTCTTTTTCAGATAAATGCAGTGCGCGCAATAGTTCCCAATAAGAGTAACAATGAAATTATCCTGGTTTTGCAACACTTTGATAATTGTGTGGACAAAACAGTACAAGCATTCATGGAAGGTAACCCTAGCTCAATATTTTTATAAGTTCATATTTGTTCAACTAGAAGTTGCTTCAAATTTCTATAACATTTATTCTGCAGCCTGGTAGTTTATAGATGATATAGCAGGCCCTGTGCGATTTTTAAAGATGTCTTTTAAAGCTCCTTATTTCAGCCCTAGAAGTAATTCAATCATAAGCTATATGATACCTGGAATAAGAGACAAGCAGAGAAGACTCCATCATTTTATTCATTACGTTTTCTAATGACAGTTAAGAAGAAATTAGGTAGCCAGTGGTATAAGGGACTTGACTGGAGTTGGCTTGAGTAAGAATTTAAGAAGCAATGACAGAGCAGTGGTCTAGTGGCTCAGCTACAGATGACAGATTTAGGGACTCAATATTCTTTTTCAGGCTCTGACAAATGATTTAAATATATGGGTTTGAGTTTCCTTATCTACCATACAAAAAATGGTATGCTTAGTCAAACCTTCTGATTTTATAGAGTTGAGCATTTTACAAAATTCTTTCAACATAACTTGTTTGGGAAAAACTGTCTGAAGTTGTCTCTTTCATTGAACAGTGACAGTGATATCAAAATAGATCTCCCTCTTTCTACTTTTCTGAATTTGCCAGTATAGAATAAACAGGTTCAAATACTGTAAGGTTTTTCTTTATCATCATATTTTTTTTATAATGTTAGTATTTGGGTTTAGGGTGGCAGACAGTTCTCTCTGAAACAGTGTAACTAGGTGGTATGTAATCTGGAGGAAAGGGGACACCATACTTGGGCTGAAACCAGTCCTCTTTGTATTTGGTCAAAGCTACATAGATAAAAAGAAGCTTCAAAGTGGTCAGGCTACATTAGTCTCTTCCTGGAAGAACTTACTCAAGAAATTAAATGGAGAAGGGAGATCTAAATGGGCAGGTATTCTAAAAGGTAAGCATGATATGATTGTCTCATTACATTAGCTTAGATACCGGAACCATCACTTTTCCTATTGGGAGAGGGAGACTTTCCAGCAGTTACAGGGACACAAATTTCTGCTTGAGCATGCCAGTGCTGGGAGAAAAAAATCTGTGATTGGTTTCTCTTACAGGTAGTGCCAGTGAAGTACTCAAAGAATGGACAGTAACAGGCAAGAAAAAGGTAAGAATGAATTAAATTTAAAAGTGTGATATCAGTATTTGTATTATAAAAAAATTAAGCTCTGCAGAAATATTGAAAGATTTACATATGCATCTTCAGTTTACCTGGCTAAGAAAAGTTTTCTTCCAGGACATTGTAACACTGCTATGTACATAGAGTACCCAGTCTCCTCCATGTGATTTCAGGCAGGAAGCAGAATTACTCTGCCATGCAGTTGCAGAGAGTGTATTAATATTAGGCAGGGATGAAACGAGATCATGTCAAGGACAGCAGAGCTCCTCTAGAGAAAGTGATCCATTCCAGGGGTTTTCAACATCATTCATATCATACATCAGTTAAAATAGTTCAGATTTTTAAGTCAGACCGCTTGTGTTGTAATCTCTGATATTAATCAGCTTTAGCTTAAAGCCTAAAGAGAGGCTTTGCTACTGTTAGCTATGCAGAGGGGTCTGATGGTCTAGTTCAGGGAGATATTAGAAGATAATAGAAGGCACTAGGACTGTGAAATCAGTCAAAACTGGATTTATATCCTATTCTACTACTTACTGGTTTTATTTCCTGGGAATATTGTTTAACCCTAGTGAGCCTTAGTTTGCTCATCTCTAAAATAGGAAAATAATATTGACAACTGTAAGTATTTCAGTTCAGTTCAGTTGCTCAGTCGTGTCCAACTCTTTGCAACCCCATGGGCTGCAGCACGCCAGGCCTCCCTGTCCATCACCAACTCCTACAGCTCACTCAAACTCATGTCTGTCGAGTCGGTGATGCCATCCAACTGTCTCATCCTCTGTTGTCCCCGTCTCCTCCCGCCTTTTATCTTTCCCAGCATCAGGGTCTTTTCAAATGAGTCTGTTCTTCGCATCAGGTGGCCAAATATTGGAGTTTCAGCTTCAGCATCAGTCCTTCCAATTAATATTCAGGACTGATTTCCTTCAGGATGGACTGATTGGATCTCCTTGCAGTCCAAGGGACTCTCAAGAGTCTTCTCCAACACCACAGTTCAAAACCATCAATTCTTTGGCCCTCAGCTTTCTTTATAGTCCAACTCTCACATCCATACATGACTACTAAAAAAACCCATAGCTTTGACTAGATGGATCTTTGTTGACAAAGTAATGTCTCCTCAAGTGTTTAATACAATATCTGACATATCAGTTCTCCTTATCCACTTGAAACCAAAAATGCTTTCCCTAAAGGATACTAGCTAACCTCATCATGCTTCCCATAGCTCTTTACTCTAAATCTAGTTCCTTTAGGAAGTGCTTGAAGTGTGAATTTGAATCAAGTATCTCTATGAAATCTCTCTGGGGTCTGTGTTAGGTTAGTGCTGGAGTTCTGGAATACTTTCTTGATGACTCTAAATCACTTCATTAGGATTTCTGCTGAGTCTTAATTAAACCAGACTTGGGGAAAAAAAGAAAACAGGCTTGGCTCCAATGACCCTTGAGAACTTTTTCTAAGAACTTAATACTACCACAGATTCCCCTGAAGCTCTCTATTACCTGTAGCTTTGAATATTTTCCTAACTTTTTCCCATTGCTTTCACCAAACCTAAGTAACTGTGCGTATTCTGATTTATTAATTTATTGGCCAAGGATAATAGGTTATTAGTAATGTAATATGTGCACAAAGCTAAGGAAGTATGTGTTGGAGATACATAAATTTCTTACAATTTTGAGAAAGAAAAATGGCTTCAGTTTGGCAATCCCAAATACCCAAATCACATCCAGTTAACTGTTGGGATTAGTTCAATAGGATATGATCATGAACGATTACTGGGGATAGGTATTACATGCATAGGACAGTGACATGAAAACTTAGCCAGCTCACATGGGAGAAAGTAATTAAGAAAAGGAGAAATGAGAATTGTGGAAAGGAAAAATCCCTTACCGGATATATGATTGCAAATAGTTTCTCACATTCTGTGGATTGTCTTCTTTCTCATGAAGTCCAGTTTGTCTGTTTTTTTGTTTGTTTACTGTGCCTTTGGTGTCATCTCTGAGAAATCCTTACCAAATCCAATGTCGTGACGCTTTTGTCCTACATCATTTTCTTCTAAGTTTTATTGAGTTAGGTCTTACATGTAGGTTTGATCCATTTTGAGTTAATTTTTGTGCTATGTTTCAGGTTAAAGTCCAACTTTATTCTTTTATATGTGGAGATTCCAGTTTTTCCAGCATTATTTGTTGAAAAGACTGTCCTTTCTCCATTGAATAGTTTTGGCAAAAATCACTGAAGCCATATATGGGAGAGTGTACTTCTAGGCTCTTTATTCTATTTCATTGTCTCTGTGTTTGTCTTTTATAAGTTTTCTAGTCACTCTGCATGGCTTGTGGGACCTTAGTTCCCTGACCACGGATCAAACCCCTGCTCTCCACAGTGGAGGCAGAATCTTAACCACTGGGCCCCCAGGCAAGTCCCTTATACATCTGTCTTTACACTACTACTACACTGTTTTGATTAGTGTAGCTTTGTAGTAAGTTTTGAAATTAGGTTGTATGAGTCTCCCTGTTTTGTTCCTCTTTTTCTTCAAATTTTTTATTGACATGTTGATTTACAATGTTGTGTTAATTTCAGGGGTACAGCAAAGTGATTCAGTTATATACACACACATACATAAATTTTTTTAGATTCTTTTCCAATGTACCAGCTGAGCCACAAGGGAAGCCCATTGTAGGTTATTAGAAGATATGATATAGTTCCCAACAGTAGGTCTTTGTTGATTATCTTTTCATATATAATAGTGTGTATATTTTAGTCCAAAACATACAATTTATCCCTCCCCTCCCAGCCCCGTCCCCTTTTGGTGACCATAAACTTGTTTTCTATGTCTTTGAGTCTGTTTTTCTTTTGTAAATACGTTTGTGTCCTTTTTTTTTAGATTGCACATATAAGCGATATCATATGATATTTGTCCTTCTCTGTCTGACTTATTTCACTTACTGTGACTATCAGGGTTGTTTTGGTCCCTTGAAGGTGCATATGAATTTTAAGATGGGTTTTTCTGTTTCTGCAAAAAATATCATTGGGATTTTGTTATGGATTGCATTGAATCTGTAGATCACTTTGGGTAGTATTGACATTTTAATATTAAGTCTTCTAATTCATAAATATATAAGGTGTTTCTATTTAGTTATGCTATTATAAATTGAATCATTTTATAATTTACTTTTCAGATTGTTCAGGTATAGAAGTACAACTGATTTTTGTGTGTTAACTGTATCCTGCTGCTTTGCTGAATTGTTCTGTGTGTGTGTGTGTGTAATCTTTAAAGTTTTCTATATATAAGATCATATCTTTTGCAAACATATTTTACTTTTTCCTTTCTTGCTTGGATGCCTTTTATTTCTTTTTCTTTCTTAATTGCACTGGCTACAACTTTCAGTACTGTGTTGAATAGAAATGGCAAAAGTGGGCATCATTGCCTTGTTCCTGATCTTTGAGGAAAAGCTCTCCTCTTTGACCATTGTTCCCTGTGGGTTTTTCATATATGTCTTTTATTATGTTGAAGTAGTTTCTGTCTAGTCCTAGTTTTTTTTTTGCTTTTTTTAGTGTTTTTATCATGAAAGGATATTTGAATTTTGTCACATGTTTTTTCTGCATCAGTTAAGATGATCATGTGGCTTTTTTCCCCTTCTTTCTGTTAATATGGTGTATTACATTGATCAGTTTTCTTAAGTTGAACCATTCTTGCATTCAGGGAATAAATCCTATTTGGTCATGGTATATAATTATTTTAGTATGTTGCTAAATTTGGTTTGGTACTATTTTGTTGAGAATTTTTGCATCAGTGTTCATAAAGGATATTGCTTTGTAGTTTTCAGCTAATGTCTTTGTCTAAGTATCAGGGTAATGCTGACCTCATAGAGTGAGTTAGATATTGTTCCCTTCTCTAAAGTAGCTTTTTTTTTTTTTTTTTTTTTAAATTTGGCAAGACTAAATGTTCGGTAGAATTCACTAGTGAAGCTAGGGATTTTCTTTGTCAGGAGATTTTTGATTCGTGATTTAGTCTCCTAACTAGTTAGATTTTCTATTTCTTCATGATAGTATAGGTAGGCTTTGTGTTTCTAGGAATTTGAACAGTTTCATCTAGGTTATGTAATTTGTTGGTGTATGATTGTTCATAATATTCTCTTATAATCAATAGTAATGTACCCACTTTCTTATTTTAATAATTTGAGTCTTCTCACTTTTTTCTTAGTCCATCTAGCTAAACTTTTGTCAACTTTGTTTTTATGAAGAACCAGCTTTTCGTTTTGTTGTGTTAGTCTTCTAAACCATGTAGAAAACAAAAAGTACAGTTACAAACCATTGTTATAATAATACTAGCTTTTGTAATTGCACAAACTCTGTAAAGTTCTTTATTTCTCTGTATGCCTTCAGATTACCATCTAGTGTTCTTTCACTTCATGTTTCAGGCCTCCTGTATTTCTGGCGGGGCAGGTCTGGTAGTCATGAACTCTCTCCTCTTTGTTTATCTAGGAATGTCTTAATTTATCCCTGTTTTGAAAGACAGTTTAGCTACATAGAGGATTCTTGGTTGATGGGTTTTTTTTGTTTTTTTTTTCTTTTAGCATTTGAATATATCTGCCTACTGCCTTCTGGCCTCCTATGTTTCTGATGAGAAATCTGCTCATCTCATTGATGATCTCTTGTGTGTGATAAGTAACTTCTCTCTTGCTGCTTTCTAGATTCTTTCTTTATCTTTTGGAAGTTTGATTACAACGTGTTTCATCATCTCTTGGAGGTTGTTAAGCTTCTTGGATATTTATAGTCATGTCTTTCATCAAATTTGGAAAGTTTTCAGCCATTATTTCTTTATACTTTCTTTCTTCCCTTTTCCTCCTCTCCTTCTCCAGTTTATACAGCGCATATGTTGGTTTGCTTGATGGAGCCCCACAGGTCCCTTCGGCTCTTCACTTTTCTTCAGTCTTTTTTCTCTTCCTCAAACTCGGTAATTTCAGTTGTGCTATCTTCAAACCCACTGGTTCTTTCTTCTGACCTCTCAGATCTCCGTTTGAGTCCCTTCAGTGATTTTTTTTAAAAATTTAAGTTACTGTACTTTTCAGCTCCAGAATTTCAGTTTTTATTTCTTTTTTAGATTTAGCTTCTTTTTCTGTCTCTTAATTAATATTTCCATTTTGTTCATACTTTGTTTGCTTGACCTTCCCCACACTTTCCTTTAGCTCTTTGAACACCTTTGAGGCAGCTTTTTTGTTTTCATATTGTGGGGTGGGGTTGGTTGTACTGAGTCTTCATTGCTGGTGGGCTTTTCTCTGGTTGCGGAAAGCAGGGACTACTCTGCTTTGTGCTCTTTCGTACTCTGCAGCCAGCAGGGACTAGTTGTATTGCACAGGCTTCTCATTGCAGTGGCTTCTCTTGTTGTTAAACATGGGCTCTAGGCACGTGGGCTTCAGTAGTTGCAGCATGTGGGCTCGGTAGTTGGCGGCTCCCAGGCTCTAGAGCACAGGCTCAGTAGTTGGGGTGCACAGGCTTAGTTGCTCCATAGCATGTGAGATCTTCCTGGACCAGAGATCATGTCTCCTATGTTGGCAGGTGGATTCTTTACCACTGAACCACCAGGGAAGCCCAAAAATGCACTAGGCGTTTGAGTAAAAAAAATCCTCTTTATGGAAACATATTAAGAATCCATGTTTACTTAATTAAAATTAATCTTTGGATGAAAAAAAAAAGTCTTTAATGTATCTCCCAACAAGTCTTTCTCAGGGAAAGTTTCTATTGATTTATTCTTTTCCTTTGTATTGGCCATACTTTCTTATTTTTTTGTGTGTTCTTTGTGATTTGCTGAAAGCTAGACATTTGAATCTAATAATTTGATAACTCTGGAAACCAGATTCTCCTTCTTTCTCCTTCTTTCTCCAGGTTTGCTGTTTTTTGTTATTACTATATTTTAAAATTGTTGTAAGCTGTCTTTGTACCAAGGGTCAGCCTGAGGTGTGAACTTAAGGTCTTCTCAGATCTTGTCTGTGCTTTTCCCTGAGCATGCATGATTACTTTCAATTTTTTTCTGTATATACAGTTGTTTTTGAATGTCCTGGTCTTTGATGTCTGTCTCCAGAAAGGGAATAAAGAAAAATGAAGTGGGGAAGAAGGGCACCACCACTTTAACTCCCCTAAAGGAATTAAACTTCAGCCAGAGGGGGAGGGGCTTGCAACAGTGGGAGGAGGTGCAGCATCAGTGGCTGCCTGCCTCTGTGTGTACCTTTGTAGTGAGAGGCAGCAGTCAGTGACCACAACACAGCTCCCAGATATTTGGAGGACAGGGTTCTTTTTTCCTACCCTGATTCCAGCAAGCTATGTGCCAGCTGCTCCAAGAACAGGTGCACGGCTGCCTGTTCCCTGACTGGGGGTGGGGGGTGAGTATCTGCTACTGTGCTCAGAACTGAAATTGACTGAAACTGACTAACTGCAATTTATCATCCAAGCCTTCTCCTGGAAATTATAAGCCTTCAGTAGACTCCAGAGTTCCAAAATAGTTAGACAGATTCTGCCAGTGTAATTGTTGTCTAGGTGAGGAGACAGGTTTCTGATGCAAAATCCTCCGCAATGCAGATTTAATTTATCTTTATTAAACTGAAGTTTCACTTCATTCCATGTTTATAGCTACACCAGTTTTTCTATTGGATTATTATTTTGTTTGTTTAAGAGCTCTCTCTATTTATTTCTTTGTATATATTACGCATTTGTATATATTTTTCTCACATTTTGTAGTTTATCTTTTGATTTTTCTTATAGTGGGTTTTTAATGCTTTGCTGTTTTATTTTTATGTGTTTGAGTTTATCTAAAGTATTTTATATAGTTATTTTAGTCAGTGGTTTGACATATAAAAATGGTATTCAGTTTCTGGAAGAGCAAATGAGAAATTGGTAACATTGGTTGCCTTTGGGTAGCTGGCGTTACCTCTCTGGATTGTCGGGGGTCTTCTTTTTCTTTTGTTTTTTTCAAATCTTTAATAACCATTAGAACAAAAAGAAGAAAAGCAAGCCAAAACCTGCAGCAGAACCAAGTAACAGTATCCCAGATTCCAATAAATCGGTTTCCATTCAAGAGGAACAATCTGCGCCCTCCTCAGAGAAAGGTGGTATTAATGGTTATCATGTCAATGGTGCCATCAATGATACTGAGTCTGTGGACTCACTCAGTGAAGGTATGGAGACACTTTCAATAGAAGCCAGAGAACTGGAGGATCCTGAGTCTGCCACATCAGAAATGCTCGATAGAACAGGTGAGTATTAACAGGTCCTTGGAAAGTTCCATTCTACTGAAAAATACAGGGGCTTCTTGGCTGAGAAAGCAATCAATAAATTAAATCTAGTTAGTTTTTTAATTTTGTTACTTCTTATGTGAAAGAGTCACATTTGGTAATTTTCAAGGGCCTAGAAAAATATAATTCTTATTCCTTTGTTTCATATTTTAATTTTAGTCTAAATCAGCCTTGTGGAAATCTAATTTAATAGTTCTGTAATACTTAGAGATTACAGAAGGTGACCTTAGATGTTTTTTAACTGCACATTTATTAAAGGAAACGATGATCATGAGTTGATATTGATGTTATTATTCCAAGACAACACAATAAGGAATATATAAGCATAACTGTAATCCCATGGCTTTCATTAGAAGTAGACTGTTGGTTGTTATGGTCTCACATTTGTTTTTTAATAAAGAATTAAGATTAGTATTAGTTGTAAATTCAGATAGCTTGTACATTTTTCATTAACCGTTTTGATGAGCACTGGAAAGATACTGGGAATATACTTTTAAAAATAGGCTTTTTAATTACTTGTTTGTTAAACCAGTTTCCCTTGCTCTATTGCTGCTGGCTTTATACATGTAGTGCCATTTTTTAAATTATATTGTATATTTCAGATGTTTTTATTTATTGATTAGTTTGAGCACACACACGCACATACAAAGACTTAGAAAAAAACATAGCACCTCAAACAAACCAAAGATAGTCAGTGGCTTCTATTTTTTTCTGAACTAGCTTTCCTTTATTTCCTAACTCTTTGCCGTTTCCATTTCCTAAAGCTTTTGAAACTCTTCTTTCTTTCCCTGGGACAGTGTAGAAATCTTTTTCTCAGCATAACTTAACAGAAGCTTGTCAGAAGGTGGTGATATTGACTCTTCACTTCCTTGTGCCCAGAACTGCAAGGAAGTTAACAAGGTACAGGGAATAAGCTAGCCTGTCTGGAGAGGGGTTGGCAAAGAACCCTCCTCTTCAGTTAGTGTGCCTCCTTGGGCTAAGCCAAATGATACTCACAGCCTCACTGACTCTGCTCTTTGTCCTGCTTTGTCAGTTGATTCTATTCACAACCTTTTAAGAGGCTTTGTTTCGCTGCACTTTTGCCTTTTTACTTTGTGTGTACTTAAAGACTCCTTGATTTACCCCTAAACTCTACTCTAAAATACTGGCCTTTTTATTTGACAGGATCCATGCTGGAGAATGGTGTCTCTGATTTCGAGTCCAGATCTTTGACTATGCACTCTACTCAGAATTCTCAACAAAACAGGAATGCTGCCAAGTCTCTCTCAAGAACTACTGTAGGACCTCAGCTTTCAAATCTAGGCATGGAAGATGTTCCCCTCTCTTCCACCAATAAAAAGCTTGGTAAGTCAAAGATCTTCCTTTGAGAGAAAGCAAAGAGAATCTGTGTTTTTCGCTAGAGGGCAAATCATCTCTTTGCTGTCATAAATAAGGTTTCAGAAGGGGAAGCAGGTAATACATTTCCAGTCAGTGACTATCCATGACCATCCAGCCTTTCCTCAGTTTTGTGTACACAGTTGGAGTCTGATAGTAGTGTAATGCCGTACAGTCTTGAGACAACAATAGTGATCCCTTTTTTGTGAATGGGGGTCAAACTCTGTGGCTAGCATGGTGTTTTTGATAACATTAACCTTCGTTTTATTTGCTTTATTGCAACATGTCTGTGCTATTTCCTTCATTTTTAACTCCTGGTTGATAACAACAGTAAAAAGCTTTGCCATCTCTGAAATGATATTTTGAAGAAATATTTTAATTTCTCTTCTTAACTTCGTGCTTTTACTAATACCTATCAGACTGTAGCTTTAAACAAGGTCATTTTCTCTTAAGTAAATACTTAGCATTGATTGATGGTAGCCATTTGCTGTTTTGTTTTTTTTTTTAGCTATAATAGTTATTTAAATAATGAGCCAATAATTAGATAGAGATAATAGCCCTTCTATCGTCCATTTAAGGATGGCAGTCCACTTACCTGAACAAATGAAACAGAGAAATGTAAAAGACACTTGTAACCTGTAGCTCTGTATTGAATTATTTATACTGCATGAGCCAAATTTAATTATTGAGGCTCTCCTTTTTCATCTTTCTAACAGAGCCCTCAGCTTGTCCAGAAAGGCAAGTCTGAGAATATTTAGTCAAGCAAAAATAAAGAAACAGTGCTTGAAAGCTTTTAGGTAGATTTTAAAAGAAATCACGTTGAGATGAAGAAGAATTTAAATTAAAGATTGAAAATCTGTGTCTTGGCACTTTATAAATTTGTTAGATCAGTTATTCTAACTACAAGTTGTAATAACTTTGACATTGGTGAATGTAAAAAGGTTATAATAGAATTCTCAGAAACTGGTTAAAATATATTGGGTAGGTAAATATACTTCATCTTTATCTACAGTGTTGACTTACCCACTTATAATGATTCAGACTGTACTATCAAGAGATAACTTTATCAGTTTTGTAATATCTACATGGTGAATTGTATTCTACTAAATCCTGTTATGTAGGGAGTTTTGAAAATTTGGTACCTACTCAAATAGCTTTTCATTTTGGATTCTTTTTTTCAGTCTTTTTCTCTCTGTGTTTAATTTCATTATGGATAGTTTCTAAAATTGCTGTCTTCAAATTTATTAATCTTTTTTCTCTAAGTTTTTAATCTGTTGTTAATCCAATTCAGTGTATTTTCCATCTCTGATTTTTTTTTCATCTCCAGAGGTTCTGTTGGAATCTTTTTAAATATCTTCCATGTCTCTCCTTAATAGATTATACTATTCCTCCACCTTCTTGAACATGTGATATTTGATTATATTAGCTGTTTTGATGTCCTTACCGACTTTATTCTACATCTTTGTCATTTCTGCACCTGTTTCTGTTAAATAATTTTTCCTTTCATTATAGATCATATTTTTCTGCCTCTAGTAATTTTTTTATTGGATGCCAGACATTGTGAATTTTGCTTTGTTGATTGCTAGATATTTTTGTATTTCTTTAAATATTCTTGTGATTTGTTCTGGAACTGTTATTTGGAAACAGTCTGCTTGCTTACTTAAGCTTTGTTAGTAGAAATAGAGCAGCCTTTAGTCTCAAGCTAATTACTGAGGCAGCGCCCCTCTAAGTACTCTACCTGGCGCCCCACTATGCTGGTGTGAGCATAGACTATTCCTGGTCTGGGTGAGCCCTCAGGATTATTACCCCTGCTCCTTTCCAGTGGTTCTTTTCCCTGTTTGGGGTGGTTCTGCGTACGCATGCACTCAAAATCCTCTGTGGATCTTTGTATAGTTTTTTCACTGCTGTGTAGCTTTCTCCTCTTTACTGTTCTGCCCTGAGAATTCTAGCCATCTTGGCCTCTTTGAACTCTCAACTCTGTCCCCTCAATTCAAGGAGACTTTCAGACTCAACTTAGGATTTCTCCTCCTTGCATTGCAGCCTGGAAACTCTCTTATGGCAGCAAGTTGGGGCAATCTTAGGCCTCACTTCTTTTGTTTCTGTGCTCTTGTGGAGGGTGGTAAGAAGTACTGCACATTGTTCATTGTCTGTAAACCATTGTTTCATATATTTTGTGTATGTGTGAAGTTTTTTAAGACAGGAAGATAAATCCAATTCCTATTACTCCATCTTGGCCAGGATACTTTAAAAAAAAATCTATGAAAAATTCAGTTTTTTGTTGAGGGTGGCCATTTAGGAAGCATTCTTAGTTATGAGATGTTAGTTATGTTAAATGCTTAGGTATTCAGATCCAGTTTTCAAGTTACCTATGTTGTTTTTTTAATTGGGATTCTTTCCAAGGTTCTAATATTGAAAAATCTGTGAAAGACCTCCAGCGCTGCACAGTGTCTCTTGCACGATATCGAGTTGTAGTTAAAGAAGAGATGGATGCTTCTATTAAGAAAATGAAACAAGCTTTTGCCGAATTGCAGAGCTGGTAAGTTAAGTTGCATTTTGTATCAGTAGCACGAAAATGATAAAGATGGTTAGCCATTCACCAAGTTCTTTAATTCCTAACTCTTAATTACTCTACATAATGGAGGAAGACTTAAAAATCCTATGCTGTATTTTGCTTTCTGCTTCATTCTGTTTGTGGTCACAGTGTGAGAATGAGTGGTAAAAGAAAATCATGCTTTAGGAATGGACCTAAGGTTAATATTGTTTGGAAAGGGACAAATAATTACAGAGTAGGTCATGCTCCTTTACATTAGGGTCTGTCTTTTAAACCAGGAACCTGTAACCCATGGCATGATGTTTTCGAACAAATCAATATGCCAGAAAATTTGGAAAACTCAGCAGTGGCCACAGGACTGGAAAAGGTCAGTTTTCGTTCCAATCCCAAAGAAAGGCAATGCCAAAGAATGTTCAAACTATGGCACAGTTGCACTCATTTCACATGCTAGCAAAGTAATGTTCAAAATTCTCCAAGCTAGGCTTCAACAGTACGTGAACTGAGAACTTCCAGATGTTCAAGCTGGATTTAGGAAAGGCAGAGGAACCAGAGATCAAATTGCCAATATCTGTTGGATCATAGAAAATGCAAGAGAATTCCAGAAAAACATCTACTTCTGCTTCATTGACTAGGCTAAAGCCTTTGATTGTGTGGATCACAACAAACTGTGGAAACTTCTTAAACAGATGGGAATCTCACCTGCCTGCCTCTCACCTGCCTCCTGAGAAACTTGTAAGCAGGTCAAAAAGCAACAGTTAGAACCAGACATAGAACAATGGACTGGTTCCAAATTGGGAAAGGAGTATGTCAAGGCTATATATTGTCACCCTGCTTATTTAACTTATATGCAGAGTACATCATGTGAAATGCCAGGCTGGATGAAGCACAAACTGGAATCAAGATTGCTGGGAGAAATATCAATAACCTCAGCTATGCAAATGATACCACGCTTATGGCAGAAAGTGAAGAGGAACTAAAGAGCCTCTTGATGAAAGTGAAAGAGGAGAGTGAAAAAATTAGCTTAAAGCTCAGCATTCAGAAAACTAAGATCATGGCATCTGGTCCCATCACTTCATGGCAAATAGATGGGGTAACAGTGGAAACAGTGACAGACTTTATTTTCTTGGGCTCCAAAATCACTGCAGATGGTGACTGCAGCCATGAAATTAAAAGACACTTGCCCCTTGGAAGAAAAGCTATGACAGACCAAGACAGAATATTAAAAAGCAGAGACATTACTTTGCCACCAAAGATCTGTATAGTCAAAGCTATGATGTTCCTAGTAGTTGTGTATGGATATGAGAGCTAGACCATAAAGAAGGCTGAGCACCAAAGAATCCATGCTTATGAACTGTGGTGTTGGGGAAGACTCCTGAGAGTCCCTTGGACTGCATGGAGATCCAACCAGTCAATCCTAAAGGAAATCAGTCCTGAATATTCATTGGAAGGACTGATGCTGAAGCTCCAATACTTTGGCATCCTGATGTGAAGAGCCGACTCATTGGAAAAGACCCTGGTGCTGGAAAATATTGAAGGCAGGAGGAGAAGGGGATGACAGAGGATGAGATGGCTGGATGGCATCACTGACTCAATGGACATGAGTTTGAGCAAGCTCTGGGAGTTGGTGATGGACAGGGAAGCCTGGCATGCTGCAGTCCATGGGGTCGCAAAGAGTTGAACACGACTGAGTGATTGAACAACAACAACATTAATATAAAGTAGAAAAGATGTCTTTGTTTTTCTGCCTCCTTTCATCCTTCCTAATGCACCCCACTCTACGGTCCTTTCTATGACCTATTATTAATCATTGATTTATTTTAATTTTGCATTTTTTAAACTTACTTTAAAAATTATCATATCTTAAAATGTATTAATATGTGTTCTGTAGGTGAAATAGGGTTTAGTAGTTAAAGAGGTTTGAAAATACTTAAATTTTCTTTACTACAGGACTTCTTGATGCCTTAATGCTAATATGCATTGTGAATTTACAAGAGGGAACTATACTATGCTGTTTCTAAAATATATTTGATTATAGAATCTTTGGGAGAAGAAATATATTCTAATTTTCTTCTAGAACATTGAAGCTGTTTTAACTATTAGATATTAAAGTGGTAACTAACTTTTAAACCATAACTCCTTTGGGGAGGTATTTTCATTTAATAATGGACTTTAAAAAAAAAAAAAGGACCAAATTAAGTAAAACGACAGGAAGACAAGCAGCTAGGTTGGTATTTGGGGATATGAGACTGTCCATACTGCCTATTTGTAAGACTTTCAAGAATCTGAAGGGTGAGAGGAAGTTTTCATGAATGTAGAGAACCTATACCACTCTTCCTCCCAACCATCCATACATTTTCTTGCTTGTCTAGGAGCTATTCCCTGAGGTCATATTCAACTGTGTCTCTCTTCACAAACTTAGTCTGGTACTTCATGCCACAGTGGACAAAAGACAGAGGGAGAGTGGGTAGCCTCAGTCCTCCTGTTTTGTGGAATTGAAGAAGGGAGTGAATTAACAGAGAGGTTGCATAAAGCCTCCAGAAAGTTGCTGACCTCTGCTTTACCAAAGTGTAGAATGGTCCATGAACCAAAAAGTGCTTTAGAATAGATCATTCATCTGCTCATCTACCCATGCTGTCATGAATCCCCGGTTTCCCCTTGGAGGTTTTACAGCTAGAAATTTAATGTCGAATCTTCTGTTTTCTTATATACATTTTCACTCCAGCCAGATTACTTGTCTCAGAATTTAACGTACACATCTCCTCTTTCATACACTCCTTGATGCTACTTTTCCAACCTAGTAATGCTTTCTTGTATCTTTGTACTTATCTAAATCCAACCAGTTCTCCCAAATTCACGTTACGTAAACTCTGACTTCCCCTGGAAGTTTTTCTAGGTAACTGATTTCTCCTCTTTCTGACCCTCTGGGAGAAAGCCCCATGCCCTTTACCCTGGATTATTATCACATCAGATATTATTGGCTTAAGAAGAAAGAACTAAGAGTAGAGCATCACAATTTTGCCTTGACAAGCCTCCGGTCTCCATGATTGTTCAGTTTACTGATTACTTTAGCCACAGGATCTGATTCCATTCAGAACCACCCTGAACCAGGAAATACAGTTCCGGGAGAGAGACTTAAGAGTCCTTGTTGACTTGGAACCCAGCCAGGGGGAGCCTCCTTTAATAAATGACAAATGAAGTGGTTTCCTGCCTAGAAACTGTGTATTTAGGATTGATTAGCAGGTGTAGCAACCAGGTCAGTTTAACTTGAGGAAAGAGATTACCTGCACTTTCCTGCTGGTGTAAAGCCTTCTCTCTGGCTGACTGGGTTTTTAAACTGGCTTATTTCCATGCCCCTTGTAGTTGCTACTTCAAGATATAATTGGCAGGTGAGCTAACTCCCTTTGGCACTGAACCAGAGCTTGGAGTTAATGTCACTTAGGAAGCCATTTTTTGTGTTGGTTATAGTATAAAAGAAAAGAAAAGGTTCTAACATATTTGCAACAGTAAGATTACATTACACCTGACCGGGCACTAGGGGAATTATATGGATAAGTGCTTTCACACTGGGGCCAAATGAAAGCTGACATTTACCTGTGGGGAGGTAAAAGCAGCGGCTTTCCAGGATGTAAAATGTCAAATCTGTCCTTATTGGTCATCCAGTAATAATCATCAGTAGACCCAGGTTTACTTTTCTTGTTAATTAATAAAATCTGTCTGACACATTGTTGGAGCTCCTAGTTGACTTAAAGTTTAGGTCTGTTAGGGAGCAGGATATGAAGTGGAACATGAAGCATGAAGCTAGAGTGTGTAAACTATTTTGAATGGTTTTCATAGTACATGTCAGGGCAAAGGATACATGCTTAGCCTGCCTTTTAAATAAAGTTTCTGTTTTATTGAAAGTCAAAAGATACTTATTAAAAGGAGAAAAGTCGTAAAAAATTTGAGATTCTGCAACACATGAAGTCAATATAAGCCTGTGCTTAAGACTGAAATTTTTCCTGGCTGATTGTTCATTCACCTTAGGAAAGTTACTTCCTTTTATTTGAGCTTCTCTTTTCTTATTATATTAAACTATCATTAGTCTTAACAAATGCTTTTAGATCCTTAAAGTTCATCTATAGAGATGCTGAAAATTCAGAAAATCATTTTATGAACAAAAGCACTTTCAAAAATGTCAAAAAACCATAGAAATAAAGGAATAGGCTACTGTTATAATGTGTTATCAGAAAGGTACCTAGCACTCTTTAGTTTTAAATTATTCTTCAGTTTTTGCATGTTTAGTACATTAGCATCTTATTTCTACTAGTATTTGGCCTCCATCGTTCTTGATAGTCTTTGACTTAAAATTCTAATGAGTTTAAGTCCGTTGTAGTGAAGTGAATGAACCTAGAGCCTGTTATACAGAGTAAAGTAAGTCAGAAAGAGAAAAATGTCATATATTAACATATATATGGAATCTAGAGAAATGGTACTGATGAACCTATTTGCAGGGCAGGAATAGAAACGCAAATGTACATACAGTATGGACTTGTGGACACAGCAGGGGAAGGAGAGGGTGGGATGAATTGAGAGTAGTATTGACATATATGCACTGTCATGTGTAAACTAGATCGTCAGTGGGAGGCTGCTGTATAGCAGAGAGAGCTCAGCTCAGTGCTCTGTGATGACCTGCAGGGGTGGAGTGGGGGTGGGGGGAGGGAGGCTCCAGAAGGAGAAGATACATGTGTACATACAGCTAATTCACACTGTTGTACAGCAGAAACTAACACAACATTGTAAAGCAATTATCCTCCACTAGAAATAAATAAATTTAAAAGAATTCTAACTCTTTAACCATCTGAGAAAATAACTAAGTAACATACAAAACAAGCAGGTTCCTTTCCAAACATGTTCAATCATACTATCTGATTTCTTCATACTGATTTCTGTCCTGTGAAGAGGGAGCCTTAATTTTTTTGTTAAAAGGAATTTGAGTCTTAGGTTAAGCTGTTTGCCTAACATGACATCATATTTAAGTCGCAGACTCAATGTTTGAATCTGTGCATTCTGACTCCCAGTAACCTGTGATCTTCATCCCACCCGTCACCACTGATGGCTCACTTTTGCACTAAAGCTGCAAGAGACTCCTGGGGCATGTGTCGCACACGGGTTTGATTCCTAGTTCCCAGACCAAGAATCTAACTGTGCCCCCCTGCACACTGCTGCTATTTCTTTTTCCCAAAACATATTGTAAGATATCATCGAGTCATATGGTCCCTGGTATTACTTTAGAATTGAGATGCTCTTTGAGCCCAAATGTGTGTACCATACTCATAAAACCAGCGTTGGGAATACGGAGATTTATGAAACAAATGAAGTGTCATTTAATTCTCTGCTAACAAAAACTACTAAAAATTTTCTTTTTTTGGTTGTTTTATATGAGAAGGAGGAAGTGTCTTCAGAAAAATAAAGGTGTTTGCATTGGCTGGGCTTTGCTTGGATTTCTGCTTTAGTGGAATTATAATAAATAGGTTTTAGGTTTTCAGCAAATAAAATCAAGTATAAATGTTTTGTAAGAACATTATTGGGTGGTTTAGAGTATAAACCCTTGAAATAATTACTTGGCTCAACAGTTGCTAGAATTGTTTCTGTTATAACAGTGTTTTCTAATGCAGCTGGGCCTTCCCAGGTGACACTGGGAACCCGCCTACCAATGCAGGAAACATAAGAGACATGGGTTCCATCCCTGGGTCGGAAGATCCCCTGGAGGAGGGCATGGCAACCCACTCCAGTATTCTTGCCTGGAGAATCCCATGGACAGAGGAGCATGGTGGGCTGCAGTCCATGGGGTCGCAAAGAGTCGGACACAAAAAAAGTGACTGAACACACACTAATGTAGCAATCGTAAACAAATGATAGTTAATAGTTTTTTGGAGCCAAGAAATTACTGAAGGTAATAGTATAATCAGTAAGCTACATGTTAAAAATATTAATTGAAGGGCCTGCTTTAAATGATGGACATATAATGTATCTTAGAGATATGAGTGGTGATGCTACAGGGACAACTATTTTGACCAAGTAAATTACACAAAAAGCTTTAGAGTAAGTTGAGGAAATGGGAAGATGATAAAAAAAAACAGTCTTGGTAAGGAGGGAAGGAAATACAGAACATTCAGACATTTACCAGTCGTTTTCCTTAACAGTGACAGGACATCTAAAACCATCCTTTGTGGTCAAAGACAGGATATGGAAATTCTGTGTGCTGTATAAGGCCCAGGCTTAATAAGACCTTGTGTCTTTCTAGAGTCCCAAGGATATTTAGCAGAATTTCATTAGCAGTTTCTGAGTCTAGTGTATCAGATGCTCATCATGGTATGTTTCCATTCAGGAAATTGACAGAACAGTTGCAAGCTTAGCACCCTCATGTACTGAGTGAGTAAGGTAACAACAGAAAGTCTGGTGGTGTGAATGAGCCTTTCATCACTCTGAAAGGACTCATTGCTCATAGTTATGGCATCTATAAAAAACTGTTACCTCAAACCACAGGTACTTTTGAATCTCGGCTACAGATTCCTACTGGCACCATCACAGCTTAGGAACAGATGGAAAACTTTAGCTAAAGTTTCTTCATTATCAGAAAGTTATGTTACATTAAATTACTACTTTTAATTGTGAAAATTGCCTCTGCTCTTTGTCTTATGCTTAGCCACTTTCCACTTCTTAACTCGTCTCACTTTCTCTGTTTATTTTGTGATGCACATATTTCCACAACTTAAACTTTCAGAATACAGAAAAGTTGAAGGGGTAGTACAGTGATCAGTGTCTTTGCTGTGTGTGTGTGTTTTGGTAGAACCATTTGGAAGTTGCAGGCATCATAACGTGTCATCCCTAAATGCTTTAGCATTAATTACCTAAAACATAGTCATTCATCTATACAACTGTAATACATTATGTGATATACTTTTAAGAAAGTTCTTATAGTGTTTGTGTTGGTCTCAGCTTACTTTGGTGATGCCATCAGCTAGCAGTGCCTGAGGGCACTCACCTGGGTCCTGGACTACTTGTGGCCCCCACCCCATGAATCAGTGTTGTGGCAGACAGGCCCTTGTGGCTCTAATGATTGCTACATACACCTCAGCAACAAAAACAAGGTTTATTACTCACAAGTCCTGGAGGGTACATGGCATGCCTAGAACCACACAGTAAAGTGTGTTTAAGGAGAGCATGAACCTTGAGTCATGACTTTATTGGGGTCCAGGATGGGGTGCCTTGAGTTTTGTGGGTTCATTCTTTATTAGTGGATTTAAAACATGAAAGCAAGAATTAAAGCATGGGAAGGAAAAGTTCCGGTCACTCAAGTGGTCAGTTATGTGGCTCACCCAGGACCTTCTAAGAGGATGGCCTGGCCTGGCCCTTTCTCTTGTGAAGCTTATTTATCTGAGATGATTATCTTTGAAGTGAATGTCGGCAACCAAAAGCTTAATGTCGGGCACTTAAATTATTATCAGAAAAACTAATTGTCAGGTACTTACACTAGATGTAATTTAACATTTATTCATTTTTCTATTTTAAAGACTTGTAAAAATTTTAATGGAAAATTGCAGAGATTCATCAGGCTTCTCTCTGAGAAAATATCCCAACAGTTAGTCCATAGATTCCTCTGTTTAATGCTTGGCTGACATCACAGAATCTTTCAGTAGATGTTATCGATAGATAGTAACACGACAGACAACGAACAAAAAGAAATAAGAGTCCTTACTGCTTTCAGTGTTTTTTGGCATGGAAAGGTAAGCTTATTTTCTTATTGGAATGGTCATATGACCCCTGGCAGGGGAAGTGACAACCCACTGCCGTATTCTTGCCTGTAAAGTCCCCTGGACAGAGGAGCTGGGCAGGCCACAGTCCATAGGGTCGCTGAGAGTCAAGACACAACTGCGCACTCACGCCGTCATGATTCCCCACACACTGCACTGTGGATTTCTTATAATCACCAATGAGTGATTCAAGAAACAAAGCTTGTGGAAAGGGATGCTGACCATGCTTACAGGAAATAGAAGTGCCGTCCTGATGTGCTAGCTCATAGTGACACTATAAAAAGTCTCCTGATGATGGCACTGTTTTTCCTTGCTGAGAGGAAGGCACTCTGGCACTCCTGTGGCACTCTGCTACCTCATAATAAAGATTGTAAGCTGCAGAAAGCTTACTTGTTTGCTAAGCTCTTTTAATAAATATTTTACAAGCTTCATCAGTTAAATTTGTCATCTGACGGACAGCGTCTGCATCTTAAAGTGATTCAGCAGCAGGGGAGAAGTGATAATACTGAACTTGAGGCCTGGCAGCTCCTGTCTCAGATGTGCTTTTGTTTTGCCTTTTAGGTATTCCAAATGCTGCTAGAGTTCTTGGAGCAAAATGTTTGCCAAGGTTTGGGAAATGCTTTCTTAGCAAAAGTGTTGCTCGAACCCAGGTCTCCTGCATTGCAGGCAGACGCTTTAACCTCTGAGCCACCAGGGAAGCCCTCTTCTCTCTAGTCTGGCACTTTGGAATTAATATGCTGACCAAATTTGTTACAAGTCTGTGTGTTAACATCATGCATAATGATTAGCAAACCTGTTCTTTATCACTTCACTATGAAGGATTTTACTCCTTGAGAAAATGTCCCTGCCTGATAGTTTTTTGAATATCTCACTCTGTAGTCTCCATATTAACTACTTTGTGCTAACATAACAACATATAGAGCTAAGCTGAGTTGGTTTTTTTTTTTCCTGTGTGTGTGTGTATGTGTATATATATGTGTGTGTATATATATGCATATGTGTGTGATTAGTTTTACAACCAGAAACGAGAACTTTTATTAACCCTGTAGTTATACACCCATTCAAAAGGAGAAATTAGAATGAATTTCAACTATGAAGAGAGTTGGAACATTTTATGTTTGTACAGATAGTAAAGCTGTAGTTTTTTTTGTTTTTGTTTGTTTGTTTGTTTGTTTTTTGCCACTACTAAGCAAAATTGATATGGTAAGGAAAATTATTTGTATCCAGAAGTTTACTACTAGGGCAACCTGCTATCTCTCTATATGTTCATTGAAGATGGTGGGCTCTTTTATAAGAACATGGAAAAGCTTTCCCATGCTTACAAACCATTTACATTTATAGTGGAGAAAATTCTATTTGCCTGTTTAATGTTCTTTTTCGATAAAAAAGCCTTCCAGAAGCCTTTGATCCATCTTTTCTGGATTATTATTAAACGTTTATCCAAAACTAGCAGCAGCATGTGTGTCTTTTGACTACTCTGCATTCTAAAGACAAAAGTGCTAGTGGACTTGGTAAGCACTTGTGCTAAAATGTTGAAGACCTGTAAATCCTAATGGTTAAATGTGTTGGGCCCTAGCAGGGGTATTGCTTGGTAAAAAATTCATTACAAGCAAAACTGACCAGTTTTATAGACCAGAATATAAAATAAAATATATGCACGTATGTAGAAATACGTAATTTTCGTGAGGACTTGTGCTTTAGCACAACTTACCAAAAAGTGTTTTGTAGTTCGCTACTGCCATCTACTGGTTCTCAACTCTTAAATGTCTAGCTACTGATTACTGTAGTATGTGTCAGTAGAAATAAAAGGGAATTCGATTTCTGTACTGAAATCTTTAAAATAGTCTTTGCTGAGGGCGAGATAAGATTTTCATGTGGTATATACAGTGCTTTTTCTGTAGTATGCTTTTAGGGAACAAACGCATAAGTCTTTCTCCACTATTAACACTGTGCCATTTTTCTGTTTGAGTTTCTGATCCAACATTCTTTCCCTTTGTCATCCCTTCCTAGTTTAATGGATCGGGAAGTGGCGTTGCTTGCTGAAATGGACAAAGTGAAAGCTGAAGCAAGTAAGATTGATCTTTATTAAAACTATTAGCAGTTAATAAGTACCTGCCTCTCAATCCCCATAACAAAAGCTCACTGTAAATGCCACAGTAAGAGTTTGTATATTTAGTTAAACAGTCTTGAGCAATTGTACTATGCTGGCATAGGAATGCTTTCAGGTGAAGCAACTTTATAATAGCCTGTTTATCAATATTTCCAAATTTTAATATTTTGAATATAGATTTCAATGTCTACATCATGGTATCTGCCACCTCAGCACCAGCTAAGGAAAATCGGTTATCTTGCAGGTGCCTGGGGTTTATTTTGTTTTTTCCTTCAGTGACTGAATAATTCCTTTGAGTTTTCCTACTTGGGAAAAAGCCTTTGGCATAATCAGAGAGGTTACCAGGTTGCCTACAATTAATATATATATCCCTGTCATTACCTCTTGCAGAACTTTGTTTTCTCAGTTTGTTGAAACTTCACTCAGTGTCTGTTATCCTTGGCTAGGGAAAAAGTCAATTAATTGAGGGTTCAGGATACCCATGACTAGGACTCTTTGAAAGATTACTAAAATAGATTCTGAAAGAATAGTCTAAGTCAAATAATTTGTGGGATTTTGTACAGAAGAATCCAGATAGCTGTTTTTGTCATTTCTGTTAAGGATTAGGTTAAAGATAGACAGCTATCTGAAAAGAAGAGAATGTCAACTGCACTTTGTACACTGGCATTGATTTAGGGCTTTTCAGCAGTTTTTATCTTTGTGCATTGAATGCCAGATTTGTAATTAGGAAAGTTGTTTCTTTTAACCTGCTCTCAAACTGTTGAGAATGGATATAGGTTGAGATGACTCACATTTGTGTCTGTGGTCTTGGGCCAGAGGAGGCAGCTTTGAAGCACTGAATTGAGTTCAGTTTTGATCCATTTTAACCCACTCCAGTGTTCTTGCCTGGAGAATCCCAGGAACGGGGGAGCCTGGTGGGCTGCTGTCTATGGGGTCGCACAGAGTCTAACACAACTGAAGCGACTTAGCAGCACCAACAGCAGCAACAAAGTGTTGGATACATAGCAGAGATGCTATCCATTGTTTTTCAGAGGTGAGATACCACTTAAATTGAGTGGTATATCCTGAAATTTCTAGTGCCAGTTTCGGTCCATTCTTGTACCGATGTGTTCTCTTTTTGAAGGTGAAACTTCAGAGAGGAAAAAAGACATAGTCCTTCCTGTTGAGAAGAAGATGCTTTTAAAAATACATCTTTTATAGAAAAATTTTAACATATGTCGAATAGAGAGGCTGATATAATTACCTCTCCCCCAACACCCAGCCTTAACCAATTATCAATTCATGGCCAGTCTTTTAGTATCAAATTCAGAGCTACAGAGTTTTGCTCAAATTCATCAATTTTATATCAGTATCTCATTGCTCCCATACTAAAAATCCTAGTCCTCAATGACACTAATGTAATTACTCTTTTACCAATAATATCAAATTTATTTTTTCTTTTTTATGTATTATAGTTTTATTAATTATTTATTCATAGTACTTCACAGTTTAGGGTTTTACACACTCATTCATATCTGATCTTAACATCAACGTTACAGGAGATTTAGGTTTTCTGACTTTTTAATTTTTTTCATTTCATAAATGAAAAAGCTAGTTCCTTGGAAAAAATGTGACTTGTCTAAGATCATATACTTAGGCTCTCTGAATTATATGCTATGTGTAGAAATCTGTACTTGACATGTTTGAGATTTGTAAATCTTGAGATTTGTAATTTTATCTTAGAATCCTAGAATGCTGAAGCTGAGAGAAAGTGAATTTGATACAAATGACAAATAGATTTTATCTTGGGAGCCAGACCAATGAATCATTTGTATTTGTTGGGCCTTTGTGTTGAGAAACTTTCATATGCATGTTCCTAATTTATTGCAAAAGTGTGCCCTATTGCTTAACCTGACAGGGGTATGGGCAGCCCATCCACATTTGTGGCAAATCAGACTGAGAAAACCTGCTAAAGACATTCCAGCTCTCTGTAACACCGAATGTAGCTCTTCAAAAATTCTGTTTTTTTCTAACTTAAATTTGGCTAATTTCTCAGTAGGTTACAGGATTCTGTGCAAAACAGTTAGGAATTGAATTTAACTGCATGCCATGGAATGGCCTAAATAAATGTGAGGTTATTTTTCTCTCATGAAATGAAAGGTCCAGAGGTAAGCAGTCCAGGGCTGTAGGGCATCTCCAAAATAATATGAGGGACCCAGGCTTCACTGTCCTTCTCCCCAGCCAGCCTTACAGGGTGTTTGTCCTTTGTAGTCCCTGGCTCTTTACTCTGGAAGACTTTTTATTATCTGTTATCCTTCATGGCCATACCTGATTTATGCACCTCAGAGCAAACTGAAGATGATGTTTTTTTAAAAGCAGTAAAACAGACTTCCCTGGCAGTCCAGTGGTTAAGACTTCAAGCTTCCATTGCAGGGGGCTCAAGTTCATCCCTGGTCAGGTAACTAAGATCCACGATGTGGCCAAAAAAAAATTTTTTTCTAATTAAAATATTTAAAAAGTTATTCTACAAAAAAAGACTGTGAACAACCTAAATATGCATCATTAGAGAACTTGAGTATTGTGGTATTCTGTATATGCAGAGAGTATATTAGGAAATATACATGAAAAATTGTTGTCAGTGTTTTCTTCCAGGGAGGGGACCACAGAGTCAAGTGGAAGATTTAATTTATTTTTGGCTGCACCGCGTCTTAGTTGCAGCATGCAGGATCTGTAGTTGCAGTGTGTGAACTCTTAGTTGAAGCCTGTGGGATCTAGTCCCTGACCAGGGACCAGACCCATGCCCTCTGCATTGAGAGTGCAGAGTCTTAACCACTGGACCACCAGGAAAGTCCCAGTGTACATGCTTCTTAATAAATTTTTTTTAACTCGGAAGAGGAGAAAGAAAAATGACATGATTTATGAGTCTTTATGAGTCATAAAAAGTGTTTACCAGATAAACTGCCTTCAGAGTCCCTCAAGAAGGTGGAAACTGGACCTTTGGTATTTTCACTTTCTGGGTGGGTGGGCAGCTAAGCCTTTGGCTGTGCAAGTACACACTGCAAGGCCTATATTTCCAGTCCTTCTTTGTCCTATTTAGCAGACCATAAGAGTTATGCTCCCTTTCCCTCTACAGTGGAAATTTTGCTTAGCCGTCAAAAGAAAGCCGAACTTCTAAAGAAAATGACTGATGTGGCTGTTCGGATGTCAGAAGAGCAGTTGGTCGAGCTCAGAGCTGATATCAAGGTAAAACTTCCTTCTCTTTTCTGCCTTTCTTCTTACCTCAGGGACTAAGGTAGCAAATCTCCATAATTCATGGCGATATCCAATATATTGAACTCATGACCCCTTCTTCCCAAACCTGGCCCTTTTCCAAGTTCTCTTGCTCTGTAAGTGGTACTGTCATCTGCCCAGTGTCCAAAGTGGAAACCTTAGAAAGTTTCTCCTTTTCCCCACAATTAAATCTGTCAGCAGACCTTGTCCATTTGACCTTCTGCACAATCTCATATCTGACCTTTTCTCTTTGTCTCCACCACCACCATCATGATCAAGCTACTGGGATCTCTTGCTTTGACTTCTGAAGTAGCCTCTTAACTAATTCCAGTTCTCCACTTGGCCACCACCTTGCTGTCCTCACCTGTTCATATCTGTTCCTCACACTACAGACCCTGCTTCAGACTTCCCATTGCTTTCAGAATAGTCTCTAATCCTTAACGGCCTGTAGGGCTCCGTATGGTCTGGCCCTGCTGCCATCCTTTGCACCTTGTCCCCCTTGTTCCCCGCGCTTCAGCTGTGCTAGCTCTCCTTGCCCCAGGCATACCTGTTCCCTCCTCTCAGGGTTGTTGCACATGCTTTCCCATCTGCCCAGAACATTCTCTTCCCTCCTTTCTCCCCAACTCCCCCCCAACCCCCTGCCCCGCACCGTTCCAGCTCACATCTCATTCCTGATCTCCTCATCCTTTCTGGCTTTCCTGTCACATCCCCTGTTTGTGCCTTCCTAGCACACTTATAATTGTATGTGTAGTTGAGTAACCTGTCTTCCTCACTCGATAGGCACTACTGTGTCTCCAGGGCCCCGGCATAGTGCCTTGACACCTAGTAGGTGTTCAGTAGACATTTAAATGGTTGGTCAATTCTGATTTTATAAGAGAAAAATGAGGAGTTTGAGATGTTGGTTATATTGTAATCTGTCTATAAAGATTACTTGGATTCAATACTCAGACGTTTTAAATTCTTATGTAAAGAACAGTATTTCTGAGACTAAGATGGGAACCCAAGAGAAGCTGGGTTAATCATGGGTAGTTGTAGACACCGGCACTCTAATTAATTGTTTCTCAACTGTGAGCTGTATGAACCAAGGGAGTTGGCCTTCTCTGCTCCCAAGACCTAACTCCGCTTTTTCTGAAGTGTGAAATTTACTGCCATATTTAAGAGGAATACTTGCTGGGGAGGTTTTATAACAGCCTTTGGAAAATAAAAGCACAGACAGAAGATCATCTGAGACCTTACAGGCATCCCGGTTACCATCCTGACCTGGTCTTTCACGCAAACCTATATTTGTGTTAGCCCCTTGCGCCTTCCCCTTAGACTATACTGGGGAGAAATAGTGAAGCCAGCAATGTAAGTTTTAAAGTACCATTTTCTAATTAACTAAGGCTATTTTGCTAAATTTTATGGAGAGTCTTCCTCGTATTGATGCCAGTCTCATTCAACTATCTGGGAGAAGCCGGAAACCCCTTTGGAATTAGATAAGAAATTCTGGCTCTCATAGGCTTCATCTGTTCCCCTTCCCACGTGGTTGAAGAGCTGCTAGAAATATTTCTGCAGGCTGACTAAGGATCTGTTTCTCCACGTTTTCAGTGTACTGAAGTGGGTGCTGTGCAATTTAAATGTCTTATTTCCAGATCATTTTATTTCCGTCATTCCTGTTATGTCTTTGGCTCAGCAAACCCTAGAATTTGCTTCAGAATTAATCTCAGACTGATATTACGTGTCTGAAGGCTTTGTTATAGAGATTCATGAGCTTTCCTGAGCCACAATATACTCTGAAGCTTTAGGACTTCAAGGCCCAAAGCTAATTGTTATTCCTTCTCTCCCATTTATTGCTTCTAGGTGCATCCCAAGGATTTGATGCATTTGATTCTACCCCTTGAAAATCCAAAGTGGAATTAGGACACCCCCAGACAGAGGACTGCTCTGAGGAGTTCAGTTCTTCCAAATTATATCTAGGCCTTAACTTTCTTTCTGATTCTCTTTTTCATCTGAAAAAATGATTCCAGGCTACCTTAGAAATTGTTTATTGAAATAGACCCCAGAAGCATTTGATTCCTGACATTTTTCTAGTCCCACTATTTCTATAGTATAGATAGTTTTTGACCCAAGAGGTTGGTTACTTCTCAGCTCAGTCTGCTTAAAAGGATTAAATTACTTGCAGCACAAACTCTTCTGATTTGCAAAGCTGACTTTTTACATGAATGATTTTCCAACTCAAGAAATTGTTCCTATTTCAAGGACTAACAAATCCTACTTTGTATAAAGAGGTGCAGTGGGTTTCCTAAGGAAGTTTCTATTAAAGAACACCAAACCATTTATTTAAATGGAATCATTGTTGTAACTATGGACATTTTTGCTGCCTCTGCCTGTGTATATAATGGAGCAGTGTGAAAAGTAGCCAAGAGTAGAGAGAAAGATGGCCCTCCATCATGAGTTCCTTCTCCTTCCTTAAGTTTCTCTTGATTTACACCTAATGACCCTTATACAGCATTTCATAACGCTCCCAAATGGACTTATCTTTAGACTCTTAAAGAAAATGGCTGGCTTTCGTCAGCCACCCAGCATTGGTAATATATGGCCACTTAGTGAAATTTGAAGCACAAAAAGAAATCAGTTGAAAGTAATCCTGTTTATCTGTTTATGGTTGGTTTAGTCGCTAAGTCGTGTCTGGCTCTTGTGACCCTGTGGACTGTAGCCCGCCAGGCTCCTCTGTCCATGGGATTCTCCAGGCAAGAATACTGGAGTGGGTTGCCATTTTCCTTTACCAGGGGATCTTCCTGACCCAGGACTGAAGCCAGCTCTCCTGCATTGCATAGCAAGCTAGAAATCCCACACGTTGTTTGTCTCATCTGGAGGTTTGTCTTTGTCTTTTCTCCAGCACTTTGTTAGTGAACGTAAATATGATGAGGATCTGGGACGAGTGGCCCGATTCACCTGTGATGTAGAGACCCTGAAGAAGAACATTGATTCGTTTGGACAAGGTGAGATGGTGAGAGATTCAAGGTGCCAGAGACGGTGAGGAGAAGACCACCCTCTCCTAACTAGAGACTGAAGTGCCAACTGGCTTCTCCCCTGACTCTCGCTTCCTCCTGGGTTTTGGTTTGCTTGCTTGCTTGCTTTTATGAAAAGGGACTCGGAGACACTTAAACAAGTCAGTGAACACAGATGCTTTGAGCTCTGAGGATGGGCATTTCCCAGCTCCCTAAATTTGTGGTTGCTTTTTCATCATTTTCTGCTGAGCTGAGAGGTGTTTGGCTGCAGTGTAAAGAGCATGTGCACTGGAGTCAGACCAGGTTTGAATCCCGGTGTCTATACTCTACATGCTGCCCTCAGTTTACTCCTCTCCAAAATGGAGGTAACACTACCTGCTTTACCTGGCACATAACGGGAGTGGTGGGGTTGAGGAGGCAGGAACAGAGATGCCTCTAAGATGAGCACTTGTAAGTGATGCATCAGTCAAACTTGGAGACCCTGAGCTCAGCTCTTCTGTTCTTTAAGTCTCCGCGTAAAAGTGAAATAAATGTTGGACTTAGGGCAGTGATTGTGAACTCAACATTCAGTTCAGTTCAGTCGCTCAGTTGTGTCCGACTCTTTGTGACCCCATGAATTGCAGCATGCCAGGCCTCCCTGTCCATCACCAACTCCCGGAGTTCACTCAGACTCATTAGCCCAGGCTTAAAACCAAGGAAAAAAAATCTAGGGACTACTTTTAAACCATTGAATTCTGACAAAACTTGAAAATGTTAATATTTTTCAACTAGATTGGTATTTTGAATTTGGAGTTACGTTTGCAGAAAGAACCTTAGGAAGATAGATATTTGTTGTGAAGACTAGTTCTGTTTGTACGTAACTCATCTTGCATCATTCAAATGTTTAAAGAAGAATTTAGCTTTTCATTTAACTTTTTCTTTCTTTGCGAAGTCGGTACTTTAGAAATGTTCCTTGCATAGGAAACTGAACATATGGCCCATACTATTGTTCCTAGGCTTAGTCAGCCACTGGAGCCAAAGCCAGGCATTGAGGTGGTAGGAACGCCAAGAAATAATTAGTTGGTGGGGGGATGGACCGCTCTGACGGATTGTTACAAAGCGGCCGGGATTTGGAAGGCGTGGAGGAAGAGGGCAGAAGGGAGGTTTTCCTTCCTGTTACCTCCTTAAAAGCTTAGCTTTACAAATACTCAGACAGTTCTTTATCCTAAGTTGCTCATTGTGAAATGGAGAAACAGGGAGAACATTACCAGGCGTGCTTTTCTGTCATGTGACCACATCTTCCTCATGTTTCTGTCTCAGTGTCCCATCCAAAGAACAGCTATTCAACCCGGTCCCGATGTAGCTTGGTCGCATCTGTGTCTTTGGGTAGCCCACGTGACGCCTCTGCTGCTGCTGCTTCCACCTGCACCTCTGCTCCCAGCCTTACAAGTGCTAACAAGAAGAACTCGGCACCGGGGGAGACGCCTGCAACCACAGCAAACTCCGGTGGCCGATCCTACCAGCCTCACCGAGAGGTAACCCAGCTTCCACACTGAGCGTGTTAGGCAGAAAAGCTTTTAAACCAGGTTGTCACAGTTTAAACATGACAGCCCAGTACATGACCCGCTTCTCTTTATGCCCCTTCCACACCTATCTTGAATCCCTCCAGCTTCAGTTAGTTCCAGAGAAAGGGTTTGGTGTGTATGTTCCAGTTCACCAGCCAGTTTAGATTTCCCGTTGCCAGGACTACTGACTTTCTGATGTTGGCAGTGATCCTCGCTGTCGTAGGCAGTAGTCCTGCCTGGTAATTGGTCACACTGGGAGTCGTGCACCCATCTGGAGGTGGAAAGCACCACAGTGGCAGGTTCGCCAGAATGTGTCTGAAGCAGCAGCTCCCTGGAAGCGCAGGGAGAGCATCCCGGGAGAGAGAGAGCATGAACCAGGTAGGGCGGGGAGCAGGCGCTAGAAAGCTGAAGCAGAGTCCATAGCTGCTTTCCCTTGATTTGAGGAAGATGCCATAAGAGCCATCCAAGGCAGTGCTGTGCATTACCCTGAGGTAAGGAGTTCTTCAGACTGGTATTACGTTGGAATTGGAGGACAAAAATAAAATCCTGTGCCATGAGCTCTCCGGGTTGTACTGTGAATGTGTTAAATGTCACAGCAGCGTGGTTTAATCTGTGGTTCATGATATATAGCAAAGTAGATCATAGTGAAGCGTATTTCATTATTCAGATGTTCATTATCTTTACGAATGGCTTATGATCTACAAAATTCAGACATGTGATAAGACACTTGCCCAATTGAGGGCTTAGAATAGCCCCAGAGAATGCTCTTTCTTCCTCAGCCCAGCTAAAGAAAAGCTCTTCAGTGGAGAGGACCCTGAGGTGAAAGGCAGAGGGGAGGTAGCGAAAGATTTATGAGTTCTCATTAGGTCTAGGTTGGATCGGCTGACCAAACTGCATGAGTATTAAGAGAGAACCGAGTCCCAAGCATGGGGTACCACTGCTAGGCTTTCAGAATATTCCTATACACTGAACTGGCACACCTGGGGTGCCCTTACACCTCTGTGCTCTGAACATTGTATTCTTTTATCCTTAGGTATTGCCAGGAAACAGACGAGGAGGACAAGGCTACAGGCCACAAGGCCCAAAGTCCAGTGACCCCACTGACCAAGGGCGACACGACAGCGTGGGTCGTTACAGAAATACCTCATGGTATTCATCTGGTTCTAGGTACCAGAGTGCTGCATCCCAGGCACCAGGAGACACTAGTGAACGGGGCCAGGCTCACTCTGCAGGGACGAACGGGACCGGAACCAGCATGGAGCCCGGCCCACCCAAGCCCTCGTTCAGGAAGGGGCTCCCCCAGCGCAAACCTAGGACCTCTCAGCCTGAAGTTGTGAACTCCTGAGGAAGATTCCAGCCGGTCTCTCTCTTCTTTCCCACACAATTCAACTTGGTAACTGGACTTTAGGAAACCTATAGTTAGATGTAATAACAAAAAGAAGTTTACGCATAATCACTTTTTATGCCATTCTAAATATTTTGGTTTCTTCTCTCCTCGTTTCCTCTTTACCATTTTTGGAAGGGAAGCTGTTTTTTTTTTTTTCCCTTGACCTTTTCCAGTGAGATGGATTGATTCTGATTGGTCATTTCCACCAGAAATCACAGGCAACTGTTGCCAGGTTTCCCAAGGGTAAGCAGTGTTCTTCTTGGGGCTCCAGGCCTTCTGGAGGCCTGAAGAAGCCTTCCTCAGCCAGCCCGACTGTCCAGGCGTTCAGAAGGAGATGGATCGCGGCTGGTCTTGCTGCCTTTCTGTCGCAGCAGGAGCCGCACGTGCCTGTCGGGTTCCCTGTAAACAACAGCGTGAGCAGGAGAGGCAGCGAGGGGGTTGTGTACAGCTCTGAATTGGCCAGAAAAGGGGGAATTGAATAGGTTGAAATGGAAGGACCCTGGGACACGTTTGAGACTCTGCCTGTGCTCCTAAACTGTGCCTGAGCCTGACACTCAGATAGCAGTTTTAGTCTCTCGCTTGGCACCATGGCTTAACCTGCGGTTTCTTCCATATGCCCAAGCCTTGTTTTCTATTACCTTAGGCTGCAAACCAGTCTAGGGAAGTCTATGGGAAAGTAGCATTAATTCAAGGGAAAAAAGTATTTCTTCATTTCAGTGTTTGAAGATTTTTGTTGCTATTGTTCTCCCTCTTTCCTGATTCCCATTCTGACCCTGAACCAAATTTATAGCAATATAATTAGTGTTAATCTAAGGTGTCAACCATCCAAAAATTGCTGCAGTCAGTCTTTAGAGTTGAATAAATAAAAACAAATGCATAAATATTCCCACATTTGTTTCACCGCAGGAAGCGACTTCATTTCATTACTGTTTTTCTCTGGGCCTTATGGGATAGAAGTCACTCAGACAGCTTGTTTGGGGCTTCAGTGAGGGTATCCAGTTCCTCAGTCATTTGTCCACTGCTTTAGCTTCAGAACCAAATTAAATACAAAAGTCAGGGTGAGCAGATGCAGCTATTTCTCTTGGGAAGAGGTCTGTAGGAGACGGAAGGGTAACTTTCCAAAGGAGAACCTACCAGCTCTGAAAAACCGACTGCCAGTAGCTCCAGCAGAGGCTCTGTCTGCACCCCTGTCCTCCACCCTGTCCCCTCACAGAAATAGTGGGTGTCACTACGTAATCGGGTTCCTGCACATGTCAGACTGCCGCCCCATAGCCGCCCCAGCCTCTATGATTTAATCACAGCAGAGCTTTTTCTTCTCAGGGTCTGTTCTCCCAAGTCTGCCACCCAGGCTGTAAGTGGCAGTGGTGCAGAACCTAGCTGCCTCCGGGCTTCCCCTGGCCCTTTGGCTGAAGCTGAGCTGCCAGGGTTCAGGTTGGTTGCACAGATTGAGAGAGAAAGAGTGTGTGTGTGTCTTTCAATAAAGAAAACAGTAGTCAAGGAATACTGGGAAGCCATTTTCTAAGGGGCTGGCTACCTCATTTGGGGGAATTTATCCAACAACACCATCTGCCTGCTGTTATTTAGGAAAAAAGTCCTGCTTCTTTGATTAATTGGTCACCTACACTTTATAGGAAATTCAGAGATTGAAGTGGCCTTGAAGGATTATGAGGTCTATCCCTGTATCCAGGCAAGACTATTTAACCACCTAAACAGATGGGAAGCCACATGTTTGTCAAAACTGCCTTCAAGTTGAAATTAAAATCTTATAGAAAAACATTTGAAGATTCTTTTCTAGGACCACAAAAAGTTTGAAAATTATGAAGCTTTTTTTTTAATATATTGTTTTTAATTATAAAAGTAGCATCTAAAATATCAAATAGGGACTTTCCTGGTGGTCTGTGGTTGAGACTTCACCTTCCAGTGCAGGGGGTGCAGGTTTGATCCCTGGTCAGGGAATTAAGATCCCACGTCTCATGGCCAAAAAACGCAAAACATAAAACAAAAGCAATATTGTAACAGATTTAATACAGACTTTTAAAATGGTCCACATTTAAAAAAAACTTTAATAAAATAAAATATCTAATAATGCAGAAATGTAAAAGGAAAAAAAGTTTTCCATGTTCCCATTCTATTCCTCGGGGGTAATGACTGTTAATAATTTGGCATATATCCTTACAACCCTTTTTCAAAGCATATATATACATATACACATACATACATAGGCTTTTAATTTTTGGTTTTGTTTTTTATTAAAGGAGCATACTATATGCATTTCACCATTCTTTTTTTAGATAATATGTCTATACCATAATTAATTTAGGATCTCATGTCGTAAATATTCTGCTCCTAAATTTGCCGGTTTGACTTTCTTCAGTGAAGAGAAGTTTATCTTAAGTTTGAACTGTGCAGCTCATCCTTTGCTACCCATGACAGCTCTTCCTTCCAAGAGAAGGGAGGCTCTGTACCCTGGGCAGTTCCTGCTGTGTGTGCAGAAACATCCTACCTAATCATCATGTTTCCTTCCCTTTCTATTTTGTCCTACAGATCAATCTTGTGTCCTTTCCCAGACTACGAGATAGGATTGAAACTTCAGGTTTAGCTTTGTCAATTATGTGCCACTTGAGAGAGAAAATTTAAATTAACATGGCTTCTTTAGGTGCATCAAATATTTAATGGGCCCCTTATTTACAGCAGTTTTTAAAATTCACTTTAAAAAAAAACCTAATACAGGCTCATTTTTTTCAAGGTATGAAAGGATACGTGATGTGAAAGTAAAAGAATCGTTGGCTACCTTGTCCCACTCCCCAGAAGAAATTACTGATAAGTTTCTTGTATAACTTACCACAAACTTTCTAAATCCAAACATGCAAATATATATTTTCTCTCCTTTATATAAATGTAAATCGTATTATGCATATTCCTAAACAACTTGCTTTCTTTTTTTAATTTGTCCTTTCTTTTTATAACTAGTTTCTGTTTGGCTTTAAGAAAAATCAATATATGTGAATAGTTTTTTGGAAAAAACAAACCTAAGCAGTTCAAATGGATATATGATGAAAAATAAGCTTCCATTTCACTCTAGACTATGTATTCCCTCTCCAGAGGCAAACAACCGCTGTTGAGTTTCTTGTCTCCCTTCAGAGATTTGCTATATTGATATATCAGAAGAATGTACACTGCTTAGGCCTCTTAACATTGGTATACATAAATATACCTGTTCTTTTTATGGTTGCATAGTATCCTGTTGTATAAATTCATCATAATTAGTTCAACCAGTCCCTAATGATGATTTTCAGTTTTTTACTATTACAAGTATTGCTCAAATGCTCTCTTAATACATATATCACTCATAACATATGAGAGTATATCTTTAGGATAAATTCCTAGGAGTGGAATTGGTAGACCATACAGTTACTGATAAAGTACTCTTAAAAGATGCATGAGTTTACACTCTTAGCAACAATGTTTGGGAGTGCTTTTTATAGTTGCTGAGCTGGAAGCTAAGGAGAGAGAAAGATGACTAAAACATAGCCTCTCCTGGGGCTGATAAACTACTTGGGACAACTGACATAGACAGATAAAACGATACAAGGTAATAAATAGTATTGCGCAGGAGCAGCACTGCTCACAGGGCCTGTGCTTCCGCTAGATCCATACCAGTGGGTGATCAGGCACTTGTTCAGTGGCTTATATTTCAGAATCCTAAACCAAGGGTATAGTCTTGGGAGTATGAAAATATGTATGGGGTACAACAGGATGGACTATTAATTAGGTTGGGAGTGGCCTGGAAAAGCCACAACACATGGTTATCAATCTGTGAGCCTCTGCTTTTGGAGAAGGTCATTAGAGTAATGGCTTGTTGTCCTGGAATTCCTGCCATCTGACTGAACAAAGTGAGTGTTTGTCTTGCCTAATCTACAGGTTTCATCCCACCTTATCCCATCTGAGAAGAATTATATCCACAGGGAAGCACACTTCATGGAAGAAACAGGTATCCAAAATGGTACATGTTTGGAGGTCAGCAGCTGATTCAAGGAAATATTTTGTCAGTATTTTAACCAGTTCAGAATACCAGACCATAATGCTAGTAGCCAGAACAACATACTGTAAAACTAGCCCAGCTAGACTTCCGGTAGCTTTAGCCACCTGAACGTATTCTTTCCTTTAAACATTGAGGCACCTTCTGGATTCTAGGCACTCTGCTGAGTTCTGAGGCCAAGAGGTCCCAGCTCTTTCCTCACTCACTTTGCAGGTAAAGGAACGAGAGCTCTTATCTGCTCCTTAAACAGCAGTGTCTGGTGGCCAGGCAGTGCGGTAGAGTGGAAAGACCCTGGAATTTTGATACATATGCATATGTGTTAAATCGCTTCTGTCATTGCCAACTCTGCAACTCCATGGACTGCAGCCCGTGAGTCTTCTCTGTCCATGGGATTCTCTAGGCAAGAATACTGGAGTGGGTTGCCATGCCCTCCTCCGTGGTATCTTCCCTATCCGGGGATTGAACACACACCTCTTCTGTGTCTCCTGCATTGCAGGTGGATTCTTTACCACTTGCGCCACCTGGGAAGCCCTTTGAGACATATATTTGGATTTTAATTCTGGCTTTATAACTTGGTAGCTATGTGGTCCGCTAACCTTGGACAAATAGCATCTCTGAACCTCTTCCTGAACTGGGAAGTGAAGACAGTGGTCACTACTTCACAGAGGGGTAAGGGAGGTATCAAGCAGGTGCTGGAGAGCAGGATTCTCATGTCCAGGCTAACCTGTGACAAGTTAAACATTCACTAACAACTCTTTACTTTTTTGTCTCTCCCTCCCTGTTAAAAATCGCATGAAAGACTTCCCCAATCTCCAGCCATACAGACCTAATTAACCAAAAGAATAAATAAATACTAATACTTGAATCATCCTATTCCTTGCGGAGCTTTTCTCCTCTGAATGTATATCCCTCCAGCACATCTGTCCTGACAGCTGTCAAGAAAGCACCGCCCCCCCTCAGATACCCCCCTGTTCCCTGCCCCCCTGTTTCTGAACTACTCAGGGTGACACAGCCCAGATGCTGATGGTGCCAAACAGGACAAACAAAGAGCGAGGCTGTGGCAGCATCTCCCTGGGGACAGCCAGGGACTGTCATTTCCCCACGGGTGCCGAGGGAGTTTCCTTACCTACACTGTGACTCCCTACCAGGGGAAACGCTAGCTGAAGATTTTTCTGGATGAGGAAACTCACCCACCATCACCACCAGCAGCACAACTGTTCTCCAGCCCACCCGCCCCTTCACAGCCGTCAAAACAGCAGGAACAAATACCACCCACTCTGATTCCCCAGGGAAAAGTCAGGTCTCCTTTTTATGTCTCTCTTCAACTTAACCCAGTTAGGCTTTCTCTGTAACTAGATTTCAAACAAACCCATTTCTGGTGTTGCTCAAACTCGCAGGTGAGAGATCGAGAGCATTTCTCAGACTCACTCCCTTGCAAATCCAAGTGGGCAGGGCTTGTGGTCCACTGCAGTGTCCCCAACGGCCTGAAGTCCAGGTGGCTGTTCACAGTAGGTGACATCAAAATGTGTGTGTGTGTGTGTTTCAATCATGTCTGACTCTGGCCCCATTTACTGTAGCCCACCAGGCTCCTCTGTCCATGGAACTCTCCAGGCAAGAATACTGGAGTGGGTTGCCAGTTTCTTCTCCAGGGCATCTTCTGACCCAGGGATCAGACCCAGGTCTCCCACATTGCAGGCAGATTCTTTACCATCTGAGCCACCAGGGGACCCCTAAAAATGACCTAAAATAACCATTCTGTCCCCTTTTAATAGGCTGTTTCTCAAAGGACAGGACAAGGCACCCCCAGCAGCGTGGCATGATAGCAAACTGCCAGCTCCTTCACCAACTCCTGGTTCATATCTGGTTCCCCCAGTTAACTAGCCACATTAATTAGCCACTTAACTTTCCTTTTTAGAAAGTTTGTCATGATTTCTTCATACTAGCTGGGACCCTCCACTAAAAGAAAATGAATGGTCTAGAATGAGACAGACACGGGGTGGCCAAGTACTTGAGGCCTCAGAGTATTCCAGAATGTTTTGGTGGGGGTGGGGAGCCTCCGTCGAGGCTGCATGTTGAGCTCATTTCTGTGGTCCCAGCACCTGGGGCCAGGGCAAGCACAGGGGACTTTCAGTAAGAATCATAACCACTTAACTAAGTTCATCTCATTCTCTCCACGATCCTCTGAGAAAGGTTTATTTCACAAATGAAGGAACTGATGCTCTTCAAGATTAGCACCTGTCCTCCGTCCTCACCCGAGGTCACTCAGTGGCAGAGCTAGAATTCAAACCCAGGCTAGTTTGACTTGAAAGCCTGAGATTTCCCCACCTCACAACACAGCCTGAGAAGGAGAGACCTGGGGACCTCCAGAAACGAGGTGGAGAGAGTGGGAAGCGGGAAGGGGAGGAGCCCCTGGACTCTGATCCGACAGTCACCTGTTCTCAACCCTGGCACACAGCAACCGACTCCGCCTGCGCTTGGGGGTGGGGTGGGGGCTTTCTCCATCTTTTGTGTCTTGAGCAATTTTTTTCTTGCTTTGCTCTTCCCTTCTCTTTCTCCCTGTTCCTTTTGTAGATAATACTCCCACAGGCCTCCCACGGCAGCTCCAAAACTCAGCCTCCTGAGTTTCTTCTTGTTGACAATGCCTCTGAGCTATCTCTGAACAGGGCCCCCCCCTTAACCTCCCTTCCCTGTGACTCCCCACGGTGGCCAGTGAGGCAGGAGCTGGGGAAAGGGGAGAGGCAAAGGAGGTTACTATGAGGAGCCCAGTGCTACCTGACCCCCACCCCACCCCGTGCCCTGCTCTCTGTTTACTTCTCAACTCCTCCCAACCCCCAACTTCCACCATGCTGTCTCCTAAATGTGGGTCCCTGCTGTGTGTGTGTGTGTGTGTGTGGTTTATTCTAAGTGGGAGGGTAGATGCAGGGAAGGAGGTGGAAGAAGGAGGCAAGGAATTCATCACTGCAGCCTCTATAAGGCAGATCTGGCAGGGAGACCTGAGGGACTAGGTGACATGAAAGGGAGTCAAGTGGGTTGAGACCCTATGCCTGAACACACTCATCTAGATGGGAAGGACACCTTCAATCAAGCCAGGCTAAAGGTCTTAATGACCTGGATAACCACAATGGTGTGATCACTAACCTAGAGTCAGACATCCTGGGATGCAAAGTCAGGTGAGCCTTAGGAAGCATCACTACAAACAAAACTAGTGGAGGTGATGGAATTCCAGCTGAGCTATTTCAAATCCTAAAAGATGATGCTGTTAAAGTGCTGCACTCAATATGCCAGCAAATTTGGAAAACTTTAACAGTGGCCAAAGGACTGGAAAAGGTCAGTTTTCATTCCAATCCCAAAGAAAGGCAATGCCAAAGAATGTTCAAACTACAGCACAGTTGCACTCATTTCACACGCTAGTAAAGTCACGCTCAAAATCCTTCAAACTAGGCTTCAACAGTACTTGAACCAAGAACTTCCAGATGTTCAAGCTGGCTTGAGAAAGGCAGAGGAACTAGAGATCAAATTGCCAACATGTGTTGGATCATAGAGAAAACAAGGGAATTCCAGAAAAACAGTTACTTCTGCTTCATTGACTATGCTAAAGAAAGCCTTTGGCTGTGTGGATCACAACAAACTGTGGAAAATTTTTCAAGAGATTGGAATACCAGACCACCTTACCTGCCTCCTGAGAAACCTGTATGCAGGTAAAGAAGCAACAGTTAGAACCAGACATAGAACAATGGACTGAGAAAATTGGGAAAGGAGTACATCAAGGCTGCATATTGTCACCCTGCTTATTTAACTTATATGCAGAGTACATCAAGCAAAATGCCGGGCTGCATGAAGCACAAGCTGGAATCAAGATTGCCAGGAGAAATATCAAGAACCTCAGATATGCAGATGATACCACCCTTACGGCAGAAAGTGAAGAACTAAAGAGCCTCTTGATGAAAGTGAAAGAGGAGAGTGAAAAAGTTAGCTTAAAACTCAACATTCAAAAAATTAAGATCATGGCATCCAGTCTCATCACTTCAAGGCAAATAGATGGGGAAACAATGGAAACAGTGACAGACTTTATTTTCTTGGGCTCCAAAATCACTGCAGATGGTGACTGCAGCCATGAAATTAAAAGACGCTTACTCCTTGTAAGAAAAGTTTTGACCAACCTAGACAGTGTATTAAAAAGAAGAGACATCACTTTGCCAACAAAGGTCCATCTAGTCAAAGCTATGGTTTTTCCAGTAGTCATATATGGATGTGAGAGTTGTACCATAAAGAAGGCTGAGTGCTGAAGAATCAATGCTTTTGAACTGTGGTGTTGGAGAAGACTTTGCAGAGTCCCTTGGACTGCAAGGAGATCAAACCAGTCAATCATAAAGGAAATCAACCCTGAATATTCATTGGAAGGGTTGATGGTGAAACTGAAGTTCCAATACTTTGGCCACCTGATGTGAAGAGCCGACTCATTGGAAAAGACCCTGATGCTGAGAAAGATTGACGGCAGGAGGAGAAAGGGACAACAGAGGATGAGATGTTTGGATGGCATCACTGACTCAGTGGACACAGTTTGAGCAAGCTCCAGGAGATGGTGAAGGACAGGGAAGCCTGGTGTGCTGCAGTCCATGGGGTCACAAAGAGTCGGATATGACTGAGCAACTGAACAGCACAAAAGGAAAGGGTTGGTGGCCACATTTCTATCCCATACACGTCCACACAAATTCTATGATGGGCAATGGTGGAAGCAGTTTAAAGCCCAAAACACGGCTGTTTCATTCTGAGATAAGAGTGATCATATGTTCAATTTATGTTAGTATGTTTTACTCTGGAAATTGGGACCAACCAGGGCACCAAAGCGATATCAGAGGCATTGTGCCTGGAGCTGCTGGAGGAGACAGTGCACCTGAAACAAAATATTTAACCTCTCTGCCTTAATGCTTTCCATCTGTAAATTGTCAGTTATAACAGTAGCTATTTCAGTTATAACAGTAGTTATGATAAAGATTAACAGGATAATCCAAGTAAATCACTCAGCACAGTGCTTTGGCACAAAGTTGATGTCAGGGACTGTACTAGTACACACAGGTACTCTGTGGAGCACCCACACAGTCCATCTACCGCCGACTGGCCCTGACCCACAGAGTTTGGTTCGGCTTCATTTTTAAATCAGCCCGGGCTTATGAGCTTGAAGACTGAATGTTGTGAACACCTGGGCTCACACAGGTGACTCAAGGGCCATCTGGATCTGATGCACAACCCCAGATGACCAGTCCTTGTGAGTGCCATGCAGCTAGCCTGGGGCTGTTTCTGGGTCCTCAGGGTGGGAGACAACTATACTGCAGTGAGGTGGACTCTGCACCTGGGGTTAGGAAAGTGTCAGGATTGGAACCTTAGCAGTAAACCAAACCTTGAGCAAGTCTCTGTCGCTGCCTCTTTTTACTCATCTGTGAGATGGAGTGTGAGTATCATCTATTCTGCATAAGTCACCCGGCTCCTATAAGATTCAAAATCAGATAATACTTACATGATGCAAATGTCACAGACTGTTCTGGATCCTTTAATCTTTTAATTTTCCTAACAACTCTGCGGTAGTTACTGTCCCCACTTCACAGAGGAGAAAATTGAGTCACTCAAGGAAAATCACAACAGCAAGTGGCAGAACTATATTCAAACCTAGGTACCTAACCTGGCTCTCAAGTTAGGTGCTATCAACCATAGCCTCATCCTTTCAAAGTGAGACAGTTGGTAAACTGCACCCCCTCCATAGCAGTACAGCTTGAACTGGCCCGGAGGGGAAAAGATGAGACATGGGGGAGGAATTACTGTGCAACCCTGGACACAGGTGAGAGGGTGGGACGGCGGGAGTCAGGAGCAAGATCTGCAGACTCAGGGTCGCTCTTCCTGGGACCGGGATTCCAGAATTCAGAGGACTAGGGGAGACAAATTCCTCCTGTTCCTTCCGTAGTACCAGCTCATTTTAATACAGGTGCCAGGGGCTTCGGCCCTTGTCACAGATGAGGGGTGGGTGGAGCGGGAGACACTCCCTTTCCGATGCTGATGACTCTGGTTGTGTCTCCTTAGTCGGGCGGGGCGGGGGGGGGGGGGGGTGCTAAGCCTTCCGCATCACTCGTTCGGGAACAAATTGCTGTTTTGGCCCCGGCGGTTCCTCTGGGCGCGGGCGGTAGCCGCGCTCACTGGCAAATCGTGGGAGGGAGGAGGAACGGCGCTGGCAGCGCCAGGCTGGGGGGACCGACGCAGCGCGGGAGGCCGGCGAGAGACTGCGGCCCCGGGCCGGGCTGAGCACAGCCCAGGGTCGGCCCCTCCTCCCACCCCCTCGCTGGATGGGAGGGTCCCTCAGCCACCGGCACCCCCTTCTGCGCAGAGCCTAGGGCTCTAGGACTGAAGGCGCTGGGGCAGAGGAGACACGGTCCTCTCACTCCCCGCTCGCAAAGACCCACTAACACAGGGCTAGGAAGTTTCCCCCAGCTTCTGACGGCTACCGTACCTGTATTTGCAACCTGACCCTTCATCGCAGCCTGGAAGCGGCAAAGGGTGACCGAAAGAAATGTAGGGGCAAGACAAAGGTTCTGGGGCGCCCCCATCCCCACACACCAGTTTTCCACTCCCTACCCCCTCCACCTCCCAATCACACACGAAGAACGTCTAAATCTTATTTCCAAGACTGCCCACCCTCCAATTCCCTGATAGCTCCAGTCAGCCGCCGCTTCAGGCTGAGATGCGCTTAGTGAGGGATTGATCCATTCCCCGGAGGGTAAAGTAGAGGCTAAGAAAGACTCTGATGCCCAGAAGCTGTGTTTAGACCCCATCCACCAAATCTCCTTTCAGACTTCCCCTGCCCCACAGCTTCCGCCAACCACCGGTCTTCACCACCTCCGCCTGCTGGCCCAGCCCCCTTTCCCGTTACATTTTTCCTAAGGGAAAAGCTTCTTCTAAAACAAGCAACCCCCGCTCAGCCCCCGCCTGAGCTCTCCCCAGGTCCCTCCGGAGGAGGAGAGGCTGCCAGGCTCTCTGAGCACCCCCTTGCTGCAGAGAAAGACGCCTCGCCCCTGCGGCTGAGTCAGCCCGAGCGGGACCAGGCGCTTGCCCGTCGTTCTCCGAAGGGCGGGCGGGGCGGCTTGGGGTGGCCCGGGCGGCCCGCTTGGCGCGGGTAGGGAGGGAGGGCGCCGCCTCCCAGGCCCCCACGAGGTCCCGAGGGGAGGGGGGATCCCTCGGCGGGAGGCCTGTCCCTTTAAGGAGGCGGCCCTGCCTGGGTGTGCCCCGTCTCCATGGTTACCCCGGTGCTGGCGGCGGGCGCAGGAGGGAAGGAGGGAGGCTGCCGCTTCTCCCCGACAGACGGAGGGAGCTGCGGGGATCCGGTGCGGAGCGGAGCCCGAGAGGGAGCCGACCCGCAGCCGAAACGGGAGCTGCTGCTGCAGCCGCCGCGAGCGGAAGGTGCCGAGAGCACAGCGCGAGCGGAGCCGCGAGTCCAGGATTCGTGGGCTGCCAGGGCGCGAGGAGCAGCGCGCCATGCTCCGGGCCCCGACGGCGGGGACGCCCCCTTGCGCGCGGACGGCTGGCAGGACCTGCGAGCCCGGGGTGGGCATCGACCCCCGACGGCTGCGCTAGGGGGCGCGGGGCCCGGCGGGGGGCGGCCGACTTGGGCGCCCTCCCCCGGCGCTGAGCTCCCGCGCCCCGGAGGGATGGGGCGGGCGGCCTTGGCCGCCTAAGATGCCGGCCATGCGGGGACTCCTGGCGCCGCAGAACACCTTCCTGGACACCATCGCCACGCGCTTCGACGGCACGCGTGAGTCCCGACCCTCGTCCCACTATCTCCCGGACCAGCTGTCCCTAGCCAGGGTTCCCTCTAGTCCGGTACCCTGACATCTCAGACTGGAGCCCTCCTGCTCTCGCCTTCCCTTCCCCGAGCCCCACTTTAAGCTGGGACCACCGTCTCCTTTCAGATGCCGTTTCTGAAAAATTCAAAGTCAACGCTGCCCCAGGCCAGGCGAAATGACTGGAACTCTCAGTCTGGGAGCCGGGCATGTTGTCTGTGCCTGGGGGAGCGAACCCGGAGCTACTTAATCTAATCTATCCCATCCCTGCGTCTGGCGCTGTCCCATCGACTACCCTCGAACTGGCAGGTTGGGGAGTGAGGCAAGGAAGCGTCAAGAGACAGCCCGGTGGCTTAAAAAACTGATTTAGAAAAGAGGTTTGCAAACCAAGATAGAGTAAACCGGTCTCCGGAGAGCACTGTTGGTTCAAGCTCACCTCACTGCCTAAACCCACTGAGCCCATCTATCCCCAAATAGACAGGTTTGGTGACTCCCACCAAGACTGGGGAAGTTTGGAGAAGGCAACCAGAGTTCTGAGTTATGGTTTTCTATGGCTCTGAGCCCTGGAAAGTCGTGAGAGCTCCCTTCCTTCTCCTCCCTCAAACTACCCTCCCCCACCACCACCACCCCCCCCCCCGCCCCCACCCTCCCCCCCGACCCCGGTGTGGCTTCCCAGCTCTCTACCTCAGTCTCTGGCTCCTCATAGCGGGTGGAAGCCCCTCTCTGAGGACCCCTTCAGCCTTCTCCCTCTGCTTTGCCCGCACTTGGCTCCCGTAGCCTGCTGATTCAGTGCCCCCCACCCCACAATACGTTCCTGGCTCCAGGCTGCCAGAGCTCAGCTACCGTCCTTACACTCCCATCGTGGATCACATTCACTACCTCCAGAGCCAGGTCAGGCAGCTGGGGCTCAGACAGAGTGCAGAATAGATGATGGCTCCAATTGCCTCTCCCAGCTAGGCTCAATGGGAGGAGCCAAATAGCCCACCTGAGCACCTGGCAGGTGAGCAAACCTGGCCGGCTGAGGCTGGGGTGGGGCTGAGGCTGTCCTAGAACTGGTCCTGCAGTTCTCCTGCAGACATCCCAGTCCCACTCCTTACCCCCAGCTGCTCAGCTCACACTCCAGAGAGCAGAGCACCCACACAGGGCTGTGTTCACCAGCCTCAGGGCTCAGGTGTGCCGATTCTCAAATACACGTACACACACGGTGCTAAGAATGGGTCCTTGCAGGGCACTGACACACAGGCGACACTCTAACTCCAGTTCATGCACAGCTCCTGTCCTAACCCTCCCCCAGCCCCCCAGCCCGAACACTCACAGGCGGGAGTCCCAAGATTTGTCATCCCCCCTTTGATGGCAGGCAGTGTTAAAGGAGGGCAGTGGGCCTTGCGTCCCTTCGCCGCACAGCCCCTCTGAGAGGCGCTCTCTTGCAGATAGCAACTTCGTGCTGGGCAACGCCCAGGTGGCGGGGCTCTTCCCCGTGGTCTACTGCTCTGATGGCTTCTGTGACCTCACGGGCTTCTCCCGGGCCGAGGTCATGCAGCGGGGCTGCGCCTGCTCCTTCCTCTACGGGCCAGACACGAGTGAGCTCGTCCGCCAACAGATCCGCAAGGCCCTGGATGAGCACAAGGAGTTCAAGGCTGAGCTGATCCTGTACCGGAAGAGTGGTGAGGGGCCGTCTGGCCAGCCTGCTTTACTTTCTTGGTCTCACCCAGCCTGGTACCCACCCCATCCACAGTCCCTCCTTTTCACTCCCATCTTCATCTCCCCATCTCATCCCATCTTCCCACATTCCCATCTCCCTTTTCTCCACCTTTCTTCGGTCCTCACCGCAATCTCAGCCGGTCCTCTAGTTCCCATCTTGGATTTCCACCCCCCAGCAGAAGAATTTGCCCATCTTACTTAGCAGGACAGATCTCTGAACACACATGTCTGAATGTCCGCTCTGCCCTCCCTCTCCTTGCTCAATCGAGGCTGAGTGTCCTAAGTGGAGCTGGCTTGTGCCTTAACTAAGGGGTGTCAATGGCCTCTCTGTCGTCTTGGGCAACACGGAAAATGGGAGCTGAGCTGTGTCTTCATGCCCAGGGCTCCCGTTCTGGTGTCTCCTGGATGTGATACCCATAAAGAATGAGAAAGGGGAGGTGGCCCTCTTCCTGGTCTCTCACAAGGACATCAGTGAAACCAAGAACCGAGGGGGGCCTGACAGCTGGAAGGAGTCAGGTGGGTGCCCAGGGGCCGCTGATCTGGCTGCTCTGCCTGGGGTGTTGGGTACCTCAGCCTTGGGCGGGGGCATAGCACCCAGTGTGGGCTTGAGGACCCCCCACCCTACCCACACTGATGGACTCCCGCTCTGCTGGCTAAGAAGCCTGTGGCTCTCTCATCTCTGCAGGCCCAGGTGGGAAAGCTTGCTGAGACACAGTTGGAGTTGTTGTTTTTTGTTTTTTTTTTTTAAGATTTTTTTGCTTCGGACCATCTTTAAAGTCTTTATTGAGTTTGTTAAACATTGCTTCTGTTTGATGTTTCGGTTTTTTGGCCGTCAAGCACATGGGATCTTAGCTCCCTGACCAGGGATCGAACCCACACCCTTTGCATTAGAAGGCAAAGTCTTAACCATTGGACCACCAGGGAAGTCCCCAAAGCTGGAGTTTTGAAGTCAGCTTTACTAAGAAACTAAAAAAAAACACATTCCACTAGTGTCCATGAAGTACCATTTTCCCACTGATTAGTGAGGCCCACCTGGTTCCTTTTCTTCATACAAACCTATCTGGGGAGCCCTAGCCAAAACCCTCTTTTAAGTCCTTGTGGTCTTTCCCTTCTTGCATCCTCTCAGGGCTTGGAAGTGCCCTTTGGACATCTCACAGAGCTGTTAACGGAAGCTGCCCCAAGGCCTCTTTGCTATTTGCTAATGCTGGGGTACTCTTCCCATCCCCCAGCTGTGAGCAACTCTGCCCTATGGCCTCCTGCTAGCTCGGCACTCCCCAACTCTGGGCACCATCTTCCCACTCCTCTCTCAGGCCTTTCCTATGGAGATCCCCTCCTGCCTTGCCCTGGTCCAAACCTCCTCCTAGAAGAAGGCACTGGGAGGAGGGTCCATATGCACCCTCCTCACTGCTCGTTGCTGGGGTTGTTGGCAAATGACTCTAGGAAGTGAGAAACACAGGAGCCCCAGCTCTGAACAGTCTAACTAGTCAATGAGCCAGTCTCTGGGCCAGAGCCAGGTGTCTGCCCCCACACCCCAGGGCTAAGTGTGTGCGTGCCCCTCTCCGTCCTTCTTGCCAGCCCTTCTTCTTTCGCAGGTGGTGGCCGACGCCGATATGGCCGGGCTGGATCCAAAGGTTTCAATGCCAACCGGCGACGGAGCCGGGCTGTGCTCTACCACCTGTCTGGGCACCTGCAGAAGCAGCCCAAGGGCAAGCACAAGCTCAATAAGGTGGATTGTGCGCTAGGGTGTGTGTGGGAGGGGGGCCCTGTGGGGGCAGGCTGAGGAGAAGGGGAACGGAGCCTACCACAGAGAGACTGCTCAGGGGGCCACTCAGGCTCCACTAGCATTTCAGGAGTTGTGGCGAGAATGTCACCTGCCTGAACTGTCAAAGATAAAAGGAGGAGTTTGGACCCTGGAGTCAGATGGCCCTTGGCTCAGTCTTGGCTCCTCTGCTAAGCAGCTGTGTGACCTCAGCTGAGTCACTGGAGCTCCCCAATGCTCAGTCTTCTGATCTATAACCAGCGGGCTCTAAAACCTGTGTCAGAGGTGGTTTTGAGAATGCAGGGAGAGAAAGGAGGCCAGACTCTATCCAAACTCAGCCTGTGCCAATTTCCTGTCCTCCCTGCCTGGACCTGCCCTGCCTCTCATTAGGGGGTGTTTGGGGAGAAGCCAAATCTGCCTGAGTACAAGGTAGCTGCCATCCGGAAGTCGCCCTTCATCCTGCTGCACTGTGGGGCGCTGAGGGCCACTTGGGATGGCTTCATCCTGCTGGCCACCCTCTACGTGGCTGTCACCGTGCCCTACAGCGTGTGCGTGAGCACAGCCCGGGAGCCCAGTGCCGCCCGCGGCCCCCCCAGTGTCTGCGACCTGGCTGTGGAGGTCCTCTTCATTCTCGGTATGTACACTCTGTGCGTCCCACCCCTGGTGACCCCCGGGCTTTGGTGGGGATAGTCTGCATGGCTTCCACTGCCCCCTGCTGTCCCCCTGGCCCTCCCTTTGTTTATGACCCGTGGCCTTTGAAATAGGACCTAGGTTCCATATGTCTCCACTGCTAATGGGTCACTTGACCGCAACCTAATCATAGACTCTCCAAGCCTGTTTCTCCCACCATCAAATCGGCATGACAGTACCTGCCCTTTGCAGTTACTGTGAAAACTAAGACGATGCATATAAAGGGCCCAGGCCAGTGTCACATACTGAGCCCGGGGCCCAGAAAAATGTGGCTCCTCCCCAACCCACGCTGAGTCCCGCCCTGACTTCCCACAGACATTGTGCTGAATTTCCGTACCACGTTCGTGTCCAAGTCAGGCCAGGTGGTGTTTGCCCCCAAGTCCATTTGCCTCCACTATGTTACCACATGGTTCCTGTTGGATGTCATTGCAGCGCTGCCCTTCGACCTGCTGCACGCCTTCAAGGTCAATGTGGTCAGTGCGATTGGGCTGGGTGGGCTCGGGGGCGGGATGGGCCAGGCCAGCCCTGGGGTGACCGCCCCGCCTCCCCCACCTCAGTACTTCGGGGCGCACCTGCTGAAGACAGTGCGACTCCTGCGGCTGCTTCGCCTGCTCCCTCGGCTGGACCGCTACTCGCAGTACAGCGCCGTGGTGCTGACCCTGCTCATGGCCGTGTTCGCCCTGCTCGCCCACTGGGTGGCCTGTGTCTGGTTCTACATCGGCCAGCGGGAAATTGAGAGCAGTGCCTCGGAGCTGCCCGAGATCGGTACTAGAGGCTGCATGCGCGCGCGCGCGTGTGTGTGTGTGTGTGTGTGTGTGTGTGTACACATGTGCCCAAGGGATCTGTTCACTCAAGGGTGTGTGTGTCAGGGAAATGTGAGATCAAGTGTGTGTCAGGGGACATCTGTGAGCTGATACAAGGTGTCAGAGAGATGTGTGCAAGCCTGCGTGTGTACATGCTCACAGCTGTGTGTCTGGGGCGTGTGTACAAGTATGTGTGTGCTTGTGAGGAGGAGACGGGGGCTGGTGTGTATGTGCAGAGGGGAGTGTGACAGAGCCTCCCCCTCAAGGCAGGCCCGCTCTCCAGCAGCCCCTTATTGTGGAAAAAGCCTGGTAGGCTGCCTAGGAGAGGCTGTTCACCCATCGCGGCCTCCTCGTGGCCAAGCCTACGGCACTTGCTTCTGCTCCCTGCCCACCTGGGAAGCCCACCCCTCTCAGGAGACCTCTCTCCCATGGTGTCCCATGGTCAGGGGCTCCTCGCATGCCTGGCACTTTCCCGCCAATCTCTTGGAAACTCATTCCCCACCACCGTGGCTCTTAGGGCCCCTTCCCCGCTCTTTTCACCTCCAGCAGCATGTTCTCTCACCCGTGTCAGCCTCCCCCTGCCTGAAATGCAGCCGTTCCCTGCACCCCACCAGTGTCTTCACTCTCCTTCATTTCACCTCCACGCTCACAGCTCCTCCCTCTGCTTACCTCCCACTCACGACTTAACTCCTGCCAGGAGGGCTTCCACCCCCACCGCTCAACCCAAAATGTCACCCTGCAGGTCGCAGTGACCTTCTGGGTCCAAACCCTTATCCCCTTGAAGTCCCCAGAGCACCTGACCCTGCCAGCTACCTTTCTGCCCCAGGATGAGGCCTCCTCCTGCCCCGGGCTTTCCTCAGACCCCTCCCCCGCCTTGGTCTCCCTGGGTGACTCCACTGGCACCACTTCGTGAACATCTCAGCTTCCATCCTCTCTATCTCCAAACCATTCTGTTCCAAAATTGAATACACCTTCTTCCGCCCACACCCTCCAGCCCTCCGGCAACTTCCTGGTAACTGGCCTTTAGCCCCCTTTTCCAGTCAGTGGGTGAGAGGCTAGCTGCTCGGACGCCCCTCTATGACTACCTGCTCCTTGGTGGGGTTGGTCACCCGGAGTCCAGGTTGGCCTTAGACACGTGCTCTGATCAGTGCCCGGGGATGAGGAGACTTCTGCGAATCCTCCCCCATTCACAAAGCCCATGGAGACTGGTGTGTAGCCCAGCGGCCCACTTGGATATTCCCCAAGCTCTAGTTGCTGAGCACAGGAACCAGAATGTTCCAGACAGTGTCAGCTCCTTGGCACCTGCCCTTCCCAGAGGGAGGCTGTGGTGGAGGCAGCCCTGAGGTCAGAGGATTGGGAGATCAGTAACAGTGACGCAAAGCCCTGACCCCAAAGTTGTGTCTGACTCTTTGTGACCCCATGGACTTTAGCCCGCCAGGCTCCTCTGTCAGTGAAATTCTCCAGTCAAGAATACTGGAGTGGGTTGCCATTTCCTACTCCAAGGGAACTTCCCCACCCAAGGATCGAACCCAAGTCTCTTGAGACTCCTGCAAATCCCTGGGGTCAGTTGCTTTCCACAGCAGGATCCAGACACCTGAGTCTTTCGTCCATGTGGCTTCTCCATTCTGACCACCTCACAGGGGTTGCTGAGATGACATGAAGAGCACCTTTGGCTCCCAGAGGAGCTCTGAGCCCTTCCATGGAGAGCATGGGGGTTGTAGGGGGCTTTCTGACTGTTTTGCAGATCATACCTTGAACCCTAAGTTCCAGAGGATTTTTCTGTTTGGGGCTGGTACTAGTTCACATTAGGAACTTCCCTGTAGCTCAAACAGTAAAGAATTTGCCTGCAGTTCAGGGGACCCAGGTTTGATCCCTGGGTCAGGAATCCTCTAAAGAAGGGAATGGCAACCCACTCCAGTATTCTTCCCTGGAGAATCCCATGGACAGAGGAGCCTAGCAGGCTACAGCGTGTGGAGTCGCAAAGAGTCGGACATGACTGAGCTACTAACACACACACTAGTTCACTTTAGGGGAGTTTCCAAGTTCTTCACAATTTCATCTGCCCCTTCCGTCTCCAGGGAAAGTGAAAGTGAAATCGCTCAGTCGTGTCCGACTCTTTGCGACCCCATGGACTCTAGTGTACCAGGCTCCTCCCTCCATGGGATTTTCCAGGCAAGAGTACTGGAGTGGGTTGCCATTTCCTTCTCCAGGGGATCTTCCCGACCCAGGGATCGAACCCGGGTCTTCCGCATTCCAGGCAGACGCTTTAACCCCTGAGCCACCAGGAAAGCCCAAAGGTGTTGGGGTTCCCACACCGGGAGTCGAACCGGGGCCGCCTGGGTGAAAACCAGGAATCCTAACTCCGTCTCCAGGGAAACTGCCCTTAACTGGGTGGGAGCTACACCCAGACCTGCTGAAATCCACCCTGGTAGGGATGTCCGTTGGAGAGAGTGGCGCCCCCTGCTGGCCCAGCTCTGTCTGGTGGGAGGTGCCTTCCCTCGGCCTCCTTGCCTTGGTTCTGGGCAGCCGCATTGCCCCGGGTGTGGACACAGAGTTCCCACCCCAGAGTCCCATTAGCCCAGTGGAGATGGGCTGGATTTTCAAACGATGGTGCTAAATACTGAGGGAGGTCGTTTGGGGACATTTCTCAGTATGAATACCATCAGCCTCCAGAACAGCCTCTGCAGTTGACCCTCCACGAGCAGAGGCAGTATCCCACCACCAGCATCAGAGGCTGTGGACGCCCCAGGACCAAGACTAAGTGAGGAGGGGCTCCTCCCTTCATCCTGCTCCTTCTGCCTCCAGCCCCCCCCCCCCACCCCCCCAGCCACGGGCTCCACCTCAGCGGCCCACCTAAATAGCAGCTCAAGAGCTCTGCGCACTGCCTTGTGTAGTCACGCCTCAAATAACAGGAGGGTGAGTCCTCGCCTTGGCTCAGGATTTCACATATACCCCCAACTCCTCAGCCTGGAGCTTGCTCCCCAGCGTGGACCCTACATTCTAGCTAAGCTAAGCTACTTGCCTACACTTGTGGCCAGATCTAGGTTAGTCCAGGCCTTTCCCTAGATCAGGAATGAGCCCCTCTCAGTTTCTTTATCTCAAAACCACCCATCCTCTGAGACCAAGCACCAGTGCCCCCTCTTTCAGGAAGTCGTCCAACTCTAGCACATGGGTTTGAGCCCCACCCCAGGGCCCTCAGGTGCTGGGTACATTTTTCCTCTGCAGGAAGCTCCTGGGGGTCCCCCAGCTCCTGGCACATGTGTGAGGTTACTGAATGAAGGGCTGGGGGTGAGAGGAGGGGTGTGAGGACCACAGGGGGCTGTGTGTGTGGTGTTAGGGTGAGTGTGGACTAGGGGCCTGGGGAGGGGCATGTGGAAAGATGGGTCTAACCGCAGCTTGTGATCCTGAGCCCACCCTCTGGACCCCTGTGCTAGAGCTGCCCTTTCTCCCTGGCTCTCCGTGGCCCCCATCTCTGCCAGGACTCTTGGGACTTCTGTGGGCCCTGGGGACCTTCATCTAACACCTTAGAATTCCCACATCCCTCCAGCTGGACTGAGTGACTTTGGGCAGCTGTGGGCTCCTGAGAGACACCAGTACGCAGTCCCACTCCCTCTAAGGTCTGACCAGAGAATGTGGGGTTGATGCGGAGACTGGGGCGATCTTCATTCTCCCTGCAGTGTCCCTGGCTGGCCTGTGTGTGTGTGTGTGTGTGCAGAGCCTCTGTGTTCACTTACCTGTGTGCTCATGTCCATGCAGGTGTGTCCCTCTCCTACCTGGGTGTCAGTGTGCGAGCACCTGTGTGTCCATGTCTCTCTCCCAAGTGTGCACAGGCATGGCTGTGCTCCTGGGTCTGTGCTCACACGTGTGTCCTTGTCCTCTTGACTGTGTGGAGCACAGCTATAGCCTCAGTGGGGTATAGGCACACATCCGTGTCAATGTGCCCGAGAACATGTGCACGAGGTTGGGTGTTGTGTGTGGTTGTGGGGCAGGATGGGACTGAATGGAGGATGGCTTTCCAGAGCTCAGAGAAAAAGTGAGGGGCCTGGCCCTGATCAGGCCTGGCCTGATCTAGGAGGATTAGGCAGAGGAGGGAGGCCTGGGAGTGAGGCTGTGGCTGGTACACGGAGCCCTCCAGCCCCTGTGCCCCCTCCAGCTGGGCTCACTGCCTGGGTTTAGTGCCACCATGGGGAGGAGGGTGCAGCACTCCTCACTGCAGCCTTGGCGCCCAGAGACACCGTCTGGGGAGATGACAGTCTCATCCTCATGGGCTTGTCTTGGTGAGGGTCAAGGGAGGATGGGGTGTACAAGGCTGGCAGAGGAGGAACGCTCCTGGAAGAAGCATGAGGGTGGGTCTGCAGCCACGTGCCCCCTCACCCCAGGGGAAGCAGCAGGCACTCTTGTCCCCGCAGTGCAGCAGCGCCATCCTGCTCTCTCCCCAGGCTGGCTGCAGGAGCTGGCCCGCCGACTGGAGACCCCCTACTACCTGGTGGGCCGGAGCTCCGCCGCAGGGAACAGCTCGGGCCAGAGTGACAACTGTAGCAGCAGCTTCGGCGAGGCCAACAGGACCGGGCCCGAGCTCCTGGGCGGCCCCTCACTGCGCAGCGCCTACATCACCTCCCTCTACTTCGCGCTCAGCAGCCTCACCAGCGTGGGCTTCGGCAACGTGTCCGCCAACACGGACACGGAGAAGATCTTCTCCATCTGCACCATGCTCATCGGCGGTGAGGCCTGCCCCGCTTCCGGTCCAGGGCCCCCTCCCATACTCATGACCTCGGTCGGCCCCGGCCTCCCCACCCCTCGAAGGGTCCCCAGGTCCTTCCCCGAGGTGCGTCTGCCTTAGAGGAGCAGGGAGCCCGAGGCCAGGGCCGGGAGAGGCCACACCGCAGCTGGGGCCTCTCCTAGCGTGGGGGCGGAGTAGGAACTGGGGGGACAGATGTGTCCAGCACGTGGCAGGCCGGGCTGGGCAGGTCCTGGAGGTGACCCCTCTGCCCCCCTCCCCAGCCCTGATGCACGCGGTGGTGTTTGGGAACGTGACGGCCATCATCCAGCGCATGTACGCCCGCCGCTTTCTGTACCACAGCCGCACCCGCGACCTGCGCGACTACATCCGCATCCACCGCATCCCCAAGCCCCTCAAGCAACGCATGCTCGAGTACTTCCAGGCGACCTGGGCGGTGAACAACGGTATCGACACCACAGAGGTGCGCAGGCCTCCAGGGCCGGCCCTTCCAGCCTCTGCTCCTTCTAGGAGCGTGCGCTCCGCCCAAGATTCCAAGGAGCGGGCTGGAGGGCAAGGGAGGCAGCGTTCTGACCTCCGTGCCTCCGCTCTCTCCTGGGGAGACAGCGGGGAGGAGCAGAAGGCAGCCAAGCCGGCTCGGAGGCCCCTCTCCACCGTCGTTAGATCTACAGGCCCTGCTCACTGACGTCCAAGCCCAAGGCCTGGTGGAGAAAAGCAGGGCTGCTGGAGGGGCGGGAGGCCGGTCCCTCCCACGCCTCCCCTTGCTCCCCAGGCTCTTCGGGTGGAAAGGGCTGGCGGGAGGCTGCCCCCATTCTCCACTCTGACCTTCCCCACCTGGTGCCACCCGCAGCTGCTGCAGAGCCTCCCGGACGAGCTCCGCGCTGACATCGCCATGCACCTGCACAAGGAGGTCCTGCAGCTGCCCCTGTTCGAGGCGGCCAGCCGGGGCTGCCTGCGGGCGCTGTCCCTGGCCCTGCGGCCCGCCTTCTGCACCCCGGGCGAGTACCTCATCCACCAGGGCGACGCCCTCCAGGCCCTCTACTTCGTCTGCTCTGGCTCCATGGAGGTGCTCAAGGGCGGCACCGTGCTCGCCATCCTAGGTTTGTGAGGGCGAAATGGAAGATGCCAGGGCTGGGGAGCGGGGCGGGTGGAACCACGGCCCCTTCTGCAGAGAGAAGATGTGGGCAAGGCCACCAGGGAAGGGCATACAGGGTGGGTTCGGTAGCAGCCATGGAGCCCTAAGCAAAGCTCAGAGTGGACCCAGTGACCACCAGGTGGCAACACAAGGAAGTGACCTCATCTCGTGGATTTCGGGAGGCCAGACTGAGACCAAAGGGCCGGCCTTTGGTCTATGAGAGGACGGAGACGAGCACTTCCTGTCAAGGGGGAAAAATCAAATGCTAAAGATGCAAGTGCTGGAAAGTGTTTAGGCAGGAAAAAGGGAGGCATGAATGCTATTTTTTTTCTTTTAATTTATTGAAGTATAGTTGATTTACAATGTGTTAATTTCTGCTTTATGGTAAAGTGATTCAGTTATACATATATATATATATATACAATCTTTTTAATATTCTTTTCCATTATGGTTTATGACAGAATATTGAATATACTCCCTTCGCTACACAGCAGGACCTTGTTGTTTATCTATTCTATATATAATAGATTGCATCTGCTGATCCCAGCCTCCCACTCGCTCCCTCCCCTGTCTTCCCTCCCCCTTGGCAACCATAAGTCTGTGCTCTGTGTCTGTGAGTCTGTTTCTGTTTTGTAGATAAGTTCATTTGTGTCATAGCTTAGATTCCACATATAAGTGGTATCATATGGCATTTCTCTTTCTGACTTACTTCACTCAGTATGATAATCTCTAGTTCCACCCATGTTGTTGCGAATGGCATTATTTCATTCTTTTTTATGGCCGAGCAGTATTCCTTATACATATATACATACATGCTGCCTGTTCTTTATCCATTTGTTGGTCAGTGTACATCTAGTTTGTTTCTATGTCTTGACTATCGTAAACAGTAATGCTATGAACAGAGGGGCTTGCATTTTTTTGATAGAATTTTGTCTGGATATTTGCCCAGGAGTGGGATTGTTGGACCACATGGCAACTCTCTTTGTAGTTTTTTGAGGAATCTCCTTGCTGTTTTCCATAGTGGCAGCATCAACTTAAATTCCCACCAACAGTGTAGGAGGGTTCCCTTTTCTCCACACCCTCTCCAGCATTTGTTGTTTGTAGACTTTTCAATAATGGCCATTCTGACTAGTGTGACGTGGTACTTCATTGTAGTTTTGGTTTGCATTTCTCTAACAAGTAGCGATGTTGAGCATCTTGTCATATGCCTGTTGCCTATCTGTATGTCTTCTTTGGAGAAATGTCTGTTTGGTTCTAATGCCCATTTTTTGATCGGGTTGTTTTATGCTGTGATTATGGTTGTTGTTGAGTTGTATGAGTTGTTTGTTTATTTTGGAAATTAAGCTCGTTGGTCATATCATTTGCAAATATTTTCTCCAAATATATTCCATAGGTTGTCTTTTCATTTTGTTTATGGTTTCCTTTGCTGTGCAAAAGCTTGTATTTGATTAGGTCCATCTGTTTATTTTTGCTTTTATTTCTATTGCCCTGGGAGATTGACCAAAAGAATTACTAGTACAGTTTATGTCAGAGAATGTTTTGCCCATGTCCTCTTCTAGGGCTTTTATGGTGCCATGTCTTATGTTTTTGAGCCACTTTGAGTTTATTTTTGTGTATGGTGAGAGGGAGTATTCTAAGTTCATTGATTTACATGCAGCTGTCCAATTTTCCCGTACCACTTGCTGAAGAGCCTGTTTTTTCTCCATTGTATATTCTTGCCTCCTTTGTCAAAGATTAATCGACTGTATGTGTGTGTGTATGCCATTTTTGTTAGAAAACAGGAGATGCTACTTTCCTAGAGCAGGGCTGGGATTGAGATGGGTGACAACAGAGCTCAGGCTCCAAATACATTTCCCTTCTTGGCAAAAGAAAAGACTGATCCTTAGGTCAGTCCCTTAGATAAGGAGGGAGAGATTGCAGTTGTGGAAGGGGTGTGGTAACAGTGCTGGCCCCAGGGGTCCCACAGTGGAGCCAACCCTGCATCCAGGCCCTCACATGCTTCAACTCACGCAAACCTCACAAAACCCAGCCAGGAGAGACTATTGCTATTCCTGTTCTGCATGGAAGGAGACTGAGACTCTGAGAAGTTAAGAGTCGGCAGGCCACTAGGGCTGGAACCTGGTCTGCTGACTCTCAGCCTCAGGCTTCAGACGTTGCGCTCTTAAGTGCTCTGCTCTGGGGAGAGTCATCCGCAAAAAGGGGGCGATTTCAGGGTGGTGGGCAACACGGGGCTGCAGGCTCCGGGGCTGTGGGGACGCTGTGGTCTCTGTGGGGGACAGAGGGCCTCACATACGGATGGAAGGTGCCCGGCCCACAGCCAGCCCTCAGGCAGCAGTGCTTGTGCACTCCCTGTGGGGACAGCTGCTGCTGCCTGGAGAGGCTGGAGTTTGTCACTCACCTGGAGAACCACATGCCCAGCAGCAACCATGTGTCCATCCTCTCCCCTCTGAGGATGGTCTTCCAACAGGAACAGAAGAAAGAAATACCATGCGAACTGAGAGAGGCACTGTTCACAAGTTTGGCTTCTGGCCCTACGTGCAGTTAATGCCAGGACCCTGAGCAAATGGAATTATGGCCACTCACGTATGGCTGGCAATCCGGGAGAAATTATGAGGAAATGGAGATAAATCAGAAAGGCAAAAAAGAAGATTTTGACAGTTGCAAACTGGTCACTCCAAAGCAAGATTGTCCAGTGGATTATTAAGCAGATGGCTTTCAGCTTGGAGCTGAGGAAGCAGCGTGGCTGGCAGCTGGCATGGGTCCTGCAAGAATCCCTCTTTGATGCCAGGCGCCAGATCTCAGAATGCCTGTGTCTGGTGTGAAGGCAGCCTCAAGGAGGGCCGCTGCCCATGTCTCGCCTTTGCCTCCAGAATTCTCCACGCTGGGACGTACGCCACCTCTGATCCGTCCTGACCCTGCCTGTATGTTCCAGATGGACGGTTTCCTCCTTTGACTTGGCTGCACTGGATGCCCTGATGGATGTCCGGCTCCCTAGCCTTCATGATAGCCTGGCTTTCTGCTTTGCCTTCACCCACCTGCCTCTTTAGTTGAACGTGCAGGTGCTTCCTGCCTGCTCCTGGCAGCTAAGGCTCACACATGTCTAGCAGTATCAATTCTGGCCCCTACCTCTGTGTATAAACTAACAGCTAGGCATGCAAAGTTAGTTATGGGGGAGGACGGAGACAAGACAAAGGGAGATGAGCTGAGTGATGGTGTGGGGAGGACCTCACACGCCTTGATGAGTTGAGCTGGAAGCTCTGGCTGAGGTCAGCCGGAAGCTGGTCCCTGAGACCAGTGGCATGGAACTCCATCCTTGGTCCTGTCCTATCTCTTGTTTTTCTCTCCCTTCTTGGATGAGAACAAGAAATACATCCTTATCCTATTTCCAGATGACACACATGAGGAGAGAGAGCTCATTCATCAGATGATCACAATGAGATCCAAACAGCTCTCAGAAGGAACCAGAAGGATGGCCGGGAGCCAAGAAAATAAGATTTAACGATGATGCGTTCTACACTTAAGTTTGAGCAAAAGTCCGTGAACATTTAGAGGAGGCCTTTAAGCTCAGTGAGTTCTGCTGGCAGCGGGAGGCAGCCCACAGCGGGGGTGGCGGCAAGCCATCTTTTTCCTTAAGGATGAGGAAAAGCTGTCTAATCTTGTGAAATGTCTGGCTGTGGGCTGAGCTTCCTTGTGAGGGCCATGAGTGCTCTGCCCAAGCCCCAGTGGCCAGCCATCCCTGATGGGAATCAGCTATAGGGGATTCTTGTCATGAGGGAAGGGAAGGAAATGAACTCCGGCCATCTATGTGACCAACACTTTATCTGCACTAACTCATTTAACCCTCATCGTGTCCCTGATTGGAGACATCCTATTTTACTGATTCTAAGTCATATGTTCCCCCCCACGCCCCCCTCCCACCCTGCAATTTAACATCTCTTGAGATTGGGGTGTGGATTCTGACGCCATTTAACAATCGCTGTCAGCCAGGTGGCAGCCTCTTGGGTGGTGGGGAACCCCTCCGTTGACACCTTCTGGTAAGATGGAGAAAGCACCACAGACTCAGTTCAGGATAGGGTCTGCCATATAGAAGAGGCACCAAGGCTCTGGTGCAATAACGTGACCCTCCCTCCCTCCAACACGCACACAGCACTAACTTGCTGGTTTTACATACTGGTTCCTAGACACGCTCCACCTGAATCACCCACGGGGCTTAAAAACAATTGTGCGGTCTCCAATAGATATTACGATTCTGTACGGGGAATCTGATAGGTTTAACTTTCCCAGAGGATTCTGATCCACATGCAACTTGGGAACCATTAGACTTAAAATTCGGGTGTTTCAGCACAGTGCTTTGACCCCAAAGGTGACTGAGCACCCGGGCCACAGGGCTGTTCTGAGAAGCCAGTGAGGCTGGCAGTGGGGGCCGGCCAGCGTCTGGGCCCCACCGCTCTTGTCCTGGCTGGAGAGGCCCCAGGCGTCCCCCACCTGGTGGCTGAGGGACAGGGCTTGCTGACCTCTGCTGGCTCTTCTCAGGGAAGGGAGACCTGATCGGCTGTGAGCTGCCCCGGCGTGAGCAGGTGGTCAAGGCCAACGCCGACGTGAAGGGGCTGACGTACTGCGTCCTACAGTGTCTGCAGCTGGCCGGGCTGCATGAGAGCCTGGCACTGTACCCCGAGTTTGCCCCCCGCTTCAGCCGGGGCCTCCGAGGGGAGCTCAGCTACAACCTGGGTGCTGGTGGAGGCCCCGCCGAGGTGAGGGCGCTGTGTCTGTGCGTGGGAGGGCTGGAGGCCTGGGGAGTTGGAGAGGGGGTCCGTGGGGGTGCTGTGTGAGCCCATGGCCTGGTGTAAGCACCGCATGCATGATGGGGGTGGTTCCACACTCTCCCGCCCCTTCACTCCCTCACACTGGCCCTTAGAGCCCAGCCCCGTCCTGCTCAGCCACCTCTCCCGCTCTCCCTGGCCCAGGAGAGTCTGACCAAGTCCACTGGTACCAGACGAGGAGGCTGTGAGGCTGCAGGGGAGGGGCGGTGCCCTCGGGTCAGGCCACCTCTGCAGAGCGCTCTGCCATGACCCAGGACCACTCTGAGGGGCTTTTGAGTTTCTCTGCCTTATGCCACTAATTCCAAACCAGTGTTTAGTATCGGGTCCTCCTGGACAGTTCAGTGTGCCTCAGAGACCAAGTAGAGAGACAGCGTGTCCGTGCTTGGCTAGAATTTTGAGGGACAGTGAATGCCTCCAGGGCTGGCGGCTTTGTGATGGCAGCAGGAAAACAGCCCTTCCCCCTGCTGAGTCTCCTCCTCAGGAGGTAGGAGACACCCGCATCCTGTTTTAACAAAAACAGCGCCTGGCTTCTAGGACCGTGAGGCCTGGCGGGGAGAAGTGAGTGGGACACCGTGGGTGCTATCCGTGCTCACTCTCTGCCCCTGCTCTCGCCAGGCGGACACCAGCTCCCTGAGTGGCGACAACACCCTCATGTCCACCCTGGAGGAGAAGGAGACAGATGGGGAGCAGGGCCCCACAGCCTCCCCAGCCCCAGCTGATGAGCCCTCCAGCCCCCTGCTGTCCCCTGGCTGCACCTCCTCATCCTCGGCTGCCAAGCTGCTATCGCCGCGGCGAACTGCGCCCCGGCCCCGGCTGGGAGGCAGAGGGCGGGCAGGCAGGGCAGGGGCTTTGCTGGCTGAGGCCGGCCCCTCAACTCATCCCCGGAGCTTGGAGGGGCTGCGGCTGCCTCCTGTGCCATGGAATGTGCCCCCAGATCTGAGCCCCAGGTGAGCAAGCTCTGGGCCACTGAAGTCAGGCAGAGATAGTGACAGGGCTGGGTCCCCAGCCAGGCACACTGCTGCCCTAGATGCCCATCCTTCCATGCTAACCCCTCCCAGCCTGCTCCAGGAAGCCCCCCTTGACTACCCCACCTCCTCCCTGCCCCCACTCCACCAGTCAGGCCATGCACTGCTCAGAACTCTTGCTGTTTCACATCGCTCAAGCTGGAAACTGCAAGCTCCTAGGGTTTTCCCTAGGACCCCAAGCCCCTGGCCTAGCAGCTCTTGTAGCTTCTGTGAACAGTGGGGCATCTTGTCCTGTAAAACAGAATACTGCAGTGGGTGTTTGTTGACTGATTTGTTGTCCTGGCACCTGCGTCCACAGGGTCGTAGATGGGATTGAGGATGGCTGTGGCTCCGACCAGCCCAAGTTCTCCTTCCGAGTGAGGCACTCTGGCCCGGAATGTAGCAGCAGCCCTTCTCCTGGACCAGGTACTGGGGCTTAGTCCGTGGGGAGGCTAGCAGAGCAGGCCCCTTGTCCGGGGGTTCTCTGAGAAACTGGCAGGGCACAGATTTTGGATGCCTTCTTGCCCTCATCCACCTGCATGGTTTGGGCGGGGGAGTTTGGTGGGTAACACCAGTACGCTAGTGTTGGAAGGTAGCTGAAATGGAGCTTAGATCTCTGCTGCCAGCTTCCTATCTGTAAAAAGGTGGTTGTGCGTGTTAAACGAGATGATGTTGCTAAAACCCTTAGAAGCGTCTGGCCCACTGTGGGAGATACAAGGCTGGGGAAGCAGAGTTGAAAATGGCCACCAGGCAGGCCCGGCAGCACTGAGTGTCCCCCTAGCCTGGAAGACAGAACAAGAGACAGTCACGAAGGCAGCTTCCCGAGGGGGAAGCCCGAGTCAGTGTGCCCGAGGCCCCCTGGCGGTTTGCACTAGATTTAGCAACTTGGGCAAGGTTACAAATGGCTGCTCCTGGCGGCAGGCCTGGCCAGGCCAGTGTGGTCTGTACTCACTAGGCAGAGGCCTGGACCCCACGCTGTCTTCATTTACCAGCCCTGGCTGGTAACCCCTTCCTACTGTCCACAGAGAACGGCCTGCTTACTGTCCCCCTTGGGCCCAGCGAGGTGAGGAACACAGACACGCTGGACAAGCTTCGGCAGGCGGTGGGTGAGGGGCAAGGTGGGGTGTGCCTGCTGTTGGCAGGTCCCGACTCCACTCTGACCACGCCCACCCTCCCTGCAGGTGATGGAGCTGTCTGAGCAGGTGCTGCAGATGCGGGAGGGGCTGCAGTCCCTTCGGCAGGCTGTGCAGCTGGTCCTGGCACCCCACGGGGAGGGCCCCTGCCCTCGGGCGTCAGGAGAGGGGCCCTGCCCGGCTGGTGCCTCTGGGCTGCTGCAGCCCCTGTGTGTGGACACTGGGGTGTCCTCCTACTGCCTACAGCCCTCAGCTGGCTCTGTCTTGAGTGGGACCTGGCCCCACCCTCGTCCAGGGCCCCCTCCCCTCGTGGCTCCCTGGCCCTGGGGCCCCCCCGCATCTCAGAGCTCACCATGGCCTCGAGCCACTGCTTTTTGGACCTCCACCTCTGACTCAGAGCCCCCTGGCTCAGGAGAACTCTGCCCTGAGCCCAGCACCCCTGGCTCGCCGCCTCCTGAGGAAGGGGCTAGGACTGGGCCTCTGGAGCCCGTGACCCAGCCTGAGGCTGCTAGCACTGGAGAGCCCCCACCAGCTTCGGGGGGCCATGCCTTGCCCTGGGAGCCCCATAGCCTGGAGATGGTGCTTATCGGCTGCCACGGCTCTGGCACGGTCCAGTGGACCCAGGAAGAAGGCACAGGGGTCTGACCACCAGCCTCAGAACTCAGTGTTTCCAGACCTGCTTCCATCTGCTGCTCAGCCCAAGCTCAGGGTGGAGAAGGGGACAGCCACCCCCCACCCCCCGGGGACTCCGTGCTACCTGCGGACTCAGGGCAGGGAGCTAGACAGCAAATGGAAGGCCTGGCCCCGGACTCACAGGGTGGGTGGGAACTTCAGGGGCAGGCCCCAGCCCAGGAATCTCTGGGCTCCTACTCCTGGGGCCCTTGCTCCTCTCAGCCTGCTCCTCTGACCACCTTGTCGCCCTCTGCAGGCTGGGGGACAGTGGCCCGAGGCCCAGGAGGGGTTCTGCTATCCCCTGCATGTGCCCCTGCCTCACCTGTCACCATGTTTTTTATATTAAAAAGAGAATAAAGAAACTACTTTGGAACTCAGTGCTTTGTATTTACAAAAGAAAAATAATAAAAGAAAAGTCTGAAGCTATTAATAATCAGCTGAAGATAGGGAGCAAAGGCGGGAATCTGGGGGAAAGGGCAGGATCGTCTGCAGAGAGAAGGAGGGGCTCTGGTACTAAGGAAGCTGAGGGTCCCAGCCTCAGGTGCTTCCCCAGGGCCAGCCCCACCCTCCCGCAGAGGCTCAGATCGAGGGGCCAGGAGCCGAGTCTCCCGCTGCCCACTCTGGTTTCTCCAGGAGCCTGAGTCCCCAGCTCCAGGGGCTGGGATGGCAGGGGACGCTGAGGCCAGAGAGCACCCATGGGTCCCACCGCAACTCCTCACTGTGGCGTGATCTTGGCAGCCTCGGCCCGAATGAGGGCAATGAGGTCCTGGTTGATAAGGAAGACAAATCGCAGGCTGGCAATCTGTGGGCAGGAGAGAAGGGTAGCTGAGGATGGAGGTGAAACTGGGGCTAGGGCCAAGCCTACACTCTGGCTCACCACACCCCATGGTTCACCCTGGCCTTTCCACCTCCCCCCAGCTCACCTCCACTACTGAGTTGTTGCTAAGGCGCCACTTGGAGCCACACAGCACAGGCCGTCCATCAATGTAGATGGGCCGCCGGCCCTCATTGGCAATGAAGAAATCACCATTGTTTTTCAGCTTGATGACACCTATGGGAAAAGAAAGGAAAGGGCTATGACGGGATGAGGGAAGCTAGAAAAGGGTCTGAAACCCATTGTACCCTCTGCTTCCTGGGGACCCTACAAGGCACCCAGCACCCCCAAGTTAGGGATCTTGAAATGCCAGCTCCTCAGCCCGTCTGTCCCCAACGTTCCCACGGAGGCCAAGGCCCGGGGCTGGAGGAACCTTCTCACGCGGCTTCCTGCAGATACCTTGCTTCCGGGAGATCTTCCAGGCTGGACCCTCCAGGGACAGGTCCACATCAATCTGGTTGTCCTTGGTCGCTCTGCCGAGGGTGATCTGGGAAAATGGGGCAGGTGAGGGCTGGGACCTGAGGAATGGGAGGGGTCCACACAGGCCAGGGAAAGATGAGAAATCAGGACCAGACATAGAAAGGGCTGTGAGGGGAAGATCAACAGAGCAGGGGAACCTCACAAGGGGCTGTGGGGATGGGGATGGGGATGGGGACAGGGAGGGCCGGGCCGGCCTCACCTCTCTAGAGCGCATCAGGTACCGCACCATGCGGCCCCGCAGCACTGCCAGGGTCTGGTTGTCGAAGTCTGGGGAGCTCATGCCTGGGGGAGAGCAGCTTGTGTCAGGGAAGAGCCCCAGTGTGGAAGGCGGGGAACCAGGCCAGGATCCACTGAGGGAGAGGAGCTACAGGTCTGGGAGAGGAGGGTGAGCCCAGCCCAGCAACCAGGGTGCTCGAGGTGTGGTGAAGGGAGTGGGAGTGCGAGCTTGCTGGCCCCTGGGCTCCTCACCTGTGATGCTATCTACTAGCACCTGCCACTTATGCAGTTCCTGCTCCAGCTGCCGAATCTCCCGTTTCTGGCGCCGGTCAGCCACGGTCAGCTCTGGGGTGAGGTGGGGTGTAAGGTCTGAGGTCATCGGCACCTTGTACTATTCCTTTCTGTTCCAGCAGGAGCTCCCACCCCCTCAACGTTCCCACCAGGGCACACTCACCATGTTCCAGGACTTCATCTCGCATGTCCCTGGGGGAAGAGAAGAGAAGGATGAATCAAGCTCCAATTCAAGCTTACCTGCCATCACTATTAGGTACTACTTGGCTCACTAGGGTACGGCAGCCCAGCGGCCCTGTAGGCTACTCCTCTGGTCCCAGCTGAGCCTCGTTCCCTGGGGTGGGGGGTCACGTACAAAGGGAGGAGGCTGGGGTAAGGAGGGCTCAGCAGGAAGACCAGGCACCAACAGCTGCAAACGGGACTCCAGGCCCTGCAGTGAGAGGCAGGGCTGGGCAGTGTGGGAGCTGCCTGGGGAGTCCTTGGGAGACACATGGCTCTCTGTGCCCTGCTTGTGACCCCAGCCACTCACTTGAGCTTACTGTCATCAATCAAGTCCTCTGCGTCGGAAAAGTTCAGCACTTGGTCCCCCTTGGGCAGCGGCTGCACTGAATGAAGGACGGAGGGAGGGTCAGTGCCAATGCTCCCACTCACCCCCGCGACGCTGAGCAGACAAAGGAACTAACAGGATAAACTGTAGAGAGAGCCCTGTGGGGACGGCCTCGCGCTGAAATCCACAGCAGTGACCCTGACACAGGTAACGGAGTGCGTGCAGATCAGACTGCGCGCTACTCTGGCACAGCGCATCCCAGGGTTAGCTGGGGCAGAGGCGGCTCTAGAAAGTGCAGGGAACGAAAGCTGACCTTTGTGTGTTCTCTCAGGGTACAAAGAGTTCCCGCTTATAAAACTTGCTCTATGCAGGGAAGGCACTACTACGAGCTGCGCGTTGCAGATGAGCAAACAGAGGAGGGCGGGTTCAGCTCTGACTCTAGTTCAGGACAGAATCGGGAATCAAGGCTGCTTTCCTGATTCCAAGTCTAAACTGCTCCCTCTACTACCTCACACGCTCCCAAACATTTCCTGCCACAAGGAGCTGAGAGGCACAGGACAGTCAAGTCTCATTCAGGAGGTGCCAGAAGGGAGCCTTAAAGCCAGTGTTTTCAAACTGTGGGTCAATACGCGTTAATGGGCCATTAAATGCCTTTTTTTTCCCAAAAAAAAAAAAGAAATGGAATATAATCAGATGTAGTCAGATACAGACTACACCCACCAGGTAATAGGATAAATACTGACTTTTTTTTAATGAAAAAGTTTTATGAAAGTTTTTCAGTTCTTTGTGGTCAAAATGTAGAACAGCTAGGGTCCCCAAATCTGAGAACTCCTGCTTCACGGTCAGTGGTTCCTAGGACTGCAGGGTCTGCTCAGCAAGAGTTCTATTAGCTAGTGAAACTGCTGGCTTAGGAGCCTGACAACCCCTGAGGTGTCGTCACTGACGGGGAAGCAACGGGGAGGGGGGCTGCACAGGAGCCACAAATGCTCCATCACTACTGCCCCACCCCCACCCCCCGCCGTCACTTTAGTCCAGACTGGGCGGGAGATGGGGCTGGGACAGTCACCCCACCACAGCTGCCTGAATCCTACCAACCTAACATCCAGCTGACTTGAAAAGTGAGCAGTGTATGCTCCCTGTTGCTAGAGACTCCAAGCACCAAATAGCCAAGAAATCAGATACCCACACAACATGACTCTTGCAAAGTTATACCTTTACGTTAGCAAATTTACACAAGGTAACTTTCAAAAGAGTGACAAAGGAGCTAGCTGTAGCAGCAAAAATCAACTTTATCCAGTGTCTGCTCTCTCTGTGGGACGTCAGTGACAGCTGAGCCTGGGCGAGCAGCAGAGATCTGGAAGCTGCAGGAACAAAGGAGGCACACTGCACACTACATTCGGATCCTCAGGAAGAGAAGATGGGGCCTCCCCGACAAGATTTCCCCAAATCCTCTGCTGCTGCTAAGTCACTTCAGTCGTGTTCGACTCTGTGCGACCCCATAGATGGCAGCCCACCAGGCTCCCCCGTCCGTGGGATTCTCCAGGCAAGAACACTGGAGCGGGTTGCCATTTCCCTCTCCAGTGCATGAAAGTGAAAAGTGAAAGTGAAGTCGCTCAGTCGTGTCTGACTCTTCGCGATCCCATGGACTGCAGCCCACCAGGCTCCTCCGCCCATGAGATTTTCCAGGCAAGAGTACTGGAGTGGATTGCCATTGCCCTCTCCAAAATTCTCTGCTAGGAATCTTTTATTATCCAGAAGCTACAAAACCTAGCGAGTAAGGTGAAGGGCAGAACCACGGCTTGATTTTCAGATCAGTGTGAACCACTACACGGCAGCCAACATGCAACAGTACTTAAGAAGCGAGAGTGAAGTGTGCTCGGACTATGCAGGTCTGACCCTGAATCTTAAATCTAACTGAAGAGTTTCTTCCCATCTAATCGGACCACTTTCCTAATACTCATTAGGAGAGTGAGCGTCTTGTTGGCAAGGGAAGAGAGGAATTGGAGAGCATTCTGACCCCTGGGAAAGAGGAAGACAGGTGGCATGGGTGTGAAGCCCCCGCAGGGATTTCTGAGTGGCCTGAAGGCAGCCCCACAGCCTGGTGGGAGGAAAGTGGAGAGAGGGAAAGGACAGAAAGGCTTAGAGAAAATGGTCTTTATCTCCAGGGAGGGAAAGGGGGGAGGGTGAGCACTGAAAAACTTTTGCATTTTACTAAAGTTTGAAAGTTACTTATAAAGAAAATATTAACATGTTATTATGTAATTGTCAAACATGTCAAAAAAGCAGGCTAATCAAGAAGTAGAAGACCCTGCTGTTCAGTCTTTCTGCTCAGGATTCTAGGCAATTCTGGCTACCTTTACCATCAAGACCATTCCAGCCATGCTCCCTCCCTCTGGAAGGAAGTGGTTTTTGCTGCAAAAAGAGGTGAACAGGACCCTGGGAACCACTGAGGATTTGTTACAAGGCACTTAAGAGCGGCTGCATCCAGCCCCCTCCACACTCATACATACGCACCCCCACTCTGCCAGATCCTGGGCCCAGTTACCTGTCTGGTCCTCCAACAGGTAATACTGCTTCATGAGCTGCCAGTGGGCCTGCAGAGCCTTGGCAGTACGGGCCAGGTAGAAGGCATCAGGGTGTCTGTGCAGCAGGTCCTGGAAGGTCTCCAAGGTGGGCTGGCTGGTCTGCAGGGCAGGGAGTATGCTCTGGGCATCGGGGTTTCCTTGTCCTGCCCCTGCCTCACCATCTGTACCCCCTACCCCAGTCCCCATCAGGAGAGGGAAAAAGTGACAGCTCCTGCCTGCCAGGAGCCAGGCTTGGCTCTCCCAGAGGCCCCCGTCCAGAGGCCCCGCAGGTGTACATGTGTCTGCAGGGTAAATCCCCAGGCAGTACAGCCTCCCTGCAGTCAGTTTTCCAGGTGACTGCTTCCTGCCCTACCCTCTAGCCTTACTAGCCCTCAGCCTTACCGATCCCACTTTGCTCAGCAGCTGTTCCTCAGCCTTGCTAAAAAGCGCCTTGCTCTGGATGGCTGCAATGGCCTCTGGGTGCAGCTGTCTCATGGCCTGGCAGGCCAGCCTGGGAAGAAGGGAGACAGAGAGCAGGGCAGGGTTGAAGACAGGGTGTCAAGCAATCTGGGGTTCCTACTTCTCCAAAGCCTGCAGGCCTTTGCAATCCACAACTCAAAGATCCAAGCCCTCAACAGAAGGGACCGAGGGTGATGAGCAAGGCACCGGTGGCCTCGTGGGTTTGTCAAAAACATGAACAGGCAATTCAGAAAACTCAGGCTCCTGTGCTCAACCCTGTGAAGAGACTCAAGGGCACAGCTGCCTAGAGGCCAGTCCTGAGGGCGATCCTAAGACCAGTTGCTGCTCCCGCCCCAAGACCCTCGCCCTTACTTGACTAAAGCGGCCACCCACTAGACACCAAACCACACCCTGCCCATTTCCTGGTGTATCAGGGCTGTGGCTATAGCTTAAGTGCACCAGTGTCTGTGGAGTAGAAGATGGATGTTAAGCATTATTCTGATAACGTCAAACGAGGTGCCCGAGGAGGAAGTGTGTGTGTTGTGTGTGTGCACAGGTATATCTGGAACTCAGACTGCTAGAACTGGAAGGGACCCTGGTGTTCTTCTGTTCCAACTACTTCTTATGAAGGAAGAAACTGTGGGAGGTCAGTGTGGGAAAGCTGGAAGGTGACCGCCCTAAACCACCATGAATAAGGCAGTAGGACAGGGCTCCCAGAACTCATTCTGGTGTTTTCTCTAGTGCTACTTCCTCGGCTTCTAGGCCCTTGTTCTCAGCATCCAGCCTGGACTAGCAAGGTTGATATCAGGAAGAAGCTTCCCCCCAAAGCCTGGGAGGTCTTGGTATCATCTCAGAGAATACCAGGCCCCAGGGAGCCCTGCCTCCCAGCCCCTCTCTTGTAAAATTTTTTCTGTTCAAGAACCAAATCCTGGTGTCCCCAGTACCGTGCCGCCACTGGGGCCAGCTCACTCACTTGGAGATGACAGGATCGTAGAGCAGAGCGTACCAGCGCTCCTGGACTTCCCGCAGGGTGAAGCGGCAGCTGAACTTCACACCCAGGTGGACAGATGTCAGGTCATTGGTCTGCAAGACCCCAGAGCAGTTTGTTCCAGCCTTGAAACTGGGAAATACCCTCCCGAGCCACCTCCAGACACTGCCAGGCTACCTGGGGGCTGAGAACTGGAAGTGGTGAGGAAAAGGGAACAAGACCCCTGTGGCAGGAAGCACTACCTGTAACACAGCATTGATGAGCAGGAGGTCGTCCGCAGGCTTCCAGCGGCCCAGGTCCTTGGTCACCTGCAGCGGCTGTTTGCTCTTCTTCACACGCTTGGTGAGTCCAGGGGCTGAGGCAGGGCTGGGCGGCACAGGTGTGCTGGGGGTCTTGGACACCTGGGCAGAGGGCAGGGGCAGAGTGAGCTCAGAGCTGGCACCAGGGAAGCCTGGGCTTTAGACCCAGAGCTTTGTACAGCCCCACCCAACAACAAGCCACAGGCAGGGAGCTCAGCTTTCTAATACCAGCCCCTCCCCATTCCCGCCCCCATCAAAGTATTTCTACATAGTCCTAGACCATATGGGGTCTTCTTTTTGCTGATGGTGCCCCCAACCCCGGAGCGGAGGGTGGGTGGGGAGGATACCAGGAAAACACTCTTGCTGGTACAGTGTCTGGGGCCAGAGCAATGCCACCTGGGGGTTATTTTTACACCCAGCAATGCTGGGAACAGGCTGTCTGCTCCCAGAATAGATGCACGCTCTGTGCCTCCCACACAGAATGTGATACAGGATGCGCTGACAGGGCGGTGGGGGGGCAGCAAGAAAGGGGGAATAGTGAGATGGGCTCCCAGGAGGGAGGCATCTGAGGTTGGGGCTGGGGCGGCTTGTTCCTCTCACAGGCCTCCTTTGCAGGGTTCTTGCCAGCTGGCGAAGGTTGTGGGGAAACACGAAATCTGGCGCTGGCCCCCATCCCCTGTTACTCCCCATTCTCCCAATCCTCACCTTCTTCTTCTCACTGGAGGAAGGTTCGCTCCCTGAACAGCGCCCTGGTTCCACCCCACTGGCCCCCTTCGCCCGGGTAGAGGACTTAGCCAGGCTGCTCTCCACCAGCTCATCATCGAACTTCTTCCTCTTGATGAACCTGTGAAGAGTCCTACTCAGTGAGCTCTCCATGCCCCACCCCCAGTACCCACTCACCCACACCCAACCTCCAAAGGAGAGCAGGTTCTCGGCAGTCAGAGTGCTCACTGCTCTGGCTCAGTGGTCGAGGCGTGGAACCTCTATGCGCCAACCCTCTGAGATGACAGGGAACCACACTACAAAGACCTCACATCAAAGACCTAAGATCTCCCTCCCTTGCTCAGTCTCAAGGAGAGGGACTTAGTAAGGTCAGGAAAAGCACAAGTCTCTGCCAGCACAGGCCCCAGAGGGGTGCGGGGGTGAAGGCATGCCACAGTCTCCGTTTCTGGCCCTTCAAACCCTTATTACCTAGAGGAGCTTCTCCGTTTAGGGATGGTCCCCAAGGCCTGAGAGGAGGCCCGCTTCTGCCCTGCCAGTGACTCCTCATCCTCTGAGCGGCTGGCAGTGCCCGATGCCATCAGGGATGAATCTAGCAGCCCCTGAGAATCTAGAAAAAAGAGAAGTGGTGAAGTCAGAGCTCCTAATTGCCAAGCAGAGCCTTGAGCCTCTGCACAAGGGACCCCTCCTCAGCCCCCCTTTCCCAGGCAGCCCTCGGTCCCTCCCCTGCCTCCTTCACATTTGAGGTTTTAAGGTGGGAGTTCCTTGGCCATCCAGTCCCATCTGGGCCCAGACCTTCCACGCTGGGCAGTTCTCCCGGTGCCGCGTGTCATGTCGTGCAGCACATGGTGCTCAGGTCAGACTGGTGATGCCGACACACCGGGCTCTGGGCATAACTGCTCCCTCTGCCATCAAAATGCAGCCATGCCAAAGAGCAGCAGCTCAACAGAAAGTCAGTCAATTGTGGCCTCTGCCGAGAGGTACGTGGGTGGTGCTGGCCCAGGGGGAGGTGGCAATGCCCAGCCAGGACCGAAAGACACACGTGCCAGGCACGGGGTGGAATCAGCAGATGCTTGGCGCCTGAGCGTTTGGGGAGCTGGCCCGGCCTCATACTACCTTTGTCCATCCTCTTACAGTCCCAAAGCCACTGGTTCCAAACCACAGGGCTAGAAGGAAGGGTCCCACAGGCTCATCCAAGGATTCTGACCAGGTGAGCTTAGAGGCTGAGAGGAGATTCTGCAAAGGAGAAATGAGGCTCCCTGAGGCTCAGATTTCCATCTGGCCAACCTCACCTCCTTATACTGGAACTGGTCCTCAGCATCCCATAAGCTAGCGAAAACACCGGAAGAGACACAATATATTCTGCCAATATGACCCTAATCAACCAGTGGCCCTTTGAAGGTCACCAACATCTCTGAGACAGTGATAAAAGCTAGGAACCCTAGAAAAATGTACACATTTTAGGAAGTTCACAAACCCCTCTAATTCTACTAACAGCCCCTAGGTGAAGGGCCTTGACTCCAAACTAGCAAGAAACAAAGGATTCTTTGGCTTCGTCAGCTGCCCACTCGGCTCTCCCAGTCCAAAGCACGGGAAAGGAAAAGGAGATGGACTCCAACCAGTTTACCTTTTTTTTTTTTTTTTCATTTGAAGCGTTGGCTGAAGATTTAGAGGGCGTTACTTCGTGCAAGTTAAAAAACGCGGCTTGGTCACTGAGCAAACATCAACCGCCGTCTGGGGGACCCTCGCCTAAGACCGGAGAACTCAGGTTCTGGGGACTCTCCGGTCCCGCCCCTCCTGATCAGGGACGCTTCTGACTAGGAAGCGCTCCAGCCCTACCCGCAGGTGCGCTCGTCAAACCGCTCCATCGGATACAGTTGGGAATTTAGCCACTTGGGTGGGGAAAGGGTGAAGAGCCCGATGCCGCCGTTACACTGAGGCAGGGTCTGCGCCCCCTTCCTTTTCTGGCCCTCCGCCCTTCGTTCTCCCCGCCAAATGCACACCCAAAGTAGGGAATTTGTCCGGGTCTGTTTCAGAGGCTCGGGATAGAAGTGGTAAAGTCAGTCCTGCAACTCAAAAGCAAGGCACCGAATGAACCCTGATGTTCTCGGAGCCTTGATTCAAGCCCCAGGGGCCGGTGGCGGGGGAAGGTAGTCAACTCCCAGGCTAATTCTCACCCCACCTTTGGCAAGCTACCTTTGCGCATGCGTAACTTATCGGACCAGATTCTGGCCCGGTCCGGCCCACGCATGCGCAGATTTTCGGGGCGCTACCGGGGCGGGGCCCCAAACCTGGGGGGTCGTACCCGGCAGCACTCTGGGAAACCCCATTTCACCCCCAACTCTCCTCAGAACCCTCAAAGGCGAACCGCGAAGTCTCACCATTCCTAGGCTGCCAGTTCCAACACTTTCTCCGCGGCGACGGCAGCAGCCGCAGGGCCAAGGCCGGCTTCCGTGAGGTCCGTCTACTTCCGCGTCTACGAACTAAGGGTTGAGCAATCCCTTCCGGTTCGCCCCAACTACGTAAGTAAAGGGGCGTGGCCATGGTAGCGAAGATATTACCATTTTGTTATCTGCCGAAATTAAAGTCTTTCCTAGTTGAAACACCTTGTTGGGAGACATCAGGTATTATAGGCCCCAAGTTGGAGGAAGTGATTAAAGGGAAAGGCGAGACTTGGAGCGAGATAGCCTGAGCGGCTAGGTGAGGCAACCTTGGGAGGGGGTGGGCAGGAGGGTGGGGCCGCGCAGCTACTAGATTTCGGCTTCCGAATCTTGCCGCCTTGCTAGAGATCTAGGACTCTGAGAGTTTCCCAGGACCACTTGTAGACTGTTTGATTCCACCAGCGGTTTTAGAGAAACTACTCTGTGGCAGGCTTGTGCTAGGCACAATATGGGGAGACGATGTTGAGGAGCTCTCTCCAGCCGGACAGATGTGGCGTATAGAAGGGGCCGGGAGGTTGATGTCTAACGAAAGGATGGAGAGTTGTGGACCGCGGCTCTAGAAAGCAGAGGCCAAAGAGAGAGAGAGTAGAGGCCCTGGGAGAAGGAGTGCCCTTCCAGTCAGCCCCACCACGCCCGGATTGCTGGAGGGAGCTGTTGGCCCTGGGAGGTAAGACGACCCGCGGAAGCACCTTAAGAGGAGAAGCCCTGAAGATGGGAGGACAAGCCTACAGGAAAAGTTGGGCGTTTGAGGGTGTGAGAGCTGCCTTGAGAAACCAAAAAGACTGTCCTCTAAAAGACAGTTTCTATTTGTTTCATGCTTCCTTGGAGGGACACAGAAGTGTAATAGCTCTAAAGAAACATAATGCAGTTCAGAATAAGAAAAGTACAATTTCAAAGCTGTCTAGCAGCTAGGTGGGACCCCCTCAGTGGAGTACTCCTCACATGAACATTGCCAGGCGATTCAAGTGTTAGATGGGAGGCTGGGCCCTCCGGCCCCGAGTGTATGATAGCCTTCATACACTCTCAGGGGACAAGAGTCCCCTGTTCATTTGTGATCTTGCTTAATGAGCATTAACCTACTGTATTTCCCCTGAAAGATTGTATTTTCTGATACAAAATGTGATGGACTATACTAAATACAGCATAGTAGCTATACTAGGTGAGAGTTATCACAAAGGTCTCTAAGGAGATGAGGGTTGAATTGAGATTTGACATTTGATAAAGGGTTCAGTTGGGCAAAGAGCTGGGGTAAGATGGCCTAGTCAGCGGGGACAGCATAGCTCCAAAGCAGAAAAGAATTTGGAGAGACTGAGGAACAGGATGGAGATTAGTGTGGCTGGAGCAGGATGATCAAGAAAGAGAAGGAGGAGATGAAAACAGAGAGGTCATCAGGGCAGATCATTTTAGGCCTTGTGGTTCATGGTATGAATTTTGGCCTTTATTCTTAAAAAAAAAACAAAACTATATTAACTATATTTATTTACTTTTGGCTGTACCACACGGCATGGAGGATCTTAGTTCCCTGACCAGGGATCAAACTTGTGCCCCTGCAGTGGCAGCATGGAGTCTTAACCACTGGACCACTAAGGAGTCCCCTTGGCCTTTATTTTTATTGCATTAGAAAGTCCTTAAAAGATGCAAAAGCATCCATTCTGTGATATGATTTAGTTTTATAAATGATCCGTTTGCCTGCTTGTGGAGAACCGATTGTAGGGAAGTAAGAGGAAACAGAGAGAACAGAGTAGAGGCTACTCTGTCAATCCAAATAAGAGGTAAACTCAGGTGGTTTAGCTGGGTTGTGGGGGCAGTGAAAATGGACAGACATAGTAACTTTGATGTGTATTTTGGAGGTAGAACCACAGGGGTTTGCTGATGGACTGGATTTGGGATATGAGGGAAAAGGAAAAATCAAGGATAAGATCTAGATTTTTGGCCTGAGTAACTGCATGGATACTAGACAACCCCTCCCACCCTGTCTTTAGAATATATCCAGAATCTGGTCATATCTCACCAGCTTCTCCACTGTTTCCTGATCCAAATCCCCTGGATTCATTGTCTCCCACTTGGACTATGGCAAGAGTTCCCTAACTAGTCTCCCAGCTTTCATCTTTACCACCTCTCCTCCAGTTTCTTTATAGCAGCTAGAGTATTCCCATCAAAATGGAAATCCATGCATGTCAAGCCTCTACTCAAAATTCTCCATCATCCTTGGAATAAAAGCTTATGGTCTAGCCATAAGCTTAAGTGTTGGGGATTCCAACATTTAAGGTAAGGTAGAGGAGGAACCCATTCCCATCCATTTTAGTTCACAATTATTAAGATGTCCATGTTCATTCTTGCCGTCTCCTACTTGACCATGTCCAATTTACTTGATACATGGAACTAACATTCCAGGTTCCTATGCAACAGCTTCAGACTTTACGTTCACCACCAGACACATAGGCAACTGAGCATCGTTTCTGCTTTGGCCCATCTGCTTCATTCTCCTTGGAGCTGCTCATAATTGCCTTCTGCTCTTCCCCAGTAGCATATGGGACACCTTCTGACCTGGGCCGGAGGGGGTGCTCATCTTCCAGTGTCATATCTTTTTGCTTTTTCATACTGTTCTGGTTCTTCTGGCAAGAATACTGGCGTGGGTTGCCATTTCCTTCTCCAGTGGACCACATTTTGTCAGAACTCTTCACTATGACTCGTCTGTCTTAGGTAGTCCTGCACAGCATATCTCATAGCTTCATTGAGTTATACAAGCCCCTTCGCTATGACAAGGCTGTGATCCATGAAGGGGCCTCAGATATGCAGATGATACCAGTCTAATGGCAGAAAGTGAAGAGTAACTAAAGAGCCCTTTGATGAGGGTCAAAGAGGAGAGTGAAAAAGCTGGCTTGAAACTCAATATTCAAAAAACTAATAAGATCATGGCATCTGGTCCCATCACTTTATGGCAACTAGAAGGGGAAAAAGTGGAAGCAGTGACAAATTTTATTTTCTTGGGCTCCGGAATCACTGTGGATGGTGACTGCAGCCATGATTTTAAAAGATGCTTGCCCCTTGGAAGGAAAGCTATGCCAAACCTAGACAGTGTATTAAAAAGCAGAGACATCCCTTTGCTAGCAAGGGTCTATATAGACAAAGCTATGGTTCTTCCAGTAGTAATGTACGCATGTGAGAGTTGGACCATGAAGAAGGCTGAGCACCGAAGAATTGATGCTTTCAAATTGTGGTGCTGGAGAAGACTCTTGAGACTCCCATGGACAGCAAGGAGATCAAACCAGTCAATTCTAGAGGAAATCAACCCTGAATATTCATTGGAAGGACTGATGCTGAGGCTGAAGCTCCAATACTTTGGCCACTTGATGTAAAGAGCCGACTCACTGGAATAGACCCTGATTCTGGGAAAGATTGAAGACAAAAGGAGAAGAGGGCAGCAGAAGTTGAGATGGTTTGATAGTATCACCCACTGAATGGATGTGAATTTGAGTAAACTCCACGAGATAGTGAAGGACAGGGAAGCCTGCCATGCTGTAGTTTATTGGGTCAAAAAGAGTGGAACACAACTGAGCGACTGAACAACAAGAGAAGGAGCCAGCAAAGGAACAAAAAGAAGAGTGTGCGTAAAGAAAAGTTAGCAGTAGCGCCAGTTATCCAGCCTCCAGTTAGCTGTCCCTGGCTCCAGAGTAATCGTTCACAGTACAGCACCCTCCCCAGGACAGATGTGGCCCGGCCATGGAGGCAACGATCATGGTTTCTCCTGAAACTTTGCTCAGGGCCCCAGGTTCCTTCATCTGAGGGATTAGGACATGGTGGTTAAAATACAGGTTCTGGGCTTCCCTGGTGGTCCACTGGTTAAGCATCCATCCTACAATGCGGGTTCGATCCCTGGTCTGGGAAGATCCCATAATGCTGCAGGGCAGCTAAGCCCGTGCAGCACAACTGCTGAGCCTGCACTCCAGAGCCTGCAGGCTGCAACTGTTGAAGCCTCTGTGCTCTAGAGCCTGTGCTCACACCATGAGAAGCCACTGCAATGAGAAGCCTGCGCAGTGTAACGAAGAGTAGCTCCTGCTCACTGCAACTAGAGAAAGCCTGTGCGCAGCAACAAAGACCTATCACAGCCAAAAAATAAAAAAATATATCCTAAAAAAATTTTTTTTAAACAGAATAGAGGCTCTGTCCAATTTTGTTTCATTTTATGTTTTTGGCTGTTTGGCATATGGGATCTTAGTTCCCTTACCAGAGATCAAACCTGTGCCCCCCCTCACCCCCACAGTGGAAGCTCAGAGCCTTAACCATTGGACCACCAGGGAATTCCCAGGCTCTGCCTTGTTTTAAACCTTAGTTATCTCACCTACCAGTTTGTGACCTTGAGAAGTTATATTTCTTTGCCTCAGTTTCATCATATTGGGAAATAATAGTATCCACTTCATAGGATGGTTCTGAGGAATAAATCACTCTGCCTGAAGAAGTAGGTCATATATAGCAAATGCTTATAAAATGTTAGCTGTTGGTACTGATCTTAGGGCTTGGGTCCTAGCGTCTCCTGCCAGGTGGTCAGTCTTGGACCCAGTGTCTGATAATATTCCCCTCCATTAGAGCAGGACCAGTTTTTCTTTCACCTGAGCCTGCTACTTTCTGGACACTCAGAACACAGGATTGCACTGCTCTTGGCTCAAATATACCTTCTTAGAAAGTCAGGTTTAATAAAGCTTTGACCAGTACAAAGATGACTTTGGACTCATACTGCGTTTTTTAAAAGTTAATTTTTATTTATTTACTTTTGGCTGCACTGGGTCTTTGTTGCTACACTGGTTTTCCTCTAGTTGCAGCGAATAGGGGCTACTCTCTAGTTGCGTGTGCAGGCTTCTCATTGTGGTAGCTTTTCTTGTGGAGCACAGGCTCTACAGCATGTGGGCTTCAGTCGTGGCCAAGGGCCCAGCAGTTTGGTTCCTGGGCTCTAGAGCACAGGCTTAATAGTTGGGGCGTGGTCGTAGTTGCTCTGTGGCATGTAGGATCTTCCCATGTTAGGGATGGAACCTGAACCTGTGTTTCCTGCAGTGTCAGGCAAATTCTTTATCACTGAGCCCTCAGGGAAGCCCCTCATAAAGCATTTTAAGTCAACATATACTCTACTTGATATCTGTATACTTTTTTTTTTTTTTCCTTTCTGTAAGGGAGAAGAAACCATCTGCAAAGAAAGTCTCATACACAGGCTGAATTTCAATAAAATATCAATCCCCAAGGTAGAGAATCACAGGCAAACTTTATGAAACATCTGACTTGTTCCATCTCGGTCTGAAAACTACAATCACACTTAATGAGGAAACCTAAATTCTTCCCATTAAAGTTAGGTATTCCATGAGGAGAGCCCCTATGGCTATTTTTATTTAACACTGCCTTGGAAATACTAGCCTACTTAATTTCAGAAGAGAAGGGAATGAGATATAAAAACTAGGGAAGAGGTGAAATTACCATTATTAATTTATGATTTAATAGCCTAACTGGAAAATCAGAGGATATCAACTGAAAAACTAATACAAATAAGACATTTTAGCAAAGTGGGTACAAATTATACACAAAAAGTCAATGAACAATAGCCAATTAGAAAGTGTATGGGAATAAAAATATCATTTACAATAGCAAGGAAAAAGTAATGTAACCTAGAGTAATCTTAACAGTGTGCTAGATCTAGGTGCCCCAAACTGAAATTACTACCAAAGAACACAAAAAAAGAGATAAGAATAAATGGAAAGGCATACTCTATTTTTGGGTAGAAAGACTCACTTTCATAAAGATGTCAGCTCTTCATAAGTTAATCTATAAATTTAACACAATCTAATAAAAATACCAACAGACTACATAATCTGAATATAACATTCATATGGAAATTTTTGCATTAAAAAATAACAGCATTCTGAAAAAGAAAGTTAATCAAAGAGGAATAGCTCTATTGGATATTAAACCAATAAGAGCTAAAATAGTAAAATCCAGAGGACACTAGCACAAGCATAGGCAACTTGATCAAGAGAACAAAGAGTCCAGAAATAGGCACAAGACATTTAAAATGTTAGCATGTAATAAAGGTGGCATTGCCTATCAGTAGGGGAAAGATGGATTATATGGTAAGTGGCATTGAGACAATTGTGTAGCCGCCTGAAAAAAAAGAAAACTAGTATCTCTATTCCTCACACTAAAATAAATCTATATGAATCAATTGTGTTTAAATAAATGTAAAATAGTAAAATTATAAATTTATATGTCACAGCAGAGAAAATAGAATAGCACAAAATTTCCCAAAGCATAAAAAAGACAATTCTATCAACATAAAAATCTATAATTTGTGCAGAGCGAAAAACACCATAAACTGAGACAAATGGCAAACTGAGGGCAATGTCTGCAGCTCATATCATAGACAAAAGAACTAATTTGCTTAGTATATACAAAATCCTTTCAAATCAATATGAGAAAGAACAAAAATACAAGAACAAAATAGGATGGTTAACATGAAAGATAAATGGCTCTTAGACATATGAAAAGATGCTCAACTTCACACAAGAAAATTGAAACTACATTTCAGTATCATTTTTCACCTATAGATAGGCAAAAATTCAAATGTTTGACAATATGCCCTTGGCATGGTTATGGAGAAAGAGGCCCTCTAATGTGTTACTAGTAGAACTGTAAATTGTCAGTACTTGCCAAAATTACAAATGAATATAATTTCTGACCCAATATACTTGCATGTGGGCTTCCAGGGGGCACTAGCTATCAAGAACTCGCCTGCTATCACAGGAGATGTAAGCGACTCGGGTTCAATCCCTGAGTCGGGAAGATCCCCTGGAGGAGGCACGGCAACCCACTTGAGTACTCTTGCCTGGAGAATCCCATGGACACAGAGCCTGGCAGGCTAGGTACAGTCCATGGGGTCGCAAAGAGTTGGACACTAATGAAGTGACTTAGCACGTATTCAGATGAATTGAGTTGGATGGAGGTGCCAGTGGGCAACCAGTTGAGATCCTTGGTTGAGTGTTTGGGCATACAGCTTTAGGACTCAGAGGAGAATCATCTGGGAATCGTCAACATAGAGCTGATGTTTGAAGCCATAAGGGAGGATGAAGTCATCCTGGGATGTCCTGAGGCATGAGGAGAGGAGTCTGGGCACTGGAGCAACCCCTGGCCTACAGGCAGAAGATCATGAACTCCCACAAGAGCCAGGGGAATGTGGGGAATAGGAGGGAAGCCAAGTGTCATGTGACAGATACAAGGGAAGATTTTGGTAGCATTTCAGTGGTCCATGTCTCTCACTTGGTTAAAATATCCGTAAGGACATAAACTAGGTCTTATTTTTATTTTTCTCCCTGTCTGCTCCGCCCCTACCTTCAGTCAATGCAAGACTTTGCACATATTGAGATGTCTGTGAACAAATGCGGGCACAAATAAGTAAATGCTACTAGTCCTCTACCTGGTCTCCTTGCATCCATTCTCTAACTTCTCCACGTTGTCACACCTGCCTCTCTACAGCACAGGTCTAGTAACATCACTCCTTTCCTTGAAAATCATCCATGGCTCTCCACTGCCTGCTGAGGAAAATCATCAGCTTGGCCTTCAAGCTCATCCAAACCCAATCTCAGCCCAGCTTTGCTCCTGTAATATCTGGCTTGTTACTGATGAACTACAGCCGTATCGACCACTTTCTGGTGCGTAAACACGCTCTATGTTTATCATATTCTGATCCCTTGTATTCCCCTGGAGTCCTCCACCCTAGTTCTAGACATCCTTCAGCTTTCTATTGAAATCCCACATAGCCCTGAGGGCCTTTCAGACTCTCTGCAGAGAACATCCTTTTCTTTTGTTCTCCATTTGACTTTGCATCTGTACTGTGTTTGTGTTTGTTACGTAGCTGCTGCTGGTGCTGCTGCTAAGTCACTTCAGTCGTGTCAGACTCTGTGTGACCCCGTATTTACGTAGCTAGATCCCCACTATTTACTACTCTCTCTCCACAGTGGAGTGTGAAAAGAGATTGTGTCTCAGTGTCATCGTTACACATCCAGCCTTAGCACAGTGCATTAAGTAATCGCTAAATGAGTGATGAGTGGATGCTAAGTCCTTGGGAGGACAAGGACCTAGTTCTATGTATTTTAATTACTCTGGTGCTTTGCATATAGCTTGTATCCTATTTTTGCAGTAAGCTCCTTAGAAGTTTATTTAATTGACTTTTATACCCTTGCAGCCTGGTACAGTGCATAACATCACAGTGGGTGCTCAATAAATGTTTAGGGACTCAATAATTACTCATTTAATTTGCTCTCAGTAGCCTCCAGAGGCAATAGCTTTGGCAAACAATGTTTGGCATGTGCTTCCTGCCAGCTCTGACAGGCTGCTTTAGTAGGTCATTGACAAGCTATGTCATGTAGTATGGTTAACAGACCGAATTAGGACTGTCATGGTGGTTAAGCATTTAACACAAAGAGCTGTGGCTCTCCAGGCAGAAATGCAGCCTGGAAGAGGCCTCAGCGGCAAGAGCAAGGCAGCTCAATTAAGGAAGGGTGGGATCACTTATTCCTTAGGGAAAAAATCTGACTTGGTTTCTACTATGTGCACAGCATTCTGTACTGGAGGCAGCTACAGTTACGAAAGCAACAGGGCATCTGCTCTTAAAGAGTTTAAGATCTGGTGGGGTTGAGGACAGCTCACCAACAGTCCCAAAACAGGGGCTTCCCTGGTGGTCCAGTGGCTAAGACTCTGCCTTCCCAATGTAGGGGGCCCCAGGTTCAGTTCCTGGCCAGGGAACTAGATCCCACATGCTGCAACTAAAGATCATGCATGCCACAACTAAGCCAAATAAATAAATACTAAAAAAACATGTTCTATAACAAAGACAAAACTGACCAGTGCTGGAAGACATGCATCAGCAAAGATGGAGAGAAATTCCAGGAGAAGGGGGCACCTTACAGAGGATCAGAAGAGGCATCTAGGTAGGGGAAGTAGCATTTGAGTTCCTTTACTAAACTTTCCTGAATAGAAAGGGAATCGTCAGCTTCCCCCTCCCCGCCTGCAGCCTGTTCCCATCCCTGTGGCCAGGGTGATGCTCTGGAAGGGTGGACCCAATTATGTCACGTCTCTGCTTGGAATTCTGCAGTGGTTCCCATTTTATTCAGAGTAAAAATGGCTCCTATTCTTTCAGACTGAAAAACAAAGCGTCCTTACAGTAGCCTACAAGGCCTTAAGTGACCTGTCCTCCAGTCATTCTCCAGCACTTTCCACGCTACTCTCCTCCCACTCACTTACCTAGCACCAGTCACACGGGAGACCCGGCCATTCCTCTAGATGCCAGGCATGCTCCCACTTCAGGCTGTTCCCTTTGCCTGTGCACCCTTCCTCACAGCTTGCTTCTTCATCTCCATGTCTTTACGCAAACGTCAACTCAGTGAGGCCTGACACGCCCTATTTTAAATGGTAATCTCAGGAATGCCCTAGAGGTCGAGTGAAACTTTCACGGCCTACTCCTCTGCTGAAATTTGTGTTTCTTCATCATCTCAATGGAGAAGGAAATGGCAACCCACTCCAGTGTTCTTACCTGGAGAATCCCAGGGTCGGAGGAGCCTGGTGGGCTGCCGTCTATGGGGTTGCACAGAGTCGGACACGACTGAAGCGACTTAGCAGCAGTAGCAGCATAGCATCTTTTACCATCTGACATACTGTGTATTTTACTAATTTTTTTTGTTTATTTTTGCCCAATAAAAGTTCTGGGAAATCACTTTAAAAAAACAAACTCTTTTCTTCAGCACTATAGCCCAATGCTTTCAACAGTGCCTCCTATTAAGTACCCAATAGATATTTGTTGAATGAATGAGGATGTGATACATATTTAAGGAAATCTTCAGGAAGGGCCTCCTGGCAGAGTTCCTAAAAAATAGTTGCCTGAAGTATCATTTACAAGGACAGATCTCTGAACTGCAAAGCTGAGGACGCTGCTGGGGGTGAGTGAATCAAGTGCCCTAGGCTGAAGCCACCAGGAATGGATCCAGATGTCCAAAGGATGGATCTGGAATCCCTTGTCTCTCTCCCTATATTGATCATATTTGCTCTCCTTACTCAGCCAAGCACCTTCTCGGATGAACTCCACCCAGCTTTGGCCGTGTCCCTCCTTCAGCCGTTGCCACTCAGTTCGGCCCTCTCCGTATCCAGGACAGCCGAGGCCCTTAAACAAGCACTCTGCTGCCTCCTTGTGGCTCCTGTAGTAAAGGAACTTCTGGAAAGTGAGAGGACAGAGGTTTACACAGGGACTCTTAGAATGGAGGGTGTGGGAGAAGAAACCTGAATCTTCTTGACCCCCATAGCAAGCCTGAAATACTGGCAGCTGCTCCCGTCCCCACAGACATTACTGCCAATAGCAATGACCATACCCTCACAAGAGCCCTGACAGGTATACCAGCTGGCCTTTGGCTTTGGTGGTTCCAGGTTGGGTCACCTTTGTGGAAAGAATTTGATGCAATAGTTAGATCCCAGGGCCTTCTTTGAGAGGCATTCAGACCAGTTGACTAGTGTATCGATCTTCTCTCCTTCTCTGCCTCCTCCCAACTCACAGCCAATAAGGAGTCTTTAAGGATCACCAGCCAGCTCAGGGCCAGATGTGTGTAGAGAGAAGGGGGCTGGGCACTATGGAGAAGTGGGGCCCACGCCCTGGAGGACGCTGCTCAGCTGAGACACTGCTAGTTCCAGACCATTACTGTTTCTGCAGGTAACTGAAACCCACCTAAGCTAATATCAGCCCCTAGACAGGGAATGTCCCGGAAAACACTGGGTTATCTTGTGGACTTATAAGGGATACAGCTGGACCTCAGGAACCATCTGACTGGCAAAGCCTCTGAGAATTCTTCTTTCTTTCTTTTCTATATAATTTGTTTTTATTTCTGGCTGCTTTCAAAATGTTCTCTTACCTTTGGTTTCAGCAATTAGACTATGCTATACTTAGGTGTGTTTTTCTTTATCCTGTTTGGGGTTCTCTGACATTCTTGGATCTGTGGTTGGTTTTCTTTCATTAATTTGGGAAATTCTCAGTGGTTCTCTCTTCAAATATTTCTTCTGGCCCATTCTCCCTTTTTCTGGGACTTCAATCATGTCTGTCAGAGCACTCGTCATTGTCTTACATATCTTGGTGATTAGCTTTGGGTTTGCTCCATTGTTCCTTAGCTTAGAGTTACAGTTGGTTAAATTTCTCCTGACCTGGCTTCAAGCGCACAGATTTTTTTCCCTCTGCTTTTGTCCAACTTGATTAACTGGCCAAAGGAATTCTTCATCTCTGATATTACAGTTTTCACTTTTAGCATTTCCATTTTTTTAAACACTTTCCTGTCTCTGCTCAGATTCACCATCTGTTCATGCATGTCATCCACCTTTTCCACTAGACTAGATCAGTCTTAGCCATGCTCACATTTTTTTTGGAGAAGAGGACTCCTCCAACAATAGAGTCATACTCGTCCTTTATCTGACTTTTTCTAAGTTAGCCTCCCCATTACATGGGATACACCAGATCCCACCTGGCTTTCCCCTCCCTGGCTCTTGGTCTTGTTTACAAATGATTTTTGTCTCTTTCACTTCGTCAACAACTCCTTGAAGGCCACAATTAGGGCTAAAGTAGACCCTTCTCTCATGTCACCTTCCACCTTAGTGTTGATTCCTCATCCTGGAGACCCCTTAGACTATGGGCCATGCAAGCAGAGCTATGGCCAACTCCCAAATCTGGCTTCAGGAAATATGCCAAGCAGTATTACTTCTCATATTTTGGCTTCCCTGTTTTTGTATTTTTGAGGGCTAAGGCAATATCTTATTTGATTGAATACATCAACTTTGCTCTGAAAAAAAATGAGCCTCTTATATATTAACCTCATACCAAAAGAACATCATATACTAACTATATCTATATATTTCCTTGGTTGCCATCCTCTTGACTTCACAGCTTCTATCAGACACTCTGCTTGCTTGCCAGAGAGCTTGAGAGAAGACATCCAAAAAGTCAAAGTCCTCCATCACCAGAATGGGTTTGGCTGCTGGGCACCTTAAGCACAGTGCCAAGAGCCTATGAAAACATGTGAAACCTTTAAAAATATCATTGGTGGGACTTCCCTGGTGGTCCAGTGGTTAGGACTCTGTGCTTCCACTACAAGGAGCACAGGTTCGATCCTTGGCTGGGAACTAAGATCCCACATGTCGAGGGAGTCAAGTCACTGGCACCAAAATACTAAAATATAAAAAATATGTAATTAAATGTTTATATAATACTCAAAATGCTCCAGGCCAGGCTTCAACAGCATGTGAACCGAGAACTTCCAGATGTTCAAGCTGGATTTAGAAAAGGCAGAGGAACCAGAGGTCAAATTGCCAACATCCATTGGATCATCAAAAAAGCCAGAGAGTTCCAGAAGAACATCTACTTCTGCTTTGACTACTCTAAAACCTTTGACTGTGTGGGGCACAACAAACTGAGGAAAATTCTTAAAGAGATGGGAATACCAGACCACCTGACCTGCCTCCTGAGAAACCTGTATGCAGGTCAAGAAGCAATAGTTAGAACCGGACATGGAACAATGGACTGGTTCCAAATTGGGAAAGGCTGTATATTGTCACCCTGCTTATTTAACTTATGATGCACAGTACATCGTGCAAAATGCTGGGCTGGATGAAGCACAAGCTGGAATCAAGATTGCAGGGAGAAATATCAATAATCTCAGATATTCATATGACACCACCCTTATGGCAGAAAGTGAAGAGGAACTAAAGAGCCTCTTGATGAAAGTGAAAGAGAGTGAAAAGCTGGCTTAAAACTCAAGATTCAAAAAACGAAGATCATGGCATCTAGTCCATCACTTCATGGCAAATAGATGGGGAAACAATGAAAACAGTGACAGACTTTATTTTCCTGGGCTCCAAAATCACTGCAGATGGTGACTGCAGCCATGAAATTAAAAGATGCTTGCTCCTTGGAAGAAAAGCTATGACAAACCTAGACAGCGTATTAAAAAGCAGAGATATTACTTTGCCAACAAAGGTCCTTCTAGTCAAAGCTATGGTTTTTCCAGTAGTCATGTATGGATGTGAGAGTTGTACCATAAAGAAGGCTGAACGCCAAAGAACGGATGCTTTTGAACTGTGGTGTTGGAAAAGACTCTTGAGAGTCTCTTGGACCGCAAGGAGATCCAACCAGTCAATCCTAAAGGAAATCAATCCTGAATATCCATTAGAAGGACTGATGCTGAGGCTGAAACTCCCAATACTTTGGTCATCTGATGCGAAGAATTGACTCATTGGAAAAGACCCTGATGCTGGGAAAGATTGAAGGCAGGAGGAGGAGGGGGCGACAGAGAATGAGATGGTTGGATGGCATCACTGACTCTGGACATGAGTTTGAGCAAGCTCCAGGAGATGGTGCTTGGGAAGTCTGGTGTGCTGTAGTCCATGGGGTCACAAAGAGTCGGACACGACTGAGTAACTGAACGACAACAAAAACCATAATATTGTCAGTTTCATTATTCTGTCAAATTTAATATTCAAAATGTTCTCATATTTACAAAACTTGTTAGATTTCATCTCTATGGGTGATGATTGCTGAGAAGTCACAGCCCACTGCACATTAAAAAAACCCACAACTTATTCATAGTCAGTTAATTTCCAAAGCGAAGTTATAAAAATCTTTTCAAATTATTTATAAAGAAATATATTTAGCACGAGGGCTACCATGGGTGAGGCCTCCTGAAAACAATAGACCCAAAAGGCTAGAAATGGCCCATTCTTGCCCCAGCAGTCCAGTGTGTGTGACCTGCATCAAGAATGCCTCTCACCATCCTCCCTCCAGCAGCCTTCCTTGGGATACACTGAGCTGTGGCTCAGAGATCAAATCCTGCTCTGGCCCAGACATCAGGTCAAGCCCCCATCTGTTTGCATCCCATATTCTTCTCTTCCTTCCAAAGTTTCAACCTTAAGCCAGGAGCAAGCATGGCTGCCATTCCTAAGAAACAGGATCACTGGATTGTGGGTCCTCTGAGGACAGGTGATTTCCTAGCTAACGTTTGGTTGTGCCTGCTCCCTAGGCCTGGCCCAGCCGGGTGAGACAAGGCAGAAGGGGCGGGCAGAGGACAATGGGAGACTGGCAGACAGCTGAGTGCAAGGGAGAGTGAGGGTGGGACTCTGCTTGTAAGCTGTGTGAACCAACCAAAGCCATGTCTTACCTGAATTAAGACAATAGACAGGCATGGCCTCCTAAGCCCACACCACGTAGATTTGGAGATTCATGTCTCCATTTGTTCCATCTGTGTCCTCACTCCTCAGAAGGGCACTCGTCTTTGCCCCCCCGCCCCCAGCCTGGTCACCCCTGGTTCTGACTTGTACTGTCTTCTTTTATTCTGTCTTCTAAGTGTTGACGCTCATTATTAGTTACATATTTGTCCATGTCTCTGACTGAATGAAGACTTACTGAGCCCTGACGTGTGCCAGACACTGATCATGGCTGTCTTGGTGGGTCGACTCCCAGAGGGTAAGCTCAACATTTGGGGGATCCTCTGTGACTGGTGTCCAAGTCATGGACCTGGTTCCAAAAATGAGACGGGGAGGTGTGAGTTTTAGCAATGAGACAGAGAATTTAAAAAATAAACATATCTCTATTTTATTAACAATGTACAGTTTGCTGACTGAAAGAGGAAAGTAGTGTTTCTCAAAGTTCTAGGATTACTTAGCAGGACCCAGAGAGTTTGTTTAAAAACAGTAGCTGGGAATCTGCTTTGGAACAAGTTTGAGAATCACTGGCTAAGGCATGGAATGGGGCTGGGATTGTCTCGATCCTTCTGGCTTCTTAGGGTTCCAGGGAAGGACTCGTTTGACTTTTTATGAACAAGCTCAGCTGGCTCCTCTGGGGGTTCCTGTTCTTCCTTTCTTTGGGTCACTGAGGCACTGAAAGGGTTAATACAGTTATGGGTTGGGGAGCAGCTGAGACATGGCCCCTGGGTAGCGCCCACCCAGCCTACCCAGCTGTTTCCCTGGTCGACTCTGGGAGACCAGTCCAGGGCTGACCCAGATGTGGAACTGCTTAATACGACGTTTCTGCCACATTCCAGGGGCTCTGCTGCTTTTCTTGTGAATCTTCCTCTTCTTTCGCATCACAGAATTCCCCCTCTCCCCTCCCTCACTGTTTCCTGCTCCTTCTTACCCATCTGTGCTTCTTCCTCTCCACCCCTATCTTGGCTCCTTCCCAGAAACCAAGCTATAAGCCCTCTCCTCTGTCACCACATTGGAAGTCTGCATGAGTCCTGGCTTGCTGCACCTCGGCACACACACGTGAACCGCTGTGTACTTTGTGCAGAAACAGGCTCTGAGCAAGGGAGGGCAGGGCAGTCTGAGTCGAGGTTAAGATTCTTCTCAGACTACACACAGTGCCTAGAGTGTGCGGGCATGTAGCTATCTTACCTGTCAGACAGAGAGCCCAGGGAAGACATGTGTAAAACAGAGCAGAGAAAGCTTCTGGAGGAGGGGTCTGGTGGCCTTTGAGAGACTCAGTCCCAAAGCCCAGGGGGAAGATGAAGAGAGCCCTTCCCCACATGCTGAGAAGACATCCCAGTGAGCCTTTGATGAGGCAGGTTGCCAGTGCCAAGCAAACGGGGAGAATGGCACAGTTGGCCCGAGGTGGGTTCCAGTTAGGAGACTAGCCACTACTGTGAACCGGAGAGCACAGCTAGGGGAGCTGATGAGGTGGGCAAGGTCACAAAGGGGTGAGTGGCCTGGACCCACACAACAGGTGGACACGCAGATTTGAGGTAGGCTGGGGGCAGGCAGCCAAAGAGAGGATGCACTTTTGGGTGTGGAAGCAGCATGTCTCCAGAGGCGTATACACACAGAGAATTCACAGACAGCAGCACAACCACCAGCCCAGGGGCAGCAGGAGCCTGGAAAGCGGCAGAGAACTCGCATTCAGGAGCAGCAGATTCTCAGGCCATAGAACCGAGATCCCAGGACAAGGCAGGCAGCACCGCCCTGAAATGTCGGGGATCGGCTTGACATCCAGGTAGGTGGTGCCCACCTGGCATGTGGGTAAAGAAGACAGAAGCAGCAGGGCTTGACTTCTGCACCTGGTACTGTGATAAACTGAATACACGCATGTGGAGGTAGAAAAGGGAGAAGAAAATTGTATTCACCTAAATTCCCCTGGAAAAGAGAAAGTCTTCGGTGGGAACAATATTTTGATAAGTGCTTAAATCTGAAGCTGAGATCCCAGTGGAGGGCTGGGTGTGGGTGGAATAGCTCTGTGTGAGACAGGAAGGAGTTTTTGCATTCTGCATGTTATATACAGAGAGAGGGGAAGAAAGGAGGCTGCTCTGTGGTGTTCATTGTGAATCCTTCTCTCTGTCACCCTCCTAAATTTTCAGAAAGTTACTAACATCGTGAAGCACATGGGGCCAAGTGGCGTGTGTATACTTGATATTTATGAGCACGCATTTATATGTGTCTGAAGAACAAAGGGGTTTTTGGCTCAGGTTGAAACAGATGCAGAGAAGGAGCTCAGAGAGGAGAGACACCACTATGAGGGGGTGGGAGTTGAGGGCAAGTTCAGCCCAGTCTCAGCAGGGTGCGGCCCCAGCTGATCTCTGGGTTACTAAATTCTGCCACACTGTTGTTTCGGTTATTCTCAATTCTGTTTGCTCAATTCTGTTGTATCCAAATCAACTAACAACAACAGCAACACACCCACACACTTGGAATCGCTTCAGGAACCGAAAACTGGTATCCATGTACTAGGTAGGCTATGTTGATGTCCAGCTGGGACTCTCAGGACCACTTCAGAGTGGGATCACAGCCGAGCACCAGCCTCCTTTGATGCTGCTGGGCCATTCTGTCTTCCCTCAGTCCCTGTCGAGAGGACAATGGCAGCACCAATATCTTGCAGGCTTGGTTCTGGTTAGGTCTAGACTGGCAGGCATCAGTGCCCTCTCCCTGTCTAACTCATTCATTCATTCATTCTTTTGTTGCAGGATCTTAGTTCCCTGTGTGCGTGTGCTAAGCTGCTTCAGTCATATCTGACTCTTTGCAACCCCATGGACTATAGCCTGCCAGGCTCTTCTGTCCATGGGATTCTCCAGGCAAGAATACTGGAGTGGGTTGCCATGCCTGCCTCCAGGGGATCGTCCTGATCCAGGGATTGAACCTGTGTCTCCTATATCTCCGGCATTGGCAGGCAAGTTTTTTACCACTAGGGCCATGTGGGAAGCCCCTTAGTTCCCTGACCAGGGATTAAACTGGGGCCCCAGCAAAGGAAGTGCCTAGTCCTAACCATTGGACTACCAGGGAATTCCTATCCCGGTCAGAGATCTTTAGTTGGCGCACAGCCAGGACCACAAGAGACAGCTGGCATTAGTAATGTAGAAGGGTTCCTTGAAGAACCTGAGTCTTCAATCCAAGAGAGGCAGAGTTGAACCTTCCTAACCAGAAAAGCCTCTTGTTGCCCCACTGAGTTCCACTTCCCTCCCCTCAGCTGCTCTTCCTGGGGGCAGTTCTTGAAGGCAGTAAGGAAACGACAGTGCCAAAGATGGGCCCAGGTTTATCCTGAGATTTTTGGTCTCTCTCATCTCTCCATACCTGCACCTGGCTCACCTTGAGAACAACCCCTAGGCCTAGGGCAAGATACACTCTTGAGTAATTTACATGCAAGTCCCAGGAAATAAGTGGAAAGAGAAGACTTCCATCCTGGTCTTCTGAGATGCGCTGTGGAGTCTTTGAGACAACTAGAATGGTGTTGGTGTGGGGACCCAAGCTCATGGCTGATGAGGCAGGTAAGCCTCTGTCTGTCTGATGTGGTACAGTAAGTGAAAGTATTAGTCATTCAGTCGTGTCCGACTCTTTGTAGCTCTGTGGACTGTAGTCCACCAGGTTCCTCTGTCCCTGGAATTCTCCAGGCAAGAATCCTGGAGAATTCCTCTTTTCCAAGGAATCGGACATGGGTCTTCTGCATTGTGGGCAGATTCAATGTGTTACAGTGAGTCATTATTAATGTTTGGAAAGATATCTGTTGGGCGGTTGGACACAGGGAGTGTTTACTCTGCCCCCTGCCCTTAATGGGTAGGTGTCCCTGAATCCAGATTGACCATCCAGGCTTGCACCTTACCGGGCCTTGAGGGACATCAAGCTTTTGTGGAAGGAGGACTGCACATCCAGGGCCAACAGGCGGGGAGTGTCTGGGAAACCTCCTAGCTGGTCCCAGGACAGGCTGGCGGGGGTCTTCTTTTCTATGGGGTAACTGGAGGCAGCCACATCAATTTTCCACATGGCCTCCATCCGGTTCCCCTGCTGGCTGGGGTGTGAAGGCGGAAAGTGCAAAAAGAAATGAAGTTAGACTTGCAGAAAGGGAGACAATGGGGAGCAATAAGCTCTCCAGGGTTTTCTTCCCTCCTCAGATAGTTGTCACCATCCTCTGTGCCACATCTCTTCCCTTCCCAACTCTCAGTCTCACCTCCTGGAGTCTCCTCTGGTTGAGGAGCTACTGGAAAAGGCTGCCGAGATAGCCCCGGTCCTCCAAGACCTGCCCCGGGGCTGAAGCCCTGAGCCGGCCACACTAGGGCGGTTGAGGTGTGGCTCACAGTGTCTCTCTTTGAGCCCAGCGGTCACGGGGTGGGAAGGCTCAAGTTTATTTTTATGGACGGACCAATGCTCGGGGTAAAAATAGTTTTGAGTTCTCAACTGTGGGTCCCAGGAGTCTCAGTTGCATAGTTTGAAACATACTTGGTCAGGCTGGCCCTTGAAGCCCACACACCACACACATACACACACCCTTCATCTAGGCCCATGATCAGAACTGGGCAGGGCGGCTGAGAAGCTGGGCTCCTTGCACCTCATGGGTGAGCTTTGCTTGTCTGTGCCTTCGCTGAGCTTCCGGTCCCCTCCCCAGTCTGCTCACCCCTGCTCCCTGATTCCCCACTCACCCAGCCAGCTGCCCCCGGCCTCCGTGCACCTACCAGGCCATCTGCTGGGGCACACGTGGCTGGTGTTTGGTCTTAAAGAGCTCCTGGGATCGCCTGCAGAAGGGGCTGCTGGAATGGCTGTGCCGCAGTAGGAATGGAGGCGGCTTGCTCTTCCTTGACTTCGGGGAGATGACCACAGGGGTGTGCAGGTTAACGTTCCACTCCTTCTGGAGCTAAGAGAAGCCAGCAGAGAGGCATCATCAGAGAGACAGGAATTTATCCTCTTTCAGAGGATTCTGCTGGGCTACAGTCAACGGAGTCACAAACAGTTGGTCATGACTGAGTGGCTGAGCACAGCCCAACACAACTACTGCCTGACTTGGGGTTTAGGAGAAAGGGGGAGGCCCCGAGAATCCCTCCAATTAGAGACCCCCTGGGACTTCAATGTATCACATTTCCTAGAAATGCCTTGAATTGCAATTTGCTGGTTTTATTCCTGTTTTCTCCTTTGTTGTGGAGAATCCAGACAATGGGCAAAACAGCAAGGAAAAAACTAAAGGAAGCTAGAGCAGCTGGAACTGTGCAGACTCATAGGGTTCATGACATGGGTCAGGTTGTGTCTGGAATGCTCTCTGTATCTAGTCATTCAGCCTCTGCCCTGGCCACCTAAAGAATTATATATATATGGTCCCTTTCCTTCTCAACCTCAAAACCAATTTAGCACGTCAAGACAGCCACAGGAGGTGATCAAGACTAGTACAAGGAGACAGGAAACTGCGTTGGGAGAGGGCTCCATGGCAAGGCTCTCCCAGCTGCCTTGACTCAACTTCCATGCTGAAGCCCTCAGGACACTGCTTTTCCCCAGACTCTGACCACTGCTGCTCAGGACTCAGGGGGCTTACCTCCTGGCCCATCTTAGCAGATTCAGAGTCACTGCTAGCCATCAGCTAGCCTCCTGTGGGCCATGTCAGCACTTGATGCTTTTCTGGCCTTGGCAGCAGGGGAAAGAGTACAGGAAACTGCAGGCAGCCCTTAGAGAATAAAACTAGGTCAAACCCGATAGAGGAAGACTCAGAATGGACTCTCAACAGCAAAGCCAAAACCTGGAAGACAATGAACAGTGCCTTCCCAATTGTGAGAGAAAATGAATTCTAACCTAGACTTCTCTATACAGGCAAGCTGTCAACCACAGTTAAGGGTAGATATTCAGTGAAGACATTTTCAGACAACAAAGGTCTCAGTGATTCTACCTGCCAGGAACCCTTTGTCAAGAAGTGACTGGAGGAGGTGCTCCACTAAAACAAGGGAGACCCAGGATTGGAAACAGGGTAGCTGTCCCCAGAGAGCAGTACAGGGAGTCCCCAGCATGAGGGTGAAGAAGACCTGGAGACCAAGCCTAGAGAGCAACCAGATCCTACAGGAGCTGGACAAGGAGACCCATGGGAGGAGGAGGATCTGAGCATAGAGCTGGACTGCAGGCTCTGGCTACCTCCCCTGCAGAAGAGGCTTCCTTCTCTAGCTCTTTTCTTTTTAAATATTTATGTATTTTTGGCCACACCCTGTGGCATGTGGGACCGTAGCTTCTCTGCCAGGGATCGAACCTGTGCCCCCTGCACTGCAAGCACGGAGTCTTAACCGCTGGACCACCAGGGAAGTCCCCTACAGCTCTTTTTGAGGGTCCCTCAGATCCCCTGGAGAAGGGAAAGGCTACCCACTCCAGTATTCCGGCCTGGAGAATTCCATGGACTGTATGCTGCTGCTGCTAAGTCGCTTCAGTCGTGTCCGACTCTGTGCGACCCCAGAGATGACAGCATAGTATAGATGATGTATAGTCCAGTACAATCCATGGGGTCGCACAGAGTCAGACGCAACTGAGTGACTTTCCCTTTCTTCCCTCTCTTGCTTTCCCCCCATATATGGAGATTGGAAAACTTGCCTTCGTTCTACTCAGGCTGCTGCCTGCCTTCCCCTCTTCCTGGTTCAGAGGCTTTAATTTGCTCTCTGATTTCCCATCTGCTCTCCTGCCCCCAGGCACACCCCCACAGCCCCATGGCTCCATCCTGGCCCTGTTCCTGCTGGCCATGCTGACCCCTGAGAAGGTCACCAGGCGCGAGGCCCACCTTGGGGAACATAGTCGCCATGCTGCTCAGGCACTCTCGGCGCTTCTCCTCCAGGTCCTTCTGCTTGTCTGTCCACACCTGGAGCTGGAGTTTCTGCAGGTGGTCCACGTTTTCCAGGAAGAGGAAGAGGTTCTGGGCCTTGTAGGAAGCCCCAGCTTCTCGCACGACTTGTATATGGTTGATCACGTCTTGGCTGGGAAGAGAGGGAAGTGATTCAGTGGGTGAAGGGGCCTCCTCCCTGCCCCTAGCTCTCTGTTAAGCAGGGATGACTCTGTGTGTGTGAGAACTGGGGAAAACAGGGAGCAGAGGTAAGGTGGTGTCAGGTGAGGAGCCTTGGGCTGGGCTGGAAACAGGAAGAGGAAGTAAGGCAAATGGAGGAGCGTGGTAGGCGGGTTACGGGCAGGTCAGTAGGACGCCCGGAAGACAGTAGGAAGACTGACAGAGGGAGAGCTCTACCTCCCACACCTCAGGGTTGCCCAAGGCTCTGAGGCTGGGTGTCCGGTGCAAGTCCCTCTCTCAGGGGCATCATGTCCAGGCCTGGGTGATTCTCCCCACCCCATGCCCCATGCTCCTTCTTTCTCGTTGGGTTTTGGCTCTGCCCACGGGTGTGGGTGGTGCCAGTGGTTGCCAGGGAAGACTTACCGGAGGCTCTGGAAGTGTCTGTAGCAGATGTACTTGTGGCAGAGGCACCATAGCTTGAGCGCATTCAGCTCCATGGTGGTGGTGGTGAGCTCGAGCACCTTACTGTGCAGGTAGTGGGGCAGCCCCAGCATGTCCTCCTCGGTCAGGAGCTGCAGATTCCTCCTCTGGGCCTCCATGTCTATATGGTATACCTTCTCCTTCAGAGTTACTGGGGCTATATGCACAGGGGGCTGGGTCACCCTTCGCGGGGATGTACCCGTGACAGGAAAGGAGGCCGATTTCTTGGGCTTCATGGGAAGCCGGTGGGCCTGTGGTTTCTGGGTAAACTCGGCTGAACTCAGGGACCTCTGGTTTCTGGGGGTGGGCTGCTGGGTCTTAGGGGACCTGGGCACGCGTGGCCTCCTGCCTTGGCGAGCAGATTGGGCCCGGCTTGGGGGAGGTGCCAAAGACGCGTCCTCCGAGTCCCTCCAGCGACTGCTGGGCACAAAGATCATCCTCTCTGCGTCCTCTCCTGGCTGCTCCAGCTCCCTCCACGGGCCCTTGGGCTCCTGGTCCAGTCTCAGCCGCTGCTCCCTGGCCGCCTCCTCTGCCTCCCACTGCCGCAGCTTCTCCTCGTGCTCCTGCTCTAGCAGGGCCCACCTTTCCTGCCGCTGCAGCCACATCTCCTCCTCCTGCTGCCACAGCTGCCTCCGCCTCTCCCGGCTGAGCTCCTCTTCCCTGGCCTCTGCCTTGCTCTCCAAGGCCGACTTCCTCGGCCTCTCTAGGGACAGCTGCTTCTGAAAATGGGACTTAATTTGGAGTCCTTCCTTCTCCCAGGCCACCTCCTGGGAGAAGTCCTGGTCTTTGGCTCTGTCACCTGGGCTTTCTGCTGACAGTCTTTCCCATTTCTTAGGAAACATGTGATCCGTGGAGGATGGCAACACAGGCTGAAGACTTTCAGCGTCCTTGCTCCTGTACACATCTGCAATCCTTGAATCCACAGTCATGGTGGAGAGAGGCTGATCTGCTGAAGGCATAGCACCACTGTCCCAGGCCATGGCCATGGGGCTTGGGGAATGTGGTGAAAACTGCTCCTCCTTCTTGGGCTCTTGTTGGATCTCCTCCATGACTGTGTCTTTCTTTGGGAAGGCTTCTTTCTTGGCAGCGTCTGGGAACTCAACCAAGACCCTGACTAAGTCTTCTGCTTGACCTCCAGCAGACTGAATCTTCTTCAGCTGGAACTCTAGGGCATGCTTTATCAGGAGCAGGTCATGGTACTTGCCCCCTAAAATTTCTATCTGCTTTAGCAGGGCATCTCTCTTACTCTCGAGGATCTGGAGGGACTTCTGGAAGTACAGCTTCTGGCTGCCGAGCTCTTTGGTCATCTCTATTTTCAGGTGCCTGTATTTGGCCTCCAGGCTCCTGTTCTCCTTGTGCTGGAGGATCAAGGCCTTATTGAGGTTCTCCACCACCGCAGACATGTACCTGATGGCCCTAACCTCCCCTTGGTTGAACATGGTGGAGTCCAGGAGCTCCTGTAACATGGACTTCACCTCGGAGACCTTTAGGCAGGTAGTGTGCTTGTCCTGCAGCATCTGCTCTGGGCTCAGGGGCTGAGGGCAGGATATCGCTTTTTGTGGGCTCTGTTCCTGCCAGTCCTGCCAGAAGGTATGTTTGGACACTAGGAGAGAGAGAGAGAACAGAGACAGTAAGTTCCCATGGATCCAAGGATTATACCAGTTCTCCAGATCCTGCTTGGCCACATTCCCATCCAGCCCTCTTAGGGCTTTGGTACTAAGGAGCTGGGGCGTTACATGAGGCCAGGGGAGATACTGTCGGGAGAGGACTCTGCTGGCCTCAGAGCTTACCTGTCGGGGTCTGTCAGCTCCACAGCACCTGTAGGGCCCAGAGGGGTCTGGACCTATTTGATCGAGTTCAACTCAATTCAACACACTCTTGATCCCCATATTTCCCTGGAGTAGAGTTATTTTTCTAATCATGCTGTTCCCGGTACCTACTTTGTGCCCCTTTCCTTTGTCCTTCAATGAGAGTAGAGCAAAGGGAAATGAGAGACTCGATGCCTCCTTTGGTGGCTATGAGGGAGAGAGGTAACACTTTTTCCATCACCTCGATCCATTCATCCAGGGCTTCCTCTTCCTCCTCACTCTTCCTGTTCTTGATCTCATAGGTCAGGCTGTCACCTGAGAGACAGTGGGAGGTTCAGGCTGATAACAATCTGTCCTCTAGGGAGCCCCAAACAGCCCTAGAGCATGGGGGTAACCCCAGCAGGCTTTGAAGTTAAATTAGCTTAACCTCTTATTAGCTGTATGATGTTGGGCAAATCACTTATTCCCCTGAGCTTTAGTATCCTTGCCAAAAAAGGGTTGGGTATGGATTAAATGAGATAATACAAGTGAAATGATTAACATGAGACCTGCCATGTAGAAAATATGCATAGATACTAAATTGAATTGTTGCACTACAAGGCCAAGCATGTGTCTGCCTTGTTATTTTTCTACGCTCGTTGCCTAGCCTGCTTATTTATTCTATCTGGACAATTAAATGAATTAACTGGAGTTAACAGCTCTGCTTAGTTTCTGGAGGGAGCTGAAGAACCACTGAACTGAGCACTCCTCAGGAGCAGGGCAATGTGAGGAGGGTTAGAGCACATGCTTATACCATCTTCCTCCACCACTGCAGCATCCACCCCATCTCACACCAGACTGAGGTCTCTGGATCTTAAGAGGGGTAGCACCCGGTTCCAGGGCTGCATGCAGCTGGTCCACACCCAAATGGCTATATCAGTTGCTTACAGCTGGCATCCATGCTCTTTGGCCTAGTATCCATTCAGTGCTTTGAATGTCACCCTTGAGTTCCTCTATGAAATAGCTAGTATGCTCCACCAAAAAAGTATTAGAACTAATAAATTCAATAAAGTTGCAGGACCTAAAATCAACACATTAAAAATCAGTTGCATTTCCACACACTAACAATTAATTATCTAAAAAAGCAATAAGGAAAACAATCCCATTTAAAAAGCATCAAAACAACAAAATACGTAGGAATAAATTTAACTGGGGTGTGTGAAAGATCTCTACAGTGAAAACCATAAGACATTAATGAAAGAAATTGAAGAAAACACATATAAATGGAAAGATAACCCATGTTCATGGATCAAAAGAATTAATATTGTTAAAATGTCTATACTACCCAAAGCCATCTATATAGTCAGTGCAATCTCTCTCAAAATCCTGTAGCATTTTCCACAGAACTAGGAGAACAATCTTAAAATTCATATGGAGTCACAAAAGACCCCAAAGAGCCAAAGCACTCTTGAGAAACAAAAACAAAGTTGGAGGCATCACACTACCTGATTTTAAGCTATATTACAAAGGAAATCAGTCTTGAACATTCATTGGAAGGACTGATGCTGAAGCTGAAACTCCAATACTTTGGCCATCTGATTCAAAGAAGTGACTCATTGGAAAAGACCCTGATGCTGGGAAAGATTGAAGGCAGGAGGAGAAGGAGATGACAGAGGATGAGATGGTTGGATGGCATCACCAACTCAATGGAGATGAGTTTGAGCAAGCTCTGGGAGTTGGTGATGGACGAGGAAGCCTGGTGTGCTGCAGTCCATGGGGTTACAGAGAGTCGGACATGACTGAGCGACTGAACTGAACTGACATAGCTATAGTAAACAAAACAGTGTGGCACTGACATAAAAACAGACACATAGACAAATGGGACAGAATCAAGAGCTCAAAAATGAATCCATGCATATACAGTCAGCTAATATTTGCCAAGGGAACCAAGAACACTCAATGAAGAAAGTATAATCTCTTCAGTAAGTGGTGCTGGTAAGCCTGTACATTCACATGCAAAAGAATTAAATTGGAGACTCCTGTCTTATGCCACTTACAAAAATTAACTTGAATTAAATATAAGCCCCCAAACCTTAAAACTCCTAGGAGAAAACTTAGGGGAAAAACTTCCTGATATTCATCTTGGCAATGATTTTTTTTTTTTTTTTTTGGATATGACGTCAAAAGCAAGGCAACAAAAGCAAAAATAAATAAGTGGAACTATATCACACTAAAAAAGTTTCTGTACAGCAAAAGAAATGATCAACAAAGTGAAAAGGCTCAACCTACAGAATGGGAGGAAATATACACAAATCATATATCTAATAAAGGGTTAATATCCAAAATACCCAAGAAACTCATAAACCTTGAGAGCAAAATAAAACAAATAATCTGATTAAAAATGGACAAAGGGGGCTTTCCTGGTAGTCCAGTGATTAAAAATCCACCCTGCAAAATGCGGGTTCAGTCTCTGGTCAGGGTACTAAGATCCCACATGCCTCAAAACAACTAAGCCTAAGAGCCCCAACTATGGAACCTGCATAACACAGCAAAGATCACTATGCAATCAAATAAACAAATATTTAAACATTAAAAAATGGACAAAGGATATGAACAGACATTTTTCTAAAGAAGATATACAAATAGCCAATGGGTATATGAAAAGGTGTTTAACATCACTAATCATCAGGGAAATGCAAATCAAAGTCACAATGAGATATTATATTAGACCTGTGAGGATGGCAATTACGTAAAAGATATGAGATAACAAGTATTGGTGAGGGCACGAAGAAAAGGGGCCCTTGTGCACTGTTTGTGGGAGTGTAACGTGGTATAACCATTTTGGAAAACAGTGTGGAGGTGCCTCAAAAAATTTAAAATCGAATTACCATATAATCCAGCAAGCCTACTTCTGGCTATATAACCAAAGGGAACAAAATCACTGTCTCCAAGAGATATCTGCACGCGCATGCTCAGTGAAGCCCATGTTACAAGAGTCAAGGCATGGAAGTAACCTGTGTCCGTCAGCGGATGAACGGATAGTGAAAATGTGGTGTATATAAAGAAATACAGATAGTCCCCAACTTCTGACTGTGTGACTTTACAATGTGAAAGTGATATGCATTCCGTAGAAAATCTTTGAATTTTTATTTTTCCCATGCCAGCCATATATGGTACGATACTCGCATGATGCTGGCACTAACAGCAAACTGCAGCTCTAAGTAGCCACACAATCACAGGAGTAAACAACAGATAGACTTACAGCCATCTGTATGCATACAAGTCATCCTGTTTTTCACTTTCAGTATAGTCTTCAATAAATTATGTGGGATATCCAACACTTTATCATAAAATAGGCTTTGTGTTAGGTGATAAGCTAATGGAAGTGTTCTGAATAAGGTAGGCTAGGCTAACCTGTTTGGTAGGTTAAAGTGAAAGTGAAAGTCCTAGTCACTCAATTGTGTCCAACTCTCTGGGAGTCCGTGGACTGTAGCCTACCAGGCTGCTCTGTCCATGGAATTCTCCAGGCAAGAATACTGGAGTGGGTAGCCATTCCCTTCTCCAGGGGATCTTCCCGACCCAGGGATGGAACCCAGGTCTCCTGTGTTGCAGGCAGATTCTGAGCCACTAGGGAAGGTTAGGTGTATTAAGTACATTTTTGATTTATGGTATTATAACTTATGATAGGGTTATTGGGATGTACACCCATCATAAGCTAAGGAAGATCTATATTATTAAGTCACAACAGAGAAGGAAATCCTGCCACTTGTGACAATATGGATGGACCTTGAGGGTATTACACTAAGCGAAATAAATCAGACAGGGAAATGGAAATCAAAAAATGCTGAACTGACAGTAAATTGGTGGTTATCAGAGGCTAAGCGAGAGAAATGGGGAGATGTTGGTTAAAGGTACGAACTTTCAATTATAAGATGAATAAGTTCTGGAGATCTAATATACAGCATGGTGACTACAGTTAACACTGTATTGTATACAGGCACAGCTTGTCTTACTGCATTTTGTTTTATTGCTCTTTGCAAATATTGCATTTTTTAAAAACTGCAGGTTTGTGGAAACCCTGCAGGGTCAGATGATGGTTAGCATTTTTTAGCAATAAAGTATTGTCAATTAAGGTATGTACATTGTTTTCTTAGATATAATGCTATTGTACACTTAATAGACTACAGTATAATAAAAACATAACTTTTATATGCACTGGGAAACCAAAAAATTCTTATAATTCACTTTATTGTGATATTTACTTTATTGTGGTGGTCTGGAACTAAACCTGCAATATCCGATATCTGAAATTTGCTGAGAGAGAAGATCTTAAATGTTCTCACCATACACACAAAAAACGGGGAGCTGTGAGGTGATGTGTTATTGTGATAATCATTTCACTGCATACATATATATATATAAAATAATCACATGTACACTTAACATTTATACAATGTTGTCTGTCAATTATATCTCAATAAAGGTGGAAAAAAAGTAGTGTGAGTTTGCATTTAGTTTCTGTTTTGCTAAAAAATGAGATACAATAAGGCTTCATCACATAGGCATCTAATGTCACAATCTGTTATGTTTTGGACAATGACACATTTGCCTCTCGAGGGAGTAGAGGTGATGTGCTATGTCATGAGTGGGTGATATTTTCACTGGTGAGGCACTACGATGTGTCCTTTGCTCCTTCTGCACCCACCACCCTGCCCTTCCCTCCCATCAAAGGCTGGCCTAGGGTGGGGAAAGAAGGAGGTTGAGTGAGCTGGAACCAGAGTTGCTAGGGGAAGGAACCCGCCCTTAGGACTGCACCCAGCCTGCAAACTCACCCCAGTCACCTAGCCAGTGAAGAATTTCATACAAGTGCTTCTCTTTAGTCTTAGCATCTTTGGAGAAGGAGGAAATTTTCTCCAGCAAGATGAATCTGTTCTTGCCCTTTGGCTCTGGCTGGGGACGTTTCGCCTTTTTTTTTAAATCATATCCTAATTCTTCCTGGAAGCGGTTGATGACACAGTTGACATTGTCCAAGATTTCTGAGAGCTGGGAAGAAATATTCTACACGGGAAGCAGCAGATTGTAGTGTTTAGGAAAGTAAACTCTGGCACCAGATGCCATGTCCTAGTCATGCGATCTTAGACAAGGCGGTTAACCTCTTGGGGCCTCAGTTTTCTTATTTGTAAAGTGGGGATCATTATAATAACTATGTCACAGAGTTTTAGTAAAGATTAAATGAGCCAGTATTTGTAAAGCACTTAGGTCAGCACCTGGCACAGAAAGTAAGTGTTAGCTTTAATTACTCTCATTTCAATTATTAAGACCAGGTCAAGGAGAGAATACTAAAAATCCACAGTGAACATTTCTTCAGAATTTTAGAATTTGCCAGGGACTTCTGGACATCTCTCCTCACAAGGATCCAGAGGCAACAGACTAGAAAAATGAGGCCCCAAGAAACCCAAGGATCAGAAAAGTGAAAGTGAAAGTCGCTCAGTTGTGTCTGATTCTTTGTGACCCCATGGACTATACAGTTCATGGAATTCTCCAGGAAAGAATACTGGAGTGGGTAGCCTTTCCCTTCTCCAGGGGATCTACCCCACCCAGGGATCGAACCTGGGTCTCCTACATTGCAGGTGGATTCTTTACCAGCTGAGCCACAAGGGAAGCAAGGATCAGAGGTTCCCATTAAAAAACACACTAAGGCTCATGTGCAGGATGAGTAGAATCTTTGGCTATTTCCCTGTGAGTTTCTAAGGCTCAGCTTGGGGAGATTCTGATAGGTTGCCAAGAACAGACCTGAAATCATGAACTCTGGGCCCCTTCTGCCCTGGTAGGACCCACCACCATGGTCTCAGGGCCATCCTAGGGCTTCCCTTGGGGTGTCCTCTTCCTGGACCCATTGCTGGCCTCGGGGGGTGTGGTTTGATTCCAGCTCACCCTCCAGAGGCCAGTCTATAGGAGGTGAATATTTTGCACTAAGCTATCCACAAACCCAGCTTGCTGAGGATCCTGAGGCCCCACAAGGGCCCAGAGCTGGAATCTTGCCCAAATCTGGCATCAGTCCCTGGCCTCCCCATTAGACCCCAACAGAAAGGTGACATTTTCATCTCTGGGGTTACCTCCTGAGCCCGAGTTAGCTGGGCAGCCTCAATCCTTGAGATGATGGCTTTCACTGATGCAGGGGTCACCAACTGTGGGGGTTTATCTTTCTCCATCTTGGATCACTCTGTTAGTCACAAAGATGTCCTGTGTCTCTGGTGCAGGGGCCTGAACACACAGTGTTGGCTGCTTGGGGGTTAAGGACTCCAGGGCAGCTCCTGACCCCTCTTCCTAGCTGCAGCTCCCTGTAACTAACTGCCAGGTGACAGGTTCCAACTGACCTTCTTTCTTCCAATGACATCATCAAGTTGATTGGAAGAATGACTCCCTGTCATCTATCTGCTTGATTATCTAGCTTTTTATCCACATCACCTAATATATATTAACTTGGCCTACTGCTTTTTAAAAAATCATTAAATGTTATGCTCCCAAACTAATATTAATGGCTAAAAGTAGGGAAAAAAGTTAGAAAAAGTTATTTTCCCAAAGAAGTTTTTTTTAAAAAACTACAACCAACCAATAACTAATGGGAATACATTTCGATTTACACCAAGAGTCAGGCTTAATCAATACTTTCACTGAAGATAATCATCGTTACCAGAGGCCTTTTTAAAACAAATGATTAAAATGGACATTGTTTCATGCCCAGGACTAGAACTTTGCCCGGCATACAATAGGCACTTAATAAACATTTGTCGAATTAATGAATATGTAAGAAAAATACATATATGTGCAAATTATTCTTCTGTGCTACTGAAACATTTAACAGATAAGGATTAAACACTGTAAATTCAGTTCTCAGCAGTGCCATAGCCACTTAAAAACATGTCACCTGAAACCCACCTGTCTTTTACATACTATCATTCATTCACTATGGGCTTCCCCTATGGCTCAAGCTTATTCAAAGTTAATTCTTTCATTGTCTCATTCATGCAATGAACACTTATTGGTAACATTTAATGTTTCAGGCATGGAGCTAGGTGCTAGAAATACAGAAGAGTGAGACCTAGTTCTGCCTTTGAGGTACTCACATCCTGCTTTATGGATTCCTATCTATACATCTGGCACTGGATTCCTTTAATCCCTTGTGATTTCAGAGCATGTTGTAGTTTACAAATAACTTATTCATCCTTATAAACATGTTTGAGAGCCAGCTGAGGCTCAGAGTTATGAGATTTATCTAAAGTTACAGAGCTGGCAAGTACAGAATCAGGACCTCAACCTGCTTTTCTGATTCCCCGTCTGGGGTCCTTTCCTCTTTTTTCCTTTCTCTCCCTCTCTACTTTTTCTTTCTTTTAAAGATGATCATACTGATAATTAAATCACAAATAGATGATCTAAATAAGCTAATTAAAAGATAATAAGATTCAATTAAGAAAAACCCAAGACTCAAACCATGTTCTGTCTACAAGAAACACACTTTAAATAAAATGACACACATAGGTTAAAAGATGGAAAGAAAGAACCTATGCCAATACTAGTCAAAAGAAAGCTAGAGTGACTACATCAATTTCAGATTATATTTTATTTTTTACTTTTTGACCACATGGCATGGCATGTGGGATCTTCTTTCCCTGACCAGGGATTAAACTAGCACCTGCTACAATGGAAACTTGGACCGCCAGGGAAGTCCCAATTTCAGATTTTAGAACAAGAAAGATTAGCAAAGTTAAAAAGGGAGCTGTCTTTTTTAAATCCATAAACTCCATGATAGAGGTGTCAACTAATAAAAGTGATGTACTCCTCTATGTATTTGAACCTAATAACAGCTTCAAAATACATGAAGCAAAAAACTTACAGAAGTGAAAGGAGAAATGGATAAATCCACAATTTCTGTTAGAGACTTCAACACTTCTCTTTCAGGAATTGGAAAAAGTAGAGAAAAAAAAAGCAAGGATATAGAGGTTTTCAAAAATACTGTCAACCAACTTGACTCAATTGACATTTATAGAACACACCACCAAACAACAGCAGGATGCCTTATTTCCAAATGCATATGGAATAATAATCTGGACCATGAAACAAATACCAATAAGCTTAACATTAGAATCATACAAAATCTGTTCTCAGATCACAATGGAATTAAACCATAAGCCAATAATTAAAGAGATATCTGGGAAAATTCCCAAATGTTTGCAAATTAAACAACACACTTCTATACAAGTCATGAATCAAAGAAGACATGACAAAGAGAATTATGAAATATTCTGAACTGAGTGAAAATGAAAATGACATATTAAAATGTGTAGGATGCTGCTAAAGCAGTGCTTAGAGTAAGAAACTAGATAAGTAATTACAAAGAAACTGCAGCAGAAGGGAATCGTATGGATAAGAGTAAGTAAATAAAACAAACAAAGATAGAGAAAATCAATGCAATCACCCAAATCTGGTTCTTTGAAAAGATTAATAAATTGATAAAGCTCTATCCAGCTTTTACCAGGGGGAGGAAAAATACACAATTTACCAACATCAGGAATAATAAAGGGGACATCACTACAGACTCTATAGTGGGAAATAATGAGAGTATTACGGAAAAACTTTATGCCAATAAACTTGATAAATTAGATGAAATAGACAAATTCCTTGAAGGATCAGTCAGTTCAGTTCAGTCGCTCAGTCGTGTCCAACTCTTTGCGACCCCATGAATCGCAGCATGCCAGGCCTCCCTGTCCATCAACAAATCCCGGAGTTCACTCAGACTCACATCCATCGAGTCCGTGGTGCCATCCAGCCATCTCATCCTCTGTCATCCCCTTCTCCTCCTGCCCCCAATCCCTTCCAGCATCAGAGTCTTTTCCAATGAGTCAACTCTTCACATGAGGTGGCCAAAGTACTGGAGTTTCAGCTTTAGCATCAGTCCTTCCAAAGAAATCCCAGGGCTGATCTCCTTCAGAATGGACTGGTTGGATCTCCTTGCAGTCCAAGGGACTCTCAAGAGTCTTCTCCAACACCACAGTTCCAAAGCATCAATTCTTCAGCACTCAGCCTTCTTCACAGTCCAACTCTCACATCCATACATGACCACAGGAAAAACCATAGCCTTGACTAGATGGACCTTTGTTGGCAAAGTAATGTCTCTGCTTTTCAATATGCTATCTAGGTTGGTCATAACTTTTCTTCCAAGGAGTAAGCGTCTTTTAATTTCATGGCTGCAATCACCATCTGCAGTGATTTTGGAGCCCCCCAAAATTAAGTCTGACACTGTTTCCACTGTTTCCCCATCTATTTCCCATGAAGTGATACAACCTATTAAAGCTCAATAAGAAAGCAAAACCCTGAAAAACCCTATATCTACTAAAGAAATTGTAATTAAAAACCTTTCCCTTAAGGAAGACTCCAGCCCCAGATAACTTCATTGGTAAATTTTGCCAAAGATTTAAGGAAAACATAATACAATTCTATATACACTCTTTGAGAAAGTTAAACAGTAACGGAATACTTCTCAAATCATTTTATGCAGTTAGCATTATTTTGCTACAAAAACAAGACAGAATATTATAAAAGCACAGACCTGATATAGACATAAAAGAAAATAAAGTAGAAGCCTTTGACAGGAAAAAAATTATTTGCAAAACATGTACTTGGTAAAGGGCTTGTATCCAGAATATATAAAGAACCACTATGACTCAATTACAAAAAGGGAAACAATCCAGTTGTTAAATGGGTAGAAGATGTGAATAGACACATCACTGAAGATATTCAGGGGCTTCCCTGGTGGTCCAGTGGTTAAGAATTCGCCTGCCAGTGCAGAGGATACGGCTTGATCCCTGGTCTAGGAAGATCCCACAGGCCAAGGGGTAACTAAGCCTGTGCACCACAACTACTGAGCCTGTGCTCCAGAGCCCAGGAACCACAACTACTGAAGTCCATGCAGAGAGAAGCCATCCCCAGTGAGGAGCCCACACCGCAGCAGAGTAGTCCCCGCTTGCTGCAACTAGAGAAAGGCTGCAGGTAGCGCAAGAGCCAGCACAGCCAAAAATAAACAAATAAATCTTAAAAAAAGAGAAGGTTCTCAAAAGGTAAATAAGCAATAAAAAGATTCTCAACATCATTAGTCATTACTGAAATACACCCAAAACCACAACTTGTTAGGCACAATAAAAAGTGTGAGCACACCAAGTGTTGAGGAGGATGTTGGAATGTGAAACCCTCGTTTATTACTGGTGAGGATGTAAAATGGTATGGCCACTTTAGAGAGCTGTTTGGCAGTTTTTTTTTTTTTTTAAGTTAAATATCTATTCCCTACAATTCAGCAAGCCCATTCCTAAGTATTCACCCAAGAGAAATTAAAACATATCCACACAAAGACCTATACACAAATATTCATAAACAGCTTTATTTGTTATAGCTCAAAACTATAAACAACCTAAATGTCCATCAACTGGTAAGTGGATAAACAATGAAATGTACCACTACATATTTTTAAAAAGGAACAAACTACTGATACATGCAACAACATGAATAATCTCAAAAGCTTCATACCAAGCGAAAGAAGGTAGACACAAACTACTACAAACTATATAATTCCACTTACATGAAATTCTAGAAATGTAAAACTATTGTGACAGAAAGGAGGTTAGTTGATGCCAGGAGCCAGATGAGGGAGATTCAACTGACTGCAAAATGGAACAAAGAAGGTCTCTGAGGGAAGGAACTGTTTTACGTCATGATTAATTCACTGCACCCTACACTTCAAATTGGTGACTTTTATTATGGGTAAACTATACGTCAATGAAGCTGATTTTTTTTAAAAAAATTATTTATTTATTTGGCTGTACTGGGTCTTATTTGTTGTGTGGGGGCTCTAGTTCCCTAATAACTAGGGATCAAACCCAGGCCCCTTGCATTCGGAGTGCAGAGTCTTAGCCATTGGACCACAAGAGAAATCCCAAAGGTGACTTTTATATATTTTTTTAAACCTTAAAAATCACTTATTCTTGACTGCACTGGGTCTTTGTTGCCATGCACAGCCTTTTTCTAGTTGCAGTGCATCGGCTTCTCATTGCAATGGCTTCTCTTGTTGCGGAGCATGGGCTCTAGGGGGTATAGGCTCAGTAGAGGCTTCAGAGACGTTCCCCAAACTGATTTCTAAAAATGTAATGTTCTATAATGTTTAAGGCTGTGGAGGGATTGTGGGCAGACAGCACAAAGGACTGGAAGTTAGTCAGGAAGGTATAAGGAAAGAACTCTTTCTCTTTCCTCAGGTGGCAAGTCTTCCCTATTTCATCCCCTTTACCATTGGGGCTGGGACGCTCCCTCCTCCAAGCCCCTCTCTCATGCAGGCCAATAGCAGAACCTTCACCACAGTTCAAGGGTCACACTAGTTGATCACCAGCTCAAAAGAGATGTTTGCAAACCTTTAAAAAAGCAGCTGGGGGCTTCCCTAGTGGCTCAGTGGTTAAGAATCCACCTGCCAATGTAGGAGATCCTACACACCGAGAAGCAGCAAAGCCTGCATGCCACAACTACTGAGCCTGTGCTCCAGAGCCTGGGAGCTGCAACTATTGAAGTCCACACGCCCTAGGGCCCCTACTCTGCAACAAGAGAGGCCACTGCAATGAGAAGCGTGTGTGCCACACTAGAGACTAGCTTCCGTTTGCCACAACTAGAGAAAAGCCTGCACAGCTATGAAGACTCAGAACAGTCAAAAGAAATAAAAAGAAATGCATAAAATTATTTTAAAAAAACCCAGCCAACCCCCTTCGGCAAGCACAGCCTTTTGTAGAACTTCACTATCTAAAACAGACACAAGCAATGTCTTATTAGAACACATTTGTAAGTTCAACTTCATATCTCTGTTATAAAATCATTCAACGTCAACAAGCCTGTTTTGACAAGCCCAAAAATTTGCAATGTAGGACATCTGAATGTTCATATTTGTAAACTACTGTTTTACAAATAGTTAAAAGATATTTAAAGTTTCTGGGTAAAAATGGTAGATTGAACACATGTATCTAATTTTGCTCTACTAAAAATACACTAAAACTATAGCAAAGGGATTTGTTTTTTAGGGCATAAATGCACAAAGACAGGAAAACAGGAGAGGAGACAAGAGTGAAATACTTTAGGAAGCTAGATGAGTGGTTTCTGACAGAACAGAGAAGGGTGAATCCTAGGACTGTAGTGTGGCAACCATATGGCAAATGGAATTGGTTGTGCCAGACTGCTGACCACCCAGAGAAGGCAGGCCTAAAGATGGGACTCCAGAGGTTCCCCGCAGTGACGTTCTTAGAGACAAGTCCACTCATGTACCTGAGCCCACAGAGCACAACTGCTTCTAACTGGGATTTTGGTAACCCATCCTTAATGTGAGCAGACAACAAAGGATTATAAGAGCAAAGAATATACATGAAAGAAACCAAAATCACAGAAAAAGAAATTTAGAGAAAACAGCAATTATGTGAAAGAAGAAAATTTAAACAAAAGGATCATTAATAGTGTCAGAGATGTGTGCATGTGCTCAGCGGTGTCTGACTCTTTGAGACCCCATGGACTGTTGGCCACTGGGCTCCTCGGTCCATGGGATTTCCCAGGCAAGAACATTGGAGTGGGTTGCCATTTCCTTTTCCATCTGAATTATAGGAGTTACAAAACAGAAATGAGAGAAAATGGCAGGAAGGAAATCACAAATGGGATGAGTCAAGATTATTTCCCAGGGGACTTCCCTAGTGGTCCATGGCTAAGCCTCCATGCTCCCAATGCAGGGGGCCTAGGTTCGATCCCTGGTTGAGGAACTAGATCCCACATGCCACATCTAAGAGTTCGCATGCCACAACTAAAGATCCTTTGTGCTGCAACTAAGACCTAGTGCAGTCAAATAAATAAATAAAATTTTAAGAAAGATTATTTCCCAGAAGTCATTGAGTGCCCAGCACTACAAATAGCCTCTCCCAGACATATCACTGTCATTTCAGAAAACTGAAGACAAGGAGAGGTTCAGAGGGAGGGGGAAAGTCACTTATGAAAGATAAGGAGTTAAAAGACTTCAGACATCTCAAGAGCAGTGATGGAAGCTAGAAAGTAATAGCACAGTGCCATCATAATTTCAAAGAAATTCAGGCTAAGCCAAATAATAGAGCAAGTGTCAGAATAGAATAATGGTAATGTCAAATGTGCAGTTTCCAAATAATTTACCTTCTCCTTTCTGAGGAAGCTTCTAGAAGATGGTCTCCTCGAGAGGGAATAAGTTAAAAAAGAGAAAGATATAGAAAATGGCAAATAAAAGACCTAACAAAGGAGAGAGGCAAAGAAAATGCCTAGAAGGATGAGAAAGGAGATGCTAGGTGAAGCAAGGGAGTGGCAGGATAAACATATTGGAGCAGGTCAGAAGGCTCCAGATGTCATCAAGAAGATGAAATTGATAGGATATCTCCTGTATCTACACATTCTGAGAAGAGATTTAGGCATCTGCAGGAAGATTCTGAGGCAGATTTTGTTATAAACACATAGAAAACTAAACAAATGAAAAAACAAGATAATTACTAATTCCAGGAAACATAAAAAGTGCAGGAAAGGAAGAGTAATCAAAGTTTTTCACAAGGCTCAATTGTGAATAGCATATGTAGTCACAGCATCGTAAGAACTGAAAATTGAACTAACAAAAATCATCAAATTTAATTTGGCAGATAGGAGATAAGAAGAAGGTATGAGCAGTGGGGAGAGAGGAAGGGGAAAGAGTTAAATTCTCAGTCCTGCCCCTATTATTTGTGGGGCCTTCGACAAGATTACAGATGGAGACTGACACACTACGTATCTTAATGTTACAAACCAAGGCAACACATTGTGAAAGAAAATACCTTCTGTAACTCCTAACTTAACAAATATACTTTCCTAAGGACCTACCTAAAAGGCCAGACTCTAAATTACAATTTTGGGAATCCTGAGTTCTACAGTAGAAAATAGCAGCCCTTAGCCTCAATGGCACCCCACTCCAGTACTCTTGCCTGGAAAATCCCATGGACGGAAGAGCCTGGAAGGCTGTAGTCCATGGGGTCGCTGAGGGTTGGACATGACTGAGCGGCTTCACTTTCACTTTTCACTTTCATGCATTGGAGAAGGAAACGGCAACCCACTCCAGTGTTCTTGCCTGGAGAATCCCAGGGACGGGGGAGCCTGGTGGGCTGCCATCTCTGGGGTCGCACAGAGTTGGACACAACTGAAGCGACTTAGCAGCAGCAGCAGTAGCAGCCTCTGAAAACATCTATTTCTGCTTCATTGACTATGCCAAAGCCTTTGACTGTGTGGATCACAATAAACTGTGGAAAATTCTAAAAGAGATGGGAATACCAGACCACCTGACCTGCACCTTGAGAAACCTATATGCAGGTCAGGAAACAACAGTTAGAACTGGACATGGAACAACAGACTGGTTCCAAATAGGAAAAGGAGTACGTCAAGGCTGTATATTGCCCCCTGCTTACTTAACTTATATGCAGAGTACATCATGAGAAATGCTGGGCTGGAAGAAGCACAAGCTGGAATCAAGATTGCCGGGAGAAATATCAATAACCTCAGATATGTAGATGACACACCCTTATGGCAGAAAGTAAAGAGGAACTAAAAAGCCTCTTGATGAAAGTGAAAGAGGAGAGGGAAAAAGTTGGCTTAAAGCTCAACATTCAGAAAACGAAGATCATGGCATCTGGTCCCATCACTTCATGGCAAATAGATGGGGAAACAGTGGAAACAGTGTCAGACTTTATTTTTGGGGGGATCCAAAATCATTGCAGATGGTGACTGCAGCCATGAAATTAAAAGACGCTTACTCCTTGGAAGAAAAGTTATGACCAACCTAGATAGCATATTCAAAAGCAGAGACATTACTTTGCCAACAAAGGTCCGTCTAGTAGAGGCTATGGTTTTTCCTGTGGTCATGCATGGATGTGAGAGTTGGACTGTGAAGAAAGCTGAGAGCCGAAGAATTGATGCTTTTGAACTGTGGTGTTGGAGAAGACTCTTGAGAGTCCCTTGGACTGCAAGGAGATCCAACCAGTCCATTCTGAAGGAGATCAGCCCTGGGATTTCTTTGGAGGGAATGATACTGAAGCTGAAAACTCCAGTACTTTGGCCACCTCATGTGAAGAGTTGACTCATTGGAAAAGACTCTGATGCTGGAAGGGATTGGGGGCAGGAGGAGAAGGGGATGACAGAGGATGAGATGGCTGGATGGCATCACGGACTCGATGGATGTGAGTCTGAGTGAACTCTGGGAGTTGGTGATGGACAGGGAGGCCTGGCGTACTGCGATTCATGGGGTCGCAAAGAGTCGGACACGGCTGAGCGACTGAACTGAACTGAGCCTCTGACTCTTCCCTGACCCCCTTCCTGTCTGCCCTTGCCTTTGTCCTGCAATGAGAGAGCCTTGCATAAGGTCCTATGGACACCCCAGCTTGTGCTCAGTCCTCTTGCTTGAATAGCTGTTCCCCGGCTACCCCTCAGTCCTAGGAGTGCCCACATTATCAGCATGGTCTCCCTGGGGAGGAAAGACCCAAGGAAGAAGCTGGTGCAGGCCCAGGAAGCAAGCTGGGCAGGGAATCCCAAGGTCCCAAGTATTCAGAATATCATCTATTAGAGGGTAAGTGGGCTTTGGGTCTGGAGGAGGGCATGGCAACTCACTCCAGTATTCTTGCCTGGAGAATCACTTGAACAGAGGAGCCTGCCTGGCAAGCTACAGTCCATAGGGTGGCACAAAGTTAGACACCACTGAAGTGACTTAGTATGCAATAATGGGCTTTGGGTAGGCACATCCCCTTGGATGCCTCACTCTGAGGGGAGGGATACAGCTGGAGGAGGATCAGAGATATGAAGATAAATGCCAAAAGAAACAGTTTAAAAGAGCTGAATATGGCTGAGGAGGTAGAGATGATGGAGGAAGGGCTCTGCTGTGTCTATGTATTCTTAAAAATTATCTCATTTAAAAAAACTGTAAAAATAAAATATGATTCATAAAAGTTTATGGAGCCCCTGAACCATTCTGTTATGCCTAGAGGTCTCAATAATAACATCTGAAACCAACAGGACTAGACCCTCATTTGAGCCCATCTAGTCTATGGGGTAGCACAGAGTCGGACATGACTGAAGAGACTTAGCAGCAGCAGCATTACAATGCAGAGAAGGCAATGGCACCCCACTCCAGTACTCTTGCCTGGAAAATCCCTTGGACGGAGGAGCCTGGAAGGCTGCAGTCCATGGGGTCGCTGAGGGTCGGACACGACCTAGCGACTTCACTTTCACTTTTCACTTTCATGCACTGGAGAAGGAAATGGCAACCCACTCCAGTGTTCTTGCCTAGAGAATCCAGGAACGAGGGAGCCTGGTGGGCTGCCGTCTACAGGGTCGCACAGAGTTGGACACGACTGAAGTGACTTAACAGCAGCAGCAGTATTACAATGAAAACCACATGGTTTGCGAATTCCCTGGTGGTCCAGTGGTTAGGGTCGTCCCTTCCACTACAGCCGACAGAGGTTCCAACCCTGGCTTAGGAACTAAGATCCGCACAAGCTGTATGCTGCCAAAAAAACACTCCCAAACCAACTCCCTCCAAATCGTTTCTCTCTGCAGTGACCTTAAGAATGACTCTCTCTTCCTTTCCTCCTGTTTTGTCACCTTTAGAACTTCTACTTCCTATTGGTTGTTTTCCTATCTCTCACAGGCTAGGCTCTCAGCTTCCGGCAATCGGACGCAGGTGAGAGTTCTAGCATAGTACCAAGCACAGAGCACAGGCTCAGCTAAGTGTGAATAAAGAAAGAAAAAAGGAAACACCTTTACCTGGGCTTTGGAGGGAAGATGTTCCACCTTTCTGCACCCAAATGCCTGGAGCTCTATAAGTTACTAGCCCTGAGACGTTGAACAGTCATTAAATAGCTTTAGGTTATAATTCCTTTCGGAGAAGGTAATGGTAACCCACTCCAGTACTCTTGATTGGAAAATCCCACGGCGGAGGAGCCTGGTGGGCTGCAGTCCATGGGGTTGCTAAGAGTCGGACACGACTTCACTTTCACTTTTCACTTTCATGCATTGGAGAAGGAAATGGCAACCCATTCCAGTATTCTTCCCTGGAGAATCCCAGGGACAGGGAAGCCTGGTGGGCAGCTGTCTATGGGGTCGCACAGTTGGACACGACTGAAGCAACTTAGCAGCAGCAGCAGCAGCATAATTCCTTTATCTGTGCAACATAATATCTATCTCACATCTTTATTCCTAAAATGAATTGGGCTCCTGACCTCACTATTTCACCACACGGTGGAAGCCAATCTCAAATGAAGCATTGAAGTCACGTGAGAAGCACGTGTACAACGCATGAGGGCAGGAATTTCCGGACATCTGTTCACTTTTATTTTTCCCACTATTTGCCCAGTGCCTGCACACTTCCCGGCACATTAACAGAAGTTCAAAATAAATAGCTGTTGAATGAGAATTAAAGTGCTAAAAATAACTATGCATTAAATCAAAAAACGCCTTGCGAAGTGCAGATACCCCTATATTCGGAATGAATACTTGGGTTCGGCCTCTGGTCCTCGGAGCAAGCGCAAGAGCCGCTCCGTGCGCTCGGGCAGCCCAGCGCGAAGGCGGAGGAGCGGAGGGCGGAGGTTGGAGGCCTGCCGGCAGGGCGGAAAAGCAGGGGAGTAGCGGGCGCGTGCTCAGGGGTCCAGCTCCGCGTTCAGGCCGCAAGCTGCAGGCCTGTGTCGGCCCTCGTCCAGTCAGAACCCGGAGCAGGCGTGCCCCGCCCCCAGTAGGCGGACCCCGGAGCCGGCGGCGCGGGGGCGGGGCCTGGCTCTCCGCGCCGGGGGCGGGGCCGGACCCGGGCTCTCCGGGCCGGTGGAGGATCCGGCTGGTCGGTGGGAGCGACCGGAGCCCCGGCCACCAAGGGGTGCGACCCCCCACTGGCCCCGCCTTCCCGGCTGCGGTCGGCCAATCAGAGCGGCTTTTACTGGCGGGTGGGCCGAGCCGGCCCAGCTGCTCCGAGGCTCTGGCATGGTAACGTCCCCGCGCGGGGGTGGCGGGGCCCGGGGCGGTCCCACAGCGCCCCCGGCGGCCCGGGCCGGGGCCAGGGGGGCAGGGAGGCCGCCAGGGGTACCCGGGACCCCGGGGCAGAGCGAGGGGAACGAGGGGTTAGGGAGAGGAGCCCAGGAGGGGGGAGGGGGCGGGGATTTGGGGGGGAAGGGGCGGGGGAGGCCATGATGGAGGATGGCGGGGGGGTGGGGGTGTTGAGGAGAACTGGAGTTGCGGGACTGGGTGAGGAAGGGGAAAGGATGAAGTGAAGGGTGCGTTTGTGGAGAAAGGTCGGGAAAGAACAGAAGGGCGAGAGACGTGGGAACCGTGGGTCTAGGGGAAAGGCGGGGGGCACAGTTTCCCCTCCTGGGATGTTTGGCGTGCGACAGGCCCCTTCCTCAGACTCACTGCTTGCTCCCTTTGGAAGCCCTGGATGCCCCCTTAAGACCTCTTGAGACTCCGTCCTTCGTTTCCCCGCACAGTCTCCTGATGTGAGGAGGGGGTATTGTCTCCTGAGGGAAGAGACATTTCTGACCCCCACCCAGTGCTGGGTAGTCCAAGAAACAGGGAGAGCAGAAGCCCCTTTGTCCCAACCCTGGCTCTGCCAAGACAGTCTGTAACAACTGTGTGACCTTGGGCAAGTCACTCACTACCTTTCTTTGGGCCTAAGATTTCCCATCGATTAAAAAAAAAAAGGAGGATGCATAAGAAGGATATCCCAGATCTCTTTCTGCTCTTAAAATGGGGAGGTGCTTGAGGAGAGAGTTCAGGAGAATGGGTTCTAGGACGTGGGGAAGCAGAGGAAAGAAGGATGAAGAGGCTAGGCCTTCAGCTGGGGCCGCAGAAAATCCCCAGAGACGTGAGGGGAGGGTAGGCACAAAGCAAGGCTGGGGCAGGCTAGCCAGCGCCTCTGGAATCCTGTTGGGATTGATTGGAGGACTGTAAATAAGGAAGAGGTTGAGACTGAACCCAAGAAGGATGAAGACCAGAAGTAACATTCTGTTCATCAGGAGAGTGGTGAGGTGATGGCAGGATTAGAAGCAATGGAAAATATTTTCTAATATTTTGGGGAAGCAGAAAGAATAATAAGGCTGGTACAGGGGAATGGGGACTAGGATGGCCTCGAAAACAGGGAGGGAGTGGCTGGTGCTGTTTGGGGCAGCTAAAGAAGGGCAGCTGGTGGATGTAGACCACAGGGGAATCAGCTGGTCTCTCAGCCTCCCTAATACTTTCTTTTTGATGATTGCTGCCTCTTTCTGAAAGGTGTGCCTCCCCAGTCTTCATTTTCCAGCATAGATCCCTTTAGTCGGAGCAGGCCAACCTTGGGATCACCTGACTGAGGATTTCAGGATTGTTTGAGAATTGGGGTAAAAAGAAAACAGGGGAATGAATTTGAATGTGAGAAATGCCTGTGGTACCATCATCCTTGCTTTGTGGAGCAGTTGAAAGCTTAGTCTTCTTCCCGGTCAGACTGCTTGGATTCCAAACTTGCCCCTGCCATTTAATCTTTTGGAACCATGGTCAAGTTACTTGATCTCTTTGAACCTCAGTTTCTTTATCTGTAAAATAGGGATGATAACCTCTAAGGATTAAATGACTGTTTGTCATGGTATCTGGCTCATAATAAGCACTCAGTAAATATTAGCAATTAGGTGGTGGTGTTTTTTTCCCCCTCCTTCCCTTCTGTGTCTCTCCAGTCTTCTCCTTTTCTCCTTTTGTTGTTTTTTTTTTCTGAATCTTCAGTTCTGAGATGTCCCCCACGAGTGAATGCTGAGAAGAATTGATTGTAAGGGGGTGGGGAGGAACCCTTCAGCTGGCCCAGGTGAACACATGATGATCAGATGGTTGATTATCACTTCATTGTGCGTCCCCACCCACAAATGTGTTTTTGTTCCAGGGAAGACACATGATCTGTTTCTCTTTCAGCCCCCTTTCCTATATCGTTTTCTCACACAAATTACTTCTTCAGAGTCTCACCCAGAAGTGTAATAAGACTTGAAGTTATATAGGCACTGCATCAAGTGAGATAGGGGCAGGGATGTTTCAGGAAAGAAAGTATACAGGTTGCACAGGGGAGACTCAAGGAAAGGAAGGCTGTGAATGTTTCACAGTAATTTATGTTCATACCATTGCTCTCTCTGTGGAAACTGTCCAAAACAGGCTAGTGTCTGGATCCTGGCCAGGGGTCTCCATTCCGTTAAAGATGGTCATATAGAGTTAGTTTTTAAAAATTGTTTAGGTTTTCCCATGCTAGTATTTGATTCTAGTTCACTTTCCCCAGACACACAGACCTCTGCCAAACTGCTTATCTCTCCGTCACAGTCAGCTTTTACCCAAAGAGTTTATACAGATGTACCTGGGTACATACACACACATTTGTCTGTTTTAGGATATTCCAGTATGCAAAAATAAAGTTAGGGATGAGTCTGCATTTTGTGACAACACTTTGTATACAGGGCCCTGCCTTGACATTGAGAAGGGACTTAAAAGGAGAAAACTCAATCCCTAAACGTGGGGAAACCCCCACCTGAGTAGCAAGACATGCAGTCCCATGGGAAACACCCAGCAGACATCCATAGAGTAGCGTGTCACTCTGTGCAAAGTAATGCAGTATTTATTCTGAGGGGACTGAGGTAGGAGGGTGTATGTGTGGAGGATAATCATAAAGGCCCTGAAGGAGGTGAATATCGGATCATCTTGAACAAAATAAGAGACAAAGCAGAATAAAAGAAAGACATGGAGTAATCTAATATTTTCTGTGCAAAGTGGCAAAGGGAAGCCATGAATCAGGGTGAGCCAGAAGAATGTGGGATGGGTCTTGTTTAAAGGCTTTGAATGTCCGATGAGAGATTCTGTAGGGTGGGCAATGGGCAGCCACCACTGGTCTCCTAGCAAGAAAATGTTGCACTTCTTGGTTTAACCATGTGGGTCGCAGAGAATATGCTAGAGTGAAAAAACAGACCTGCTGCTTGTAAGGATTGTGTTTTTAAGGGAGTAGGCCTGGAGGGCAGATTGAAGCCAGCCCTGGGACCCATTATTCCCCCTTTTTTCATCTGAGAAAAAATGCCTAGGGTAGTTGCCAGTCTTCTCCAGCTCTGACATTCTGTGTTCCCTAAATAACTGCTAGACCTTACTGATGGCTTTGTTTTGTGAACCTGCCAAGACCATTCAGTCATTAAGTTAAGAAATAATAGCATGTACTATGAGCCAGCGGTGGTGGTGAAGAAATTACAATGGGCACAGGGTTCTGGGATGAGCAAAAACAAAGTCCTTGCCCCTTAAAGTTTCTAGCCTAGGCTGGAAACTGGAGGTATCACATATTTCTTTGATTCTAAGACTCACATCTTAACATTTCTGAAGTCAAGATGTATCTTAAGATCAGTGGTGAAAGTTGCTCAGTTATGCCCAACTCTGTGACCCTGTGGACTGTAGCCTAGCAAGCTCCTCTGTCCATGGCATTCTGCAGGCGAGAATACTGGAGTGGATTGCCATGCCCTTCTCCAGGGGATCTTTCCAACCCAGGGATTGAACCTGGGTCTCCCGCATTACAGGCAGATTCTTTACCATCTGAGCCACCAGGGAAGCCCCAGATCAGTGGAGTATGGTAATTTGGCAGCATTTGTTTTTTATTAGTGCCACATAATAATACAATCAGATACAAACCGATACAATTTGTATCAGTTGTACAAATAACTAAAATTCCAGTGACTAATTGCTGAAGGGGAAGGTACATGGTGTATGAGTGTGTAAAAGAGGGCTCTGACTAGTCTGCTGGGTTGGAGAAAGCCGTTCATGAAGAAATGATGATGACCAGATCTAAAGGTTATGGAGGTGGGGTGTGTGGGGTTGGAGGGAACATTGCCCCAGGCAGAGGTGGGTGTCTTAGTTGGGAGGACTGCAAGAAGGAGCTCAACATGGATAAGGAAGGCAAGGCAGTTGGGGAGCAAACCTGCCACAGCCTCCCAAGCCCTGGACGTGGGTTTGGGGACAGTGGGAAGCCATTAGAGTTTAAGCAGAGGAGTAACGTAGCCTGCGGTTGGAGTGGATGTGGGAAGACCAGTCAGGAGGCCACTGAAGTAGGTCAGATTTTTTTTTTTTAAGTTGTAGGGTTGGAGGAGGAAACAGAAATAGATGGATTCGGGAAATCTTTAGGAGGTAAAATTAACTGGACTCATTGATGTATTCACAAGAAAGAGGGAGGCATGGTGAGTGGCTCACAAATTTCTATCTTGGACAACTGTGCGGATGGTGACATAGTCTCTGAGATGGGTGATCGTAGAGCCTGGTAGGACCCAGAGATGGTTATGTAGCTTCTGGGAGGCTGGACCCTGAGGCAGGTTGGGTGGGAAAGTGTGGCGGAGAGCTGGATTTCATCCTGAGTTGATTTGTTTCTGACTTACCGTGCAAAAGGAGGTTTCATGGGGCGGAGCAGGTCTGAATACAGGACTTAGAGAGGCTGAACCCCAAGGAAAGGTAATTTAAGTTGGAGTAGTTTGACTTACCCCCTCTCTTAGGACAAGATAAGCAGAGGGAAGGAAGGACAGATGTTGCTGAAGTAGAGAGTAGAAGCATTGTTAAATACTGAGTCTTCCCAACATAGGGATAATTGGGAAAGTCGGGAAATTGGGCGGCAGTGAGCCAGCTCCCACCTTTACCTGGAACTCCTCCTCACCACCACACTCCCAGCACCTTCCAAGCAAGGAGGAAGGACAGAGCCTTTAAGCTGCATTTCGGTGCCCCAGGTTACTTAAAAACTGGTTTTGAATGGGTGAATATAGCTACATTCAAAGCTACAGAGGCAGACAGAGTTCTTTCTACCTGCGTCCTCATTCTCATTTCTTGTGTCATCTCTTGTTTCTGATTTTCATGCAGGTAATAAAACTTTGCTGCACTTTGCTTTTTTTCCCCACTTGTTTATGTATCTTCCAGATTATTATCGAGACAGTGAGCCTCTTCATTCTTTTTATGACTGCATAGTAGTTCATCTTATGTTTGTGTAAAATTTTATAGTTCCTTACTTAGGGATATTTAGGCTGATTATAGTCTTCTGGTTTTATAAATAATGCTGCTCTGAAAATCTTGTACACACATGTAGGGCTATATCTATAGGATGAATTTTTAGAGCCATAAGATTATATATAAATAGGATTTGTTCCTTCATTTGTTTATTCATTCACTTTATATTTGTTGAGTACCTATTATGTGCCAGACGCTGTGGCAGGTACCAGGAATTCAGCTTTCAACAACTCAGATATGATCTCTGCCCCCATGGAATATGTATAATATGTGTAAGGGGAAGCACATATCCAATCCAACATAATTACAAAATTGTATACGTGAGGAAACTAAAAAGAGGATCAGAACAAATTGGAGGTGCTTTAAATAGAGTCAGGAAGGCTTCTTAGAGCAAGTGATATTTCAGCTGAGAACTAAAAGATGAGATGTGGCTAGCCATTGGGTGTAGGACAGGGAGACCTAGGCTATTCAAAGCCGCCTCCACTGGGATGAATCTAGGAGAGGCACAGGCCGCTATCTGCTATCTCCATGGGGGCTGGGATGCCGAGCTAAAGGGGGGAATGGGAATGGGGGTGTCAAGGAGAGTGAATAAAGGTGAGGCCAGTTAGGGGAGGGGGCTGGGGGTAGTACTTAGGGAGGACTAATGATTGTGTTTAGAGGGCTTTGGGTTGAGTCTCTGTACTGGGTGAATTCAGGAAGGCGAACAGGAAAAGAGGCCACTTCCTCCCTGAATGGGAATGAGAGACCTCTGACTGATTTGAGGGAAGCACAGCCTTGCCCACAGGCGGGAGGGTGGATGAAAAGCCTTGGAAAGAGTTGATCTGTGCCTGTAATAGAACCTCCTCCATCTTTTCTTGGCTTGGGCAAAATGGAAACTTCCAGACTACAGATGACTTTGATGGGGCTCAGCCAGCTGACTCTGGACTGGCAAAGGAAAGAACAGATCTATCGAGGGCTCAGAGTGGGGATGGGCAGGAAACTGGGCTTTGAAACTCTTCCTCTGAACTTTGTGCTCCTTTTTCATCCTCACCCCTCTGCTTCTCTTCTACAAAAGCCCATCTCTTTGCCCATCCGGGGTTCTATGACTTTTCTCTCCCTCAACAGTCGGTTCCCGATTCTGGTCCCCGGCCCCCAGCAGCGCCTGCCCCCTTCCCACCGGGGCCCCCCATGATGCCACCACCCTTCGTAAGTTTTATGTCTTTCCCTGGGCTTGGCTTTTCCAGCCTGCACCCCCAACTTCCCAGTCCCCAGCACTGCTATATCGCCAGCACAGTTTTTGTGTAATGCCCCCTTCCTGTTGCCCTTGGATGAGGGATGGTTTTGCTTTGGTCCATAAAGTTGACAGTTCTCCCTTTGTCTTTTTGTCCTTGGGACACACGGGGGCTGGGGGAAGACGTGAACGGGAAAAGACCCTCTTAAGTGTGAGGGCAGGGTGGGGCTCTCTTTCTCTTTCACTGCTCCTTGTCTGTATTCTTTTTTGTTCCTCCCCCAACATGGCTTGTGGGATCTCAGTTCCCCAACCAGGGACTGAACCCACGCCCTTGGCAGTGAAAGCTTGGAGTCCTAACCACTGGACTGCCAGGAAACTCCCCTTGTCTATATTTTTTAAATACGCCATGAAGTCAGGCTGGAATAGCAACCGGTGGTCATCAAGTTGGGGAAAAAGGGATAGGAGGCAGAGGACTGGGAGATTGGGGACTGGACACCTGCCTCTGGCCCTGCATCTGAAAGGCCTCTCTGGAGAGAGTCGCTTAAGTGGTGGAGCCTTCCAGTCGCAGTCTGGTGGCAGTTCAATTTCTCTTTCCCCTCTCCCCTGCCTCTCAAGAAGCCGTTTGCTTGCCTCTTAGACCCAGAGGACCCCTGTTATCAGTCTCAGTGGGGAGGAGGGAGGCAGTTTGATGCCTCTCAAACTGAAACTTTGAACTGTCTCAGAGCCAGTGTGGAGGGTTGGGTGGGAGATGAGTGGCTGTTTCCTGACAGGGGCAGAGCAGTGTCTCCTCTGCTCAGGGTCTCTTCCTTTCCTCGTTTCCAGATGCCTCCTCCAGGAATCCCCCCACCTTTTCCTCCAATGGGGCTCCCTCCCATGAGTCAGAGACCACCAGCCATCCCCCCCATGCCACCTGGCATCATGCCCCCAATGCTCCCACCAATGGGGGCACCACCACCACTCACACAGGTAATCTCCTCCCCTGCTCCAGGGCCTCAGAAAACCCTATCATTTCAGTTGCAGGTAGAGATGAAGGTGGATATCTGAACTGAACTTGAGAATCTGGGGAGGGAGGGAGGGAGGGAGGGAGGGAGGGAAGGAAGGAAGGAAGGAAGAGAGGTGGGGCTAGGCCCACGTGAATTTGTCTGCTGAGTGGCTAGAGGCCACTCTGAGGCTCAGCTGAGCGCCCAGAGCCCAGTGAGTGCTCTTGTGAGGGTCATGGCCCCGGCAGGATCTCTCAGAACTCTGCGTGGCCTGTGTTTGCCTTCACCTCAGTAGCTGGTTTTTGTCTCCTTTGTGTCCATAGATACCAGGAATGGTACCTCCCATGATGCCAGGAATGCTGATGCCAGCAGTGCCTGTCACCGCAGCGGTAAGCACTCTGGGGGCAGGAAGTGGGCTCTGCGTGCAGCCCAGTGGGTCTGACTTGGCGTACAGGGATGCGGCCTCCGTTCTTTCCCTCTTCTCATCACATCCACCCTTGGCCCCGCTGCACTTCCCACGCTGAGTCCTTCTTCCAGCCACGAACTCAGCTCTTCTAGTTTCTCACTCGTCCCAAAAGGCACAGACATCCTCTCATTATCCCCCTGCTATGCCCAGTTCCCTTAAGGAACACCTTCACTCCAGACACTGATCACTCTCACAGAGTTAGCACTGTGGACACGTGAATACAATTTCCTCTTCGCATCTTCTTTGTCTCCGGAGGAAGCGGCAGTACCTGGAGATCTCACTACACCTTCTTGTGCTGCTGTTCAGCGTAGTAGAGTTGGGTAGGATGTGGCAATTGGTACTTTCTGTGGAAGAGGTGGGCCATGAAGTCTCACTCAACAGAATACTCTCACTTGAAAAAAGGAGCTGCCGTGCAGTTTCTTCCTGGGGTCCTAGAGCCATGGTCCCGGAGGGTGGGGGAAGCTTGTTAGGGAGCAGAGATCCCTGGGAGCAGGACACATGGATCCTGGCCTGGCCTGGCCTGCTTCTTCATCCCCCATGGCCTGGGTCTTGGGGGCCACTGGGCTTGGCCCCAACCCTTCCCCCTCCTCTTTCTTCGGCAGACGGCTCCGGGTGCGGACACCGCCAGCTGTGAGTCTTCTGGGGGTCTGCTCCCCCCAGGCTCGGAGGTTGGGGGGGAGAGGGGACCATGGACTAGGGCCCACCCTGGATCATGCCTGTTGGGGTGCCAGGGATCCTGGGATGTGATGGGGCCAGGGGAGATTTACTGGGGATGGAGTGTAAGGGAGGAACAGCTGGGGATCAGATAAGGGTTGGAACAAGGACTTAATAGGTTTCCTTTGGCTTCTTTTCTAGCTGCTGTGGCTGGGACAGGCCCTCCGGTAAGTTCTTTCCACTCAGGTCTCTGGGTAGAAAGGCTGAAAGGGAGGTGCTAATGGTTAAATTTGGGGGGTGAGGAGGATAAGCTTTGGGAAAGGAGCCTTGACCACCATTCTCTGCACCCTCCCTCCCCTAGAGGGCCCTATGGAGTGAGCATGTGGCCCCTGATGGGCGCCTCTACTACTACAATGCTGATGACAAGCAGTCCGTGTGGGAGAAGCCCAGCGTGCTCAAGTCCAAGGCAGAGGTCCTGAGTGGGGCTTTCTGGCCCTTTTTTTCAGCTGCCCTGACCCTTCCAAGTCCTTGGCCTCCCTTGAGTCTCTAACCATACTCATGGTTCCTCTAATCCTAAGATCCCTGACCGTTCCCCAGCCTTCCTAGGATCTCAAGAAGTCCACCTTCCCTCATCTTGAGCCAGGCCAGGTGGTAGCTAAACACTTCTGTGTACTCCCCTCACTGGTTCCCCTCACTTAGCTCCCCGAACTGTGGCTGGCAGGTATGCCCAGCCCACTGAAGTTCCCTGGCCCATCCTCTTACAGCTCCTGCTGTCCCAATGTCCCTGGAAAGAGTACAAGTCGGACACAGGCAAACCTTACTACTACAACAATCAGAGTAAGGAGTCCCGCTGGACCCGGCCCAAGGACCTGGATGACCTGGAGGGTGAGGAGGGGGTGGGCCCAAGCAGGGGCTCGGGGGCGTGACTCTGTGCTACCCTCTAACCACGTTATCCTTTCCTGTTGCAGCTCTAGTCAAACAAGAGGCTGCAGGGTAAGTGACTTGCTTGTCTTGCCTGCCCGTCCACCCATACGTGGGGCCTCCTGAGGGGTGGGAGTGGCCTCTAACCATGATCTGTAATCTGTGAGAGGAAGAGCCAGCTCTCATCTCCTTGTGGAGTGGTCTGCTCTGGCCCTAGCCCTTTGCAGGATAGAGACCAGTCAGCCCCTGAGCACCTCTGTCTTTGCACTGCTGGACACTGCCCTTCCGACCCACCTGCAGGAAACAGCAGCAGCCACAGACACTACAGCCACAGCCTCCTCAGCCTCAGCCCGATCCCCCACCTGCGCCGCCCGGCCCCACCTTGCTGCCCACAGGCCTCCTAGAACCTGAGCCGGGCGGGAGTGAAGATTGCACCGTGTCAGAGGCTGCCCAGCCCCCAGAACAGGGGTTCCTGCAGCAGCCAGAGGAGGGCCCCGGCAGGTGAGGGCTGCCCCCCATGCATTCTAGACCTCAGGCTCCCGCCTGGGTTCAACCCTTGACCTCTGTCAGGTTTCTTGGGAAAGGGGTGAAGATCTGGGCATGGCCTCTAATGAGTAGAAAAGGACTTCCCTGGGGAGCAAAGGGGTGTCCTGATCACACAGGGCACTGAAAACTATAGGGACTTGGGGACACTGTGGCTGAGTTCCTTTTGTCCCCCAGTTCTGCTGGACAGCATCAGCCACCACAGCAAGAGGAAGAAGAATCAAAACCAGAGCCGGAGAGATCTGGCCTCAGTTGGAGCAACCGGGAGAAGGCAAAGCAGGCCTTCAAGGAGCTGCTGAGGGACAAGGTGCTGAGGGTGGGGCTCCCAGGGTAGCCCTGGAGGGGGCTGAAGGTGGGCAGGGCCCATGACCCCTGCCTGCTCCATTCCAGGCTGTCCCCTCCAATGCTTCGTGGGAACAGGCCATGAAGATGGTGGTCACTGACCCCCGTTACAGGTAGGCCTGGGCAGGCCCTGGAGACATTGTTCATGAGGGTGGCTGATCCACGGGTTTCCTAAGAAACCCTGAGGGGGTCAGAGTGAAGAGAGTGATAGATAGGTGAGCGTGCTGGGGAAGAGAAGCTGAAGAGCCTCCAGGAGAAGGAGGGGAAGGGAATCATTCAATAAATGCTTGTTGAATTGAATTGATTTGAATTGAATTAATTGGGGAAAGAGGGGTTGGATAGGGCAGAGGCCTGACTGCAACTTGAGAGCCCATAGCAAAAGGGCTCGGTATTAATAGTGTCTTAAGAGCCCTGTCTTGTTCCCTCACTGTTTGCCACCCCTCCCCACATCCCAGAGACCAAGCTATCTTGCTTCCCTGTGCCCTTGGGGCCCCTGCAGCCCACTGTGCCCATGCGTGGCCACTTCAGTCAGTTCTGTGAGACCCATTCCCAGTGTGCCATGACCCTGCTTTGTGGGCTCTGCACTGTGGTTCAAGCTGACTCCTCTATCCCCACCCAACTCCCACCCTGTCCACCCTAGTGCCTTGCCCAAACTGAGTGAGAAAAAGCAGGCATTCAATGCCTACAAAGCGCAGCGGGAGAAGGAAGAGAAGGAAGAGGCCCGGCTAAGAGCCAAGGAGGCCAAGCAGACCTTGCAGCATTTCCTGGAGCAGCATGAACGCATGACCTCCACCACTCGCTACCGGTCAGGGGGCCAGGCTGGGCTGGGGCCTGCGAACCCTGAGACCCCCATAGGCCCAGGCTCTGTTCTCTGCCTACCTTCTCACAGCCCATATGCTCCACAGGCGGGCAGAACAGACCTTTGGGGAGCTGGAGGTCTGGGCTGTGGTCCCTGAGAGGGATCGAAAAGAGGTTTATGATGATGTCCTCTTCTTCCTGGCCAAGAAGGAGAAGGTAACAGCTACTGGGCTGGATCCATCAGCCCTAGTCTCATTAAGGCCTTCCATGTCTTAGCTTCCTTGTGGGCCCGCCCATTCACTTGCTGCCCCAGGGTCCCAGCTTCTTACTCAGAAGCTGGTATGGCACATCCCCAGTTCATGCTCTGGGCCTACAGCTTGGTCTGGGAGGACAGGAAGGTCTCTGAGGGTGTGGTCTGTAACCTGTGCTCCTTCCCCTTTCTGGAGTCAGAAAGGCCTTGAGTCTGGCCATTCCAGAGTTCCCAAGCCACCTGCCTTTACCTAGGTCCTCTGCCCAGGCCCACTTGTATAGCTCTGCCCTGCCCTGCCTCACCCTGACCCCATGGCTCCCTAGGAACAAGCCAAGCAGCTGCGGCGCCGCAACATCCAGGCCCTGAAGAGCATCCTAGATGGGATGAGTAGTGTCAACTTCCAAACCACATGGTCCCAGGCCCAGCAGTACCTCATGGATAACCCCAGCTTTGCTCAGGACCATCAGCTACAGAGTAAGCCTGGGTCTCCACTCCCTTCTCTCCCTTCCTTTTTCCTTCCTGACCCCCAGCACCTGCCTCACACCATTCCCCCTGCACCTCCTGCCCCTTTGGACATCTAGGAGTCCCTCACATTTAGTCCAGAACCTCTCTGGACTTGAGATCACAGGATGGATGCTTCAGGACACCTCTCCCTCTAGGGTCTATAGTTAACCTGGATATTATGTGTTCTTTGGGAAAGAGCACTGGGATAGGAATAATATTTGAAGATGACTTTTATAGCTCATGTGAATATGGTTTTAAATCAACTTGGTATGGTGGGCCATAAATGGTCACACACGTGGCAATCAGCTGCTGTTGGCCTGTCATCACTTGCAGTGTCTTCTGATATTCACCTTCTGAGGTTATATCAAAGCCTGGTTGATTCCCAGTCCAATATAAACTAAAACCTTAGATTCTGAGATAACGGATTTCATATAATTACTTCTAGTAACCAAATTCACAAGAGCTGAATGCTTCTGTATAATACTTCATATAATCACTGAACCCTTTTCATGAACCATCATTCCAATAGCCTCTCCCAGGAGCCCCTACTCCCTTCTCCCCACCACCCTGGATGTCCCCAACACCTGCAGGAGTAGCATCTTAGAAGCTCTGGGGGTGCTGGGACTGAGAGGGTGTTTCCCTGGTGTGGTGCCTGCTGAGCCTCCTCTCTGTGGTTAGACATGGACAAGGAAGATGCGCTGATCTGCTTTGAGGAGCACATCCGAGCTTTGGAGAGGGAGGAGGAGGAGGAGCGAGAGCGAGCCCGACTTCGGGAGCGGCGCCAGCAGCGCAAGAACCGGGAGGCCTTCCAGGTATCTTTGCTGCCCTCCGGATCGGAACTCAGCTCTGCCCCGGACAGTCTCCTCTTCACCCACATGCTGGCTTCTCTCGGCCAGGCCCATGTTCTCCATGTGCCCAGCCTGTCCTCGCTCCATGAGGGCTCTCTGTGCCTGCAGTTTTGTTCCTCCTGGGGCCCCTCAACTCTGGGCCAGCTCCTCTAGACTAGGTGTGCGTGCCACCCGGAAACTGCCAGCAGATGGTGCCCTAAAAGCAAGCCTTGGCAGCTTGGCCAGGTTTATTTCCCTTCACTGGGGAGCCAGACAGGCATAGCTAGTTCATCCCCATCTTGGAGGTGGCCCTGGTGGTGGTGGTGGAGGGGGTTACTTGGCTGTAACACATGGGGAAGTGTGGGAGTTATGGGAAGGTAATGCTGCAGGCACATTTCTGTTTCTTTGCCTCCCAGTCCGGCTTATTCTCATGTGGAGTCTGTCCCTTTCTGTTTTACAGTCTCTGTTCATATTGCTCTCTGCCTCCCCATCTGTAACTTTTCATCTCTGCCTCCCTTGCCTGCATTTCCTCAGTCTGGTTGTTCCTGCCTCTCCCTGCCATCTCTCCTCTCCCCGCCCAGGCTTTGACTTTGCCTCCCTCCCTCTCTCACCCTCCCTGTAACTGGCCTCTTCCCTGCTTAGACCTTCCTGGATGAGCTGCACGAGACAGGGCAGCTGCACTCCATGTCCACCTGGATGGAGCTGTACCCAGCGGTCAGCACTGATATCCGCTTTGCCAACATGCTGGGCCAGCCGGGTAAGGCAGCCGGGCTCTCCCTTCTCTGGCCTGGCTTCCTGCCCTGCCAGTCTCTCTGCACTCCCACTCCCTGGTCCTGTCCTCAACCCCACCCTCAGGCCTCGGGAAGCTGCCGCCCGCCAGGCCCCCCTCCCTCCCTCCCCCGCAGGCTCCACCCCTCTGGACTTGTTCAAGTTCTATGTGGAGGAGTTGAAGGCGCGGTTCCATGATGAGAAGAAGATCATAAAGGACATCCTTAAGGTGAGGGAGGCCTGGGGCTGTGGATGGATGCAGGCTGGGTGCAGGGCTTGCTCCCAGGACAGGGCTCCCTGATAAATCCTGTTTTGTGGGAGCATTGCCACTCAGTTCAGGAGATAGCTATTGTGATCCTTTCTTTATACAGAAATGAACAAGATACAATTTCTGCCTAGAAGGAGCTCAGGGTCTAATAGGAAGAGAGACATGGCAATTAGATAGATATTACAGAGGGGCAAGGGTTATTATTACAGAGATGAGAATCAGAAGAATTGCCATTTGAACTGCACACCTCTAAGAATGAGGAGCTGGGGGAGGATGGAGGCCCGGGATGTAGGGTGCCGCAGGAGTGAAGAGGAGCAGGAAGCACAACTAGTCATAAGCTAGTTGCCCACAAGTATTTTCCTTCTGCCTGTACATTGTTTTAGAAAAACCTGGAATTTGTTGCTAACATTTTAAAATCAAGAGATTACAATTAAAATCTGGATCTTTAGCATCTCTTGGGAATTTGGATTATCTAGCAGCACTAGGCTGGCTTTGCGAAGCATTCAGTGGGCTAAAGCTGAGATACCACGGCCTTTTAGAAGGGGCATATCCTCCTTATCTGTCCTCACTCCTCCCTGTCACGTCTGTAACACGAGAGCAAAGTCACCTACAATTTACCATCTCCATGCTGGAGAGTTCCTCAATATTCATGTCTATCAAGGAGGGAAAAGTGAGTGATGGACTGAGAGAGCCCTGTGTTTCAGGAAAAGATAACAAAGAGAAGCATATTTCTTTGTGGAAGTGAAGACCCTTCTCATGAGTTTCGGGGAGCAGTGTGCACCGTGGTTAGGAGCAAGACTGTGAAGGCCAACTGTGGGGTTGAAAGTCCATCTTAACCACTTACAAGTTTTGTGACCTTGAGCAGATTGCTTAATCTTTCTGAGCATGTTTCCTCATCTGAAAAGTGGGGAATATTCCCCCAGACTTCACCTGATTACCAGCAGGAGTAACTTGGTACCCGAGATGAAGAAGGTCTGAGAATAAAGCTAGGAATGTCTCGCTGCACACACATTTAAGTCCCGTGTTTTGCCTTAAAATTCATGCAGGTGCTGTACTTTAATACCATAACACGTATCTGTTAATATAAAGTTAATATTTTAAAATTACTTACCATCAGATAATATATATTGTATTGTCCTGTGGCTTCCTCTATTTCTGTATACCTCAGTTGGGAAGGAGAGCCCTACGTATAAAATTCTTTGAATGCTAAAATAAGGAAATTGGATTTTTATCGTGTAAGTAACCGGAGGCGGGGAATGATGTCTTGGAAAAGCCCCAGTGGTGGTGTAGAGCCATGCCCGCAGCCAGAGTATTTGTATGCACAGGGATGGAGTGGTAGAAGACAGGACTTGAAGCCTCAGGACACAAAAAGTGATAGTGGCAAGTGATTCAGATCAATTCTGAGCTTGAGACTTCTGACTCACCTCTAGACTGCTCCCTTGCTGTTGGGGCCCTTGGGAGAAAAGTCTGGGCAGCCGTGGGCTCGAGGCAGGGTTTGAAGTGTGGGGGGTGAGCAGAGAGACCAGGCAGGAGCTGCTGCATGGTCTAGGTGAGGATGGCCGGTGAGCACAGCTGAGGTGCTCCAGTTGTTTCTGAAACTCCCTAGGTCAGCTCACAGGGGCCTTGGGACAAGCTGGAGGGGGTGGGGTGGAGGGGACTTCTTGCTCCTTCCTCTATTTTCAAGTGTAACTGCTTGTTTCTCTTATGGAATGAGGGTTCTACTTAAGATTTTTATTTTAAAAAAAAGCATCTGCTGATTTTAAGAAAGTGTTTCAAACCAGTAGGCTAGTCACTCAGAAGTAGAATTGACACATTTTTTTTCCTGTGTGAAATTGAGGGAAGGAAGGAGTGAGTCGGAGATAGCAGGGGTGGATTGATGGTAAGGATTAAGCAGGAAGAACAGGGCTGGAGAAAACAGCAATTCCATTTGGGAAATTGTTCTCATAAAGCAACTGGGGGCAGAGAGGAATAAAGCAAATACCATATTTTAAATATGATAATCGCATAGGGTAGAAATATCTAATCCGGGAAGAGTTAAATTTTATTGGACAGTTAACTTTTAACCCCTGAGTGGCTGGTACTGCTGACAGGCTTGTAGCCCTATCCTTGCTGAAGCCTGTCTCTCCACACCTCCTGAGGACAGTCTTTGGTCAGTTCCCCTTCCTGTTGCCCCCTTTTGGGCTCCTGCCTCTGGAAGGCAGGCAGAACCCAGGGCTCCCTGAGGCCATCTACCCGCCAGGCAGACTGTGGACTGTGGTGACCCTCCACATCCCATAGGGTAATGCAGAGCCCTGAACTCGGGACAGCTGAAAGCCAGAAGATCTGGGCCCACCCATGGGAGTGGAGTGTGGGGTGGGGGCTCCCAGAAAATGAGTTATCTTGGGATCTGCTGAACTTGAAGTGTCTGTGAAGTACCCTGTCTAGAATGGGTCTGAAAGTCAGGAGAGAGGTGAGGGGTGAGATTGCTAGGAACAGTGTGGAACAGGCACATACAAACGAGAGGTGGTAAAAGGGGCCAGAGACAGGTGGGGACCCCGGAGAAGGAAGGACTGCAGAAGTGAACAGAGGCGAGAAGAGTGAGGACTGAGAAGGGTCGCTGGAGTTCTTAGGACACGAGCAGCCTCTAGGAGAACCATGAAGAGGGTAGAGTGAGTGCGGCACAGGCTTTAGTTATACAACTCCTGGCTGTTTATTGGTTGAGACCTCTGCAAGTTACATAATGTCTCTGAGCCTCAGTTTCTTCATCTGTAAAATGAGGATAATATAAATGCAAGGTCATGAAATTAAATGATAACGTTTGTAGTATCTTGCTCATTAGTAGGCTTAATAAATGTTTTCCTTTGTACTACATTTAAAGATTGTGAAACAGAGGGACAGAAGCAGAGGTTATTAGCTTGAGGAAGGTGAGAGCAGGGTGGAATTCCAGGCTAAGTGAGGTGCGTACCTGACGGAAGGAGCCAGTAAAGAGGCGAGATAGAAGTCTGCAGTTCCCTAAGCGAGAGATTGTCTGAGGAGAAGAGCTGGAGAGCATGGGCTAAGGCAGCCCTCTTGGAAGCAGCAGGAAGAGTATGCCTCTGCCATCAGCAGGGGGCCAGAGCAGGTTCCAGATGAGCAGAGGTAGTAGAAGGGAACCTGGGCCTCTGCCTCAGACCTCACGCTCCAGTGGCTCCACTTTCCACTGAGTCGTCTCGGGCCAAGTGAGACAGCTCCTACAGCCTGCTCACTGGGGTGTGGTGAGGCTTAGAAGCACAGCGCCTAGTCCATGGTGCTTTATAGGGTGACGTGTTCTTAATAATGGGGAGTTGTACAGCTGGTGGCCTTTTATTTTTCCCATGGATAAAGTGATTGTGGGTGTAGTGCTTAAAAGTAGGGGCTTCATCGTTAGAAAGACCTGGGGTAGAATTCTTGTCCAGCCATATGTTAGCCTTGAAGACCTTGGGCAGATACTCTAGTTTCTCTCAACCTTGGTTTCTTCTTCCACATAAAATTAGGACCTGTGCTTTAGTTCAGATACGTGAGGATCAAATGAGATAATGTGTGTGAGGCACTCAGCATGGTACCTGGTACATAGTAAGCCCTCAATAAATACAGCCGTAGATGCTGACCAAGAAAGAATACAGGGAACTTACGACCCAGCAATGGCTCAAGCTTAAGCCAAAGGGACAAAGAATCAGTTGTGAGAAACACAGGCATCTATCAGACGGAGAACATGTACCTTGAACACCTACCCGTGATCCAACCCCCCTAGTTCCCTGTGACAGCTAAGCCAAGGGCGGGTATGGGAGGTTTGTCAGATGGTGGAGGACTTGAATGACTTGGTCTCCGAAGTGCATCCCCATCCTGTGGATCCCTTCCGGGGGAGGGGGCTACTTGAGCATCTGTAGTCTGACCCGTGCCTGCCCTGGAGGCAGCCAACTTCAGGTTCAGGCCTGTGGTGCCCCCCTGCTTCATGCGCTGCTGTGCCCACAGGACCGGGGCTTCTGCGTGGAGGTGAACACAGCCTTCGAGGACTTCGCCCACGTCATAAGCTTTGACAAGAGGGCTGCTGCGCTGGATGCAGGCAACATCAAGCTGACTTTCAATAGTGTGAGGGGCCGCGCGGGGTGGGGCTGTAGCCAGGGCTCCGTTCTTGAGCTCGTCCCTCGCTCTGGTTCTGTTCCTTCTCTCTCACCGCCCCAGTGTGACTCTGCCCCCAGTCCAGGAGTGATAGTAGGAGCTCAGACCCTAGCTTCCCACACACCCCTCCTCCTGAGTGACCCTGCCCTGCATCCTTTCACCCTCAGCTGCTGGAGAAAGCAGAGGCGCGTGAGAGAGAGCGGGAGAAGGAGGAGGCCCGGCGGCTGCGGCGCAGGGAAGCTGCCTTCCGAAGCATGCTGAGGCAGGCTGTGCCTGCTCTGGAGCTGGGCACGGCCTGGGAAGAGGTCAGGACTGCAGCCTGGCATCAAACACCACCCCCTCAGTCCTGAGGGCAGCAGTGCTTCTCCACCACTGGGGGCCCACCCCAGTCGTAGCACAGCTCGGGGCCAGCTTCGGCGCCCTTCCTTCCTTCCTCTGCCCCAGCCCTGCCCTGTGCTCACGGCGGCCTCCATGTTGTGCTGGGGCTGGTCTGATCAGCAGTGCTCTCCTGTTCAAGGTCCGTGAGCGCTTTGTGTGCGACTCAGCCTTTGAGCAGATCACCCTGGAGTCGGAGCGGATCCGGCTCTTTCGGGAGTTCCTGCAGGTACTGGAGGTGAGGCAGAGCTTCTGGTCCTGTCTGCCCCAGGCTGGTGAACACATGGAGCTAGCTTAACAGTAGCCTCAGTAACCTCTCAGCCCCAGGCTCTCCTTTCCCGGACAACTAAGGGGAGGTCTCATGGTGCCCTGGATACACCCGAGGCCCTAGCCTGAGGAGGCAGCAAAACCTCTGGGACACAGGGTCCTTCCTCGGGCTAACCTTGGCGCCTTCCTCACCCACCCTTCTGCCTCCACCAGACGGAATGCCAGCACCTCCACAGCAAAGGCCGGAAACACGGCAGAAAGGGCAAGAAGCACCATCGCAAGCGTTCCCACTCGCCTTCAGTGAGTTGGCGGGTAGGAAGGATGTGGGGTGAGGCTGGACTACCTGGGGGAAATAAGAACCACTTCTCTTGATTTCCCCATGTATCACCTACCCTGGAGGGAGACTGGGCAATCCCTTTGGTCTTGGATCTTCCTGTCCCCAGCTCCCAGACTCAAGGGCTTCTGGAGCCCAGCGCCCTTCTGTGCTGACTTGTATCTGCTCATCTACCTAGGGCTCTGAGTCAGGAGACGAGGAGCTGCCCCCGCCCTCTCTCCGGCCCCCCAAGCGGAGGCGACGGAACCCCTCGGAGTCGGGCTCTGAGCCCTCTTCCTCACTTGATTCTGTTGAAAGTGGGGGTGCTGCCCTTGGAGGACGGGGTTCCCCCTCCTCTCGCCTTCTCCTCGGATCAGGTAAGTAGTTGGGAGCTGGAGGGGAGGCCTTAGGGGAGCCCCACCCCTAAGGGTGGAGGTGGTGGGCAGGGCTGCACCTGTCAGAGAGTAAGAACTTCCCATCCCTGCCCAGGCGGGAAGCGGAGAGAAGGAAGGAGGACTGGACTGAGACTTCCTCAGACAGGTCCCTGCCTGTGAAGAATACAGAGAAAAGGATGAGGCCTCCCTTTTCCCGTGGGACTTAGTGGGGATTTTTCCATCTCCAGATCATGGTCTTCGGAAAGCCAAGAAACCAAAAAAGAAAACTAAGAAGAGAAGACACAAGTCGGTGCGTAGAGATGGAACTTGCGTCCAAGGCTCTGCTATTTTATGAGATATCTTCATGTCTTCACCCGCCTCCCGGGCCGTCCTCCACAGGAACTGAGGAGGCGGGCTCTGGGCTCTTACAGAACAGTCCTGAGAGCGAGACAGACCCTGAGGAGAAAGCTGCCAAGGAGAGTGATGAGAAAGAACCAGAACAAGACAAGGACAGGGACCTCCGACGGGCAGAGCTCCCTAATCGCTCCCCAGCCTTTGGAATCAAAAAGGAGAAGGTGAGAGGCAGGCACCTGGCCCCCACCCGGTCAGCGCTCTGCGCAGGCCCTCGGGGAAGCCGTGGGTGAGCTGTGCCTTTACTCCACCAGACGGGCTGGGACACGTCGGAAAGCGAGCTGAGCGAGGGTGAGCTGGAAAGACGGCGGCGGACGCTCTTGCAGCAGCTGGACGACCACCAGTGACCTGATGCCACCGTGCCTCGGGTCTGCATGAGGCTGTGGCTGAGTTCACCCTCGCTGTCTGCCCCAGACTTCATCCTTAGTTGGGTCTGTGTCCACCTTTTCTCAAGTATCCCCAACCCCAACCCACCATTTCTGGCATCTCCCAAGGTGCCTGTTGTGGTCAAGGGTCCCCTCAACTTCCCGGACAACTAGTGCAGTCCTTGCCCTCAGTCTCAGACCAGCGATTGTGGTGAAGGCCATGTGGGCGGGTGGTGCCAGGGATAAAATGTGAGAAGGGGCTCCCAGAACAAGTGGCAGGCTGGTGGACACAGCCTGGGTGGCAGGGCCGGGTCCTTAGCCGCTAGCATCAGGGCCTGCTTCCACCTCCCGAGGCCTTGGGGCTCCACCACTCCTTCCTCCAGCCCTGGGGCCCACTGTATGTGTGTTTTGTTTTGGTTTTGTTTTTTAAATGACAATATTTATAACGTGGCCAGTGGCTCTTTTGTCTTGTCCGTGGGCTTGGTATCAGGGGCAGGCTGGGGACCAGACAGGTACACGCGTGGCCAGCAGGGGGCACTGGTGCCTCATGGGTGGCCTGCCTCCCTTTGTGAGGTTGGAGCCCATCTAAACAGGTTCTCCTTGCCCAGGCTTCTGCAGTCACCTCCCCCAAGCATGGCAGCTTGGCCCAGCCTCCTGTCTGTCTCTGTGGCTTGCTGCTGCTTAGTCATGTCAGTCGTGTCCAATTCTGTGCGACCCTATGGACTGCAGCCTGCCAGGGTCCTCTGTCCATGGGCTTCTCCAGGCAAGAATACTGGAGTGGGTTGCCATGCCCTTCTCCAGGGGATCTTCCCCACCCAGGGACTGAACCTACATCTCCTGCATTGCAGGCAGATTCTTTACCGCTGAACCACCAGGGAAGCCCCCCTGTGGCTTAGGTCAGCCTAAATGGCCAATGTAGCCCCTATGCTCAGAAAAAGGAGACAGAGTCAGGCCTGGTATTTCAAGCCTTTGTTGAGAGAAGGAAGGTTTGGGGTTTATGTACAAGAAAGAAGAAATGGTACATGTACAAAAAGGAGTGGGCCCCTGTGTTCCCTTCAGGTACTGAGAAGAAACTGGCAGGGGATGGAGAAAACAGCTGAGACCACCATGACCCTGCCCCCTGCCAGCAAAACCTAGCTGGGGAAAAGTGAGGATGCTGTTGGCACCTCCTTTCTCTTGCTGTCTCCAGGTTGGGGAAGAGGAAACGACCCCTCTGCTCACACTGGCAAGGAGAGTCAACCTTGACTGCAAAGGGCCACGGGCAGGGAGCGTGGATTCGCTCCTCCCCTTATCACTAGGGCACAGCTGGGCGGGCCCAGGCTTAGGAGAGCCTTGCTCCCAGTAGAAGGAGATCTGAGGCTGGCAGGGTCCAGGGCTCGCTAAGCTTGGACACTCCTAGATCACAGCTGACCACTGGGACTCACAAAGCAAAGGGAAAAAAGAAGGGATAATTGCTTTCTCTTCTCTTCCCTCTGGCTCTAGTGACGGCGGGCCTAGGTGCCTGAGGCCTAGCTTAAAGCTGGAAATGGTTTTTCTAGCCCTGAGCTGGCTCTTGAGGAAATGAAGTTGAAGACCTTGGGAGCAAAGTGCAGTGCTGGAAGTGCCAGGCCCTGAAAGACCCAGTGCCCACAGAGGCAGCAGGCAAGCTCCAGCTTTGAGAGCTGGGATGGACTGAGAGCAGCATAGCCCTCTGCTGGGCCCTTGGGCAGTGCCAGGGCTTCAGGTGCACTGGTTGGACTTGGAGGACTCCGAGGGTTGAAGTGCTTCTGCTTCGAGGAGGGTCTCAGTGGGGGCCTGGAGCCCGAGGGGGGCCAGCAGGCGGTGCAGCACTCCTGGCTGGAGGGCGAACGACGAGGGGCTGCTGGTGGAGGCCTGTCGGGAAGACAAGAGGCCTGTGAACAGGCAGGGAGGCTGGGCCAGGCCCACCTTCTGTAGGCCCAGCCCCACAGGCAGGTCTAGCAAAGAGCCAGCCGTGAGGCTAATGAGTCAGATTAAAAGAGGCTGGAGTGGACAGTCAGGGTGGACTCTGCATGTTCAGAACAACAGGCAGGGGTACTAGAGGTCACTAGGGAATGGCAGAAACAAGGTGGACTCAGCAAGAGCTAGAACCTGGGAAGAGACCCCAGGCAGACTGGGTATCAGGAAACAGGTTAAGCGTCATCTGATGTCCCTGGGCAGAAGCCACTGCCAGAGCTCATTTGAGGAGGCAAGGACAACGGACACCCAGGCCCAGGACTAGAGCTGCTCAGCCTCAGTAATCAGAGGTGGCGCCTGGTCCTGCCTATTTGGGCAGCTCCCTACCCCTTGGGTCTTAGTAGAAGCCAGGACAGCATTAGTGGGAGAGCACCACTTCCCTGAGGGTACATGCAGGGGATCAGTCATGCTTCTCAGAGCACGGGGCATGCAAGGGAAGAAGTATGTGTCCCCCGTCACCACGAGGCTGCCAGAGGATGGTTCCAAATCATGCAGGAGAGGAGGTGCCTGTGGGTCCCAGCAGGAGTGCTGGGAGGTGGGCATGCAGAGGGCAGCTGTGGTGCCCAGTACCTGTCAAGGGCCCCAGCCTTGGGGGTTAACAGTTTGACTCATCATGGTGGGCTGCATCACAGAAGAAGCGTGAGCCCCGCTTGGCAGTACGGGCCGTGAAAGGGACACTCTTCAGCACTGTGGCCCAGGAGAGAGACACAGTGGTCAGGCCCCATGGGGGTGGGGTGGGAGGAGGCCCAAAGGGCTATGGGAGGGGTGTGGGAGCCACTCAGCGGCCAGGCACCAGGGAGGGCAAAGGGCCCACCTGTGATGATGTCCTCAATGGTACCATCCTTCCCCTCGTAAACAGGCCGGTGCTCCTTGGCTTGGCGCCGCCTCAACTCTGCAATCAGCTCCTGCTGCTGCCACTTGTTCCGCTGAGATGGGGTCTAGGGCCGAGCATTTGAAGGGGAAGGGAGTCAGCACTAACCCTCCACGGGGCTGGTTCCTGCTCAGGATGCACTCAGACCCTGGAGTGCCCTGGATTGTGCTTACCAGCACCCCCGCCCCCATGGCTGGGAGTCCCCTCTCACAGACCCTCTCCCCAGCCTGTGGACTCCAGCATCAGGCCCTCTGGGTGGTCTTGGGGCTCCAGCTCTCTGCTCCACCCTCCCCCTAAGCCTCTGCCCTGTTCTCCAGGCCCCAGCTCTTGGTCCCACCCACCTTGGCATCCAGTTTCTTGGCTTCCTGAGCCAGCTGCTTCTCCCGCATTACCTCCTCCTGCTTCTTGCGGGCTTCGTTCTCTTGTTCTGCTTCCTAAGAACCATGAAAGATGGTGTGTGTGTTGAGGATGGTGTGTGTGTTTAAGGATGGTGTGTGTGTGTGCTGAGGCTCACACAGGCTATGAGGGGAGGAGCTGACATTGAGGGTGGAGAGTGGGTGTCAGTGGGACCAGCAACCCCAGGTGGCCACCCTCTGGAGGGGTACTTCCTGCCCCAAACAATGACAGGAAGGGCCTGGGCCCCCACCCTGCCCACCAGTTCACAGCTAAGAGGCCTGTGGCCAGCTTCCATCGATCCCTCCCAGGACTCAGGAGGAGAAGAAAAAGGCCCAGACTTGAAGCCCAGCCCTCTCTACCCGTACCCAATTTCTCTGAGCCAGACTCCTCTTTAAAAACCTCTCTTCTACTCACCTTGTAAGAACGAATGAATCGGACAAACACTGGGAAGAATACAGAAGGAGGTGTGGTCTTGGGACTCTCGCCGAAGTAGCGTACTACCGCGTTGTAGGCTTCCTGGGGAAGGGGTGGGCAGAAGGGGTCAGCCCGGCGGGGAAGGGGAAGTCCAGCTCCCACCAGGGACCAGCCAGGACCAAGGAGAGGCAACAGCGGCCCCCACAGCCCCTGTGGGAGGGAAAAGAACAAGGGGCTCCCAGAGCCCCCTGGAGTGCATGTCTCCAGAGGCACCTGCCTGCCACCCACAGTGCCAGCCCCTGCCCCCAAATCAGCCAGCCAGCTGCCTGACGAAAGTTCTCCAAGCCAAGGACCGGAACCACGCCCCCCAGAGGGGCATGGTGCCTCCACCCTGTGCTCACCTCGGCTGTCTTGGCGTCACGCTGGAGCTTGTCCAGTTTGCCTTCGTTGGTGCTAAGGAAGTTGCGCAGGACGCTGTTGTCATGTATGCTGCATTCCCGCCGGATCAGCTCCATGCCCCGGCCCAGCTCCTTCACGTCCAGCAGCACGTTCTCCAGGGACACTGTGGTCACCAGAGCCCGGACTGAGGACTACAGCCCTCCCCGCAGCAGAGACTAGCTTGGTTCCTCACGCCCTGCTTCCAGAGCTCCCACATGGATGGAGAGGGGCACACCAAGCTAGCCAGGCTCTTACAGGGGCCAAGGAGAAGGAGTGGAGGCTGTGGGCTCGTGACCCTCCAGATAGCCAAGGAAGGTGAGCCAGAGACTGCTGGGCTCCAACAGAGAGCTGCCCCAGGCCTGCCCTGGTTTCATGAGGGGGACAAAAATAACAGCGACCCTATGTCTGTGGGGGGCTTCACACACATCACAGAGGCACGCAGGCTCCAGGGCCAGCCTGTGGGGGCAAAGAGCCGTGGCTGCCTTTCTCTACCAGCTCCCATAGCACCCGGGTGGGGCGAGGGGCCTGTAGGAAGGCTCTCTCTGGGGTGGCCCCTGCCCATAGCCCCAGCGGAAAGCTTCGAAGTATCAGAAAGAAAAGCCAGAAAGGCACCCAAGCGTTCTTCTCCTCATAGCTTCTGGGGATTGTCCTGGGCTGGACACAAGGGTGGGCTCGCCCGGCCGGGCTCTCACCTGCAGCAGCTTTCTCCACAAAGTGCAGCTCATGCCAAAAGTTAGCCAGGTCTGGGTACTTCTCCTTCACCGTCAGGGCGATGAAATGAAGCAGGGTCATCTTCCTGTCAGTGGACTTGGTGTCCAGCAGCTGGTCGAGGGGGGCAAAGGGCAACGCAACAGGTCTGAACACCTGGGTTCCACAGCTGCTGCCGCTCAAGCTCCCTGGCTCCGTGTCGCCCCTACCCTCTTACCAGATCCAGGCTCTGGAGCTTGAAGCCATACACAGCTCCCCGCTTGCTGCTGTTCATGTAGTTCCCCAGCGCAAGTATGATCTGTCCAGAGGTGCACCAGAGGAACTCAGGGCAGGCCCTCCTCTCTGTACAGCTCCAGCCCCACCCAGGACCTGGGGACCACCCACACCCACATCCACAACCTCCCCCACCTCCAACATCTGCTTCAGCTTCTGGGAAGACTTGACAGAGGCAGAGGCGGCAATGATAGCGTTGAGTTGCTGGAAGGCAAGAGGAAGAACTAAGTAATCCCACGCCAGGGCGGGATGATGTCAGAGCAGGGCCAGCAGGGAAGGGGGCCAGCAGGTCAGGAGTTGGGGGGGTGCGCCGCAGACCACCAGGATTCAGGGGAGAGCCGTACCGGCGTGAGCATCTGCAGGTTGTCCTGGAAGTTGCCCAGGAAGGCCATGCCAGCCATTCGCTGGGTCAGCCGCTCCACCTTGCTGAAGAGCAGCATGAAGCGGTCCTCAGCCGTCAGTTCCTCCAGCGGCTGCCTCTCCCGCTCGTACTGCCGCAGCAGCTTCACTTCCGCCTCCGTGGGCAGGAAGCGCATCAGGCACTCCACGAAGTCGACGGGCAGTGTCTGGAGGTCAAACCTGTGTAGGAGGGAGGAACCACCTCGGGTCTTGCCTTTGCCCACAGTACCTGTCATCCCTTCATTATCCAGTTCCTACAAGGACGGAGAGCGGGGTCTTGAGCAGCACACATCCAGAGGCAGAGGACTCACTGCCTCACCACCAGTAACTCCAGTACTGATGTTACTCAGCACCAGTAAAAGTCCTAGGGGCACAGTCCATTCTTGTTTAAGAACCCTTCAATACCTTCCCTCTGCAGCTAAGAAGTTTTAGCTCCCAGATGTGGCTTGGGAGGCCCAGCCTGCAAGACTTCTGCTCGCCTCTCTGCTCTGTCTCTTTGGCTCCCCTCCTTCCACTGAAGCCAGAGTCAATTTTCAGTATCCAGGGTGCCATGCCTCCCCCTCCAGACCCCAACCTACACTTCATATACATATACATCCTTCAGGTCGCAAGTGAGACATTGCCGCCTCTAGGAAGGCTTTCCTGATCACCAAGCTCAGTTACCTGGCCCTCGCTGTTCTCCCAAAGCCTCCTGTACCTCCATCATCTTGGTGGCTACCACCCAGTGTTACTGGACTGTTCCTACTGGACTGCGAGCTCCCTGAGGGAAGGTCTGGGTTGACTCCCCTGCACTTCATACAGTGTCTGGCACACAGCACAGATGCAGTAAGTTCTGGCCAAGCCACTGGATGACTGAGGGAGTTCTGTCGATACCCTGGAATCCAGGGAAGGCTGGGGTCCCAGGTGGAGATCCTAAGTGGGTTACCAACAGCAGGGGGCCAGGGAAAGTTCAGTGGGAGCCTCACGTGTGGATGGCCCTGCAGATCTCCTCAGCTGAGCGGCCAGCCTTGCGTAGGGTGATGGCCAGGTTCTTGGCACGATTGGCTTCCAACAGGGTCACCTTGCTGGCAGCCTTTTGTGCTGTCTTGTTCTTGGAGCAGATGAGATCAAGGGCAGGGCCCTGGGCCTTTGTCTTGAACAGTTCTTCAAACTTGTCCAGGTCCAGGTCCTGGCAGGAGTCACAAGAGGGTAAGTGCTGTGGTCTCACCCTCAGGAGGGCCCCTGGCAGCATACCAGCACTGGCTCAGCTCTGGTGCCCCAAGGGTGAGCCTGGGGGTTCCTCCAAGGCCAGGAGATCTAGCCTGAAGGACAACCTAGTCCCTAGCCCCCAACCCCATTCCTCAGGGCCCCGGGCCCTGCTACCTCCAAGATCTTCTCATCATCAAGTTCGCTAAAGACAGTGCCGCTGATCTGGTTGGGTTTTAGGGCTGTCCAGTTGAAGACGGGCAGCCGGAACTTGGTCTTGATAGGTTTCTTAATGCGAATGGCTGATTTAGAAGGAGGATCAGTGAGACAGGAGCCAAGGACACACTCCCTCAGTCCACTAGCTCTGCCCAGAGCCCTCGGGACACTCACCTGACAGGCCTACTGTCAGCACCACAGAGGGGGCAGCGCCAGGGAGAGGTGGGGCCGGGGGACACTTGTCTGGGGGAAGAAGAAATGGCACAGTAACTCAAGGGCCAAGAGACCCCTCTGCTCACCTACCTGTCCTTAAAGACCTTCAGGGGAGCAGGCTTCATGAACTCCCTGCCCAAGCGGCTCCCAGGGGTTCTAACTCTGACTCCCAGGGGTCCCGGGGGTGGTGATGCTGGTCTCTGACCTACGCTTTCCTGCTTTAGTCTAAGCCCTCTCCTTGAATGTCTTCAGAGGAATCAGTAGCAGCATCTTTACGCTCCTTAAAACAGATCCACACCTGCTCTTAGAATCCCTTCCCTAGTAACCTGAGCATCCCTCAGATTCCAACCCTCCCTCAGCCCCTCCCATCTGACTTTACATCCTTCCAAACACATCCCCTATGGGCCCACAATAAGGCTGTACCTCTTGGCTTTTACCAGGTAAGGGTTCTGCTTACCTGGTAACGGGGGAGGAGGCGGGGGCAAGGGAGGAGCTGGCGGTGGAGGCAGAGGCAGGGCCTCCTCAGGGGGTGGGGCCAGAGCGAGGAGGTCCAGGTCAGAGTGGGGCATGCCCTCATTCAGCTCTGCAGAGCCCACCCGGGCCAGAGCCTCGCTGCCCACGGACTCTAGGCCCCGGGCACTGGGCTCCAAGTGGCATCGGCGCTGGAAGGCCTCCTCTTTCTCTTTAATGAGCCGCCGCAGGGTGTGTACCTGGTGGCTCGTGTTCTCATAGGTCTCCTATTGGGCAGAGGGTACTATTAGGAAAAGAGCACCTGAAGGCCTCTGGGAGGGAGGCTTCCTACACCGGGGTCTCCAGGAGGGTGCTCAGAGGCAGAGCAGCAGAAACCCAGGCAGGGACTGGGGGAAGCTGGGATGAAACATAACAAGAGGCGAGTGGAAGAGTCGACCACCTGGCCAGCACCCTGCAGTGCTCCAGTCCAGTTTCCCTGGTCCTTCAAGACCTGGGTAGAAGGCTGCCTTATGGATGCTCATTGACCCACCAGCAGCCTGCTATGGCTGCTCTCAGCCCTTGGTGCCTCAGGCCTGCTCTCGTTCCATCTGGTTTGTACAACTGCTCAACTGGAAGCCCCCTATGGACGAGGCCCTGCCTTAGCCACCTCTGTGTCCTCCATACTCCCGACAGAGCACTTCAGACTCTTAGCAGGGGCTTGGCGGATATGTGCTGGGCTCAACAGAGCTGGCATAACTGTATTCCTGTGGGAGAACAGGTAGGTTGGGGCATGATTTTAACTACAAAAGTTCAATGAGGGACAGAGAAGACACTGAAATATGAGAAGGCATTGCCCTCTAGTATGGGATGCCTGGTGGAAACCCTAACAAACAGCCCCAAGGAGGGCTGGGGAAGCACGTGGAGGAGCCGGCGAGAGAGAAGCAAGGGGACGGGCTGGAGGAGGAGGCGGGGACTTCAGAGGGGTCTCCACCTTTCTGTGTGTGCATCTGGCCCACTATGGCTCCAGCTTCCCTCTCCAGCTAGATCCTGGGATGAAATCATTGGCCCACCCTCAGTGGAATGCTCCAAGGGTGAATCAAGATCTGGATTCTTGAGGACTTGACACGACTCAAGGATGGAAAGCAAGATCCCCTGGCCCCAGCGCCCAGGGGCCCCTTCCCCAGGTAACCTGGTACCTTGACGCTCTCCAGTTCCTTCTCCCGCTGCAGCAGTTGCTTCTCTAGCTCCGCCACACGCATCATGTTTTCATTCTCTAGGTCCAGAAGCTTCTCTGTGAGCTGCAGGATGAGAAGGGCAGGTCTGGGGGCCAGTCCTAAAGCCTGCCACTCAGCGGAGCCTAAGCCCGAGTGACCCACCCGAGCCCAACCCCTCCACCCAGGGCTCCAAAGGCAGCTTGGCCCAGTGGCTTCCCTACGGACTCCTGTGGGCCTGGGATCTGAGGCCGCAGGAAACAGTACTAGGCGAATGGCTACACCCAACTCTGGAGCCCAAGGCCACCTCACATCCAGTCCAGAGGGCACTAGTGGCGTGTTCACTCCACCACGGATGGCCCCGTGCCTCAGCCGAATCACGTGCCGGAGGGCCCTGCTGGGTTCTGAGGCTTCCCAGGGGCTCAGTCGGGAGGTAAGCAGGTCGGCTTGGGATTCCTGGGACTCACATGTCCCCATTCCCTCCCCACCCTCAACAGCGGTCCTGGCAGCAATGGAGGACCACGTACATGGGACACATGCTCCTCCAGCTCTTCCACCTTCTCCAGGGCCACATTCTTGGTCTCGGCATCCTCCAACAAACCCCCCACGTCGAACACGTTGTCCAGGTACGCCTGGATCTGCACCTGCAGCTTCTCGCTCTCTGTGTGCCGCGACTTCTGGGGAAGAGCAGACAGTAGCAGTGGGGGGAGCCTCCTCATCCCCTCCACGACCCCTTCCCAGAGCTGGGAGCCAGGGAGTTCCTCCTGCAGCAGTGTCCGATTCTTGGCCCTGGAGCTGACTGACTTGAGCCCTCTGCGGGAAGGCCTGAACCCCAGGCCACAGAAGGCAGGTGGGGTGCCAGGAGCATCCATGACTAGGCTCTTAGAAAAGAAACACCTGCTGTGACACAGCTAAGCTGGTCCTCTGTCCTGAACTGTCCTGAAGTGCCTCCCACTGTGAGGACTCAGGCCCAGCTCACCTGCAGGAACTCCTCCAGCCCCAGCTTTGTGAACTCATACTGCAGATGGACCCGGAAGTTCATGTCTTCCACTGAGTGCACCACGATGTTGATAAACTGCATGCAGGCCACCTGGGGGAGGAGCAGCCCAGAGGGTCAGAGGGCTGAGACAGAGATGGTAGGTGGCTGCAGAACCAGCATCATCAGGGGGATGATCAAAAGGAGTGAGTAAATAGGTAAGTCTTTGAGGAACAATAGCAATAAGAGTATTTTAATTTAAGTCAAACAATATGCAGCGTATGAAGACAAATTATATGAGAAATGAGTATAAATGAAGATTCGTGCTCGGATTTCCTTTGCACATCAGCAGGTTTGTTTTTTTTAACTTCCTTCTATTTTTATTTTTTGGCCACATCACCTGGCATGTGGGATCTTAGCTCCCCGATTGAACCCGTGCCCCCTGCAGCGGAAGTGCAGAATCTTAACCACTGGGTCACCAGGAAAGCCCCTCAACAGGTATTTCTTGAGACCACCCTAATAGCTGAACACCTTCGACTGAGGAAAAGTGAAGCCAGAGGAAAAGCTGGGGGAAGGAAAGCAGCTCAGAAAGGATCCAAATCAGGGACCGTAAGGCCACAAAAAGGGGGAAAGGAACCAGACCCAAGACAGGAAGATGACCTTGTCCTGGAGTTTCCTCTGGGGTGAGTGGACAAGCAGCGGTTACTGAGTAGAGAACCACTTGCGCTTCTACACAGAACACCAAAGCGCACTGTCGGCCTGGCCCAGCTCTCAAGGAGTAGGTGGCCCTGCTGGGCAAGCTCCTGACCCAGCCCAGCTCCTCACCATGAAGTCGATGTTGCTGTCCTCATTCCGGAAATATTCCATCAGCTTCTCAAAGCGGTGCAGCTCCTTGCACACCTGAACAAACAGACTTTCTCAGTGACAGGATCTGTCCCTTGCAGAACCCTAGCACTCCCCGAGCCCTGGTTCCTAGGAACATTCGGCAAAGGGACTGGTTCTGACCAAGTATAACCACAACTCTTCATGTAACTGGCCACTTGGGACATGACATAAGAAAGCCTGGGACCTGACATCTGCTCTGGGCCTCAGAAGGGGCTCAGTAAAGGTGTGACCTTAGTCTGGGCTCTAGGTGCCCCTGGGGGTAGGCCAAGAAGAAACAAAGGGGTCTGGGGTGCTGAGTTATTGAAAGGAGTGGGGTGGAAGACGGGTGGAGACCAAGGCTGAGGCAGGACGCTGAGGTCCTAGCAGGGATGCAGGAGAGAGGCTGGGGCGCAGGAAAGCCCCAGAGCTGAGAGGGGTCCAGAGACTCCACTGAGCCTCTGGCTTCAAGGAGGAAGAGCCACTTCCTGGCTTGAACAATGGATGCTAGGGAAGAGGTCCAAAGAGGAGGAAGGGGTGGGACCAGCAGCTGCGGCTGGATGTCAAGGAATCCTATGTTCAGGCAGATGGGGGTTTCAGAGCCAGGCCCTGGGGCTGGGGAATTCCCAGTAGGAGGTCCCTCTCCCTTCACCAACAACAGCACCCCCCAGGAGAACCCCTGCTTCTCCTCCCACAACAAGTATAACTGCCTTGGGTACAACCAGTGTGTTCACCGCTGCTGAACCACCCAGGGTGCCTGTTAAAGCACAGATCACCAGGCTTCCCAGGGGTCCAACCATTACCAGGCTCTTCAGGTATTCTGAAGGAGATCAACCCTGGGATTTCTTTGGAAGAAATGATGCTAAAGCTGAAGCTCCAGTACTTTGGCCACCTCATGCGAAGGGTTGACTCATTGGAAAAGACTTTGATGCTGGGAGGGATTGGGGGCAGGAGCAAAAGGGACGACCGAGGATGAGATGGCTGGATGGCATCACTGACTTGATGGACGTGAGTCTGAGTGAATTCCAGGAGTTGGTGATGGACAGGGAGGCCTGGCGTGCTGCGATTCATGGAGTCGCAAAGAGTCGGACACGACTGAGCGACTGGACTGAACTCAGGTATTCTGCACAGTGGTCTAGGACTGTGCGACTGTAGCCCTCAATGAGGGCATCCTTTGCTGGCCAATCAGGGGCATCCCCAACATAAGATCTAGTAAGACTGAAGACTGGCTTTGGGTTTAAAAAAGGGGGCAGACCACCTAGCTAAAAGCACTGGGCTGTTAAAATCCCCAGGACGTGTGAGATCACAGGAAAGGGTGCTTACCTACCTTGCTCCCATATCCTCCCCACCAAACACACACATGCACACACACACACATGAATGTAGGGCACTGACCTCTTTGAAATTGTCAAAGGCAGCGAGAATGATTTCGTGACCTCCTCGTACCAAACACACAGCTGCCAGGAGCTCTAAGACAAGGGCTTTGGTCCTAAGGGGTGGAAAATAAAAATGAACACCCTCGCCCCTGCCCTGGCCACGACACAGTTCACTTACACACCTGTGTGAGTCCTTTCGAGAGAACAAAGACAGCCTCCGTGGTGAAGGAGAAGGTGTGGGCTTGGGAGAGAAGGCAGGGGAGACAAGCTGGCTCCCTTCCCTAAGCTGTGAGGGAAGCAGAGCACTGCTCCTCCAGCAGAGGGGAGGGGGCCGAATTGAGGCACTGACCTAGGCCATGGGGCCCGAGACCAGGCAGGACTTCCAGACAGGGACAAGTGGAGCCCCGATCTCCAGAGCCCTGGGCAGAGAGGGGAGGAAAGGAACTCACCTTGGATTCTTGTTGTTGAGACTGAGCGCAATCTCATTGACAGCGTGAGGGTGGGACATGACCAGGTTGAATCCATACTGCAGCAAGGAGAGAGGACAGGAGGGGAGACGGTGATGAAGGGAAGGCAGGCCCCAGCTGCAGCTGCCTGAAGGTGGCCCCACCCGCAAACTCATCCTTTACAAGCTGGTGCCTTCCTAGCTCTCCTGGTTGGGAGACCAGGTAGAAGGGGCAGAACGCCCGTGGCCAGTGCTGTTGCCTTACCTGGTAGTTCATGATGGCTCTGAGACAAAGGATACACACGTGGACATCATCCTTCTGGCTCACCAGGCGGGAGTTCTTCAGGGCCCTGCGCCCAGGGAGAGTGCTGTACCTGGGGGAGAGGGGGTTTCTGGTGAAGGGTCGGGGGCATGCAGCCTCACCCAGACAGCAGGCTGCCCCTCAGCAGCAGGAGAAAAGGGGGATGGAGGCCCTTGCACCAACAGCCCCGAGAGAGAAGGTGCAGGGGGCAGGTGCTCCACTGTTTTCACCTCCCTGGAGCAGGTCTTTGTCAGTAAATCTCTAGGACCCCAGCCTTAAAACCAGTGCCCAAACCATCATAAGCCCAGAGCTCCTCCAAACACAACAGGAGGTGTGCAGGCCTTCCTAGACCTCAGGATGGGTCCAGGAGACATCCATCTGAGCCCCCCTTCCTCCTCCTCCCAGTCACTGCATCTTCTACACGTGCCCTGGGGCCGGGGCATCTTGGCTCCTACCCCATTTCTAGGTCCTAGAAAAGACAGAGCAAACCCCAGAGGCTACAAGAGGGCTGGGGCTACCTCTGACTTTGCCCCCAGTGATGTTTCATGGGAAAAAAAGGAAGCACAAATGGTATCTGGTCATGCATGACTAGAATGATGAGCAGGGTCAGGGGCAAGACCCAACGGAGACAAGGAGAAAAGCATGGCTGAGAGAAATCATGGAAAGGGCCGCAGGGCCCAAAGGGAAGCCTCCCTCTGTGAAGGGGCTCTGAGAAACCATCCAGTCCATCCACCTGCGTCCGGGCAGGACAGCTCTTCAGCTACTGCAGACCAACGCACACACTGCAGCCTTGGAGGAAAAAAGGCCTAAAGGAAGAAGTGAGGGAAAGGTGAGCAGCAGCAGGCTGGTAGGGGCTGGTCTCCGGGCAGCTGATGGAGCAGAGGGAAACACACATGAAGGCAGGTGCTGGACCAGCCGGTGAAGACCAACGAGCTGGATGAGGACAAGCCCTGCCCAGGGGCCTGGAGGAACAGCAGAGTGAGAGTGAGGAACGGAGGGGCCCCCAGAGAGGGGGAAACGAGAGGGGAGGGCTGCAACCCCAGAGGGGGTGGGCACAGCCGAGGGGGATGTACTTACCCAGGACAGGTCGCTGGGCAGAGTCAAGGGACAGAGAGGACAGACCAGAGACAGACTGGCAGGCAGAGGGCAAGAGAGCTGAGCCTGGAAGCAAGAGTGAAGGGAGGCGCGTGAGCACTCACCGCCGTCACCCAGGACCTGCACGGATGGGGGCGAGGGTGGGAGGCAGGCGGGCAGAGCAAGAGCACACATACCGGAGCACAGACTGGCGCGCAGAGCGAGCGAGGCTGTTGGTGAAGGGGGCTGACAGGGCGCTGGGTGGCTGCAGGTCCTCGATAGACCTGCTCCAGGACCGGAGCTTGTCAAACGCACCATCGTCACCACTCTCCAGAGCCTCAAAGTCAAACCTGGAGCAGGAAAGGACACACATGCACGCACACAGGAGAAATTCAGTGCCAAGCCCCTGGCGGGCCCACCCCTGCCCGTTAGACCTTGAGGGCCACGAGAAGCAAGGGCAGCCAGAAGAAAAAGCGGAACCGGGCAGCAGAGACCCAGCCCTGGCTGGGAGAGCCCCTGGCACAGGTGTGCTGAGCAGGGCAGAGGCAGTATGGGCCATGCCCAGGAGGGGCATCTGAGGAGATGGGGATTCTGGGAGGCCAGCTGCTGCTCCCCACTGGCCAAGCAACTCCAGGAGTCACCTCCCATGGGCCTGAAGGGACTCGGGGGGCTGGTAGTCTTTCTGCACCTCCAGCCATAGATAGGACATCTCAGAGAAGCCGTGGGTCCCCTTGACAGCCCGAAGAGCAGCGGTGGGGAAATGGGCAACTGCAGGTACTACTAGGCGGCCAACAGCAGCTGCTGGAGAGCCCTCTCAATGCCCTGAGGGCACCTGGGTGGTTCTGGATTATGTTCATGAGGCAGGTCTGAGTGGAGGGGGCTGGGGGTCCTGGTGAAGCCAGAGAGGGACAGGCCTCCATGTTCAGGAGGAACTCCACAGTCCCATCCCAGCACTGAGTTTTGATGGCTGGGATCTCCATGATTCTAGAGGTTTCTAGGTTTTCCTGGCTCAGAGGCTCCTCGCGCTGCAGGTTCCCTTGGGGGAGGGCAGAGGTGTGAACTGGGGTCCTTAGTGCCTACGAGAGTTGGGACGGCTTCTTTGTCACTTTTTGCTTCTCAGACCAGCTGTCTTCTACAATCAGCAGTTTGGGAGCGTGGCCAGAGCAAAGAGGACAGCTCAAGATGATGAACCCACAGGGCGTTCTCCCTTGCAGGTCCCCTCATTGGATCTCCCCCTCTGAGAAACAAGCCCCACTCCCCTTTCCTGTCCTCTTCCCTGAAGAGGGTCACCCAGGACAGACCGAGCATTTCCAACAGGCTCCTTAAATATGCACAGCGCCAGGGTCAAAGTCACAGAGGCCAAGGCTTTCTGAAATAGGAAGCAGTATCTGCAGATGCCTGAATGTTTCCAAGAAAGGAGGAGCAGACTTCAGGATCCTGACGGTCAGATGTTTGACGGGGCTTTCAAGCGGACCTCGGAGGAGTCTCTCCAGGACAGGGAAACCACTTGCCAGTGCCCTCCCTCCATTGAAAATAGTATTCCCCACTCCAACCGCACTCTGGGACGTTCAGTGTACAAATAAGTGCCTTGACTCGAACTCTATTTGGCTTCACTCTTCTCCTCTCAACCCTTCCCAAAACACACACTCTTACCTACCCTCTGCCTGCCCTGAGTCTTTCTTTTAAAAACACAGTCAAAGGTACTGCCATGGATACTACAATACTACGGTTCCAAGGTATTTTGGTTTCAAGCAGCTGGAATTTATTTGCTTTCCAAACAAGATAGGCTTATTTGGAAAAATGATCTACATCTTTTACTATAAAAGCTCTGAATTATTTTTTTAAATCGCTTCAGCAAATATTTTTCATTTCTTTCTATAAAAAGGGTAAGTTTTTTTTTTTTTTAAGGGATAGAAGGATGATGAGGCTTGACTTCTGCCCGGATGGGAAGGGGGAGTGGGTCACTCTTGGTTTTAACAGGATGACCTGGTAAAAATGACTAAGGCCAAACCCAGGAGGGGCAATAGTTCCGAACTCTTTAGGAGGTGAGGGGGAAAACCTGCTGAGGAAGGAGAATGGCCCAGGGCAAGGACGGCAGCAAGAAAAGTGAAAGTCATGACTGGGGCGGAGTCCCTGGACTGAGGAGTTCCCCAGGATGAGGGACTTTCAGCACTTACACTGGGGAAAGTCATGTGGGGAAAGTCACGGGTAAACTGGGATGATGGTCACCCGAGGGCTCTGGTAAGTCTTGGGTACAGGTCTGCATGTGTTGGTCACGCTGTGAATGATCAACATAATCCCTCTTTCCATACATTTAGGTAATTATGGTAGCGAAAGTGAAAGTGAAGTCGCTCAGTCATGTCCGACTCTTTGCGACCCTGTAGATGGTAGCCTACCAGGCTCCTCCGTCCATGGGGTTTTCCAGGCAAGAGTACTGGAGTGGATTGCCATTTCCTTCTCCAGAGAACACCACCTTAAATAACAACAATTAACAAATAAACAGTGGCTACCACAGTACAGTCTATGTTCCAAATACTACAGACTGCTTTACACACAACATCACCTAAGGCTTACAGCAACGCTGGAACATGGATCCCCTCTCACGTAAGAGGACCTCAACAATCTTTCCAGAGGTCACGCAGATGGTAAAGGACTGAAGAGACCCACGCCAGGCTTTGCCTTGAAAGCCCTCGTTCCTTCCACTCCCCACCCCAGCCCACGTTGCCTTTTCCTCTGTGTTAACGCACTTCCAGCTGCCTCCAAACCCCCGCCTGCTTGAAAAAGGCTCCTGAATGCTTCATTTTCAGTCTGTCAAAGGTCATGCTCACTGCTTCTGGGGTGACACGGAGAAACCCCCTCACAGCTGGAGACCTAAGTGGCTTTGCGAAGACCTAACTCTCCCAAAGTAAATGAACCCGGCGGGGGTCCTCTCTCCCAAAAGCCAGGACACCTCCTTGGGCAGCTCCCAGCATGGAGTCTGGGTCTTCTGGGTTAGGGTCCTGAGCTGCCCTTCCACAACTTGCCTTCTGCTCCCCAAAACGCACCTTCTGCTCCAGGCACCTGGCACTCTTCACTGACATCAGACAGCCCCGTGGCCACCTGCCCGTGCCCACACTGTTGCCTGGGGTTCCCATTCCACCTTCACTACTGGCAGTTCCAGTCAAAGCAGAATGGGGCCGTGTCCTACCTCACTGGTCCCCCTGCCCTGGTCCCAGGTGGTACTCACATGACAGAACACTGGGCAAAAGATAGGTAATCCACCAACACGTCCAGGCCTTTGTTTTCGTCATTCAGAAACTCCCGCACCCACCTGCAGATAAAGGAAAGGTAGTGGAGGAGTCTGCTAATAAAGTGGGTTGAGAGGGGGCAGCAAAAGGTGCCTCTGAGAAACAACATCCCCTCTTGGATCCTCTGGAGCTCAGCACCAGGCTGGGAGAATTCTGAAGATCAAAGCCTGTGGCTGACCCAGCCACGGCCATGTCACCTGGCTGGACCTCCCCCAGGCAGGGGAGCCACAGATGGGGAGAGATGCAGACCTCCCAGTACCATGTCAGCCCGACCAGCCTTCAGGAGCCCCTCCTCAAGAGCCAGGGCCCCCACTCCATCATCTCCTGGGTTCCTGGTGTCAAACACGAGGCTGGGCACACCTTCCTGATGCCACATTTGTGGGAGGAACTGAGGGTTACACAGAGCATTTACTGCAGTCCTCGGACAGAGCTGAGCCTGACGGAAGCCAGCAGGTCCCCAAATTGACTGGTGGCACAGCAGGTAAAGAACTCGCCTGCCGTGCAGGAGACATAGGAGATGTGGGTTTGATCCCTGGGTCAGGAAGGTCCCCTGGAGAAGGAAATGACAACCCACCCCAGCATTCTTGCCCAGGAAATCTCCACGACAGAGGAGCCTGGCGGGCTACAGTCCACAGGGTCACAAAGAGTTGGACACAACTGAGCACCCCAACTTAACCGAAGTCTCAGTTAAAAGACAGGCAAGGAGGGGCAAAGAGAGCTCTGGAAAAGAGGCATCCGGGCCAAAGGGCTCTCCACCAAGTTCAAGGAAAGGTATTTTGGGAAGCAGTGAACAGAGGGATACGTGGGCTTTCTGTGTGTGGTCACGGGTGAGTCTGGCAGAACAGGAGAAGGATGGGGGAACAGTCAGGAACTCAAGTAACTCTGGAACGGCTGTGACCTCTAAGGGACTGAACCTGGGAGGCAGGAAGACAGACAACAGACCGGGGTACTTCTACCCTTCTGCCTTCAAGCCTTTCGAACTGAGACATCCCTGGAAGGAAAGTCAGGAGCAAGTCCCAGGATTGTTACAGGACAGGTTCACTCCTGTCCTGGGACCCCAAGAGAAAGAAAACTCTCCAGATGAAACCCTGACTCTCCTGTGCCCTCTTCACTCTGAGAGTCTGGGGTTCTTTCTAGGCCAGCTGTGCCGAACAGCCCCCCAAGGCCGCTTCTCCCCCACAGCTGGGATACCAGCGCCATGTTGGATGGCCACACCCGGGCTGCAGAGAGAGGCCGGGCCAAAGCGCCAGGCACGGCAGAGATCTGGCAGCAAGCTCTGGCGGAGGAGGCTGACTGACACCGGAGCTGCCTGAAGTTAGCTTCCTCTCTGGGGGCCGACAGGCCTCCCGTTTCCTGTCTGTCTGCTCTCCAGCTCCCCGCCCCCTTCTCATTTCCTGTCTGAGTCTCCACTGCTATTTTCGGGATCTTGACACTTTGAGGAGATGTCAAAGGGCACCTCAGCAAGGCCGTGAAACCAACACAAACCAGGGGGAGGAGGAGCTGGGGTAGCTCTGGAACCCTGCTTCCCAGCCTGTCCCGCTCCAGGCCCGAGTCCCCATCTTCCAAGGGCCTGGGGCGGATCAGGCTGCTTCGGAGGCAGGATCACCCTCTTGCTACCTTGCCCTGGGCTCCCACCGCCCTGGAGCTCCCACAGCCCTGCCTGACAGCCTGACACACTCTTCCTGCCCAGAAATCCAGGAAGCGTCCTGGCTTTCCCACGTAACTCCACCAGGGGAGCACAGTTCAAATGACAGGAGCTCCTCAAATGCCAGATGCTGAGCTGCTCCTGGGAACCAAGGACCCGGTTGGGATCTCTAGCTTGTGTGCCAGCTGCTGAGAGGCCTGGGCCTGGGAACCACGCTGCTCTGGCCTCAGAGCCTGGCCAATGGCCAGAGGGGACGGCAGCAGGTAGAGGCGGAAGGCTGGGGGGACCGTCCCACACTGCTCCACAGCCCTCTCGGGGGAAGAGCAGAGCCCCCTCCTCACGCAGCAGGACTCGGTGAGGAGGACGTGAGGGAGAAGGAAGCAGGGAGGGGTAAAGGCCCTCCGGATGACTGCAGGGTGGAGCTTGGAGCTGTCATCTGTGTCATGCTCTCACACGTGGGGCAGCTGATGGGCCACTGCAGTTTTTCCTTCCTTGAGCTTCACCAAATAAAGGTGAAGGCTGAGTTACACATTTCCTAGCTGGTCAGTTCTCAATGTGTGGCTCATGCTTCATGGATGAGGTGTGAAAGCCAGCTCTGACCACCAAGCACAGCGACTGTGCCAGCAATGGTCCCTTTCCTGTTCTCTCCCATGACTGCAGGAGGCAGCTGACTGCATTCAGGTAGCCTGCACTAGAAGCCCAGGCGGGGCGGGAGGGGAAGGCAGATGATGTCATTTGGCTCTTTCTACTCCTGCTTCTGGGGCTGGAACCTGCCCAGCAACCCCCGCCTCCACCCCAGGCTAGACTTCTCACTCCTGTGAGCTCTCAATGAGCAGGCCAGATCTGTAGTACTGCCTGCAGCTCTCTGTCACAGTGAGGTGTCCCTCACTGTCCTTTGTGTACACACACACACACACACACACACACACACACACACACGCACGCTTGCTCTCTCTCTCATCCTCTCACTTTCACTATATTTACCCTGGCTGGTTACAGTTTTACGAATCCAAGACTGTAGCTCTTTCCCTGTATCTCACACATTAGACCTGTGCCTGCTCAGCAGGTCCTGGTTCCCCACTCCTCCGGGAAAAAAAAAAAAAAGACGACTCATGTAGTTTCTAGGGGCCCCGGCAACAGGTTGACAGGACCTGGGTCTGGGATTACAGAAGACACTCAGCATCTGGTCCACCTGCTTCAGACCTTCCCTGATGTTTCAGGAAGCTGATTCTGCTCATGAACTAAAACTGTCTTATAATCAAGCAAATAGTCTTCTGGGCACCAAACAGTCCACAAACCAGGTCTCAGCAACCCAATGCAATACATTCCCCCATTCCCAGCCTTCTCTGGGCCTCCCTTGGCCCAGCCCCAGGCCACAGGCAGACTCCAGTCTCAGCTGCTGTGGGAATGTCTTCCACTCAAAGCCACAGACTGAGGACCCCAGGAGAGGCCCCAGGCTTGCCAGCAGCATCCAGTCAGCAGCTGGCAGAGCTGAGGGGGAGAAAAGCCAGAAAAGGAACAGTCTGAAGCCCTCTGGGGAACCAAAAAGCATTCAAGAGGCAGCTCTGCCCCACAGCAAGAAGATAAACAGGCAAACTCTCCTCAGTGGATGTCGGGTCCTAAGCGGCCAGGTGGAAAGGCTGTGACGGTCAAGGGTGGACTCACCCAATGTGGTTGGTTCGCAGTGAGATCTCCAGCTCTCTCAGTACTTTGGTTGACTCCTGCACTCTCCTCCTGAATTTCTGTGAATGTAGGATTCTGTCACTGATGGGGGCCCCCAAGTCAACTTTACAATACAAGCAAAAGGGGCAGAAAAGGAAAGGGAAGGCACCCAAGAGGGTGATGATGGTCCTTCCATCTGCTTCCAGCCAGCCACTCCCCCACAGCCCAGAACACAGAAGCCCAGCTCCTGCTGCTCAGAACAGTCCTGACCCACGCCACAGGGCTTGCCCCTAAACCCCACAGGACTGCAAAGGACAGCAAGATGGGGCTACCTGCTTCGCACCTCACCTTCCGAGTTACGCTGGGGTCCAAGAAGCTCTGGAGTTTCTGGATGTACGTGTGGGGAGGATTCTTCACCTGGAATCGTTCCTGTGAGGGAAACACGTGTGTGCACGCAGACACTCAGGCTTCTGAGAAGAGTGCTGAGGAAGCAGGGCGCCCACAGTGTCTGATGTGAGGGGACTCCTTAAGCTGTCACCTGGCCCTTAACATCCCCCACACCGTAAGTTCCCCTCCGTGACTTATCCTCAGGTACTTCTCTGCTGCCATCTTCTCCTTCAATGAGTAATTTTGAGTTACTGAGTAGACCCAGTAACCCTGAGTCTAAAGTAATTTTCTGTGTTAAAAATTAAGAGGTTGCTTGCAGCCAGGCCTGTCTGAGTTCAAAAACTCATGATCTGTCATCTTCAAATGTACACAGGGGAAAAAAGCAAGGCCACAGGTGTGAGTTCTTGATTCTAAGCTAACTGAAAAATCTCTCTTTTCTCTTCTGGCTCTAAACACTTTCATGTAGAAAGAGCTTCCAATCCTCACATTCTGAGATTTGGCAACAGAAGACTAGAGGACCGGGGCTTCTCATTCCTAGAGGCCTGTAAGTAATGGGGAAAAGGCTGCTATTCACCAGGTCTGGAGCAGAGTGAAAGACAAATGGCACTTTGGATTCTTCAGCCAGGCACAGACCTCACCCTGGTTGGAAAGGCAGAAACAAGCTCTGCTGGGGAAACCACCAAACTCCTCCACAGCAGACCTCACAGCTCAACAAACCTCACTGGGAAGAAATCAAGACAGTGCTCTGTGGGAGCTCAAGGGGAACTTGGGCTACCAGCCTGTGTCTGTTAGTTCAGTTCAGTCGCTCAGTCATGTCCGACTCTCTGCGACCCCATGAATCACAGCACACCAGGCCTCCCTGTCCATCACCAACTCTCGGAGTTCACTCAGACTCGCGTCCATCGAGTCAGTGATGCCATCCAGCTATCTCATCCTCTGTCGTCCCCTTCTCCCCCAATCCCTCCCAGCATCAGAGTCTTTTCCAATGAGTCAACTCTTCGCATGATTTGTGTCTGTTAGGAAAATGCTTTTAGATGAGGAAATAAGCATGGGCTGAGGCCAAGACCAGGCCAGGGTTCCTCAAGGGACCCCAGGGCTGCGGTTAATGCCCAAGGCCCTGCCGCTGTGCCCAGCCTCACTTCCGGTCCCAAACCCTGTACCTGGTCACAGATGAGGTCCCACTTCTTCTCGTTGTCGTACTGCCGCAGGAGCCGTGCCTTGTCGGGAGGCAGGTTCATGGAGCTCTACAGAGAGAACCTGAGTCAATAGGGCTGACAGGCTTCCCTCACGCCTGAACCCTCAGGTTTCACCCGACATTCCATGGCTGAATAGGAAGGCTCAGAGGGGCACGACCATCTTCCTGTTTCCCCTTCACGTTTGGTTCAGTTTGGCTGAGCAGCATTTTCCAAACCACAGGTTGTGGAATCAGTGTAGTCAGTCAAGAGTAACTTTATTTTGAATGAGAATGAAGAGATTAAAACAGAACAAGAATTTAAGGTATCAGAATTGATTGCAATTAGGAAGTATAAATAATGTTTCACAGTTTTTGTTTCATGAATGAAACACACACAATATAAGATGTGTTTCTTAACATGGGACAGGTCAGAAAAGTTTGAAAGTCACCAGTCTAAAGTGACAACATCAATCAATTTCCCCCCACAGCCTGGGAGCTGGGCAGGCTTCTTGTACCCCGACTCCGGGTGAATCCTGAGCCACCCTATACATAGCCTGTGCAGATGCTGCAACTCTAACCCTTTCCTTCACATCCAGAACACCAAGAATGAGCAGAACATCAACATGAAGATAACTGCTCAAGTTTTTAAGGAAACAGTTTACAAGATTTCAGTACTTTAATCATTTGTGCTGATTACTTATGACACAGCTCTCAATTATTTAAGACACAGTGAAGTGTCCCAGCCCCTCACTGAGACACTCTAGCTGAGAGTACAGGACAGACCAGGGGTCATTTTATTTTGTTCACTACCATCTGCTGAATGAATACAGGAACACAGGTGTAAGTGAATGAAAGCCAAGGCATCCAGGGGCAAGCCCCACCCAGACCAGCAGCCCTTCTGTCCCCTCCTTACCCCTCCCCTCCCACTCCGGTCCAGCCAAGCCCCTCCTCTAACCAGTCTAGCTGCCTTGGCTGCAGGTCACAGTAAGGCCTTCCTCTCATCTCCCTCTCCCTTACCTACTGCTCCAAGCTCAGCTCTAATTTCCAGGTAAACAAAGCGCGACCACCTGGCTTATCTCTGTTGGGCCCTTGATATCCTTGTCCCTGGGGACACAAATTGTATGTGCCCGGGGTCCTGAGGAGTCATACCAGCTCTGAGTTATTCCAAAAACAGCAAGAGTATCCTGGGAGTAGGCTCTCTGTTTTCTAAGAAATTGAAAGAAAATCCTTAAACATCATTTATTTCTGTTACATGTATCTATTTATTAGGTATTTATTTACACACACACTATTAAGCCAGTTGTATGCTCAAGGACTTTCCAGGTGGTGCTGGTGGTAAAGAACACGCCTGCCAATTCAGGAGACACCAAAGACGTGGGTTTGATCCCTGGATCGGGAAGATCCCCTGGAGGAGGGCATGGCAATCCACTCCAATATTCTGGCCTGGAGATTCCCAAGGACATTGGAGCCTGGTGAGCTATGGTCCATACGGTCACAAAGAGTTGGACGCGACTGAAGCGACTTACACACACACACACACACACACACACACACAGTCATCTAAAGGACTGATTGTACCATTAGTCATATGATCGCCAACCCCTAATAATCTCCAACCCTATGACAGGCACCAAGTGGAGAGTAAGTTGACGGTAAACCTGTGGTGAAGAGGTACCATCTGTGGGGCTTCCTCAGTGGCTCAGTGGTAGAGAATCCGCCTGCCCATGGAGGAGACACAGGTCAACGATCCCCGATCCGGGAAGATCCCATGTGCTATGGAGCAGCCAAGCCCGTGCACCCCAACTACTGAGCCTGTGCTCTAGAGCCTGGGGGCTGAGCTGCAACTCCTGAAGACTGTGTGCCCTATAGCCTGTGCTTTGCAACAAGAGAAGACACTACAATGTGAAGCCTGTGCCCTGAACCAAGGGAGTAGCCCCTGCTCGGTGCAACTAGAGAAAAGCCTGAGCGGCAACAAACATCCAGCACAGCCAAAGATAAATAAATTAAAAAACACAAACAGGTTCTGGTTCTGAGCTCTGGGCCAAGCTTCTGGCTGGAAACAGGGTCATTATGACTCGAAAAAGGAAGTGGAGTTGGGATCTCTGTTCAGTGTTTAGAAATGGAAGAATTTAGAAACCCAGAAGACAAGAAAAAAAGGGGAAGGGACCACCACATCACCCCTCTCCCCATGGTTGCTCCCGCTCTGTGAGTCTGCCTGAGCTTCCGCAGGGAAGAGGGGCTAACCGAATCCGCCCCACTGCCGATGGAGCAGGCCTGGCCGGACAGGCAAATGGAACCCCAGGTGTTCTCTCTGGGACCTCCCTGCTAAGGGCCGATCTCAGCGTGTCTGAGTGGCCAGCAGGACAGGAGCAGGAGGCCACCACAGAACAGGGACCGAAGACCAAAGGTGGCCTGGAGCAAGTTCTCCCACCTAAGCAGGGCCAGGCTGCAGCCCGCAGAGCCCGTGGGACCAGGCCTGGTTCTGGCTCTGCGCACCGCCTGAGGTGGCTTCACTGTCCTCTTGAGCCTCTCTCCCTTGTCTGAAGGCAGAAAACGGTAGTCTCCCCTGGAAGCACACGACTCGGGAGGGGGAGGAGGAGGAGGAGCGACTCGGGAGGGGGAGGGGGAGCTCGTCGGGCTGTGGCAGACATCGCATCCCGTCTACACCAACTTCCTCCCTCAGCCGCTGGGGCCTCACACTTCCCCACCAGGTGAACCACTGAGAAAACGTCTGGTCCTCTGGGGCTTCAAAGACGAAGCAGGGTCACCACCTCTGGGAACTCCAGCCTAAGAGTATGGAAGAGGAACCTCAGGGAACTGGCCAGACTTGAGATGTCCAGGAGAGAGGGATGCCAGCAAACAGAAACCAGGGGCAGGAGCGTGAAGCAGCTCTGACCACAGGCCCACGTCCTCCCGTCTAGAGCTCTGGGTGACGCTTCTGAGCAGTGAGGGTAGTTTCCTCTCCTTTGTAACTGAAGTGTGATGGGGAAGGAAGTGGGTGGGGGAATTCCCCAGCCTCCAAGACTCACAAGAAGTCAGCCATGGACTGTGGGGGGTGGGAGCCACCCATCACGGGCAGGGCCAGGGTTTGGCAGTTCTCTCCCCGCCAGGCCATGGCATCGGGGCCCCTGCTTCCAGCAGATACTGCGTGTGAGGCCAGCAGGCCTCAATGTCCTGAGGAAGGGCAGCTTCCTGAGTTCCGGGGACAGCCAGGGAGCAAACCTGCCAACCTTCCTTCCGGTTTCAGTCAGAGGTTTCTTCCTTGACATTTTCCTGCTGTGGCTCCACTGAGACCACAGGCTCTCTTGAGGCAGAAGCCGGGCTGAGTTCTTGCTAACTCCTCTCAGAGCCCCTCGCTGAAGAGAAAGGAGACTCGGCTGTTTTGGAGCAGAGGACACTGGATGTGGAACCAGCGAGCTCCAGATCGACTTGAAGCTCTTCAGAGTCATAGAACCTCAGAGAGCTCATTCACAAAACGGAGATAATCTCACCACTTCACAGGGTTTTATGAGGATTAAATGATAAATACTTTAGGTCCGAGTAAGTCTGGAACACTGTGGGTGTTCAACACACTTTCCTCCCCGCTCCTCCTAGAAACCCTGAGCGATGCTCTGACGCCCCAAGGACCTGCCCTCTCCCTGGTTGTCCTCTATTCCTGCCTCTGTCCCTCCTCCTTCCGCTCTGCTTCTCAACACTCTGAGGACAGAGCAACCCCTCACCCCTGCTTTGATCCTTCGCTGCTAAGACTAGGAGGCAGTAAAACATCACTGTCCTGGGAAGGGAGGGGGAGACTCCAGGGAGACAGGAGAAGAGGAACTCAGACTCAAAGCAACTCTGGGACGGATTCCTAAATCAGAGGGAACCAGCCAGAAGTCTAAAATAAAAACCTATAACAGGAAGAAGCAGAAAGGGGTGGATCTGATGCTTCTCCAGCAAGGCGGCTCTGGTTTACAGCCAGTTTGAGGCCAGGCCGAGCACCCTGCTCAGGGGCCAACCCCTTCCATGGGAGCAAGGGCCCAGTCCCCCCAGCGAGGCTTCCTTTCTCCCCACACGACCCTGTTGGCCCCAGAGAAGCAGAGGAGGGGGAGCTGGCTCTGGTCACAGAGGTTCCTTTCCCTTTCCTGTTCTGCACCCCCAGCCAGTTAGCCCCTCCTCGCTTCCTTCCCACCGCAGGGGAAGGGAAATGCCGGTGGGGCTGGAGTTTTCTTCAAAGCTGTGGGTCCTGTGCTGGGACTCACCCATCCTCTGCCAGTCTCCTTGGGCCAAGCCTGGGGAAAACCCAACAAACAGAGATAGGAACCACCCAAAATTCCCAGCTGCCTCTACTGGTCCTAGTCAGTCATGATAAATTTCAGGATCAGAGGCTAAAATGGCATAGCTCCTCTGAGGAGAGAGAGAGAAAGAGAGATGGCTGAAATGTTCCTGCAAAGGGGATTCTGGAGACTTAAGGAAGGGCAGGCAGGGGCTGTTCATTTTGAGCAAATATAGAATGTGAGTTGGTGGTTTTCTTAATGTTTTCCCTCTCAGAACCACCTCCCCACCGAGGCCCTTACGGCTGGCCACTTCTCCCTGGAGTGGTAGCCGCAGTCGCCATGCTCAGCCCGTGGGGCAGGGAGCCCTGGGAAGCTGAGTCTAGATCCTCCCCAGAGGGGAAATGAGGTACTGTCCCAGGCACCACATGCTATTGAGCCCTGGCCCCTGGTCACAGCTGCCAGCAAGTCCTCACGGGCATCTGCAGATCAGTCCATTATGCGGATGGCAGAGGAGAGGTGGTGAGGAGGTACGAGGTGTGGGAGTCCAGGAGACTGCTGGAGGAGCAACTGGAGTACCATATTCCCACCAGGAGCCCCTCACAAACCAACATCTCTGCCCCCAAGTCAATGGAGAAGCAGGCAACACTGGGCACAGAGGTCCACACCCAGCCGCCAAATGGACCTAGGGTTAGTAGTGGCCAGGCCTCCCCTCCACGTGTCTCTCTTGGTGGGCAGTAGGGGCAGCTGTGGCCAGCTGGGTGCTGCTCCCAAAGGGCAGGAGCCCAAGGAGGTGGGAGGCATCATTCCTGCTACCCCGGCCCCCTCAGCGGCCATAGCCAGCCCTGCCGCGGTAGCAGCTCCCAGACAATGAGAGTTATTTTCAGCCAGCGCTTTAACACAAGCCAGCTGGCCAGTGTGCAGGGCGGGAGGCCTCCTCCACCCGGCCCGCCCAGACAGCAGGCCCAGCCCGGTGCTTACGCTGCCACCGCCTCTGCGTCACTGTTTGTTTATCTCACTCTTTCAGCACAGCTTCTTCCAACTGCCCCCCAAAACTACAATATTGGCAAAAGGAAATTAAAAAAATCAGAGTGTTTGAGCAAAGGTCCAAGAGCTAAAATTAAGAAGGTCCAGATATGGGAAGCACAGCTTCCCCAGCCCTGTGACCAGTGGGTGTAGTGCAGGGAGGAAGTGGGCCGGCTCGGCAGCCAGGTCTCAACACAGCCCCCGCAGACAGGCCGAGCCAGGCTCTGCGGCCAACCTAGGAGATGAAGCTCAGGATGGCTCTCCTCACTTTCCTCCCTCCCATCCTTCTTTTCAGAGCTCAGGTTTGGAGAAGATAACATGACACAGACAGAGCCTGGAATGAGCCCGAGTCAACTGGGAAAGGCTCTGGGAGAAGTGCCCTGCGGCAGAAAGGAAATCATGAGAACAGTTCATGACACTTGGCTGGAGGAAGAGGGAGCCCTGCCCATGATGGAGTGGGGTGAACACTTGGAGTGGGGTAGAATAGAAAGGAGTGGACCGGGAGCAGTCACCTCCCTAGATGCGAGGCCTGGAGCCCTGGTGCCGCCAAATCCCACAGCCTCAACAGAGCAGCTCCCCCGCCTCCTCCCCTCCCTCCATGTGCAGCCCCAGCACAGGAGCTCACGCGTCTGACACAGCTCACCACACACACGGTTTCTTCGAGGCCTGAGCTGCCCGACTAGACTTGCGGGAAATTCACCATAGTGCCTCATGACGAGACATCGGAAAAGTGGGTGCTCCTTGACTTAAGTGTCTGTAGCGGCTTTGAGCTGACTTTCTGGTTCTGTTTGCTTGAAGCTATCACTTTGGGGACAAGCTACCAGAGAAAAGCCAGCTTTCAGAGCCCTGTCTGGAGAACGTGTTTCTGTGGTCACTGATGACTCTATAACCAGAAATGACTTGCTGAGCAGTTACGGGCCAAGTCCCTGAGCAGGCTGGAGGAAAAAGAGATGGATTTGCCAGATGTCTCAGGCTGAGCTCCGCAACTCACACCAGGGAAGTCGGGTAAAGGCGAGGTCCTGGAAGGCCGTTGTCAATCAAATGAAGAGGTGGCTTTATCCAAATACAACTGTACCCCGAGGCCTCCTCCTCACCATGGTCGACTCCCACCTTGGATCCTGAACTGGTGCAGGAAGTCAGTCAGGTCCCCAGCGCCAGCAAAGCCCCCTAGCTCTACTCTCTGCCACGCCGTCGGCCTTACACCTGACATCAGGTAACCTGGGCAGGTAACCTGGCCCTGGCTAAGGACGCCCTCTTGGCCTACTCAGTCAAGAAGCATACAATCTCGGATAGAAGAACTCTTGTTAGCTACGGGCCCCGAGCCCCAGCTTAAAAACACCACTGCCACAGCAACTTGATCTGTCTGCTGGCTCCTCAGCCCCTCCTCGCGGTTAGCCAGACCCACACACTCCCCAGTTACGCAGAATGGAAACTATTCTGCTGGGGGCCGCTGGCTTTTCCAAAGCCAAGGCATCTTGGGGCAGACTCACATTGTCCGTGTAGCCAACCAAGGTTGACCCTTCTCTTCACCATATTCTGCCTTCCCGCAGGGGGAGCCCTTAGGCAGCGCTACCTCAGAGAGGACACAACATTTCTGGGGTTACACCCCACAAAAGACATTTTCCTCTCTCTCCTCGGACCACAGGCCATTACTCACTAGGACCCAAGTGTGCCCCTCCCAGGGTCTCTCATCCATACCTTTTCTCCCCCTCCCATGGCCACCATCAGACAGGCCCTAGTACACGCCTGACCTTCTGGGATAAACTTCTAGCTGGCATCCCTGCTTCCAGCCTGCATGTGGATGGAATTTCCAAACTTCCTAGCACGTAAGATAAATTATGCTTCTTTTCAGTTCAGAAATCTCTGACTCCTTACCATTTACACAAAAAAGCCTAAACTCCTTGGCTGACTGTTCTCAGCATCTTAGATAAGAGCGAGCTTCAGAGCTAAGACTTTTTCCAGGTTGGCCGCAGCATCTCTAACCAGCTCATTGTCTCCTGGGTTCTCTAGGAGCAGCTACTCTAGTCATAGGATTCACTTGTAACTTACGTTTCCGCAGTCTTCTGAATCCCTGCCTATTACCACTGGACTCGAAATCCAACTCTGTGACTACCCGACATAGCTCAGTCCCTCTTCTGAGCTCCAAAGCATAATTATATGTGAAGAATGATAAGGCGGAGACCTGCTTGTTATCCCCAGCCTCTTCTCACCTTCCTTATTAATGAACCTCCAATGCTTAGCTGAGCACTTAGCAAACCAGAGTTAATACATTTCTATAAACAACAAGGTCCTACTGAATAGCACAGGGAACTAAATTCAATAAAGAATATAAAAAGAACGTATATATGTGTATAACTGAGTCACTCTGCTGTACAGCAGAGATTAACACATTGTAAATCAACTTCAGAAAAAAAAATTTTTTTGTAATACAAAGAATTAATATATTTCTCATCTTTCCTAGCATTCAGATGTGGCTATGTGACCATGTGGTTTGTGAACAGAAGTAGTGAGTATAACTTCTGAGCAGTATCATTAAAGGGAGAGAGTATACCTTTTTTTCTCCTTTCTGCTTCCAGCTGCCTGGAATGCAGAGACAATAACTGGAACTTCAGCAGCTATTCTGGAAAATGAGGTGACCTTAGAAATGAAATCCAGATGAGTGAAGCAAAGAGAAAGAAAATACCTGGTCACTGATACTGTGGATCTCAACACAAATTGAATGAGGTCATACAGTGCATTTTCATGTGTGTGTTTCCTTTATTTCAACTAGAATACAGCTACTGGAGGGGAGGGGTCATGCCTTATCCTTCTCTGAATCATGCGCAGGTGCTTAATAAATAACTGATTGATCCTGCTACTACCGCATCCATCACCAAGTCCTTTGTTCAGTCCCTGGTTATTTTTGGAGGGGATTATCCAACTTCTCACAATTGTCCTTGCTATTTCTGGTCTTATAATCTGCATTATGAGCTACAGCCCAAATCACTTTCCTTATATGTTGCTTCTCCCGCAGCAAATTCCCACTTCTCATTGGGTTTCAACTCTGTCTTTCAGTTCATGTTATAAGTCTAAGACAGTCCCCTGACTGACTGTCTAACCAGACGCATCTTAAAGTCTGCTAGACCACAAGCTCCTGAGCACAGGCCATCATCATCACCAGCTTGTTGATCACTGCAGTAGGTGCTCAATAAAGATTGAGCAAATTGAATTTCCCCAGACATATACTCTTTATTCATTCCCTAAGATTTCTCCTCCATCATCCTCAGAGATCATCTCCTTCCCAGCTGCCAGCCATGCCCCTCATCCAGTTCACAACAGGAGAAATTCCACCTTCTCTAGCAAATCTGTCATAAGTAAGAGTGGGAAGGTTTACACTCTCCCCTAAAAGTGTCTCCACACATTCCCTAATGCTTTTAGCATGTGTTCATGGAGTTGTGATGCACAGCTAATGTCTCTTCACTTTTTCTTGGGCGTTCAATAAATATCACAAATCTCAAAGAGTGGCTAAACCACAGAATGAGGAGCTACACTGCCCTAGTATGAATTTTGGTTCCACCACTTACTAGTGTGGCCTTGGAAGAGTTATTTAATTTCTATGAGCCTCAGTTTCCTCATCTGTAAAATGGAGGTACAAATAGTACCTACTTCTTAAGGTTGGTATGACAATTAAATAAGTTAGTATACATAAAGCATTTAAATCAGAACTAGGTAATAAATGTTACACATAAAGTTAGCTGTGTTCTTCTTGGTTTTTTGTTTGTTTTTGGCTTGGATTTCTTATTCAACAATTAGCAGAAAATAACTATATGCCAGTCACTAAGCTAGGAGCTGGAAATATAAAAATAAATAAGGTAGGATCCCTACATTCAGAAAGTTTATATCCAGAGGGCAAGGTAGATCAGCAAGCCAGGGACGGGTACACACCGTACTGCCGTCAAACAGCAGCATGTGGCACCGTGGGATCCCAGGGAGGCAACGGAACAGAGCAGTCAAGTAAGGCTTCCTGGAAGAAACGCTATAGGATTTACTCTGAAAACATCAAGCAGGAAGAAGTTAGGCAAAAGCAATGAAGCAGGGGAAGATGGTGATATTCTAGGCAAGGACATGGCATTTGCAAGTACACAGAAGTACAAAACACCATAAAAAGTCCAGGAGTCTCCAAGTGATCTGCAATAACGGAACAAAAGCATATTTGAGGAAATTACAGCAGGCAGGGAATGGCCAGATGACACAGGTCCCAGGAACTAAGGTAAATCACTGGGCATGACTAGGATACTAATGACACTACTATTAAAATGAAAAACGGAATAATGACAAAAGCCGAGAACATTTATTGACAAAACTGAAATAAGAACTCTATATAAATTATTTCATTTAATTCTTACAACTAGCCTATGGAGTTAGGACCAAAATCATTCCTATTTTACAAGTGAGGAAAAAAAACCTCGGAAAGGCAGGCCAAGGAACTTTCCCAAGGTCACACAGCTAGTACATGATGGAGTTGGGATTTGAACCCAGGTTTGACCCTGACTTTGTATTCTCACACAATGCCTCCTCTGAGGCAACCAATTGTTTTAGCCTTTCTCTGAACCTTTTCAGATTGTATGCACCCTTCAGGATTAATATGATCAAGGTGCCTCATGAAGCCCCCTTCAAACAACCCAGACCTCTGCACACTCCGTGCCTTGAACTTCTGCAGGGCTACTGCCCTCGCTTCCCATCCACAATTACACTCCATCATCCCTTTAGTGTCTTCGAGGCACCATACACTGTGCCAACTGGAAGTCTTGTTTTGTCTGGCAATAACTCTTATATGTTTACCCAAAAAAGGAAAAAGTATGGCTTATAAATATCTACTTTGGTCTGAGCTCTATGCTAGATCTTTTAATTGTAAGATTTCATGAAAAAAAAAATTTCACTCCCATATTACTACTCATCTTTCACATTCTGTATTATTTCTTGAACTAGACTGTAAGCTTCCTGAGGGCATGGACTTTTCCTTGATCTCACATGTTCCTAGACAATCTGACATACAGAAGAAGCCCAATAGGTGTTGTGAGTTGCCCACGTGGCCGGCTGGGGACAGCACTCCGCCCCACCCAGTACCACTGGGTCTGGATTTCCAGGAGTCTCGTTATAAATCCAGGAGCTTATCATCAAGTCATAAAACCTAATGAATCCCTTCCTACATCCAGACTACACGTGGGAGAGGCATGGCTCCTGCCTTATGGAAGGACAAACTGAGGCCCAGCACCAGTCATATCAGCTGGGGAGAGACACTACGAGTCTTTGATCCCCCCTGGCTTTTTCAGTTGCTCTCAAATGGGGGTCCGTCTCAGTGCCTCGGGACACCTCGCCTCTTTGGGGAGGAAACATAAAGACCCCAGTCTGCTCTTGATCTACAACCCACCTTCCCAACATTGTCCCTCCCTCATACTTGTTAAGGCCAGAGCTTGACACAGGGGTCATGACTGCCCACACCCCCTACCCCATTTTTGAGTGTCCCAGCTTTTTTGTATCTCATTTGATCTTCCAGCCAGAAAAAAAAAAAACACCTGTTTAGAGGCAGCCTCCTAAGAGTTCCCACCCCTTGACCCAGAGAGACTCTGAATCTTGTCTGCTTCTCTCGACGTCTGGCATTCTAGGTGTCATAATCACTCAGGGCCACAGATGGGGAGGAAAACATTACTGAGCGTCTGTTACATGCCAGGCACTTTGTCACTGCTCTCAGTAACCCGTGGAGGTTACGTGGTGTTCTGCCTGTTTAACTGGTGAGAGAATTAAGAATCTGAGACCAACTGCCTTGAAGTCATACTGAATGAGGCAGAACCGAGATTCACACCCAGATATGTGGCCTCCAACAGAACTTTTGACAGGACATGCCTTTTTCTGCCATATCTTGCCATCTCCTTTCAAAGAAATCAAATCTCCATTTCTAACTTGGAAAGGCCCACCTGGATTTGTGTGACTTTGGTTGATCATTAAACAGTGCTTCCCTGTCCAGCAAGACTGGATGAAACTAGCTGAACGAGGTATGTGTGCCGGACACCTGAAGTTCAAGGCTTCTGTCTCACAGGAAGAGGGACACCATGCAGAGCAGAAAGCCATGGGGACTCCCTCTAGGATACCACCAGTGACAATTCCTTCATATCTGAATGGCATTTTAAACATTCAGAGCCATCTATAAATAACGGCATGGGCTTCGGAACAGGGAGAACCTAGATTTGAGTCCTGGTACTTTTCATGAGACAGTGGGAAGGTTACTAGACTTCTCTGAACTTCAGTTTCTTCATCTATAAAATGTGAATCACAATCTCTACCTCCTACAAGAATTCAGTGAAGGGATGAATGAACGGAAAGTATTTTGCATGTGGCCTGGCCCAGGAGAAGGGCTCTATAAATGGTAACTGGGATGAGCAACTCCAGGAGTTGCAGGTGATTCAAAGACAGCTTCTAAGCCCATACATAAAACATAATTTCACAGTACTTTAAAATACACAAAAGACAGAGTCTATACATGCAGCTGAACAATACAGGTTAAATATATTTACTTACATGTTTACTGATTTTCTAGGTTAGAGCAGGTGCACACGCACCCCTTTGAAAGACTGAAAATACCAATGGCCACCCAGAGGATTCATAGGAAAGCTGGGACCAGAGTTTGGGGAGAAAGAATTGAGTCACTGACTGACTAAGGTGCTCTGCTGAGTGATCTTTTGAATGAGATTTTTCAAAGAAAGTTGTTTTTAGCGTTCCACCTTATCTCAAGTCCCTCACTTCCCCATTGTCTCCTGACTTCCTCAGGTTAAACCTGTGGTCTGCAAAGCTGAGGTTTGATTAACCACAAATCTCTGTTTTCGGTCCCCTCAGCTAACTACTTTTCTCCACAACTTTGTTTCTCCACTTGTGACTTTGCAGAAGTCCCTGGAGTTGTCCCTCCCAGACACACTAAATGGCTGTGCTGTCTATGGGAATATAGAGAGAGGCATGAGAATGTTTAAGCCCCAAATTTTATTTGACCCATAGACACCGTGCACGCTGAGTCGCTTCAGTTGTGTTCGACTCTGTGCACCCGCATGGACTGTAGCCCGCCAGGCTCCTCTGTCCATGGGATTCTCCAGGCAAGAATACTGGAGTGGGTTGCCGTGCCCTCCTCCAGGGGATCTTCCCAACTCAGGAATCAAACCCGCAACCCACATGTCTTATTATGTCTCCTGCATTGGCAGGAGGGTTCTTTACCACTAGTACCACCTGGGAAGACACCAATGACTCTCTCAAATATGCATTTCTATCTCAAGCTAGAAATCTGAGTGCCATCCGGAATTCCTCCTTTCCTGCTTATCTCCACCTTTCCAATATCAAATTTGATCCATCGAGCTCCCTAAATTTAACCTTTTAAACTATTTGCTGAGTCTCTACCACGCAAACCAGCCCTAGTTCGGGCTGCCACCAGCATCACCACACTGTCAGGCATCCACTTGGCTGTTGACCTCCAACTGATTCCCCTCCCATGGCTGCCACACTGACACCTCAAAACCTGACCGTGCCACCCTCCTACCAAAAGCACGACATGCGGTTCATCCGCTGTGCTGTGCTTAGTTGCTCAGTTGTGACCGACTCTTTGCAACCCCATGGACTGTAGCCTGCCAGGCTCCTCTGTCCATGAGATTCTCCCATCAAGAGTACCAGAGTGGGTTGCCATGTCCTCCTCCAGAGGATCTTCCCAACCCAGGGATTGAACCCAAGTCTCCTGCATTGCAGGCAAATCCTTTATTGTCTGAGACACCAGGGAAGCCCATCCACAGAACAGTCAAAGTCCTTTCACCACTGTCTGCCTTACACACCTTTTTCTCCAAAAGCCCCAAGCAGCTCCAGAAGGATTCTCTGAGCACATTACGCTCTGTCTCGCCTGGACGCTGCCCCTCTACCCGGAATGCTTTCTCCTCCACACTTCTCTCCAGCTCCTAATTATCCTTTTAGCCAGCAGAGATTTCCTCCTATAGGCAGCATTCCCCAAGCCCTGTTCTGCGCTGCCCAGCTGCTCCTGCCTTTCTACACAGTCGCATTTCCCAAGCTGAAGTCTGCAATTAGATGTTAATGTGTTTGTCTTCCCCTTCAGACTGAACTCCTGGGGGCAGACACTGGCTCGGTCATCTTTATTTCTCTGGCACTTAACACAATCCTAAGTGCTTAGTAAATGCTTGCTGAGTGAATGAACACCACACTGCACTCAGGAGGCTCTGAGCACTGGTATAGCATTCCTCTCCCTTCTTCGTCTCCACGCAAGGAAGATGACACCTTCAAAGCCTCAGAAGCCCTCCAGAGTACTGAGTGACTCTTTACCTAGCCGTGGCGGGATAAGGCCGGAGTAGCCTGTCTGCCCTCTTGCCTCTGAGACAATCAGAAGCAGCCAGCAGTGTTTTATAACACTGTGACACCACCTGACATTTCCCTACAGTCATCCATAGGCAACAAATACTAGATGGTTTCTTTACAATTCCTGGAGGGAATCAACCGAGAAGCCTAATGCCACCAGACACTGTCTAGCCGTCGACCCTTCAACTCCTGACGTTTTGCTCCCAATTTTAACAAGGGTATTCTGGGGAAATGACAGATAAATGCTTTGGGAGCTCACCAGGACCTGCTGCCCCATAAATGCAGAAGAGACTCTTAATCCCTTACTCACCCACGATGCCAGCAGTAATTAGGCAAGCCCAAAGGGAGCGATTTATAGCTGCTACTGGACCATCAATCTGGAACTCATGCCAGATGCATCAGAAAATAATCTGCAAACGTGAGCACTTTACAAGGGATTTACCAAGTGCCCTGACTGCCAAGGGGCTGAGGATAATGAGTGTTTGTGTGATGCTGATTCTGCTGAGCAGCAAGTGAAAACAAAATAACCACAACCATAAACCAGAAATCTGTCCAAAGGGGCCTAAGCATACTCTGGACACAGAAGATTCAAACAAAGATGCTCTTTCCCACTTAGCTATCTCTCATCCATCTGTTCTAGAACATTATCTGGGCATCATTCTGAGGCAGGTTTTGAGAAGAAAGGGAGTCTGTGACCCCTTCAGTCTGCAAATGAGCCACCATCATCCCAGAGTTCAGTACAGTCCCAGGAGCACAGGTCTGGACCTCAGTAGGCCTAGGCTGGTTATTCTAGCCTTGGTAAATGCCTTCAAGCCTCTTCAAGTTCCTTCCATGGCTACACTAGAGATGAAAGGTGCTAAAGGACAGGCCAAGGGCTACATTGGTTCCTAGAGGTCCTAAGGCCTGTGGAGAGGTCAACAACATCAAGAAGGAAAGCAACATCAAGAAGGAAAGCAACAACATCAAGAAGGAAAGCAAGGTGATTAATGCGTGGTATGCAATTCAGTGATTTTACAACTTTGAGGCACATAGAACCAGCCTCTTAACCATCAACAACAATCCGTATTTCTCAATAAATACCAGATCCCTGACTTGAGGGCTTCCCAGGTGTTGCTAGTGGTAAAGAACCCACTTGCCAAACCAGGAGACATAAAAGACACTGGTTTGACCCCTGGGTCGGGATGATCCCTGGAGAAGGGCGACAACAACCCATTCTAGTATTCTTGCCTGGAGAAGCCCATGGAGGAGCCTGGTGGGCTACAGTCCATGGGGTTGCGAAGAGTCGGACACAACTGAAGCGATTTAGCAGCCCTGACTTGAAGAGGTTGGTGGACTGAGAATAATATTTCTACTTAAAATGTACTGAGCACCCACCACGCCAGACACTGCCCTGGACCCTTAAATGTTATTTAAGTCTCCTAAAATCCCTAGAAGCCAAGTACTCTTATCCTGATTAGACAAACACAGAAACTGAGGCTCAAGGAAGTTACAGCACTGGCCCAAGGTCATGGAGCTAATAAATGGCAGAGCTGGGATTCAATTCCAAATCCGTGGAGCCCCAGGGTCCTGAAAAAAGGCCTGGCTGGGCAGCATTCCCAGGCTGAAGGAACCCCAACACCGCTTATAGCTTTCCAGGCCAGACTCCTTAGCCCTCCTCTAGCCAAGAACACACAATGACTTCAGGAAATCTTAAGAGAATCAGGCTTGAGGAGCCCTGAAAAGACAAGTATCTATTTACGGTTAATCAGCACCCTGCCCGGCCCTGCAGACAGTTCTGACAAGTGGAGCCAGGAAGAGGCAACCACAGGCTCTGACTGGGCCCACCTGGGGCTAGGAACCAGCCAAGCCCCTGGATGGGCAGCGTGGACTGGACCCTGCCCAGACGGGCTGTGCTGCCCAGGGACCCCCCTGCCCTGGGGGCCTCGCAGGAGCTGGGATCCAGAGTCCACAGAGAGTTGTCTTCACTATTTCACTTTTCTCTTGTACTTCAACTCCCCAAACTGCCACTTTGCTAAAATATTGCTGCTCTTCCTCTCTACCCCTTTAGCTTCTTTTTCTTCATGGCACTTGTGCCTACTCAGCATTCCATACAGACCTGTGTATGTGTTGATCACTGCCCCCACCAACAATATGACATCCATGGGCCAAGTCCCTCTGTCTCTTCTTCACTGTGGGACCCCTAATGTCTAAAATGCTAACACTCAATACATTTGTGTTGAGTGAATAAATGAATGGTCACACAATCAGACATTTAAAAATTCTACTTTTGGAACTTCCATAGTAGTCCAGTGGCTAAGAATCTGCCTTCCAATGCAGGGACACGGGTTTGATCCCTGGTTGGAGAACTAAGACCCCACATGCCACAGGGAAACAAAGCCACAAGAGTCCATGTGCCTCTCACATGTCACAACTAAGGCCAGGTGCAGCTAAATAAATTTTTTTTTAAATGTATCACTTATTAAAATGAAAAAATACGTGCCTCCCACTGGATTATTTGAGAGGCAACTGAATAATGCCAGCCTCCCAGGAAGCCCCATCAAGCCTGTTGTTGGACCCTAACATCCCTTGCAAATATCTCCCTAAACCTCACCCCACCAGGCCCACAAACCCTAACTCACCCAGAGCAGGTACTCCAGGGAGAAAATGGAGCAGTGCCTAGGGAGGAGACACATTTCTCTTCCAGTTAAACACAGCCCAGGAGCTCTGCAAATTAAAAGCTCCCTCTTTACTGAATCCACTCAGCTTTAGTTATAGGTCGCACTTTTTATTTTTGTAACCAGCCAACCCACCAAATTATAGGCTCAGGCCATGGGCAGGCACGCCAAACACTGGGGCCAGCCTAGCAGAGGCACTGCCCTTTCTGGCCTGAGGTGGATATAGGAAAGAGGGCTGGACACCAGTCAAACCTGACAGAGCAGAGGGCTCGATCACCCTGCTGGGCAGAGCTGACTGAGGAGCCTGGTCTCACTCAGGCCAACAGGCTGCCCGGAGGAAAGCCAGATTCCGGGACTCTCCACACAGCAGCGACAGTGAACTCTTCACACTATACAACACATCGGGTCACTCCCCAAACTCCTTATCAAGGCTGATAAGTTTCCATGACCTGAGCCCTGGTCACCTTTCTTCTACAATCCCTGACGTCTCTTTAGCATCCTTGTTGACCAATCTGGCATTCCTTCAGTTCCTCGGATGTGCAAAGTTCTTTCCCATCCCAAGGTTTACTCTCTTTTCTTAGAAAACCTACCACTCAGATCTTTATATATGGCTGTGAAGATGAATGGGGGCGGGAGTAGTAGGCAGGTGGGGCTGGGTCTGCAAGACTGGAGTAGAGAGACCCCTAAGGAGTCTACTACAGCAGACCAGGCAAGAGATGAGGACCAGCTACGGCGGTGGTGGTACACAGAGAGAAGGCAAGAAGAGCAGCAGCCAAGAGTGAGCCCCAGGTGTCCAGCCTGGGTGACTAGCTGGGAGAGGGTGCCATCCCACTGCCCCCCACCCTAATACAGTGTACAAGAAAACGCTAGCAAGCAGAAAGGAGAACACATGCACTGGACACTATGTAATGAGTAGTATGAAATGAACACCTAACATAACAAGGTATTGTTAATTATATAAATTATTTAGTACACGACCACATTCCACTTTAAAGGAAGGCAAGATAAGTTTGGCAAACGCCAAGAATTACCCCTAAACTTGGTGACTAGAAATAGAATCATCTATATTTTTTGAAAGTGAAAGTGTTCATTGTTCAGCTGTGTCCGATTCTTTGTGACCCCACAGGCTGTATGTAGCCCGCCAGGCTCCTCTGTCCAAGGAATTCTCCACTGGAGTGGGTTGTCATTTCCTCCTCCAGGGGATCTTCCTGACCCAGGGATTGAACCTGGGTAACTTGCATTGCAGGCAGATTCTTTACCATCTAAGCCATCAGGGAAGCCCTTCAATTCAGTTCAGTTCAGTTGCTCAGTCGTATCCGACTCTTTGTGACCCCATGAATCGCAGCACGCCAGGCCTCCCTGTCCATCACTAACTCCCAGAGTTCACTCAAACTCACGACCATCACATCCATGGCATCAAGTGATGCCATCCAGCCATCTCATCTTCTGTCATCCCCTTTTCCTCCTGCCCTCAATCCCTCCCAGCATCAGAGTCTTTTCCAATGAGTCAACTCTTCTCATGAGGTGGCCAAAGTACTGGAGTTTCAGCTTTAGCATCAGTCCTTCCAAAGAACACCCAGGACTGATCTCCTTTAGAATGGACTGGCTGGATCTCCCTGCAGTCCAAGGGCCTCTCAAGAGTCTTCTCCAAAACCACAGTTCAAAAGCATGAATTTTTCGGCGCTCAGCTTTCTTGACAGTCTAACTCTCACAGCCCTTAGACTTCTGCAATTCAGGGGTGACATTTGGGATCATTTTCCATCCAGTTTTACTTAAATCAAATTATTAGAATTCTCTAACCTGTAAGGACTGAGCGGGTTTTTTTGTTTTCTTGTATATTTCAATCATTCATTGTTACAAGCAAGACCATGAATGGCCAGGAACCACTTATCAACGAATCTCTATTCCCCTCTGAAACTCTGGGCAGGAAGGCCCCCAGAGCCTTTTCTAACAATCAGGCGCTCTTCAGACCAAACTCTCTGTGAACTGGCCAACTGTTCTGATCCAAGCTCATGTCTGTGTCTAGAACTAGGATCTTCTACCCTGACAGGTGGGTCTCCTGGCTGCCCTTCATAGATCTGGCTCATTCCTCCTCTTTATTCCCCTCCCATTCTGCTCTAGCCTTCCGCTTCCTCTCTCCTAATCCACACCTGTCCCCTTTAAGACCTGACTTCAAGTCCACATCCTTCTGAGAGCACTGCCTGATTAGCAATCCTAGGCCATGCTAATCCTTCCCTAACCCTCTAGTCCTTCTGTGCTTGGAGCTATGTGGCCCCTCATCACCTCATGATCTCATTTGGTCTTCTCAAAACACATGTGACTAAGCAAGACAAATAGTCACCCCACGTTGTGGATAAAATAACTGAGGCATACAGAGAACCTCACAGATAACCTGAGGACATGCACTTGTTTTAATTCTCTAGTCATTCAAAGTACAGTTCTAAATGCATATTTTGTCTTTCTATTTTTTGTCTTCTATTTTTTGGTATTCTCCAAAGCACTCAAGAAAGTGTTATACAGCAGACACCTAAGACCTATTTTCTTAGTAAAGCAAGAAAGGAAGGAAAATTAGATGAACGTAGAAAGTCTCTCATAGATTCCAAGGCTGCCTCTGGCCTTCATTTAGAGGAGCGTGTTGGTTACATTCTCTACAAACAACCTGTTCTTTGCCTTCCAAGGACACATGATTTGTAATTAAGTACTTATTCATTTAATATCTGCATTCCCATAAACTCCATGAAGGCAGAGGCGATATTTGTTTTTCACCACTGTATACCCAGTGGTATCACTGGCACAGAGTAAATGAAGAAGGAAACATTTGTTGGACAGTGAATGTCCTATGGGATAGCTGGGATTCAAACCCAAGCATGGCTGGGATTCTGAAGCACAGACCTTCCCACCACACCTCTCAGCAAAAGATGACTTGTCCTACTTCCCCTGATTTCTGCCGTAATGTACACAATCCCCACCAAAACAATATTGAAGGTGAGGGAGGTGCTGACCCCAGAAAGAGAAGGAGATTGTGGTTAAGGATGTGGGTTTTGGAGTCAAACTGCTTGGATTCAAATTCTGACTTCACCACCTACCAGCTGTGTGAACCTAGGTGAGATATTTAGCCTTCTTGGATCTCCATTTCCTCATCTATAAAATGGAGATAATAACTACTTCATAAAGTTGTGGAGATTAAGTGAGATAATGTGTATAAAGTGTCTGCCAGGTGACCAGCCTACCATTAGCACACAACAAACATTAGCTGTGAAAATGATGAGCTATTCGTGTTTCTGGGAGACTAGAATCTAGAGAACATAGTTTCCTAAGTCAGTTCCCAGCTGTTGAACTGACTTAACTTTGAGAAGCTTAGCTGCAGTGAAGCCCAGAGCTCATGTTTATTCTCTTTGCTAACTTCATCTGCTAAAGCTCTGCTGAGGCTGGAGGTACAGCTTTCAATAGCCTAGAAATGAAAGAGGCTAAAAATACACAACCTGCCGGTGTCTGGCGGACTGAGATTGTGCCTAGATTTATGAATTTAAAATATAGCCTCAGGGCATAAGGGCATCTCTTAGGATTCTTCCTACTATGAAAACTAGTGTCAAGCTCAGTACAGAGCAGGGAATGACCCCAGTGGTGTCCTTTCTCCCTCCTGCTCTCTTCTTTTGGATCAGTGCAGAGTGAGAGATAGGAGCTTTCTTTTTTGCAGCAAAAGTTGAATCTTCCTCCCCTATTTTTATTCCTCTTTCTCCCTTAAAGGAGGAACAAATATGTGGATATGTGTAGCTTAAAAAATTAATCAACTCAAAAGCTTATAGAATAAAAAAGGAATCACTGTTTGGTCCCCAACTCTATCCATCCCCCTCCACAGGTAACCACAGGAACCCACAGCTTGGTACTGATTGTTCCAGGCCTTTTTTTCTATATATTTACATACACACATGTTGCTTTATAAAGCATTATATATAGTCTTCTTTTAATTCCCCTTTTAGACTATTGTATTTACACACACACAAATATCTTGGAGATTCCCATCAGCCACAACCATTTATTGAGGGCCTACCCAGTCCCAGGTATTGGGGTGGACAGTGATAAGCATACAGAAAGTCTCTACCCTCATGGAATCAACAGTCTGGGGAGACAGATAATAAACAATTAAACAAAGAATTTTAAAATAGAAAATGATACAAAAGAAGTTAATAGGATGCTAAGATAGAGAATAATAAGGAAGAGAGGCCTCTCTGAGAGGTGATATTATAAAAACTGAGCCCTGAAGCGTAAACTAGATTGAACCATCTGAAAATCCAAGGACAAGACATTCCTGGAGAGGAAACAGCTTGTGCAAAGGCCCTGAGACAAGGAAGGAACTTGTCCTAACTCAAGGAAGGCTAATGTGGAGGCTAGCAATCGGGAAGGCGAGTAAGGTTAAGGAACTCAGCAGGAGCCAAAATAATGCACTCTTAAGGGCCAAAGCCAGGAGTCTGCTGTTTTTTCCTTCAAGAAGGAAACCATTAAAAAAGATTTCTAGGCAGGAAATGATGCTATTTGACTTACAGTTCAAATTTGGCTGCTTTGTGGAAAATGGATGTGAGGATGGAGAAAGGGACAGTGGAAGAAATCAGGAGGCCAATTTGTTGGATGTAATACAAGTCAGAGTTGATACTGGCTTGGACTGAGGCAGTAGAGATAGAATGGTAGATCTGAGACATATTTTCGGAGATGGAACTGGCAGGGTAATAGACGGTATGGAGAAAGCAGAAGGAAAAACGAAGGATAACTCCCAGTATTTGCCTGAAGCAACCAGATGAACGGTAAAGGAATAGATATGGACAGGAAATGGACAATCAGGTTTCTCCCAGATGTTTACTGTAAACAATGCTGTCCTGAGGATCTTTTCCGTGCACCTTCATGCACATGCATAAACAATTCTGTAAGACAGCTTCCTAGATATGAGATGACCAAGTTAAAGGGCATGCACATATGAAACCAGCAGACCCTACAAAATATCTTCTAAAATGTCTGTACCAAATTACACTACCCCTAACGGTGCATTAATGTACTATTAGTGACAATCATGTCGTTGTGTTAGTCACTCAGTTGTGTCTGACTCTTTGCGACCCCATGAACTGTAGCCCGCCAGGCTCCTCTGTCCATGGAATTCTCCAGGCAAGAATATGGAAGTGGGCAGCCGTTCCTTTTTCTAGGGGATCTTCCCGACCCAGGGATCAAACCTGGGTCTCCTGTGTTGCAGGCAGATTCTTTACCATTTGAACCATCAGGGGAGCCCAATGACAACCACAGATGCTGTCAGTCTTTAAAATTTTGCCCTGATGATTAGTATACCAGTGTATCATTGACATGTTCATTTCTTTGATTTCTAATGAGATTAATTTTTTTAACTTTTAATTGTATAACTAACACATAAATACATTCTCCTTGTAAGAAGTGAAGTGAAGTCGCTCAGTCGTGTCCGACTCTTTGCGACCCCGTGGACTGTAGCCTACCAGGCTCCTCTGTCCATGGGATTTTCCAGGCAATAGTCCTGGAGTGGATTGCCATTTCCTTCTCCAGGGGATTTTCCCAACCCAGGGATCGAACCCGGGTCTCCCGCATTGTAGACAGACGCTTTACCGTCTGAGTGTAAGAAATGTCAACATAATATATAAACCTAAATTCCCTTTGACTTTCCTGTTCTTACTATTATGATTCCTTCCCTGCATTTCACAGGTATTCATTATTTGTATTCTTCCAGAAAAATTTTCTCTGTTCTTTAAAATCTGTATGAGCATCTTTTAGAAGCTGTATTTCTATCAAATCCTTTTAGCATGAACAAAAATATCTAAACAAAAATTTTTACTTAAGCCTTCTCTAAGTGACATTTAAGCTGAGACCTTCTCCAGGTCAGTTAACTCCTCTGAGTCCTGGTTTCATCACCTCTACAACAGACATAAAATAACTGCCACATCTAATGAGATAATTCGTGTAAAAGTATGTGGCATATACCCAACAAATGTTGAATTATTTCCTTAAGCAATACGAGTTAAGTCTAGGCATTTGGTGGAGCAGAAACCGAGCCACTCCTATAAGGATGAAATGGGAGACTCCACCCAGAAAAGTCATTCTTAACGCTGTCCTGAAAAAAAAATTTTTTTTTTTCATAATAAATAAAGCCCTCCAAAGATCTGAATTTTTCTTCACAAAATTTTGGTATGAAATATTCTGAGTAGTCAATAAAAGCAAAGGTCTTTTTTGTTTTTCTTGGTAAGGTAGAAAGCAAAAGGAAGTAAATGCTAGAAACTGTATGTCAAAAATCCCCTTTAAGGCATGCCCAGGGAAGCCACAACCGCCTGGATTTCCCCAGAGACCTTAGGCCTGTGGGAGAGAGCTGCAGTTTGGGCAGGTAATACCTCCAAACATAGGGAGATGACCTAACCTTAGGGCCTCACTGCAAGGATGCCCCTGGTTCCCCTGGCTTGTCAAAGTACATCCTGCCATCCCTACCTGGATGTTCCTGGAGGTTGAAGGTCTGGCTCAAAGGGGCAGACCTCACCACAGAGTATCCCTAGTCAAAGTTAAGATCTCCAGGGACCAGAATATCTCCCTCTGAATGGCAGTCAACCACGTTTCAACACGCTCTCTTTTTGGATCTACTAACACAGGCATCCTTTTATCTGAACTGATAAATGACTCCCTTCCTCTTATAAAAATACTGAGTACTGTCTGTATGAAGGAGCTCCTACAGTGGCTTCTCCTCGTCTCCCTTCCTATTCCTCTAGGCTCAAAGCCAGGGGTTCCCTAGCAGACCCAAGAATGGGTTTAAAACCCTAAAGGGCTGTGTGCATGACTAGAATCAGGAGTCACAAATTTAAGCGGATTTTCAAAAGGGTCCTTTACTCAAAAGATCCAGAAACACGGTTTAAAGAGCTCTTAAACATATTCCCAACCTAAAAGAATACGTCCCCTGGCTTGAGGAGCTAACGGGGTTAGTAAAGGTCAACAGTGAAATGTGTACCCCAAATTGCTCCTTGACAAGTTGTACGACAGAACTCACAGTACAGAAGGAACCAGGGAACCCGCCCCTAAACCTATGGACAGAGGTAATAAAAAGATGGAGGTCCAGCTCTTCCCTGAAGGTGTACCAGGAAATGGGAAAACCATGAGAAAAACCAAACACTGTTGCTCTGCCTTGACTTTTACCGCCCTTAAAGCTTCATCCCCAACTGGATCACAAAACAGCGAGGTACAGATCAACAGAAGGTAATTCTCAGCAGAAGTGCTATTAGCATTTTGGGTAGGATCATTCTTTATTGTGTGGGACTGACCCAAACACTGTGGGATGTTTAATATTCCTAGTCGGGCACTTAGTTGGGCACTTAGGCATTTAGTTGGGCACTAAATGTCAAAAGCCACCCCACCTCTCCTAGTCAGTGTGATACCAAAATATCCTCACTTACCAAAAACTCCCCCTGGGACAATACCTCCCCCATCTGAAAACCACATTAAGAGGTGGTATACAGCGGGTAATGTATATGCCACAAACAGTAAACTGTAGAACCTTTACAGATTATACAGTATTTTCACTATGTTGTCCTTTTTAAACATCTTCAAAACCTCGTAAAGTAGGTATAATCATTTCATAAAGATGAGACTGAATCAGAAAAGTTATAGACTTTGCCAATGGTCATCAGTTGGGGGGAGAAAAAAGGCTATCAAGCTGATTCCAAAACTGGTGCTTTCTCTTTCAAAATATCCATGTTTTTTAAGGCTTCATGGGAAATACTGGGAGGATCTAGGGGCTGGCTTCCCAGCTCCTTGCAAGGAAGCTGGCAAAAACTGACAGGAACCTAACTCTGCTCTAAACTGTAGATAGTTCGTAAAACTAGATAACCATCTCTGAAAGTACCCAAACACCAGGCTCAGGCCGTGCTCTTCCTTAGAGAGGGGCTGAGAACAGGAGCAGGGCTATGACACTCTCTGGTCTAGATCTGAGTGGAAATGAGCGAGCAGGGGAGGAGGAAAGTGCATCACCTCCTCCTTCGTGTTTTCAGGGACCCAGAGGCAGGACTATCAGCCCAGCCAGCCCTGGGAATAACCGGGGAGAAGGGGAGAAGGTGGTATAAGCAGGGAACAAGGAAAGAGATGAGGACAAGAACTGAACCTTCATGGGTATTCAACAGCCTAAATCCTTCCTCTACCTGCAAAAGTAGTCAAATAATTCTGCTCTCCTCTTGTGGTTCTGAATATTACTTAGAACACCCTTCAAGTACCTCAAAGTACTTCATAAACTGAGAAGAATATGCATATTAGTGAAGGGAGTGGGGAAAACTGTTCGCCCAAAACCTATCCAGGTCCTCCTCTACCCAACACACAAACTCCCAACCCACAATTTTGTTGTGAAATGATGGGAGACAGAAAGCATGAGAGACTCTGGGAAGAGGATTCAGAAAGATGAAAACAGAAGTATAGAGGAGGGTGGGAGGCGAAGACAACCAGAGTTATCTCAAGGACAAGAGGCAGCCTGATACCTTTACATCTTTCCTGGGGGATTCATCCTCCCATGCAAGGAAAACAAGATATAAAAATGTGGCTCTGCCGAGGGAGGCAAAGAGAGACTGGAGATGGGAACTCGGGAATTCTAGCTGCCTAGTTCATCTCTATTCCGGAACCTTCTTCTTCGTGGATGACAGCCTTAATACCCTACGTTTCCATACGGTGCTATCCAGAGAGGGGACTCTCAAGTACGCGGCAAGAAGCGGGGAGTGGGGGCTGTGTGGAGACAGCACCCTCTCTTATCTTCAAAGAAAAAGGTCCTTCCTCTTCTCTGAAGAGCATTTCCGAACTGGAATGAACCCCCGGCCTTTCCCTGGCACTGCTTCAACTCAGCTCCGACTTGGGAGAAACATTTCCCCGGAATGGAGGGGAGCAGCCCGGCTGACCAGATCACACGCTGGCTTCAGGCGGCCAGCGCCGCTGTCCCTGAGCCGACTGCACTCAGCTCGGGGCAGATTCTTCCGCTTCGGCCACAGAGCGGGGGCCCTGGCTCCGACCAGCCTTCCCAGGCAACCCCAGGGGCAGGGGAGGATCTGTGGTCTCATTTCCTCTCCACCTTGGCTGCTTTTTTCACTTCACTGAAGATTAGCTATTTCCACCACAGCCAGTTCCTGCTCTCACCAGCTGCAGCGGTTGTTTCCCCACAGACACAGCCATGAAGCACTGGTGCGGCTGCCACCTGGACCGCCCCAGCTGCAGCCACAGATCCCGCAGGTCCTGAGCTAAAGGGCTTTCTCACCCCAGATAAAAAAGCAGAATAGAAGAAATTAAGGGGCAAGAAGCAATTCTAAGAACTCCCCCAGCGGATATACTAGTACCCATTTTATCGTTATTTTAATCTTACATTATAGTTATATATGCTCTTTCATACATGCAAAATATTTTATAATGAAAAAGTGTGGAAAGTGTATACATCTTTTTACACAGAAATATGTATACATAATAAAATCCCCAACAGAGAACTAAGAACACATATAAAAGATGGCCAAAACATTTATGGGGAAATGTTCAAAGAAATGCAAATTTGAACAAGCTACTACTAACACTACAAGATACTACAAGATATTGGCTAATTAAATTGGCAAAAGTACTTAAAGCTAAACCATTCAGTAATGATTAGCTTATCGAGAAAGGAGACACATTGTCAGTGGAAAAGCCAACTGGTACAACCTTTTCAGAAGGCATATTTCTCAAAGGCCTTTGATCCAGTAACTTCTCTTCCAGCAATTTATCCCAAGGAAATAGAGATGCACACAAATATTTATGCACAGAAAATTCATCACAGTGTTAATTATAGTAACAAAAAGGAACGACAGAAGAAATATAAGGCATTAATAAAATACTATATTATGGAATACTCTGCGGATATGAAATCACGATACTGAAGATAAACAAATGAAAAAATGATTAAAATAGTCAAATTAAAAATCAACTTACAAAACAACATGCACAGTATGACTAATTGTTAAAATATAAGTACATCAAAATGTTAAAAGTAAATGGAGAGATTATAGGTGATTTTAATTCTCTTCTTTATATTTTTTAATGTATTTTATACTTTGCAAACTTTTTATTTCTAAATTTGCTTAAAAAGTGTTTTATTTTCATAATCTGGAGAAAAGAAGCTATTCTCAACCCTCCTCCCTCCCTTTAAAGACACATACATGCATTAATCTCTGTTTTTAAAAAAATCATTTGGAAATACATATTTAGGACCTGAAAAACATTATATCCTACAATCTGGCAAGTTCAATTTTGGGTTTCTATCCCAAGGAAAACTCTAACTGTTAAAAGTGTACACCAAGATATTCATCACAACACTGTTTATGCCGGCAAACAGAAGCAAACAACTAAATGTCCAACAATAGGAGCAGAGTTAACAATAGTACATTCACTTGATGGACCATTGTGCAAGCATTTAAAAATGTTTACAGTGACTAGCCTGGGAAAACTACTGAAATAACAAAAGCAAATTAAAAAAAAGCCATTGGATAAATATGTGTATGTATACACACACACTCCTATCACAACACTGTATTGATATAAAACTCTAAACAGAGAAACAAATATGAAGAGTTTTAGAACACATGTCTCCATTTGCTAAAGGAATGGAGAAAATATGGACTTTTTCCTTGAATCTAAATTATAAATTGCCCAAACTTTTTTTTTTAGAGAATGAGTATTATTTTAAGAGAAAAGAGAAAAAAAAGGTTGAATCTCCCTACGAGCAATGAAAACATCCTCAAATCACAAGGAGTCCACTGCATCAGTTCCATCCCTCTCCCACCCAGCCCTACACCTCCCCAATCTAACGCAGGGTCATATGGAAAAGTCTAGGAATTAGGCTCCTCTCTGTGGCCTAGGGTCTTCTCAGTGGGGTCTCTTAACAAGGGGGTTCCTCTGGCCAGAGCTGCTGTCAAGAGCCTTTTCCCTCCCCCATGTCCTATCCCAGCCTGAACTAATTCACCACAATCCCCAAGGCTGGGAAAAACATTTCCACCATGGCGATTTGGAACTTGATATTTAGTCTAAGTTTTTCCCAGCCCCTTTCTATGTCAAAGGAGGCCTCTCAAAGTCTCTTGACAACTAGCACCCAGGCCAGTTTAGCTCCCACATCAATGCTACACTTATAGCAAAACCCCAAGTCATCAGTCATCACCAGGGAACTGTGAAAGAAGGCCATGGCAGGGACAGGCTGTCACACAGCCCCACCCTCATGCCCTGAGAGCCTCTTCTTGTGGGATATCCAGGGCTTTTTCTGGCATCAGAACCTTTAGACTTCATCTCAAATCTGTAATAAGCCAGCAAATAGAAAAATCAGGGTGCAAACAAGAAAAGCTATCCTTTTAAGACCATTAAAGCTCGCTGTCTCCCCTCTCTACGCCAGCACTGGCCAGCATATTAGCTTCTGAGCAACTAAGATTGGGTAGTAATCCAGCCAGGATCAAAACACAGAAGGGGGCTTTACCAGACCAGAGATCGGCTCTCATCCTGATGTTAATAAAGAGGAGCTCCAATAACTGCCCATCCTTAACTCTCAGTCCTCAACAGAATAGGGGCTGCTGTCAAGACATGGGGTAAGGAAGAATCCCAAGAAAACAGTGTAACATAGCAGCTTCACAGCCTTTTTAATATGAAGGCACATCTAGAAAATAATACTGTTTGTACTGTACACAGAATAAACGGTGGAAGCTGATCCAGCCAGAGGGGATCCATCTGGGATGTCAGCTGCCTCCAGAGAGGAGAAGGGCAGCATCTCAGCACACCAGGAGGAAAGCCCCAGGTGAGGGCACCAGACTGGGGCAGCACTCTTGGGAACAATTCCTGCACAAATCACCTCACGGCCTCAGACCTCAGTTCTCCAACCTCAGCTGAGAGACTGTGGGTCAGATCATGTGTCTGTACCAAAAAGCGGGGAGCCTGTGGTCTTGACTCAGCAGTGATACAACTTCCCCAGCCAGGGTGTTTTTCGGGGGGGGAGTTTCCATAGATATACTGGGACTGGGGAAGCCCTCCGTGTGACAGCAGCAGCATATCCTGGGACTGGCTACACATAAAGGGGTAACTGGTTTCATCAGATTTCTGAACTGAAAATACTTTTCTGGGAATACAAGTGCTCTCAGATCTGAGTCATAGCTGAGAGTTACACATTTAAAAACTACTATTTACTGAGCATAGAGTAGATGCCAGACTATGCTAACTAAGGACTTAACTTCTAGTTTTGTTAAATTTACACAATAACCTCATGTGGGAAATACTATTACTATCTTCATTTATAAGAGGAACCTGGGACTTACAGAGATTAAGTAACCTGCTGGAGATCAAATACTTTTCTAACTGGAGATTGTGAGGAGCCATATATGAGCCCATTTTGACTTGAAAATGCATATGATTACCCAGGACACCAGCGCATCACCTCAGCAAAACCAACAAATAACTTTTTCATAAACCACGTCAATCACAGTGAGGCTGACAATCTGGGAAAGAAAATGGTGAAAAAGGAGCAACCTGTCACACAACCAAAAAAAGAAACAAATCTATATTGAGTACCTGGTGCTAAGCACTTTATATACATACCTCACTTAATTCTCAAAATCCCACCAGGATGGGAATCATTTCCCCCATTGTACAGATGAAAAAAATCTAGGCTCAGAGAGGTTAAGACAATTGCTAAATCAGAGCCCCTGCCTTTTCTACTCTAAGCTTATCCTCACTGTTAGGAAATACACCTGAGCCTGTTCCAGAGTCAAACAGCCAATGGAGTTCCCAAAGGATGGCATATTTTAGGAACAGAGGAAAGAGGGATCTTTAAGAGCCTCCAAGAAGAACTGAAATCTCCAAGAAAGCATGAAAAATGGAAAAATGAGGTAAAATTCAACTAGCCCCGGGCCTGCCCTGTCTCAACTCCCCATCAGCAGCAGAAAGATCAAAACAAAAGCAACAAGGAAACAAATCAAAACTTTATACAGAAAGGAAGGCTTGCAAGTGGGTGGTCAGGTCTCTGGCTTGACCTGAGCTTGCTGGCTAGTAATCAGGATACCTTGTACATTTTGTGAATATTAAGCCATTAACCTGCCAACTAAACAAATGTGTCAACCAAACTCCAAAGAGGACATGACCAACTCTGGTTTTGCGCTCTCACAACAACCAGCCTGGTAGCCCCTACCTAAGGCAGTCCCGCATCAGTCCACCTTTCAACAGCCCTTTCTCTCCAGTTCTGTAGCTACCTCATGCCACTCGATGGGGGTTTTCACACCCTTACTGGAGTGCAGATTCCCTCCTACTCTTTTCCCCAACAGTTGAGTTCTTGTTCTCAAGGGCACCAAGTCCCAGGCTCTCCTCCTCAGCCTCTGAGATGGCCACAGCACATTAGTAATCACTGACTCACCCCATCCTCCTGAGGAGGCTAGGGGAAATGCAGAGGGTCACAGGATGTGTGGCTCAGATCCCCCAGGCCCTTCACAGAGCTGATGGGCAAGAGAGGTGCCAGCTTCCCTTTGGAACCCTGAGGACCCTCTCTGATCCCGCTACGGTGCCAATGGGCTGATGTCAGGCTCTCCACCATTAGAGAGGCCAGGATCTCTAGACAGCTTCACTGACGCCAACAGATCTAATCTGCCTATTCTAAAGCAGATGAAATCCAATAAGGCTGCTAAGTCCACAACTTATCCCTCCTCACAGGCAAAGGCAAAGTCAGCCTTTCTGGCCATAGTAACAATAAAGGCAACATTGGCACTGCCTCTAAGAGAGTTCTTGGAACAACTGAGAACTATTTCCCCAAGTTTCTCTAAGATTTACCTCTGTTAGCAAATGTTCCATCACCTAGTTCACTTTCTCCAAAATTTCATTTTTAGCTCCAACATATTCTCTGTCTCCATCTCAGTGATATCGATCAGATCTTCTGGTTCCAGACAGCCATTAACATCAATGTCCAATCCCCACATCAAAGGAGGGTCCCAAAGTCAGCCCTAAAACCTCACTTATACAGATCACTTAGGAACCTACAGAAAGACTAAAAAGAAGCACAGGCACAAAACAAAAACCAACCACCAGGGCTTAACATAAAAAGGGGGGGGGGGTTGTGGGGGAGGCAGGATGGTTCGTGTATTGTTTCAATTGGAAAAATACACTAATGAAATGGTTTATCCACATGTTCAGTCCTTTTAGGCAAACCCACTTTAACTTTGCAGGATGCCTGCAGGCCGTTCTGAAAATAAGTAGAATGGCATCACTCTTTATTCCACCCCCTTCACGAGCTGCCAGCCCCTCTCCGTTCCCCCTCCTCTCCCCTAAACATCTGGTCTGGGCTGGGAGTAGGACCCACTCCCTGGAAAGCCTCCATGTTAACAAGAGAGGCGGTCTCCCCAGTCAGAGAACCCGGACTGAGGATGAGGAATGGGCCGGCCCGGAGCTTCCGAATTCCCCCTCTCCCGCCAAAGTTTTAGAAATGAGAATCCCAGGGATCTGGGGAGACTGTCAAGGAAGTGGGGAGAAGTGCGAAGGGCGGCAGAAGAGGGAGGGAAGAGGAAGAACTCTGGATACTGGGGCGGTCCCGGGTTAGGGACCCCTCCTCCTAAGTGTCCAGAGGTAGAGGGTTCGCTCGGGAGGTCCCAGACGGGGCTGCTCAGCGCCTGAGAAGGCGCTGGTAGTCGAGGGCCATCGGGGGCCCTTACTGAAGGGGTGGGCCGGACCGAGGAATCCGGGCAAAGTCCCACCCGGGGCGCTGAGATCGGGGCGTGGGGGTTGGGGGGAGCGGTAGGAGGGGGAAGGGACAGGATCGGCTCTCACCAGCACCAAGGCGAACCTCTCTTCCAGCTCACAGGGCTCCGGCATCGGCATCTTGCCAGGCGGCGGCAGGAGCGAGACAGAGGGGGGCTCGCCCGGGCCCCCCTCGGCGCTCTCCAGGTTGCCCATCGCGGCGGGGCCCCCTCGGGGGCCTCAGCCCCCCCACCTCCACGCCCGGGGGTCCTGGGCTCGGCCGCTCGGACCCAGCTCTTCCCTCAGTGCCAGCTACCCCAGTCCCTACTCCTCCGCCGGGTCGGGGGCTCCTCGGGGTCCGACAGGAGGCGGTGCAGCGGACAGCGGCACCGCAGCGACAAGCACCGCGGCCACGGCTCTCACTCACACCCGCCGCCTCGCCGCTCTCAGCGCGCCGCCCCGGCGCTGCCCCTCCCCGCCCCCCGCGCTCTTTCCCTCCCCCCAACACTTCGCTTCCTCCCACCCACTCCGGGCCGGGACTCTTGCTTCCCCCCCGAGCTCCGACTGCAGCCGCGCGCCGCGCGCCCCATTCATGCAGACCCCGCCTCTCGCCCACGGGCCTCCCTGGCGCCCCGCCCCGCCCCGCCCCCGCCTGCGCCCGATTGACTGCAGCAACTGCCAATCACAGCGCCTCCTGGCCCCCGCTTCCCCTGCCTCGGTCCCGGAGGCCTCGCGCCTGGCACTTGGCGCGCCCTGGCGGCACTGGTGCGTATCTAATCACCGCAGTTGCTGAGGGCGTGAGGTGTGTCGGCTTGGGCGCGCGAAGCGGCCCTTTTCCACAACAGCTCATAACGTACACAAATAAGTAAGATATAGGGCACAGTGTGAAAAAATAACTACAAGAGAAGTAGAAACAAGTAGGATGCTCAGAAGTGGGAGAGAGACCACATCTGTTAAAGAGTCAAGATAAGGGAGATCATATTTGAACCATTCAGGGATAGGGAAATACCGTAACTGACAGGTGAAAAGGCAGTTAAGAGGAGACAGGTGAAAAGACAGTTAAGAGGAGAGGACCTTACCGACGTTCAGAGGTTGATCTGATTGGATGTGAAAATGGAGAGGCAGGACAATGCTGTTCTGGCCGAGGTCTGCTGGGTGGGTCATCATTTATGTGACGGACATCTGTTGTTTCTGCCAGCCGAGCCTATATCCCTCTTCAAGTGCTAGCACCCCATTATGGGAACTTTACATTCCGCTGTTCTGAGTCTATGTAAAGCGGAATTTCATGCCTGTCCCAGGAGGTCCCCATGACCCAGGCTTTTTCTTGCTCTACCTTTAGGACTGTTTTAGGGATTGACACTTGACCCGGAATATAAAACTCATTTCTAAGGCTTTCACTGGAATCATCAGGAAAGAGGCACTGTCTTCCCAAAGTGGGAAGACTGCTGGATTGTGAGAATGTAAATCTGGAGCTGCTGGTGGCCGTCATGCCATCACCATAAGATCTCAAGCCTGTTTGAGAATGAAGTCAGTGCAGAGGAAAGCAAAACTAAGAAGGAGTTCTAATAATATGCTGAGAACTTGACTCCAGCCATGCCTGAAGTTATCACCTTGACTTTTCATTCATTTATTCAACAAGCATTTACTGAAAAGTTCATTATATGTCAGATACTGTTTGGATCATTGAAGACATATGTGTAAACCGGCAAAAGGTATACAGGAAATTCCCTGATGGTCCACTGCCAGGGGCCAGGGTTCGATCCCTGGTCAGAGAACTGGGATCCTGCAAGCTGTGTGGTACGACCCCCCCCCCCCTCAAAAAGATAGAAGCATACATCTCGCTCTCCTTGCTCTTCTGGGTAGGAAAAAAGGTGGACAATAAACTGAATAAAATGTACAGGTGTTAGTGATCAGTGTTAACAAAAATAAAATCGAGGTTGGTGGTCCAGTGGTTAAGACTCCACTCTGCCAATGCAGAGGGTGAGGGTTTGATCCCTGGTCAGGGAACAACTAAGATTTCATGTCTCTTGGCACAGCCAAAATTTAAAAAAAAAAAAGGGGGAAATGGAATAGAGGTGAAGTGGGTTACAATTTTAAATAGGATGATCAGAGCAGACCTCACTATTAAGGTGAGGTCTTGGATAAAAAGCTGAGGGAAGAGAAGAATTGAGTCATAGGACTATCTGGGGGAAGAATGATCCAGAGGAAATGTCAAGTACATGCTATGCTTGATGTGTTAGAGGAAAAGGAAGGAGGTCAATGTGACTGGAATGCAATGAGCAAGGGAAAGAGTAGTAAAAGATGAGATCAGGGCTTCCCTGGTGGCTCAGTGGTAATCCACCTGCAAATCAGGAGACTCAGGTTCAATCCCTGGTCCGGGAAGATCCCACATACCATGGAGCAACCAAGCCTGTGCACCACAACTACTAAGCTAGTGCTCTAGATCCAGGGAACTGCAACCACTGAAGCTCGAACACTCTGGAGACTGTGCTCCGAAACAAGAGTCGCCTCTGCTCACCACAACTAGAGAAAAGCCCACAAAGGAATGAAGATCCAGCACAGCCAAAAATAAATTAATTAATTAAATTATTTTCTAAAACAGATGAGGTCAAAAAGGTAACCAGAAGCCATATGGTGCAGGATAGTGTAGACTGTTGCAAGGACTTTGGTTTTTCTCTAAGTAAGATAGTAGCCATTGGAAGATTTTGAGCAGAAGAGTGACATGATCTAACTTATGGTTTAAAGGATCTTCTGGCTCCTGCATGGAAAATGAAAGGAATAGAGGCATGGGCAGGAAGACCAGTGAGAAGGCTATTACAATAATACAGGTGAGAGATGATGGTGGTTTGGAGCAGTGTTGTAGTTGCACAAGTAGAAATGATCAGATTTTTAATAGGTTTGAAAGAAGAGCCAATAGAATTGTTTGACAGTTTGGATGTTGAGGGTGATTGAAAATTAATGCCAAAGCATTTCACCTGAGCAAGTGGGAGGGTGAAGTTTTCATTGACTGAAATGGAGAAAGATGGTGGGAGGAATAGATTTGGTGAGGGACAGCCAGAAAGGGAAGATCAGGAACAATGTTTTTAGCCATGTTGAGCTTGATTTGCTGATTGGACATCCAAGTTGAGGTAGCCACTAGGCATTCTGGTATGTGTGAGACCAGAGATCCAGGCTGGCAATATCAATTTAAAAATCATTGGCATATTGATGCTATTTAAAGCTAGTAAATTCTGCTTTGTTGTAGGTCAGTCTGAGTTAGGTTTCTGTTGTTTACCAAACAGTGAAGTCCCTGTCTTGGCAAACCCCTGAAGCTCTGGAAAACCTCAACCTCCTCCAGTCAGTTGGACAAATCAATTAACTCACATCTTATCCCCTCTCCTCCTCCCCCCATACTCCAAACACACTTTCCCAATTGCCACAGCAGACTCTTCTAGGAGAGGCAAGTTTTAACACAACTGAAAACTTTCACTAGACAAAAAAAAAATTAGAATTCAAGAGAGAAAATAATTCATCAGTCATATATCATGGAACATCTACCAGAAAGGAGAGACTTGACAAGACAGTACACAGTAGTGTATTCACTCTTGTGCGGGTTCTTGGTCCCAAACTTTAAAAAAAATTATTTGTAGTTGAGGCCCCAGGCTCTAGAGCTCAGGCTCAGAGCTGTGGCACACAGGCTTAGTTGCCCCAAGGCATGTGGAATCTTCCTGGACCAGGGATTGAACCCATGTCCCCCGTATTGGTAGGTGCCTTCTTAAGTACTGGACCACCAGGGAAGTCCTGATCTCAAACTTTTTGTTTTTGCTTTATTTGACTACCAAATTTACATACTCTAGGGTCTTCTGGAGTCTGCTAGATTACTTCTTTCATCATTGACTCTCTGCTCACCCACCTTCAAAGTTTTCTTACTTTATACAGGATAAAGCCAAAGCTTACTCTAGTATTCAATGATCTCTATCATCTCCAAACCCCAAGGCCTCTTCAATCTACTTTTCCTATCTTACTTGGCTCTAATATTCGTGAGTCCTTTGCTTCAGCAGGAAAGGTCCATCTCCTAACATTAGTTGTGCATTCAGCTTTATTCCTTGTGGTAGACAGAATAATGGCTCCCCAAAGTACCCACATCCTAATCCCCAGAACCTGTGAATATGTTATTTTATGTAGCAAAAGGGACTTTGCAGATGAGATTAAGTTAAAGAGCTTGAGAGGGGAAGATTACCCTGGATTATCTGGGTGGGCTCAATGTAGCCACACGGGTCCTCAAAGAGGGAGGCAGGAGATGTGACAACTGAAGCAGGGGTCAAGAGGGTGCAGGGTCATCAGCCAGAGAATGCAGCAGTCTAGAGACTGGAAAAGGTCAGGAAACAGATTTTCCCCTAGAGCTTGTAGAAGGAACATAGTCTTAACACTTCAATTTTAGCCCTGTAGGACCTGTTTTCAGATATCTAATCTCTAGAACTGTAAGATAATGAATCTCTATTGTTTTAAGCCACCAAGTTTGTGGTGATTTGTCAGAACAGCAACAAGAAACAAATTCGTTCCTGCTGGATTTCTATTTTTCTTATCTGCGGCCTATTCTGATCCCCCCAGGTTCAGCATAATCTTTGGTTTTTAGCAAAATGTAAAAGACATTATTTTTTATCACGTGCAAAGCATCTGGCTAAATACCAACAGATAAAGAATGCAAGATAACGAAGATGAGTAAGAGACTCTCATGCCTCCCCACTTCAAAAGAGCTCATAGTCTGGAGCAGAGGAGGTAAGGTATAGAGGAGCAGAAGTATGGACTAAGTTTGAGGGCACCAGCTAGGACCTTTCGTTATATTAGTAGGTGAAAGTGAAAGTCGCTCAGTCATATCTGACTCTTTGTGACCCCATGGACTGTGTGTGGCCTGCCAGGCTCCTCTGTCCATGGAACTCTTCAGGCCAGCATAGTGGAGTGGGTGGCCGTTCCCTTCTCCAGGGGATCTTCCCAACCAGGAAATGAGAAACCTATATGCAGGTCAGGAAGCAACAGGTAGAACTGGACATGGTAAAACAGACTGGTTCCAAATAGGAAAAGGAGTACGTCAAGGCTGTATATTGTCACCCTGCTTATTTAACTTATATGCAGAGTGCATCATGAGAAATGCTGGGCTGGAAGAAGCACAAGCTGGAATCAAGATTGCCGGGAGAAATATCAATCACCTCAGATATGCAGATGACACCACCCTTATGGCAGAAAGTGAAGAGGAACTAAAAAGCCTCTTGATGAAAGTGAAAGAGGAGAGTGAAAAAGTTGGCTTAAACCTCAACATTCAGAAAATGAAGATCATGGCATCTGGTCCCATCACTTCATGGCAAATAGATGGGGAACCGGGGAAACAGTGTCAGACTTTATTTTGGGGGGCTCCAAAATCACTGCAGATGGTGATTGCAGCCATGAAATTAAAAGACGCTTACTCCTTGGAAGGAAAGTTATGACCAACCTAGATAGCATATTCAAAAGCAGAGACATTACTTTGCCAACAAAGGTCCGTCTAGTAGAGGCTATGGTTTTTCCTGTGGTCATGTATGGATGTGAGAGTTGGACTGTGAAGAAAGCTGAGCACCGAAGAATTCATGCTTTTGAACTGTGGTGTTGGAGAAGACTCTTGAGAGTCCCTTGGACTGCAAGGATCTAATCAGTCCAGTCTAAAGGAGATCAGTCCTGGGTGTTCTTTGGAAGGAATGATGCTAAAGCTGAAACTCCAGTACTTTGGCCACCTTATGTGAAGAGTTGACTCATTGGAAAAGACTCTGATGCTGGGAGGGATTGGGGGCAGGAGGAGAAGGGGATGACAGAGGATGAGATGGCTGGATGGCATCACCGACTTGATGGACATGAGTTTGAGTGAACTCCAGGAATTGGTGATGGACAGGGAGGCCTGGCGTGCTGCAATTCATGGGGTTCCAAAGAGTTGGACACAACTGAGCGACTGAACTGAACTGAACTGAACTCCTGCATTGCAGGCCAATTCTTTACCAGCTGAGCTACCCGGGGAAGCCCATATTAGTGGGTACCAGCTTTGAAATCCCATCCTGGAGTTCTCTCAGATTTGTGATTCTTATTTTCTCTTACTTTTCATTTGAAACTTAATTCAGTGATGTTACTGAGTCTATTATGTACAAGACACTGGGCTAGGTGCCATGGAGGATACCCAACACATAACTTGTGGTTCTTTAACTGCCATTTTTGTGTATGTCTTGTCTGGCCTATGGGTCTTTTTGGTTTGTTTATGTAAGACACCTATATCCAGTACCTGCTTTGTTTCAAGTACAAAAGAAGATTCAGTGATGAATAGGTATCTTTCAGGTTCTCACAATCTAGTAGGGAAGACTCTGAAAATAATGTTTATAAAACAATGAGATAAGTTTTATAAGAGAAAGGTGTGCAAAATGCTGTCTAAGGCTTCAGGGAGTAGATGTCACTTGATCCAGGGTTGAGGGATAAATAGATGTGCCAATGGAAAAAGTAAGACAGTGTGAATGAGAAGGTGATGGAAGGAGGGGTGATCAGGAAGGGGAAAAGGCAGTTTAAAGAGGAGGAACTGTACAGGTGAAAATGGAGAACTGTAGAAGAGCACAGAACAAGCAATAATAAAAATTTCAATGAGGCTGGAGCATAGGGTATATGGTGGCAGGACAGGAGACAAACCTAAAAAGTCAGGTGAATCAAGTTTAGAGGAGTCTCGTGTTCAGCTGAGTCTTTTCTGCTGTAGAAGATAGTCCTGTGTCCTAGTCAGGTTTTTTGTATTTTGTTTTTGTTTTTCTGACAAAGCAAAGAGTCTTTGTTGGGAAGAGGTGACTGTGCAGAGAACAGCAGGGTAAGCACATCCAGGAGAATTGCTTTGCCACATGGCTCGTGGTCTCAGATTTATGGTAATGAGGCTAGTTTCCAGATTGTCTCTGGCCAATCATTCTGATTCAGGGTCCTTCCTGGTGGCTCACACATTACTCAGCCAAGATTGATTCCAGCGAGAAGGATTCTGGGAGGTTGGGAGGACATATGGACTGGTGTCTCCTCTCCCTAGTCAGTTTTTTAGTACACTCTTTGGAAGGATTCTTTTAGCAGCATTTGAGACTACACAGAGGTCTGCAAAGATGATATGGAGGAGATAGGGCCTGATCAAAATCAGGACCAGGGGCAGGGGTGGGGTGAAGAGAAGTAGAATTGGTGGGAAAGATTAGTCTGTTCAGGCTGTTTTAATAAAATCCCGGAGACTGGATGTCTTAAACAGCAGATATTTATTTTCTTGCAGTCCTGGAGCTTAGAAATCCAAGATCAAGGTGCCATCAGGGTTGGTTTCTGGAGAGACTTTTCTTCCTGGCTTGTAGATGTTTGTCTTCTCGCCATGCCCTTACGGGACCTTCCCTCTGTACTCACATGGAGAGAGGGCTTTAGTGGCTCTTCCTTTTTAAAAAAAAACAAACAAAAAACTTCATTGCATTTTCTTACAACATTGCTTCTGTTTTATTGTTTGGTTTTTTGGCCTCGAGGCATTTGGGATGTTAGCTCCTTGACCATAGATCAAACCTGCACCCCCTGCATTGGAAAGCGAAGTCCCAAACACTGGGAAGTCCCTTTCTTCCTCTCCTTAATAAGGACACCATCCTATGAGGTTAACACCCCACCTTTATGACCCCCTTTAACCTTCATTGCCTTCTTAAAGGCCCAGTTACCAACTCCAGTCACGTTATCATCATATGAATTTGGGGAGGACACAATTCAGTTTGTAACAGAGATATATCTGAGATAGAATCAACAAGACATAGTTACCTATTTGATAACAGTGACTAATATTTTTATAGTGTTTGTAATTTATAGCATTTTTTCCCACATCTATTATCTGGTTAGACCTTCACAACACTGTGGGAAAGGGATATTATTATCCCCATTGCGCAGATGAGTAAACAGATTAAAAGAAGTTAAATAATACATCTGAGGCCTTTTAGCTAGTAAGTACAGACCCTGGCACTGAACCTGGCCTTCGACTTGGAGGCCATGCCATTCTGATTTTCTTGTGAGAAGTGAGGGAGTAAAGAGGACTGGAAAGTGGAGGCCAGCTTGGCTCCCTTACCCTTATTCTCTGGGGAAGCCCAGACTCTCTCTGAAGTCAACTGCTCACTCAAAACACTTTCAAACTCCTGCTACTTCCTCCTGCCTAGGAAGCTCTACATTATCTCTAGCCCCCTCCTCTAAGGTCTTTAGAAACACACATCTGCTCTCTCCTCTCTTGTGGGAAGTTATGTTGGGGGGGTGTGAATATAGAAATTTTAAACTCTTTTTTCATAATTTACACTGGTACTGATAGAAGGATTTTCTCTTTCCTCTTAACTGGCTAATTCTTACTCATGCCTTAAAACCAGGCTTATAGGTCACCTCTTTCATGACCTCTCCAAAATTGATGAGAACATGTGTGTGAGCACATAGTGCCCCAATATATTTCTGTCATCACATCTTGAATCATCAGATTGCATAAGTTCCTTCAGGGCAGGCTGATATTCCTAGTATCTAGCAATAACACCCACTTTGTGTCTGTTACATGTTGAATAAATGAATGATTTCATATGTTGTGACATTCCTCCCATACCACAGAGCCCTTTTACTCTTTATCATTTCTCTCAGATACAGTCTGACTGCTTGTATCACTGAAGGTTCAGTGCAGAAAACAAAAACCCCTCCAAATAGTACAAGGATTTGGAGACATAGGTGCTTACAAAATAATTTGGAATGTCTAGAAGCGCCCACTCTGGGCTGAAACTTCAGCAATGGAGCTCCAGAACATGATAAAAGTGCTCTACTGGATGAGCTCGTCCGATAGAGCTGCTACCTCTGCCATAGTCAGAGAGGGTGGAGCACCCTGACATCTCTGCTGATGATGGGGCCTGAGAACAAGTAGTCTCACCTGTGATCCAGGGATCTGGAAGCTATGATCAGGACATTGCCGCTGCTGCACTCTGATGCAACCACCTCTCAATGTTTGCAAAGCTTGAGACATCACTGGGCTGCTGCCCAGTAGAAATAGATCACATCTTCAAGGCCTTGCTTGCCAGGAGAAATAGCCAAAGTAGCAGAGGGATGACCTTTGCCTCACTTCTGCCTTTTAAATCTCACCCAAGTGCATCTGACTGACTACAAGGTATGCTGAGAAATATAATCCTTATTTTTTTCAGCCTCTGCAATATAGGAAAGCACACTGGAAGGGAAAAAACATGTTCGGAATGGGGGAATATATGCTGAATGCTAATAAACATACCCACTACTCTGCTTGTGTGAAAATCCACCCAATGTCTTAATCACCTGTAACTGGGTCTCTTTCTCTCCCCTCCCCCCGCTTTCCCTCCCCAACCCCCATCCCACTCCCACTCCCCCAACCCACCCAGGGGCCCCTGCTGGTGACTATCTCCGGTCCTGTCTCTCAGTCTTCTCCTTTAGGCTACAGTTTGCCCTTTTCTGTGACGTGGATGAGGCCAAAGTTCTTAGTTATCCTTAGCACAATTCTTAATAGGATAAACGGATATACTGGACTTCATCGAAATTAAAAACAAATGCTCTTTGAAAGACATTGTTAAGAGAACTAAAAATAAGCCACAAACTAGGAGAAACGATTACAAATCACATATCTGACAAAGGACTTGTATCCAGAACACAGAAATAACTCTCAAAAATCAATAATAAGAAAACAAATAGCCCAATAAAAGAAACTGGGCAAGAGATTTAGAGGCTTGTTCAGCAAAGAAGATATATGCATGACAAATAAACACATGAAAAGATATTCAAATCGTTAGTCATTAGGAAAATACAAATTAAGACCACAGTGAGAAACCACTAGATACACACCTAAAATTTAAAGGGATCTGGGTGTTGGAAAAGCTGTGGAGAACTTGAATCTCTCATATCCTGCTGGTGGGAGTGTAAAATGAACGGTACAACCCTCTGGAAACAACTCAGAAATTTTTTTAAAATTTAAACATACTGTGTAAGATGGTATGGGAACCCCGAACAAACTTTTTGGCCAACCCAATACCTACCCTATGATTCAGCAATTGTACTCCTAGATATTTACGCCAGGGAAGAAGAGATCAATGAGCACAGAAAGATTTGTACACAAATATTCTCGGCACCTTATTTATAATGGAAAAAAAAAAGTCCCCTGGAAACAATCTCAAATTCATCATCAGGTAAATGAATAAACAATTTATGGTAATCCATACAGATCAAACCAGTCAATGCTAAAGGAAATCAACCCTGAATATTCATTGGAAGGACTGATGCTGAAGCTGAAGCTTCAATACTTTGGCCACCTATGTGAAGAGCTGACTCACTGGGAAAGACCTTGATGCTGGGAAAGATTGAGAGCAGCAGAAGGGGGAGACAGGATGAAATGATTGGATAGTATCACAGACTCAATGGACATGAGTTTGAGCAAACTCTAGCAAATAGCAAAGGAGAGAGGAGCCGGGCATGCCGCAGTCCATGGGGTCACAAAAAGCCGGACATGACTTAGTGACTGAACGGCAAAAAATACAATGGGCTACTTCTCAGGAATAAACAGAAATGAACTATGATTTCTATTTGAACAATAAATAGAAGTAAACAATAAACAGAAATGAACTGTGATTCATTCACAGCAATGAATGAATCTCAAATTTATGCTGAGTAAAAAGAGGCAAAAGAAAAAAGAGTATGTATTGTATGATTCCATTTACATAAAATTCTAGAAAATTCAAACCAATTTAACAGTGATAGAAAGCAGGGCAGTGGTTGGCTGGGGATGAGGAGGGTGAAGGCAAGAGAAATCGTCGAATGAAACAGAGGGGCATGAGGAAGTTTGAAGGGATAATGAATCATTCTTTATCTTGATTAGGGTAATGGTTTCATGTAAAAAAAACTCATGAAATTGTACACTTTAAATATGTGCAGCTTATTAAATGTCAATTATACCTAAATAAAGTTATTTAAATTTAAAATAAAGCAGAGGCCTTTGAACTGGGAGAAAACTGCTATACTCCTTGTGTGTGTGTTTTCCAAGATCTTATTTCTCCAATCAAGCATCACACCCAGGCCCCCTGGGCCCAGCAGTGAAAGCTCAGAGTCCTAACCACTGGACCACCAGGGAATTCCCTCACTTCTCTCACTTTGTGAATGCCTGATGTCTATCTTCCCCTGTAGAGTGAAAACGCCATAAAGGCTAAGGCCATGCCTGTTTGCATCTCTGATGTTTAACATAGAACCTGGTGCTTGTTAGGGATTTGACAAATACATGTTGAAGAAAGAAAAGAGAGAAGAGTTGAGAAGAGCTCCAAGTTTTAACCCTGAGTGAAAGAGAAAACATATCGTTGTTGTTGACAGATAGGGAGGAATCAGAAGGCAAGGCAGAGGTGGAACTCCCTAAGAGGGTGAAAGGGAGCCACGTGACACTATGTCCGCAAAGCCGAGGGGAGCGGTAATCTCTGGGAGAAGGGTTGGGAAAAGGCCTTTGGATTTTTGGATTCCGCAGTTGGACAGCATTGGCTCCCTGAAGAAAGCGATTTTGGAGAGATACGGTGTTGTTTTCCCTCCCCAGTCTTCCCTATATACAAAACACAAAACTTCCCTATACAGTAGAACACCTCCTTGGCTTCCTCCATCTTTAACAAGCTGCCATTCTAGTCCAAGCCCTCATTCTTCCTCATTTGTTCTGTCCCAATAGGAGTTTCTTGGATGTCACTGTTTTTCTCTTCTGTCACAAGGTAGAGTGATTTTTTTTTTTTTTTGAGTTGTGCACTTTATGTATTTTTAATTTTTGGCCTCACAGCATGTGAGATCTTAGTTCTTTGGCCAGGGATTGAACCACACTCCTTGCATTGGTAGCAGGGAGTCTTCACCACTGGACCACCAGGAAAAGTCCCTAGAGTTTTAAAACTAGGGACACAAGTCCTGTGCCTAGTTCTTCCTTGGACTCTCCGTGTCATTCAGTTTATCTCCTCACTGCAATGATTGGCACCCAAATGTGTTCAAGCTATGAAACTCTCAAGCTACATTACATCATCAGCTGGAATCAAGAAAGGAAACTACATAGGATATTAGTGATATATTTCTGCCTAGCAAATAACCCCAAAACGTTGAGGCTTGAAACAATAAAACCAAAAAAAAACAAAAAATAACAAAAAAAAAACCCTATTGTCTTATATTTTCTGAGAGTCAGGAATCTGGGAAAGGCTTAGCTGGGTGCTATTGTCTCAGGGACTCACATTAGGTTGCAATAAAGCTTTCGGCTGCAGCTCCAGTCATCTGAAGGCTTGATTCCTCTTTTTCCTTTTTTTTTTAATATCTCTTTATTTGGCTGTGCCGGGTCTTAGTTGCAGCATGTGAGGTCTTTTAGTTGTGGCATGCTGAATCTGTTTTAGCTGTGGCATACAGACTCTTAATTGCAGTGTGTGGGATCCAGTTCCCTGACCAGAGATTGAATCTGGGCCCCCTACATTGGAAGCACGGAGTCTTCGCCACTGGACCACCAGGGAGGTCCCCAACTTGATGTGCTTTTAAGATGCCTCACTTACATGGCTGCTGGTCAGATGCTTCACTTCCTTACTAGTTGTTGGCAAAAGGCCTCAGTTCCTCCACCACCTGGGCCTTTCCACAGGGCTGCTTGAGTGTTCTCCTGACATGGCAGCTGTGAGCAGAGAGAGAGCAGAGAGGAAGCTGCAGTGCTTTTTCTGACCTAGTGTTTTTACCTAATCCTCAGCACTTTCACTTATAGACAGTCCCCAACTAACCATGGTTAAACTTACGATTTTTCAGTTTTATGGTGGTTTGAAAGTGAAACACATTCCTTAGAAACTGTAGTTAGAATTTTGAATTGTAATCTTTTCCTAGGCTATTGATATGCAGTGCCATACTCTTCCCTAATGGGGATCATGACGGTAAACAATTGATGCCGTTACAACCATTCTGTACCCATACAAGTATTATATTTTTCACTTTCGGTACAGATTCAATAAATTACATGAAATAGTCAACATTTTATTATAAAATATTGTGTTAGATGATTTTGCCCAACTGTAGGCTAATAATAAGTGTTCCAAGCACATTTAAGTTAGGCTAGGTTATGGTGTTGTGTGGCTTAGATGTATTAAGTACATTTTCAACTTAAAATATTTTTAATTTTTGATGGGTTTATTGGGACAAAGTCCCATAGTAAGTTGAGGAAGATCTGCATTCTATTTATTAGAAGCAACTTAACATCTAGCTCATGCTTGAAGGGAGGAGAAGTAAGCTCTGCTTCTTGAAGGGAGAGGACTTCTCATATGAGGCAGTGGTAAAGAATCCCTTTGCCAATGCAAGAGACAGAAGAGACGCGGGTTTGATCCCCGAGTCAGGAAGATCCCTTGGAGTAGGAAATGGCAACCCACTCTAGTATTCTTGCCTAGAAAATTGCATGGACAGAGGAGCCTGGCAGGCTATAGTCTGCTGCTGCTGCTGCTAAGTCACTTCAGTCGTGTCTGACTCTGTGCGACCCCATAGATGGCAGCCCACCAGGCTCCCCCGTCCCTGGGATTCTCCAGGCAAGAACACTGGAGTGGGTTGTCATTTCCTTCTCCAATGCATGAAAGTGAAAAGTGAAAGTGAAGTCGTTCAGTCGTGTCCAACTCTTAGCGACCCCATGGACTGCAGCCCATCAGGCTCCTCCATCCATGGGATTTTCCAGGCAAGAGTACTGGAGTGGGGTGCCATTGAGATGGCAAAAAGTCTGAGTACATGCACGTATACCTGAAGGGAGAAATCTTAAAGAACTTGTGTGTATCTATTCTAAAACCATTAAAGGAAGGCAAAGAAAAAAGGTATGTTGAAGCCTTACAGCAAGAAAGACTTTTGTCGTCAGTTGTGAATAGTCATTCAAGGAGCCAGTGCAGTAAACAGTGGTTATACAATGCAGTGCTTTTCTACTGAAACCGAGTCCCTCTAAAACTTAGTTCCCCTGCAGAGTTTGTGATTAACCTCTCTGTCCAAAACTTATTCCCTTTCTTGTCTCCTCTGGCTTCAGTCCTGTGCTAACTGAATGCTAATCAATCAGAGTCAGATGGCTAAAATTGTTGTAGGTAACACTACCACCATACAAACTCAGGTTGTTCCTCCAGGGCAAGATAAACTAACAGACCCCCAAGCCATGAACCACCTGGCCAGAGAATCATAAACCAGAGATATCCTGGCTTCCAAAACACAATGAAGAAATGTCACAAAGTTGTCACAGGACAATGATTAATCCCAGCCTCTTGGCTCTTCCCTTTTGAAAATCCCCTAACTCAAGACCTAGTGGGAGTGGATCTGGGGATTGTCTCCCACACCCTTGCTTGGCACCCTGCAATAAATCCTTGAAAGTGAAAGAGGAAGTTGCTCAGTTGTGTCCAACTCTTTGTGACCCCATGGACTATACAGTCCATGGAATCGTCCGGGCAGAATACTGGAGTGGAGATCCCTTCTCCAGGGGATCTTCCCAGCCCAGGGATCGAACCCAGGTCTCCCGCATTGCAGGCGGATTCTTTACCAGCTGAGGCACCAGGGAAGCCCCAAAATACTGGAGTGGGTAGCTTATCCCTTCTCCAGTGGATCTTTCCAACCCAGGAATCGAACTGTGGTCTCCTGCATTACAGGTGGGTTCTTTACCAACTGGGCAATCAAGGAAGCCTAAAGCCTTACTTTGCTGCAAAGTCCTGCTGTCAGGGTTGGCTTTCTGTGTGCCCTGGGCACACGAGCCCTTTGCTGTGTTTCACTGCCTGCTCCCATGACAGAGGCAGGATGAAGCTGAAGCAGATGAAGAGGTTGGCCAAGTGTCCAGTGTCTGGAAGTGGTCAGAAGAGTGTAGACTATTTATTTATTGGCTGTGCTGGATCTTCGTTGCTGCAAGCGGGCTTTCTCTAGCTGTGGTGAGTGGGGGCTACTTCCTAGTTGCAGTGCGGGGGTTTCTCATTGCAGTGGCTTCTCTTAGTGTGGAGCACAGGCTCTAGGCAAGTGGACTTCAGTAGCTACAGAGCATGAGCTTCGTTGCTCTGTGGCATGTGGGAGCTTCCTGAACCAGGGATCAAACCCATGTCCCCTGAACTGGCAAGTGGATTCTTAACCACTGGACTACTAGGGAAGTCCTGAGTATAGATTTTAGAGTGCTGGGAAATACTAAAGTAATTGATCTGAAACTCAGACTGAAACTCCACAGAAACGGAGAGAGCTAATTACTTCTAAGACCGAAGCATCTCTCATAGCTCTTTACAGAAACTAACTTAATCTATCTGAGTTTCAGTTTCCTCATCTATGAAATGGGACTGATAATATCTGCATTACCTTCTCCACTGGAGTTGTTATACAGAGAAAGTGAATGACAGATGGAAAATTATTTTGAAAAGAGTGAAGCATTCTTCTAATACTCTTGCTACTGTTAATTACTGCCCTCTGAAAAGTTACAGTGGGCTGAGTTGATGGTAAAAAATACTATAAACTGTGTAGTTTAGTTGTTTTCTTCTTCTGGTCTTCAGTAATAATAGCCTACAATACTGTGATTTGAAAAAGAAAGCTCAAGTTTTGTTTCTTCACTTCTGTCCTTCAGATGTCAATGGAAATGCAAATGAGATCTGGGAAGTGGAAAGGCTCCTCCTGAATCTTAAGCAGAATATTAAATACACATTTGTAGGTGATGGTGCGGGTTTTGATGTGTTTCAGTCCTGTTCGCTGCTTGTTCTCATAACCACTGGGCAGAACAAGGTCAGCAAGTTTGAAGGAGGGATTGGAGTTAGAAGAGTAGACAAGGAAAAGTGTAAGATTCAGGGAAGCCATGTTTTTCGTTATTGTTAGGAAACCTCTCAACCTCCCTATGGTTAAGTTGAGAGGACCCCCGGTCATTCCAAGCTATTCCTCTCATCCTCCTCTCCTTCCTTACCCTGCTTTTCACCTCCTCCCTAGCTTCTGGAATGTAGACTCTGTTGCTGTCTTCCCACCTCCTATCATTTTTCTTTTTAAAAAAATTTTATTTATTGACTGCACCAGGTCTTAGTTGCGGCATGTGGAATTTTTTTATTATTATTTAGTTGCAGCATGCAGTGTCTAGTTCTCTGACCAGGGATGAAACCTGGGCCCCCTGCACTGGGAGCTCAGAGTCTTAGCCACTGGACCACCAGGGGAGTCCCTTCCTCACCATTTTTTAAGCTCCCCAAGCTCTTAATGTCAAGTACAACTGCTCTTTTCTTTCAAAGATTTTATTAAAACATACAAACACACAGAACTTTACAAAATTGCATTAACAACACATGCCAATTTTATGAGATGCAGTATAGCTTAATGATTAAGAATAAGGGCTTTAGAATGAGATATCCAGAGCTCAAATTGAAGCTCTGTGACCTTGGGCAAACTGAGTCTTAATTTTCTCATCTTAAATGTAGTATTTGTTCCTGCCTCGCAGGGTGATTATAAGAATTAAATTCGTTTATACACACAAAACATCTTATCCATTGACTAACATGTAAGAAATAGTGCACAATGCATATTATCTAGTATTATTATAGAAAGCAAAGGAAAAAAAAAATTACCTGAATTCCCTAGCAGTCCAGTGGTTAGGACTTGGTGATTTCACTGCTTTGGGCTTAGGGTTCAGTAGCTGGTCAGGGAACTAAGATCCCTCAAGCCGTGATGCATGGCCAAAAACAAAAACAAAAAAAATAGAAACAGAAAAATCTTACCTATAATCACAAGTGTTTTGCTTCTGCTCACTAATAAAAACAGACAAAAAATAACACTACAAATATGAGGAAGTTATAAAGCTTAAGAAATCTTTCTGAGGTCTTTTGCTTCTCGGTCATTAGTTACGTCTATACTCCTTAAAATAACTGGAAACCCAACAGAATTTTCCTTCAAATTTATCTTGTGGGAGGTGGTCACTTAGCTTTCCCTTTTCCTACTATGCTCCCTGCCTAGCCCTCTATCCTACGACTTCCACTTTGTCCCAGGTTTGAGGCTGGCAGTTGTCCCAATTTGCCTGTCCTGCTTTTAGTACTAAAAGTCTCGCATTCTGAGAAACCTCCCAGACCCAGGTAAATAGATGGTTGGTCTTCTGTTCCCTTAATTTTAGGTTGGACGTATACACTCGGAGGATCTTCAGGTAGACTGGGTGATGGCCATATCCCTGGGTCTCTGTGCTATTTGGAAACAGTCTCCTTGAGTCATTTCCAAAGAATATGCCTATGCTTTCTAAAAGCCAAGTTCCAGGCCCTCCTGGGAGGTGTGTTTTATGTAACTGAACTTGGCATTGGTGGGTAGAATGGGAACCAAAGGGTAAACGGTGAAATGGACAAATAAAGAAGCAATGGGAAAAGAAGACAAAGTCTAATTCAGGAATCCTGTCAGCTTAAATTTCACAATGCTTTTAAAGGCTCTAGAGTCCAGTGCCTATCAGATAGTAGGTACTTCAACAGCAGCTATGGCCTAGTGCTTTAAATCACATTTTAAGATTTTCCCCTTTGTTTTCTTCCTATTTCCCCCCATCATGCAGTCGGTAGACTTTATGCTTATTCTCTTCGTGGAAGATATGGCAAGTAGAGCAGGGTCGGTGAACAAATAACGTCTGCTAAGCATTTCGCTTACTGGCAAAGTACTCAAGGGTGTGGGCATAGTGTCTTGGACAGATAAAAAAGGACCTTCATTTCACCAAACTAAGAAGAATCTCCCTCCCCTGGATTAGAGACAGGATGGAGGGGAGGTCTGTAGGGGCCTGAGAGCAGAGGGTTTCTGGACCAGGTAAACCCATCTATATCTTCAGGGCCAGGAGAATTATATGAATGGGGTAAAGCAGGCAGGGTTTTTAAAAAAGCTATTTGTTTTATAAGCAAACTCTATCTGCTCCATCCATTCATATTCTCTCATTCAATTGGATAAGCCCTTCACTGACACAGACCCAGTTAAATGCACTTCACACACACCTAAAACAAATAGGAATTTTTAAAATATTTAACTTTTTACTGTCCTTCAATTTGAAAAATTTGGGAGGAAAAAAAAGCACAGACAATATTAATAAATGCCCATGTTCCCATTGGTTACAATTAATGAATGTTAAGATTTCATAACTTTTTCTTCAGAAAATTTCTCGTAAAGATAGGATATTATAAATACATCAAAACTTTCCCTAATCTCACTCACGAAGCATCCTCTGAGACCCCTATTATCATGATTCCAAACCCGAGTCTCGATTCCAAACCAGAGTCTCCTGCATTGCAGGCAGATTTTTTTTTACCATCTGAGCCACCAGGAAAGTCCAATGTTTATACAAGCTTTGGACAAAAGTTTGCACAAAATAGTCCAAGTTTTAAAAAAAACTTTCTAAAACCTGTAAAATGTTACGGAAAAAAGCCCAAAGAGCTTTCTGGCCAACCCAATATTTAAACAATACATACATTAGTATTCTGAGTATTACTTTATATTTAAGTCAGTTGTACCATTTTGGGTGTAACATTATATAATTTGTTTCCATTCATATTGTGTTCAAGATGTGTTGATGTTGATACATACAAATCTACTACATTTGTTGTAGCAGCTGCACTGGTTTTTCACTGTGTAAATCTGTTTCTCAACCTTTCTTTCCTTATTTTCCTCAAAGAGAAAATTTTGTTAACTACCAGTTATTAAATGAATAACATTTAATTTTAATTTAATTTCTTCCAACAAGAGAAAAAAATACTAAGGAATAAGATGTTCATTGGATAGAACTGAGCTTTGGGGAGTTCACAAACCACAAACCACACCTAAGTTTTGGCCCCCTAAGAACCAATTTTCACCATTTTCAGGGTGATATTTGCCCCTGTTGAGAATGTATGGTATAAATATACCATGTTTCTAACTTTTTGTTGCAATGAAGAGTTTAGTTTTATATTTTTATACATATGCATTAAAATATTAATATATCCCCAGAAGCTATGATGTATGTTCATTTAAGCTTTGCTAGATCTTGTTAAATTGTTCCCCAAAATGTTTATGATAGTTTTCCATTACACCAGTAGCATATGATTTTCTGTTTTCCCACTTTATGAATGCTGGCCTTATCAGGCTTTTTAATTTTGCCAATCTGTGTAAAATGGTCTATCACTGTTTCAATTTGCATTTTTCTAAATACTAGTGAGACTGAACATACTTTCCTTTGGTTTTTCCCTTGGGTGAACTGCCTATTTATACCCTTTGCCTATTTTTATGTTGGTTTTGGTCTTTTTCTTACTGATTTGTAGGAAAAACACACTTGTCCATGCCACCCCATGACAAAAACCAACAACCACTTTATTAAGCCTATGGAATCTATGAGATAGGAATTTGGACAGGGCACAGCAAGGATGAATTGCTAGAATCATCTGGAGGCTGGGATCATCCAAAGACTTCATTGTTCACATGTGTAACATCTGGGCTAGGGTGACTCAAAAGTTGGTTCCATTGTGACTGTTGATGGGAGAACCTATACAAGGCCTCTTCAAGTAGCTTAGACTCACAAGCTAGTAGTTGGGTTCTAAGAGAGTCTCCAGAGAGTATTCCAAGAAACAGTGCTCCAAGAGAAACAGGCAGAAGCTGCATGGTATCTTATGACCTAGCACTAGCAGTCACACAGCAATACTTCTTCTATAGTATATTATGGGAAGTAGTCATGAGCTCGTTCTGATCCAAGGGAGAGGGAATAGACCTACTCTGTTGATAAGTGTCAAGCATTCAAGGCCATTTCAGAAAAACTACTCCAATAACGGCTTCAGATTCAGCAATTCCACTCCTGAGAATAGGCCCAAGAGAAATCAAAACATATCTTCACACAAAAGCTTGTACATGACTACTCACAGCAGCATTATTGATAATAGCCAAAAAGTGTAAACAACCCAAATGTCAATGGATGAATGGATAAACATTCCTTCTAAGCATGTCTTCTCTTATGCTCTTTAAACCATAATCCCAGCATTCTCAGACTGTGATCTCTTTCAGTGTTAACCACATCCCACATATATACCTTCCACATATCAAGGATAGAACAAGAGGCATAATGTCATTTGTGCACTCATTTGGCACGACTTAAGACTGATGTGGGTGGGAACACGGCATCATCACAGCATTCAGAAACAGAAGAGGACATTAGTTGGGAAGGGCCTTTTGACACCGTGGGCCAACAGTTTTAAAAGCACTCAGAAGTGATCTTGGAGGAGAAAGGTGGGGCTACGCCCAGAGGACTGTTTGACATACATTCCACAGTCTTTGAAGGAGATGGAGTGAATGTCCTGGGTGTCAGTGGTCGGATGGGTGGGGGAGTGGGGTGGGGTGGGGGTGGCCTGTGTGTGGTGATGTACAGGAGAAGAGATCCCTGCGGTCACTCTGTTTCCTCTGGTGCTATGGACCACACACAGCTCCACGGTCAGAACACGGACAGGAAAGGATCAATACAGGGACCCACACACACAATTTGAGCCCAAGGCTTAGTAGAAGACTCTTCGCAGCCCAGAGGCCTCAGTTTATCTTCTGTCTGACCCCCAAGTAGGCGTATCAGCATGATCCTGGAGATCCAATCTCATGGATTCCACAAAAGAAATACTATCCTGGCCAGCAAGAGTGATCAGGCTGCCCTCTTGGGGCAGAGACTTGATCACAGGGCCTTGGGATAATGCTATAGGCATGAGTTCCAGAGTTCCTTGGGCATCCTGGAATTGGAGAATCCCACGAAGGGGAGAAATTTGAACAAGAGCTCAGTAGGACCCAATCTGGGCTGAACCTTGATGGCATAACTGGCCCAGATTGGTCCCAGGCACATGAGGAGAACTTAGAAAATTTCTAGGAAGGCCCTCCAAAGCATGAGGCCCTCTGAGGCACAAGACTCGGGACAGGGCTCTGGGAATAAGGGTTTTATTATAAGGAAGTGATTGTTATGCAACTGTGAGGATAAGTTGTAAAAAGGGCTTCCATCTAGTTGTCTCTGCTTCTGGGATTGCTCTTTCTGGAAAAAGCCAGGCCTCAAACTGTGAGGACATTCAAACAACCCTAAGAAGGAACCCATTTGGAAAGCTTCTAAGGCCTCCTACCAACAGCCAGCACCAAATTGTCAGCCGTACCTTGGAAGTAGTTCCTCTAGCTTCAGTCAGTCCTTTGGATGATTGCATCCTTTGTTGACATCTGATTGCAACCTCTTGAAAGACCCTGAGCCAGAAATGGAGTGAATAATCTATGTCTTCAGTGAATGAGTAACCTATGTCAGTAAACACTATCCAGGCCAAATTCTTAGCAACCTCTTGTTCTAGGTGGATAATTCAGTATTAGCTTGACAAAAGGTTTCTTGTGCCTTAAGTATGGGAAGGAAATAGCTACTGCTATACCTGAAAGGACACCAGTACAAATGTAAAAACTTCTGCATCAACCTGTGTAGATCAAAGACCAGGAACCAGATAGTGTTCCCAAGCACTTTAGCCCCAGAAATGTGACAGAAATTAGGGTGGAAGAGGGACAGAAATCTCAAGGAAGACTGATAATATATATATTTTCCACTCTGATGGAATAAGTTTCAGAGTAAACATTAGGTTGCACTACAAAAAATAAAATGTTATTGCATATCTGAGTTTGTGTTCCAAGAATCATACCCTGCCCATTTGTATTCTTTACGAAAAAAGATAACCATTCTACCCTTCTAGGGAATTCCCTGTCAGTCCAGCAGTTAGGATTCCATGCTTTCACTGCCCAGGGCCTGGGTTCCACCCTGAATCAGAGATGCTGCCAAAGAAAAAAAAAAAGAAAAAATAACCTATCCTTCTAGAAAGCAGTTTCCTAAATCTTTCATTCTGATTTGATATTCACTGATGAAATGCTTAATCTAAATTTCTTCCCTTGTTTTGCTAGAACCTTTTCTGTCCAGGGGCTTGTTTCCTTATGTGTAAAATGAAGGTCAGAGGTGGATCTATGTTTTGTACAGCCCAAAACATCTACAATTGTAGGGCTGTATTTCAGAAAAAGAATACAAAATTATGTAATAAAGTCAATATTTATTTAGAATAAGAATATTAATAAATCATTACGGATTTTAAAATAATGACAAAACCACAAACATCACACAATCAAAAAAAATTACGTTATTGTTACTAACTGGGAGGGATTGGGGGCAGGAGGAGAAGGGGACGACAGAGGATGAGATGGCTGGATGGCATCACCGACTCGATGAACGTGAATTTGAATGAACTCCGGGAGTTGGTGATGGACAGGGAGGCCTGGCGTGCTGCAATTCATGGGGTCGCAAAGAGTCGGACACGACTGAGCGACTGAACTGAACTGAACTGCTTGCAAACCACTATAAGCTTTTTTTCCCTACTTTTTTGGCTGCATACTCTTTGCCTCTTCGTATGACCATGTTGTATTATTTTTATAGCGATATTAGAAAAATAAATCAGCAAAAAAACATAGTTCTGAAAAAAACTGATGGTGTAGAAACTTTTTAAAATCAGTTTCATAACTCCTTACTATAAGTTCTTGTGCAAGTATTACTTAGGAGGCCTCGGAGAGCTCGAGCCCTTTGATCTTCCATGGCTTAGTTTCTTCAGGGCTGTCAGGGCAGCTCGGCCAGACAGCCACCCTCGTTCCCCTCCCACCGATCGGACTAATAATATCCACCTCTCCGAAGCAAGGTGGACAGGGAGGTGGTCCTGGAAGCCCGCTGGCCCCGCCCACGACCCCAGATCCACCATTAAGGCTCAGAGAGGGAGTTTCAGGGTGGGCTCGTGCGTCCGATGCAGGACTGGGGCTGTTAATTCTTCCTCGCGTTCCTGGAGAATTCACTGAGCTTCCATAGGTGTTCTGAAGTTTAAGCTTCACTAGATTCACGGTTGGCTTCCAAGACTCTGATGCTGGGAGGGATTGGGGGCAGGAGGAGAAGGGGACGACCCAGGATGAGATGGCTGGATGGCATCACGGACTCGATGGACGTGAGTCTGAGTGAACTCCGGGAGATGGTGATGGACAGGGAGGCCTGGCGTGCTGCGATTCATGGGGTCGCAAAGAGTCGGACACGACTGAGCGACTGAACTGAACTGAGATTCACGGTAAATTGGCCCTTGTGACAGCGTTTTTCTATGTGTTCTCTGAATCTGTTTTCCCCTTTAACATTACATGACAGGCCTAAACCAGAATCCTGACACTTGCAGCGCTACCTCACGCGTTTTGCAGGCTGCGTTAGTTGCCCTGTGTTTTGGGTGGGGCCTGCCCCTCTTCCCTTTGTCCACTAGAGGCGGCTTTGGACCGCGACCCTTCCTTACCATGCAGGAAGAAGGGGGAGGTCTTTTGCAACGACGCTGGTTGGCGGCTAGAGTCCTGATCGACAAGGGAGTTAAGCAAATAGCTCTGAAGTAAGCAGTCGCTGTTTATGCACGTACAACCAATGGAAGGGCAGAAGTGCAATCAACGACCAATGAGGACTGGCCTTAGTCCGAATATGGGGGCGGGGCTTCCCTCGAGGGGCGGGGACGCAAGGTAAAGAGTCTGGAGCGGACACTGGGAGAGTCAGAAGCACATCCGGTGTTAGAAGAGCTGTGTGGGCTCCTGAGAGGCGGGTTAGAAGGTATGTCTGAAGCTAGGCGTGCGCAGGTTGGGAGTGAGAAATGGAAAGAAGGTTAGCAGTTATTGCCTGAGAAATAGTGGAAGTAATCACCGTTTTCGGACGGACTGCATCCTGGGGGAACTGGGCCTTACTCGGCCGCTGGACTCCGGAAAGCTAGGCTGAGAGGGAAGAGGGAACTACAATGGCGCATGCGCAACTGTACCGTATCAGGGGAGACGCGGGGGGCAAGGTTGCTGGGTCTTGGCGCGGCGTCGAGGCAGGGATTCTGCGCGTAAATATTATCGAAGGCCCTTTTCTTGGCCTTCCTGCCCCGCCCGGGCCGCGTCCCTCCTTCTGCTCCGCCCAAGTGTAAACTGCCTAGGCCTAGACTCGATCCCTTGAATTCGGGGCGCGTTTCCCCGCCCTCCCCCCACACACACCCCTTCCTTCTGAGGAGAATGAAAGCGAAACCTTACGGGTTTGTGGTCATCCCAACCCCTCCCCACCGATTGCTGGCCTGCTGGGAGGCCTCTGGCTAGGCCGCCTGTGGGTGAGGGCGGGGGCTTGGATTTGGGAGTACCTGGTCCGACAGGCTGCCCTGTCACGGCGGGGCGGGTGATGTCACACTCTTCTGTGACACGCGAGGCATCTTAGTTACTTGGAAGCCAACAGCAGAGGCGGGAGGTGAGGAGAGACCAGGGCTAGGCCTGGTTTGCCAGCCCCACTGGGCAGCCCCGCTCTGATCTGATTGGTTACCTTTGGACAGGTGAGGTGGCTTTGGCTTTGCTGGTGCTGGGCCTTGTGGGCGTCTTTCTCAAAGTTCGCTCAGGAAAGGCGTCGCTCGGGCAGTTTTGGGTTTCTTTTTCTCTAGGACCTACTGGCTGGAGCTGTGGTATTTTTGTGTATTAAGTGAGGAATTGCAGCCCGGTGCCTGCCCAGGTTGCGTTGCCTGCTTCATCAGCCTTTCATTGACCAAACAACAACAAAAACCTTTCTGAACTTGAGACTCTGTTCCAGCAATAGTTCAATTATGAATGTGTAATCATGCAGAAGAGCTGACTGTGCCTGAAACAGAAATTTCAAGGTTAAAGGTTAACGGCAGATGGGCTTTTCTAGTCTAGTTACTTATTTATTTCAAGTTTATCTTTTGGTTGAATGTGTAGTTTAAGAATTAAGTTCAGGAAAGATAAAAGTTTCATAACCACAGTTCTCATGGCTTCTGCAAACACCTTTCTGTAATTATTTGACTTAATTCTCTTCGGTGTTTTCTTTTTCCTCGTCTAATGTTTTTTTTGTCCTTGCTTCAAGAGTATGTTGACTTTTAGATTTTCTGCCATTTTCCTCCAGTGGAGGAAATGGTTGAATTCTTGAGAAGTGCAGTCTGTAACTTAGATTCAGTGTTTCCCTTTTCCATTATTTTGTTGTGGAAACCTGGCTTAGTACCCTCTTTCTTTCCTTCTCTCCCTTCCCCCTTGTTGATCCACTGAAGTCTCTCTCTCCTAAAGAATAGGAAAGGTGAAATTAATCCAGATATTTGGTCAGCCGTTTCAGGTTTTTTCCTGACATATGTGTGTGGTTGATATTTACTGTAGAAATGCTGAAAAATACAGAAAAGCATAAGAGGAATCAGGATGTGTTTGTTGTCATAGTTTTACAATTTCTCTTGACCAGCAGCTGAAACTGCTTTAAGGAAAACTTGCTTTTCTGCTCTAGGGTGTAATAGTATAAAGAGCACTAGAGTTTACCCTAACCTGTCTTGGCTCTACTGTTTTAACTTTTTGATGTTTGTCAGCACTAATGTCTGTTTAATGTCCACTGTAGTGTTTAACACTTTACAGTAATTTCACAGAGATTTTCTTATTGGGATTCAGTGAGCTTGATAGGGAAGGTGTTAATCATCGTTCTCTCACAGATGAGGAAGCCTAGATGACCTTAGGTAAAGTGATTTCCCCAAAATTATGTGGTAGAATATGGTAGGACTTGTAACTTCAAATCCACTGCTCATGATGCTGTTATGTTACTTTTTTGAACTGTCTTTTTAATCTTTAGAGAGGTACTGATCACTCTTGTCCTTTCTTCATGTGTATGATGATCAAAGAGGATATCATGTATATAATACAACGCTTTGAAAGTTGTGAACTTTTATATAAATGCAGTCAGTGGTATTGTTACAGGAGGTACTGTTGCTGGCCTGAAGAGTTTCACTTTATTTCATAAACTACCCAAGGGTATTAGTCTCCTCTGGGAAAACACTGAATATTCTCTTGATGCGTTATCTTGCTAAATTTTCCTTTGCTGCTTTGATTTGGGTGTAGAAACTGGTAGAAATGTCTTTGACTCTACCTTGCTCTTCTCTAGAGTTACTAACTAAATTGCATGGAGTAGCTTTTATATGACGCATACACATTTTTGTTTTCAAAAACAGTATTCAAACCAAGGAGAGAAAAATTGTAGACTGGCTTTTAGAGCCACTTGAATGACCCTTTAAGGTAAGTTCCTCTCTGAGCCAGCTGGGAAACGCTGATGTGTGGTTGCAGCGCTTCATTAGATAGTAGCATCTAGATTTACTCCGGAGATTTAAGTGTGGGGGATAGCGAGATGAATCAGATGCAGGTTCTTAAAGTGATTACAACAAACTATGTGAGAAAAGTTCCTGCACAATTACCTGGAATCCAGAACACTTGGGGAAAAAAAGAGCTTTAGGAATGAGGGTTGAGTGAGTGTGCTGTTTGTCCTAATCTATGCCTGCTCTCACTTGGGCTGAATATGGTTTTACTGGGGAGGGATTGCTGGTTTATAGTGGAAGATGATTATGTACTTAGGACACTGAGACCTTCTTATGATTCAGTGTCTGTCAAACAATTGTGCTTATAGTGAGGGAGATTTAGTAGTGTCAGCTTGATGCAAAAAAATAATTTATTGAAGGCAATAGACATTCCATCTCCAGTTACTTGTTAGGTTCTGAGGCAGCCTCCTAGAGATGCAGTGTTACCTGATCCAGGAATTTTGGTCCAAGTTAAGGGATGGGATGGGACATCTGGAATCCAAATCTAGGACAGTCAAAGCTCAGCCCTAGCCGAGACAGAATTTCTTGGATTTCCTGAAACCAAACTGACCTGCCTCCTAGGGGTGGCAAGGAAACCATCAAGCTAATAAATAACCATTTACTTCATCAAATTCTTTTCCACATCAGACGATCACTTAGTGGTTATTAGGCTGTCTCAAAACACCTTTGTGGTCCTGGGGGACAGAAGAGACAGTGTAAATGTACCAGCAGAGAGACATGCCATTTAAACCTTTTTAATCAGTAGTAAGCTTAACCAAGTTCCTTTCAATTCCAGTTTATAATTTTCCTAGACTCTCCATTCCTCCCATTTAATTTTACTCTCTCATTGTATAACTGTTAAGCCTTCAGGATATAGCTAGCTGTGCATTAGTTATTGGATAATATTTTAAGTAAAATACAGAGTGTATATAAATTAGGTCTAAGATAAATGTCTTCTAAAACTAGACTTTTAAAAAGGGAAAGCCACCACCTGTAGCCCTATAAAGGGTGTGTTTGGAACATCCGTTAAATGATTCTAAACAAAAATTTTTTTTTTTTTTTTAAAGGGAAGTCATGCACTGAGGACATGAGTAATGAATTACACTAGTAACAACAATGGTTAACATGTTGAGCTGGTCTTACGTATGAAGCACTGCTCTGACCACTTTATTTGTATTCTCTCGCTTAGTCCTCATTCCTATGAAGTAGGGAATATTAAGTGTTACTCTTTTACAAAAGGGGAAACTGAAGCACAGTGAGGTTAAGTGCCAGAAACTTGCTGCATCATACAGCTAAGGAAGTAGCCAGGGTTCGAGGCAGCTGGCCTTGTTAACCACTGTTCCAGGGACATGGTTGTACAGAGTCTACAAGCTATTTAGTAGAAAGAACTGCTAACAAAATTACTGCTCCACCCCTCCCCCCCTTTTTTTTTTAACATGAGATTTTTCTTTGGTATCAATCAGATCCTTTTGGATGTGTGGGAACAGGATTCAAGATGGTTGAGTTTACTACAAGAGGAATGAGGAACCATATAATTCACACACTGAATGTTTAAATAAATGTGTGACCAATGTTTCTTTGACTTGTTGGTTTAATGTTGTTAAATTGTATACACTGAGGCAGCTTCTGTGCTGGCTCCAAAAGTCAGCAAGCTTTTCTTTTTCAAAGGCAAGGATTTTTTTTTTTTTAAAATGAATCCTAAATGCATGATTGTTCTGCATAGCTTTTGGCCACTTGGGCATGTTTCATTTGCATTGTACTTAATAGGTGTTAGAATAAGACCGAGGAGAGTTTATTTATTTATTTATTTACTTAATTTAAGGCTTGGCTGTTGATAATATTATGTTTTAGGACAGGTTAAGGAAGATTCTTAGAATAAAACAGGAGATTTAACAGTATGTGAGAAGACACAGGTGTTCATTGATGACACTGTCTGACTCCTGTCTCCCTCTGCCTTCCCCCGCTGCCCTTCCTTCCTCAAACCAAAGCAGACCTCATGAATACCAACTCAAAGCAGTGTGTTCACTTAAGGTTTTCTTTCTTGGTAGAACTATGCAATGTTTTCGGGTGCCTCTGGCAGAGAGGCCAGCCTGGGAAACCACAGATAGTGACACTTCCAGTGAAGCTTTAGCAGTGTATGCGTGACCAATTTTGACAAGTTTTGGTATTCTGCCTTTCTAAGGATGAAAGCATAAAATGAGTCTCTAAAGAAATTTAGTTATGATTAACACTTGAACATTTACCTCTCATTTACAAATGCAGTGCAGGCAGATTTCCCATGAGTCTCAGAGGCACTGCCCACTTTCCTGTTTCAGATTGGAGTGTAGAACTGTGTACGGGTTGGGGTCCAGAGTGAGACAAACCAATGCTGGTATCCATTCTGTAACGGGTTTCAATGTATGTTAGGGTAAATCCTTTATTGAGTACCTTTTTAGATACTTGCAGTATACTTTTCTCCTTTATTTTGGTAAAATACACATAACATAAAAATTATTTTAATGTGCCTTTACATTTTATTTATCTATTTTGATCGAGCCACTCGGCCTACAGGATCCTAGTTTCCTGACCAGGGCCTGAACCTGGGCCCTTGACAGTAAAAGCATGGAGTCCCACCAGACTTCAGGGAATTCTTTGTACTTTTTTAAAAGCAAATCTTTAAACAAAGATTTTCACTTAACTGTGGGGGCCCTCTGGAATGTTAACTGAGTTACTTGGTTAATGGTTTTGAACACTTCAAGCTGGGCTGAGAACTGACTGTTCGTGGGACTGAAAATACTTTTGGTATGGGAGCTGCTATTTTTGAGTTGTGAATGCAATTTAATCTTGTTCAGCTGAGTTTACACAGGAACCATTGAATGTAGGTATCTTCTCTATGCTTCTGAGCACAGGTAGTTAAGGCTAAGATTGAAAACTGGTGTGTTTAGTCTGTCTGGCAAAACTTGTAAGAACAATTTTAACTCATTACTTGTCTGTATGTTATTGTCTATTTGGAACAGACCAAGAGGAAACTCATATGTTTCCTTGATTCTAAGTCCTAACTCTTTTCCCCTCTGATTTTAACAGTTCTGAAGTTGTCATATACACCTTGTCATATTTATTACATGTTTACTTTATTGCATTTTCCCCATAAAGTTGCTACTACAGTTGCTGTTTACCTTTGCATCTAGAAAATTTAATAATTACATGTTTCACTTAAATTTTAGAGTTGATAGGTTTTTTTAAAAACTTAAGAGTTGATAGTAATGGGGAAAACTAGTTTTATTAATTAATTTTTTAATGATTTTAAATCACAAGACACTAAATCATGGAGAAATTCTTATTTGACACCTCCTTCCCTATCTTAACAACCTTTGATGACTTTGGTTTTACCATCAGCAGTTGTAAGAGAGATAGTCAGTACCCCCTGGGAAATGCCAAAGAGCAAAGGGGCATTCTCCCCTCCCACAGTTTCCACTCAGTGGGGTCTGGTTACAGAATGTTGCCCCTTTCTGACTAACAGCCTCCAGGGTATTTGAGGATTTAACCCCCCTCCCCATCCCCACCTTTAACTCTTGAAATTGGAAGCAAGAGGCACTCTAGCTTTGTTGTGAGAGAAACTTGGCTCTGAAGGTTGCTTCAGTGCTGTTGCAAGTTCTGTCCAGGGATGTCATTAGAGCACTTAATGGAAGCTTTAAACAAAGACGCTTTCCAGATGCTGGATTCTGCCATCCTATAAATGTGTTCTCTAGAGGGTGTACTCATCATGGTTATGGAAGGCTGTGGTTGGCTGTGCAACGGCCTGCAATCATTGCACCATCTCGATCAAGAGGGCCAGAGTCCCATGATTTAGGGGTGAGGGGAGTGGCTCTCGTAGGTTCTGCAGCTTCTCACTGTATCCATCCTTAAGAACAAAACTGACAGTGCTGTTGAGGTGAGTAGGGATGCCGGTGAGAAAGGAAAGGGGAAATCAGGAAGCAAGCCAGCCATTGTAGTTGTTTTCATTTGTGAGAGAGAACCTCAGGAAACAAATGGTAGCAGTGGGTGTGAACTCTTAAGGATGGCCCAGGATTCCACAGGAAGTCAGTTTGGGGATTGTAACTTAAAAAAAGTTTCCTTCTTTGTTTCTCAAAGAAACAGTATGTCTTTTAAAGGGGCAAGTTACCTGCTGAAAAAATGGAAATCGATTGCTGGTAATGAAACAGTTTGGGCAGAAGATGAGTTTGTCCCCTTTAAATTGGTTGCGTATGATTGCGAATGTATTGTAAAAGGAAATATGTAAAAATGAAAATGGTGGTGTTAGGGCAGTGGGATTTTCAGATAACTTTCATTTTTCCGAACTCGTATGTTGCTGTTTTTCATAACAAATACCTATGGCTGATTCATGTTGAGGTTTGACAGAAAAACAACAAATTCTGAAAAGCAATTATCCTTCAGTAAAAAGTAAAGAAATTAAAAAAAAATTAAAAGAAAGTTGTTTGTTATTTTGTGTGTCCCTGTATCTTTCAGATAACTTTTCTTATATGCTTGATTCCACAGAGCGGAGGCTGTGTCCCACAGACACTAGCATCATGAATATATTTGATCGGAAGATCAACTTCGATGCACTCTTTAAATTTTCCCACATGTAAGTGCTTTGACCTTGACTGTGCTTCTTTTAAGTTTCCTTTTATATCTTTTTTTCTTTTCCTTTTCCTGGTGTATTAACTTTTGCATGTATGAACTAACCTATTAACTTTGCTAGAGTTCAGAGGATCTGATAAAAGCATCCAAACTCTTAAGGGCTGCTGTGTGGTCACTGGAAAGCCAGTTAGTTATTATAGTTTGGGTACTGATTGTTAATTCTGGGCTGTGGGGCCTCCCTCAGAATTTAAGATTTTCTGTTCTTTCTTTATTGTATTAAAACTTTCATATATTCCCTGAGAAGGAAAATTATCCTTAGCTTAGAGAATAGATTGGTCCTGGAGTGATGGCCATTATTAACCTTCTTTCCTAGAACCCCCTCGACACAGCAGCACCTGAAGAAGGTTTATGCCAGTTTTGCCTTCTGTATGTTTGTGGCGGCTGCGGGGGCCTATGTCCATGTGGTCACCCATTTCATTCAGGTAAGAGCAGTTTTCTCCTCTAGTCGCTGTGGCATAAATTGCATTAGGAAGAAAATAGCTCAGCAGGGTGGTAAAAGCCTGTGTCTCTCCGTAGTCTTTTTCAGTAGTTTGGGATCTGCACCCAGCCAAGTAAAAGTCGTTCAGTCATGTCCGACACTTTGTGACTTTCTCCAGGCCAGAATACTGGAGTGGGTAACCTTTCTCTTCTGCAGGGGATCTTCCCAACCCAGGTCTCCCATATTGCAGGTAGATTCTTTACCACAAGGGAAGCCCAAGAATACTGGAGTGGGTAGCCTATCTCTTCTCCAGCGGATCTTCCCAATCCAGGAATCGAACAGGGGTCTGTCTTACTAACTGAGCTATCAGGGAAGCCCAGCCAAAACCAGTCATAAATCAGGACATGCAGAGCCATTTACTTTTTCTGGCAGTTATGCCCTCTCTAGATACTGAACACAGGATGTCTTGACCCTGACACTGAATGCTGAGCTGCTGACGTACGAGGCCCCCACCCACTGAGTAGAGACTTGACGTGCATGCTGGGGTGACTTTGCACAGTAACCTTTTTATCTATTCTTCCATTCTTCCTCTTTTTGCCTGAATGACTGTGGAGTACTTAGATACAAAACACTGATTGTATGTTTAACTTCCAGGAGAGACAGGGTTGAGACCTTTAAGGACTTGGTCCATTTTATTCTATGATACAACTCATTTTCCTTTGTTGAGGGAAAGTTTGAGTTTGGCATCAATAAAAGGAACAGTTGAGGAATAACCAGAAAGTTTGAGGCTCGCTAACCAAGACTGGTCCCTTTGAGAGTTGTCCTTTTTAGTGTAAATATGGAGGTGTACTTGTGTTGGCGTTTGCCACAGCTGGGGAGTGGCATGCTCAGACACCCCTATGCTCAGGCATCTCCTGGCAGAAGCTGTGTGAAAAATTACTTTGGACACTCAGAGAGCTTTGATCCTTCGAGTTTAGACCAAAACATTGTGCCTTTTAGGCAACAGTGGCCCTTTTGGCTTCTGGTCGTGTTGGCTTTTTTCAGTGAAACGCAGTCATCCTCATTATTTGTGGATTCCATATTTGTGAATTCACGTACTTGCCAAGATTCATTTGTAACTCTAAAATCAGCCTTTGTGGTGCTTTTGTGGACTTTTGCAGCCATACACAGAGTGGCAAAAAATTCAAGTTGTCCACTGCACCATGTTCCAGCTGAGGTTGAGCAAAGCAACACTGCCTTCTTTCAAGCTCTCATAGTGTCAACAAGTGTCCTTTTCATGGTCTATTTAGTCCACATTTTTGGCATTTTTATCATTTTCATTGGTGATTTTGATGTTTAAAATGGCCCCAAGCATAACGCTCAAATGTCTGGTATTGCTCAATGCAATACTGTGATGTGCCTTCTAGAGAAAATACATGTGTTAGATAAACTTCGTTCAGGCATGAATTATAGTGCTACTGAGCACGAGTTGTGTTAAAGGGTCAGTACTACATACCCAAGTGTCTTTAACCAGAAAACACACATTCAGTAAGGTTTTGTATTTTATGTAGGCCAGTTGATAAAAACATTGACAAGGTGCTCGAAAGAACTTAAACCTTCATTTCCTCCAGGAGCATTTGCTGGGTATCACTGATTCATTGCTCACAGTGACTGTGTAGAACATAACTACCGTGAACACTGAGGATCAACTCTAAAAGAAGGAAGGAACTTCGGTGTCTGCATACATCTTTAATGATTTTTTTCTGTTTCTATTGCCTGTTACTTTTCCCATTTGCTTTATTTATTTATTTTTTTTCCTTAAACTAATGCATGTTCACCATAGAGAATTTAGAAAACAGATTGGTTATAAGAAGGAAATATAAAACCCTGTAATCCCATCACCCTAAAATAACTCTTACCATTTTGGTTCTTATTCTGTCTCAGTTCATCCATGCTGCTATAACAGAATACCATAAATTGGGTGGCTTAAACAAGAAGCATCTCTCACAGTTTGGGAATTCCATGATCAAAGCACTGGCAGATGTGTTGTGTGGTGAGGGCTGGCTTCCTGTGTAAGCAGCCACCTTCTGTGTCCCCACATAGTAGAAGGGGCAAAGGAGCTCTCTGGAATCTTTTATAAGATCATTAATCTCCCTTCACAAAAGCACCACACTTATGACCTACTCACTTTCTGAAGACTCCACCTCCAGATACCATTACATTGGGGATTGGGATTTAAACATGAGTTTTGGAGGGTACACAGTCATTCAGTTCTTGTCTCTCTCTCTATGTATATTTGTGTGTGTGTGTTTTAAAGGGATCAAAAAGAAGTCATTCCTACTTATTCCGCAGATTGAAATGTTCTTTAAGCACCTGTCATTTTGATTCATCTTTTCTATTTCTTGGGCAAGACTCAATTTGACTTGGGTAGTTATAGTGGATGGACTGCCTCTAGCATCCATCATGGTCCTAACCCTGTCCCACAGGCTTTTGGTTTTTCTCCTCTGCCTTCACTGCCTTTTCCACTGCCTCCAGGTTAGGATCAAATATTAGGACGTTCAGGTGAATATTTTAACCCAATAAAGTCTCCCGCAAGATAAATTTGATAGTTTCAGGTATTTAATTATTGAATTATTGACTCTGGATCTGACAGGCTGGCCTGCTCTCTGCCTTGGGCTCTTTGGGGTTGATGATTTGGCTGATGGCAACACCTCACAGCCATGAAACTGAGCAAAAAAGACTGGGACTTCTGGCTGGATTTGCTTTCCTTACAGGTATGTTTGGGATGGCTCTGATTTTGAGGGAGCGACACTGTATTTTAGTATCTCTTTAGACCAAGGCTCAAAATATGTATGTATTCTGATGCATCCCAACTGGCACACTGTATTTTTCTATCTTGTATTACTTTCTTATTTCATATAAGTGTATCTTGCTCCCCCATCCAGAGGGTAAGCTATTTGTGACTTGTGACTGTGACTTCTACTTTTGTATCCAAAAATAAGCATTTGTGTGCTTGAATGAATGAAGTTTAAGAGCTTAGGTAGCATGACTTGTTAACAGCGGACATAGGACTAAACAGCCCTATGAATCTGACTTAATTAATTAAGGACTAAATTAACATAGGACTAAACAGCCCGAGAATCTGACTTAATTAATTAAGGACTCAACGCTGGCAACTTTCGTAGGAGCGCCTGTTCTGAATCTTGCGGACAGTTCATTAAAGCCGTACGTCAAGATTCATCCTACAGGGCACTTTGCTGATTCTCAAGAAAAGTACAAGCACAGCTCTTCTAGAATAATCACTAAGGAAAACAGTTCAAGCTACATAGTAAAAATACTCACAGAGCAACATTTGAGTTAATACAACTTGTTCTGAGTGTGTCTAATCTGTACAGTGTTGAAGAAAGTGTAGAAAGGAAGGGATTTAGAGATTAGATTTTTAGATCAGGAAAAGCTGGTTTTTGAAAGTGTTAAGAGGTGGGATGAGCAGGAGGAGGGGGCATGGCCAGAGTAGAGGAAGTATTGGAGCTGGGACAGGTTTCCCTCCTGCTGGCAAGTGTCAACCTGCAGAACTGGTCTGGCCTTTTCTGCTACACAGGGAATCAGTCTGCATGACTACAGGTTGTTGGCCACTTTTCACCACTTTGCTCTTCATCCTTTCTTTATATTCTGATTCCTGATCTGGCCCACATTACAGTCTCACATCACTGCTCTTCAGAGTTTTTCAGCCTTACAGTTTAGCTTGACAATGTTTGAAATGCCTGCTTCATTTCTCCTAATCTCTGTTCCTCCTGGGTCATCCATGATTTTCAGCCAAGGACTTGGTTTTGCAGCTCTGTCCATAAATAACTTAGTCAAGTATATGTTCTCTGGAAAACAGTTGAGGATGGAAGGGAGGGAGACTGAATTATCTTAGTCCGCATGTTTTGTTTTCTAGGACAGTAGGCATGCCCATGCTATTGATTAATCCTTCAAGAATTGGTGTTTATGTTACGTTCTGGGGCTTTTTGTTTCCTAGGAGTTGGCCTGGGCCCTGCTCTGGACTTGTGCATTGCCATCAACCCCAGGTAACTATGTTAGTAGTGTCTTAGCTCTTTCTACTTTAATGATGATACCTTCTAAACAAAGGTTATATACCTGTAGCCCTTGATATAATGCCCTTTTCCTTTAACAGCATCCTTCCCACTGCCTTCATGGGCACAGCAATGATCTTCACCTGCTTCACCCTGAGTGCACTCTATGCCAGGCGCCGTAGCTACCTCTTTCTAGGAGGTATGTATGGGCTGGAAAACAGGAAGAGGATCTTTGCTTTAGCCAAAATTCTCCCTAGGACCCTTTCCCTCCCTCCAACTTGTAACTGTTGGGTTGAGAATGAAACCCTTTGTTTTTGGGGAGACAGTAAAGAATGGCTTTAATGAGATTACTGAACTTTGTGTTAGCTTTTCTCAAGGTGGCTTTTTGTCTTCCCTTCTAGGTATCTTGATGTCGGCCATGAGCCTGATGCTCTTGTCTTCCCTGGGGAACCTTTTCTTCGGATCTGTTTGGCTTTTCCAGGTGAGATTTGCTTATAACTTTCCAGTCCCCATTTACCTTGTGTTTCTTTTTCGTGTTTAATCTCCTAAAACCAGGATAGGTTAGGAATCCTCCAAAACTCATCTTCATGGGGCAGTGCTCTTGAAGCCTCCCCACTCACCCTTCCAGAGTGGAACCTTCTGCTGCAGGTCAAAGTACAGACTGAACAGGGGTTGGGCATTGCAGTAGAGATGATGGTTTGCTCAGAAGTCATTTTTCTAAAACCAGTCCAGCAGTGGCTTCTTGTTAAAATGATTGAAGCTCTTTCAGTGACCTAAAAAAAAATAAATGCAGAATTGTGCTTGGGAAGGTAATATGGTCTTCCTTGTGGGCTTCAAGTTCCATGAATGTTGATGTCTGTAGGGTCAGTGTTTGATGTGCTTTGAAGTGACCAAAGTCCAGAGAGAGGTATGACTGTTTCTCTGCGACGTCTGCCGCTTGGTAACGCCTCATTCTTCCTTTGCCAGGCAAACCTGTACATGGGGCTGGTGGTCATGTGTGGCTTTGTCCTTTTTGATACTCAACTCATTATTGAAAAGGCTGAAAATGGAGATAAAGATTATATCTGGTGAGTGTGAAAATGGTCTTTAATAAGCATGGAGGAGGAGGCTACCCTTCAGCGGCTCTTTCCTGAGTCTCTGGGATGATCTTTTGTCTGACTCACCTCTCTTTGCACATTGGTAGGAATGAGTGGACTGGGTGGCACTGGCTGACTTACATGGCCAACCTACAGGGGTATACATGATGGAATATCCAGGGTTTTGGAACTATGCATCAGAAAGCATTGTCTTTCTCAGTTCCTGAAAGACATCAGATTTTTAAAAGTTGGACTATTGATAGGTATTTAATTATCCTTGCTTTGAATAGTGGTTACCTCTAGGCAGACGAGAGGGAGAGGAATCTTCCACGTTTTACTCTTTATACTGTTGTAGTCGTTAAACCATTAACAATGAGAAGATATGTATATAATTTTTTTTTTAATGTAATCCTCTCATAGTCTCAACTAGGTTGTTCAGGGTTCAGACTTAAGCCTTTACAGTCTAAATGTTCTTTTTTCTGTGCTCCATGGCTTTATGGAGTTAAAGAGGGTCTCAGACAATAGAGGTTTACTTAGTTGGTGGTAGGGTGCTGGTGAGGTTGACTCTTGGGGTTGGGGTGAGGTTTTTATGTCCTGTACCTCTGTGGGCTTGTGGATAAAAACAAGTGGAAAGTGCAGTTTATAACCTGGTTCTTCTCTTTCAGGCACTGCGTTGACCTCTTCTTAGATTTCGTAACTCTCTTCAGAAAGCTCATGATGATCCTGGCTATGAATGAGAAGGTTAGCACCACCCAAAGAGGAAAGACTGGCTCCTGAGCTCTCAGCATATGTGTGTCCTTCAAACCTGAGAACTTGCTTACACTGTGTGTGGGTCCAGGGTACTTGTAAGGCAGGCCACTGAATATGAGTTAAACTAGAAGTCTGTAGCTGTTGGATAAAAAGGAACAAGTAAAGACAATTCTGTTTGTTTTTTTTTTTTTTAGAAAATGTCTCCCCAAGATTAGTATCAGAAGGAAAAGAGCTTCAGCAAGAAACAGTATATATGAAGAATTTAAAGGCTGTAAAGATAGCTTTAACTCAAAAAGACATAACCTAGAGGATTTGGATAATATTGACAGCCAGCTTTCTTTATCTTTATTTCAGAAATAGGCCGGTTGTATACATTTGTTGGTCTAATTTTTTTTTCCCAAGTGAGGTATTCTCTGTAGGGTTAGCGAGGGGCAAACATTGTCCACTCCAGTAGTAGGGGAACAACTGAAAGCACAAGCCTTCCTTTACGGAACTTAAATGGAGACAGTGACAGGCAGCAGTGGTGGATGCTGGTGACTGGATAGGATTTGTCTCATCTGTGCCACGAATGGGCTGAGCACGAAGCAGGCCTCCCAGTGCGGTGAAGAGTTTGGCTGGACTGGATTATTTTGAATGTTGGTTTATGCCCAGGATTTATGTTTCCGTCTCAGGCCTAATGGAAAGTTGGTCTTGGCCTCTCGTTTAGTTCTTTTAGGATAGACTGCCAGTCTGCAGCTTTTGGTGGTTGGGATCTGAGCTGTCACCGCAGTGAGTAGCCAGGAGTAGTCAGGCAGTGCACCTAGCTTCACATCGGATAGAAGCGGGAACAAGTGCGTAGTCTTTATTCTTGTCAAGTCTGGCAGTTTAGGGGACTGCCAGCGGAAGACGGTTAAGCTTTAGCTCCTCCTACACCAAAGTAGCTTCTCTCCTTCCTTCTTACTGTACCTAATCAAAGGCAGTCAGCTGTTGGCTCACTCAAGAGTTTTAGCTTAACTGTCAACACCAGAAGTTAATTGGGTCATTTTCCTCCATTTCTAGGATAAGAAGAAGAAGAAGTGAAGCAGCCATCCAGCTTTCCCCAATTTGACTTCCTCTCCCTCCGCCCCTCATTTCCTCTTTGCACACATTACAGGTGGCGTGTTCTGTGATAATGAAAAGCATCAGAAAAGCTTTTGTACTTTGTGGTTTTCTCTATTTTGAATTTTTTGATCCAAAAAACTGATTAGCAGAATATAGTTTGGAGTTTGGCTTCTTATTCCTGGGGTTTTTCCCCGCCCCCGTTTTCTGTCAGCCCCCACCCCTAGCTTCTTCCTCTGCTCAAGCAGCCAGCCCACCGTGATAAGGAGCAGGGTCTGCAGCAGAGGCAAGCTCCAAGAGTCCGCTCTCCGGCCGAGCTTCACCAAGTGGACCCGGACTGTTTGGTAAAGACGCCTCGGCCCTTCCTTCCTCAGCGTTGTTTGGTTTCTACACAGTTCCTGTGGGACTAGGCAGTGTGTTTTCCACTGGAAAGACTGCTGGTCCCATTGTTACTTGGGCTCATTGTATCTGAGCTGTCAGCCCCTACAAGGAAAACGGAAAGCCTCTTCTGGTGGATGCTGAGCTTCCTCTGAGCTGCCCAAGTCTCCGCTGGTCTGGCAAACACACCTTTCTGCCTTGCTATCACAAAAGGAATGTGGATTTGTGTGTGTTCCCTTCCCAATCTCTTATCTGATCCTCAGGGAATCTGCCTGCTTTCCTTCCATGGGGGTGGGAGGATTTCAGTACAAAGGGAAATTCTTGTCAGGCCTTTATGAAAGGCTGATTATGGCAAGATACGGAAAATTCCCAAACTGTCTCAGTTTTTTTTTTTTTTTAATCACTATCTTAATTACTGAGTGGCCTCTATTAGGTGACTATGATTAAGGATCCCAGGACAGGAAGGATAAGGAAGGGGCATGGTTGTGCCTCTAGGGTGATTGTAACTAATCTTCCAGACAAACCCAGATAAGGACCTGCTTGAGGCAGGAGAGAGCAAAATCTCCACTAAGGGCATCTTTGTTCAGACCAGGGGAACTGGCTGTGATGACTCAGGAGGCAGCATTTGGAACAGTCCTTAGGTGCATTTTTGTCTTATCCCACCTGAGCACTAATAAGTAGTATCAGGCCAGAGATTTGGGGCAGTTGATAAATGTCCGTTTTACAGATGCACTTTTAGGCTTTGGTCTGTTCACTGGTTTCTAGGGGCCGGGTGACCAAACCTCTGATTTCCTGCAACTTTCTGTTTGCAAGTGTAGGGGGCAGTACTAATGGGGATCACCAGCTGCTCCCCGTGAGCTGCCACAGTCAGCTGGCCCAGAAGGGAAGGCAACCTTGGGAATGATTGTGGCTTTGGCTGTCCACAAAGCTTCAGCCTAAGGAGGCTGGAGCCATTGAAAACTCATTGCCCATAGGACACCATTTTTGGCTTTCCTTGTTCACAACCAGTATATACAGTTTGACCCAGTGGCTGCTGGTTCGCAGCGTACCACATCACCATACCCCTTGAGACAGTTGTGTTGGCAGGCCGTGTGGTTCCTGGAGTGGCATGCCACCTGGAAGAATGGCTTGCTTCTGCATAGGATGCTGCTCTCTTGATTGAGCTGCTGTCCCCAGCCTGTCACTTGACAATTTACCAGAAGGGATTTCCTTCCTATCAACCCCCCACTAGCAACTCTCCATAAATTTGTTGATTCTGTGCTAGGCCTGAGAATCTGAGTTACATCTCCTGAAGCCGAACTCCACCTCTTGTGCTTTTTTGCTTGGGATTAAAGGAGTTTTCTTTAGAAACAGTGCCAAGAATGATATAAAAAACTACTTTTAAAGAAAATGCCTAACAGGTTTTTAATACAGTAATCACTGTAGTTATCCCTTTCTTTTCTAGTTCCTTGGTTTTCAGCTCAGGCTGCATTCTCTAACTCATACTGTGAAGACAAAGGTGTTTTTGATTCAGAAATATATGAAATCTACATAGTCTTAATTTGTAAAAAATAAAATTCCTTAACCTTTTCTGGTGTGTGTGTGTGGAATTCAGTGCTACAGCTGAGTTTGAGGTGCTGTTGACTTCCTGTTCTTGGGGCTGGGAGTGGGACAGGATTAAGTTTCTGCTCTAGGTATCAATAGAAACAAAGAGACCCCACTTAGGCCTCCCATTGTTGTAGACCCAGCTTGCCACAGATGTTGGGAATATTCTGTATTCCATACACAGCCCACGCCTTTTTCCGGTCCTCTTCCACCCGGCCTTTATTGCAGGGAGCTCATGGCAGCAGCGTGTATAGCTGGTTCCAGTATACAGCCAAGCTTTGAAGTTTGAGGATGCATAATGGAAAGAGGGCTTCCCTGGTGGCTCAGGTGGTGAAGAATCCGCCTGCAATGCGGGAGACCTGGAGTCAATTCCTGGGTTGGGAAGCATCCCTGGAGGAGGGCATGGCAACCCACTCCAGTATTCTTGCCTGGAGAATCCCCATGGACAGGAGCGTGGCAGACCGCAGTCCATGGCATTCCAGAGTCAAGATGCAACTAAGCACAGCACAGTATGTAATGAAAAACCATTACAACCCACTCATGCAGGTATTCATGGTCACCCACTGGGCCAGGCTCTGTTCTTGGTGCTAGAAATCAGTGGGAATATAAAAATCCTTGTCTTCATAGTGTTTATGTATGCCATTAAAAGCCAAAATTAGCATTCCAGTTGCTCCATTTTGGCTCGCTTGCCCTCTGCTCAGCGGCTTCCTGTTAGTCTGGCTCCTGCCAGAGGCTCCAGCTGAAGTTGAGCAGGAAGTGGGAGGGGCTTCAGGGAATAGTTCCCCCTCCACCCCCAATCTTTGTAACCAGAGCAGCGGGGTGAGCTCCCTTTTAGTCTCCCAACCTGCCCACCAGTCAACAAGTTAAAAGTTTAAGAGGTGACATAGCTACTCATTCCAGGCCTAACAGGCCTGCAGGCTGAATTAGAGTGGGGAAGGTCTTGGTGGACGTCAGAAGTGGAAAGATGTCTGTCGGGAGAGGAGACAGTCTCCTGACCAGGCAGGGAATCAGACGGGGCATCCACTGGGCACCAGGCAACAGGCTCCATGCTGGGGGTAAAGATGGATAAGGCACTTACTGCTATTCAGTCACAGTGGAGCGGCACAGGAAGCCACATGCAGGCATGAAGTTCCTATGTGGAAATGCAGGGCCATGGGATGAGAGAGAGCCCTGTGCCCTGATTCAGGAAAAAGTGTGTAGGAGATGATATGTGAGCAGAGGTGAGATCTCAAAGATCGAGTCAGAGGTTAAGATGGGCAGTGCTGGGAATGGGCCTTTTCAGGTCAAGAGATTAGTATCAGAAAATGCACAGGAGTGTGATTCAGCATGGGGTGCACTGGAAGCTGCAATGGCTGGGTTGTAAATTTTGAGAGGACCAGGAGGACATGAGGAGGAGGAAGGGAACTAACTTAGGGCCTGCCTTTGGGTGCTAAGGATCTGGCCTTGTCCTGAGGGCAGCTGAGAGCACTGAAGAGCTTTGAGGGAGGGAGTGGTTGGATTTTTATCCTCACATTTCAGGTGGCTACAGAGTAGAATGGGGAAGGGGCTAGTTGAAAGGTAATTATTATACTAACACCCAGATGTGGTCTCTCTCGTGTCAGTAAAAGGAAGCAGAGCTCCTTGGAAAGATGGTGCTTAGAGGTTGGCCAGGAAATGTACAAAATCAACCTGGAACATAATGTTATGCCAGAAAGCAAAGGAACTATCAAAAATGACTACTGCAGTATCATTCAGAAGGACTCGGGCTAAAGAGGCTTCTGGCCAAAGATGGGATAATTTGAGCATCAATAAGAATTATAAGAGCAAAGAGTTGAAATCAAAATTGTTAAACTCATAAGTTCATGATGATATTTTTAAAATACTGGTCACTTTGTGTGTGTGCTAGCTGCTGCTGCTAAGTGCTTAGTCGTGTCCGACTCTGCAGTCCCTGGCCTGTAGCCCACCAGTCTCCTCTATCCTTTCTTTTCTGTATAAACTGTACTTAAGGGTAATCAAAAATAAGTTCAAGTTTCTCTCTATAGAAGTATTCCAGCTAATAGATGAAGAAATTAGAGGATTGGTGGTTTGGCCTCAAAGTCGTGTCCAGCTCTTGGAACCGCATGGACTGTAGCCCACCAAGCTCCTTTGTCCGTGGGATTTCCCAGGCAAGAGTACTGGAGTGGGTTGCCATTTCCTTCTCCAGGGGATCTTCCCCACCAAACGACTGAATCCAGGTCTCCTACACTGCAGGCACATTCTTTACCGACTGAGCTACCAGGGAAGCCGCAGAGGATTAGAATGACTGTTTTGTAAACCTCTGATGAAATAATGAAGCCGGGTGATGCTAATCAATAGCTACCAACATCATATTAAGAGACAACCTGACATGCTTCCTGATGAAAGTAAGCAACGCGAACAATAAACTGTAATTGCAAAAAATAAAGTTGAATCTCAGGCATATTAGGTTCTAGATCTACATACCAGTTTATAGGAAAGACAAGCGTCAGAGGACTATGTAAATGACATCATGGGGAAGTGGGCAGCAAAATCTAGTAAAACTCTAAGGACAAACAACCTGGTGTCTTTAAACAACAAAAAGATGAAGCAAGAACAAAATAAAAGGAGGGAAAGAAACCTAGAGGTTAAGAGTTATGAGTCAGGGATGGGGTGGGGAGAGAGGTGGGGGGAGGGGTCACAGGTACACCTATGGCTGATTCACGCTGATGTATAACAAAAACCATCACAATGTTATCATTATCCTCCAATTAAAGAAAAAGTTTGAGCCCTATCAAGAACATGCAGTGATGTAAAACTGAATTAGATCCTGCCTGCAATGTGGGAGACCTGGGTTCGATCCCTGAGTCAGGAAGATCCCCTGGAGAAGGAAACGGCAACCCACTCCAGTATTCTTGCCTGGAGAATCCCACAGACGAAGGAGCCTGGTAGGCTGCAGTCCATGGGGTCGCAAAGAGTTGGACACGACTGAGTGATTTCACTTTCTTTCACTTTCAAATAAACCAATTGTAAATGAGAGACACGTGGGGCAACTTCAACCTGTGGTAACCATTCTCCAGGATGCCTGCCTCCCCCTAAAAAAGTCCTGGCCTGTCATTCACACCCTGTATACACTGAAGCAGGCTGGCACAGATGGCGGGAGGAACACCACAGAAGTGTGTGCGATTTATGAAGCTTGGTCGTGAAAGGCACTGCAGCTTCCTCCTGGGCTCCCTGGTTCACTAGCTCTGAGGGAAGCCAGGCACGGGTTCTGAGGCGGTTCAAGCTGCCAGGTGGCAAGCCCTCTCAGGAGAGGACCTGAGTCTCCAGTCAAGAGCCAGCTCTGACTTGCCAGCCACCTGGAAAGCAGATCCTGCAGGACCCGTCAAACTTTCAAGTGATAGCAATTTCAGGAGACACAGACCCAGAACTAGCTCAGCTGCTCCTGAATTCCTGACCCACAGCAACCGAGTGACAATAAATGTTTATTGTTGCTTTAAAACACTTTAGTTACACAGCAATAGATACCTTACACCAACCTGGACTAGATAGTTGATGATTTAAAGAAATATTGCTAATGCATAATGCTAATCATGTAATTGTGATGATTTTTAAAGCTATCTTTTAGAGATGCATACAGAAGTATCTATAGATGTATTAATATACTGCCTGAGATTCACTTCAAAATAATGCAGTTGGGTGGCAGCAGGGAGTGGAGGGCATAGGTGAAGTGAATGGTCGTGAGTTTATGTTGGTTGTATCTGGGCTTCCGTGACTGCTCAGTGGTAAAGAATCCACCTGCCAATATGGAAGATGCAGGAGATGTGGGTTTGATCCCTGGGTCAGGAAGATTCTGGAGGAGGAAATGGCAACCCACTCCAATATTCTCGCCTGGAAAATCCCATAGGCAGAGGAGCCTGGCAGACTACCGTCCATGGGGTCCCAAAGAGTCTAACACAACTGAACACTCGTGCACGCATGTGCACACACACACACACACACACACATCTGGGCAATAGACACACTCATTGTTCTAGTCTCTCTACTTTTTTGTATTGTTGAAAATTTCTATAATAGAAAGTTGGAAATAAATGGTCCAGGCAAGAGAAAAGATGGTTTGAAAAAGAGCAGTAATTATAAGGACAGGAAGATAGACAATGAGATAAAATATTCAGGAGGTGAAATGTTCAGGACTTAGTGACTGAACAGATGTAGAGAGGGGAGGAGGAAACACCTTGGGTGGCTGTCAGGTATCTGGGTGGCCCTACTGTCCACTTGTAGCTCTGCAGACTTGGGTGAGTCAACCAAGATGTCATTACCAGTGATGAGATAAAACAGTACAACCTCTAGAACATAACTGACTGTCTCTTATAACATTCAGTTCAGTTCAGTTCAGTTGCTCAGTCGTGTCCAACTCTTTGTGACCCCATGAATCGCAGCACGCCAGGCCTCCCTGTCCATCACCAACTCCCGGAGTTCACTCAGATTCACGTCCATCGAGTCAGTGATGCCATCCAGCCACCTCATCCTCTGTCATCCCCTTCTCCTCCTGCCCCCAATCCCTCCCAGCGTCAGAGTCTTTTCCAATGAGTCAACTCTTCACATGAGGTGGCCAAAGTACTGGAGTTTCAGCTTTAGCATCATTCCTTCCAAAGAAATCCCAGGGCTGATCTCCTTCAGAATGGGCTGGCTGGATCTCCTTGCAGTCCAAGGGACTCTCAAGAGTCTTCTCCAACACCACAGCTCAAAAGCATCAATTCTTCGGCCTTCAGCCTTCTTCACAGTCCAACTCTCACATCCATACATGACTACTGGAAAAAACATAGACTTGACTAGATGGACCTTAGTCGGCAAAGTAATGTCTCTGCTTTTGAATATGCTATCTAGGTTGGTCATAACTTTTATTCCAAGGAGTAAGCGTCTTTTAATTTCATGGCTGCACTCACCATCTGCAGTGATTTTGGAGCCCCAAAAAATAAAGTCTGACACTGTTTCCACTGTTTCCCCATCTATTTCCCATGAAGTGATGGGACCGGATGCCATGATCTTCGTTTTCTGAATGTTGAGCTTTAAGCCAACTTTTTCACTCTCCTCTTTCACTTTCATCAAGAGGCTTTTAAAACATATATTAAAGCAATTACACTACTGTGTATTAATCCTAGAGAAATTAAAATCTGTATTCACACAAAAATCTGTACACAGGGACTTTGCTTGTCATCCAGTGCTTAGGAAGCTGAGCGTCCACTGCAGTGGGCACGGGTTCATTTCCTGCTCAGGGAATTGAGATCACACAAGCCATATGGTGTGGCCAAAACCAAATTATCCTCCCCACTCTCCATACACAAATGTTCAGAAAAGCTTTATTTATTAATTAGCAAAAACTGGAAATAATCCAAACACCCTTCAACAGGGCAATGTATTGTACAAACTAACAGTGGTACACCCATGCAGTGGAATATTACTCTGCAATGAAAAGTAAAAGCCATTCAGGTCTACTCTATTCTTCTACTTCTCTGTATATTCATTATATAGGGGCTTCCCTGGTGGCTCAGATGGTAAAGAATCTTCCTGCAATGCAGGAGACCTGGATTCAATTCCTGGATTGGGACCATCCCCTGGAGAAGGAAATGGCAACCCATTCCAGTATTCTTGCCTGGAGAATTCCACGGACAGAGAAGCCTGGCAGGCTACATGAGGTTGCAAAGAGTCTGACACAACTGAGCAACTAACACTTTCATTTTTCATATTCATCTTATTAATTTTTGAGAGTTTGATACTCCAACTAAAAATCTTAATTTATCTACTTAAACAATTGTAATATATAGTGGGACTATATGTACCTTTGTTCTATATTTTCCAAGTCTCCTGCAAATGAGGAGATAAGATAAAGTAATATTTCCTGTAAAATAATGTTATCATATTATTTTATATGATAAAATATTAAAATATGTTATCATGTTTCCATAATTTAAAAAATAAGAAAAGGAAAAACCATAGATACATACAACTCGGGTGGATCTCAAAGGCAATATTTTATGAAGGTTGAGTGACCCCAGCGGAAGTCCGGCAACCTTAAGGAGGTTGTGGAAATCTTTTTAATCTGCCCTCTAACCGAACCCCAGCGGCCTAGGTTCAGGCCCTACTGAATCTCGCCTGGAGTATTGCTCCAGCCTCCTTACCGGCCTCCTAGTTCCCAGCCTTAGTTCTCTCCCATGCACTTTGCACACTATTTCTAGGTGAATCCTTCTGATGGTGAACATTGAACTTTTCAATGACTCATTTTTGCTGTCAGGATAAAGTCCAAACTTTGCATCATCCATTCGAGCTTCCTGCTTACCTTTGTCCTCTCATCTTTTAGTCCTCTAGGCATAGTAAACTTAAACTTACGCTAGAATGTTCCATCTGATCCTTCACTGACAGGCCTTGGTATTTTTATTTTTCTGCTTAGAACTTTCATCCCCATCCATTCTGCCTGATTCATCACACCCACCCTGTAGGCCTTAGTTTTCTCACCTCATCTAGGAAGCCTTCTCTGAACCCCCAGGACTGGGTTTTAGCCCCTTCTGGGGCCTCTAAGCGTCTGGGCACCCTCCATCATAGCACTCTCCACGTCCCCCTATGATCCGTCACCTGGTGACTGGCATCACTGGCATCACCCACCAGAACTGAGTCCTGAAGGTTGGGGCTTGCCGTGTTCATCCCTGGGTCGCTGGTCTAGCTCATTGCTTCATACCTACTAAGGGTCCAGTGAATGTTCCTTGAGTGAACGACAGTGCGGGTGGATGCAGAAATAGAGTGAAAGGGGAGGCATGGCGTGGGGAGGAAGGGCCCCAGCTGAGTGTCCTGACTTCAGAAGGGGCAAGAAGAGAGAGGCAAATGAAGCCCAGAGTCCCTTCTGTTCCTTGGCCAATGCTGCCTGCCTTGGGACTGGCTGTGGGGAAAACGCCTACCACGAGTCCCAAGTGGGGGCGGACTTGGCCCGGGGGGTGGGGAGTGTGGTTCAGGGCAAACAGACTCTGACAGTTAATGTCCATCCAAGTCCACGTATTCCTGTTCTCCGTACTTTGTCCAACGCATGCAGTAGGTGCGAGAAGATACCAGGTTCCTTGTGTACGGTCATCGATGAAGGGAGGCGCCCTGCATCTCCTCTTCTCGCCACACGGTGGCCCTTCAGGCCCGCAAACCTCTCAGATGGGCGCTGCCGCCTGGGCGCCACCTGGTGGCCATGTATTTTCCAACTGTTGGGTAGGAAAGGATTTTTTTGAAGTTGAAGAATCTCACACAAAGCACATATGAGGTCAACCTAAACATGAGGCTCTTAAAGAACTCCCTGGAGTGCTTCTGCCTTAGAGAAGGCCCCCAGTGCTATCCTGCTAGATTTTCCACGGGTCAATGACAGAAACCCGATCTCCTGGTGGCTTCTGCCGCCTTAGGCCGCAGCTGCCCTCGGCCCAGACTGCTCTGCAGGCTCACTCTCCTGCAGGAATCATCCGCCGCACTCATTAGAGACCTGTCTTCAATTGTGCTCCTGTGAGTGGTTCTCCACCACCCACTCCCCGAACCACCCGCTCCCCGGTTCGTGGATCTTTACCCTCCCAGGGCTTTCACCTCTGGCTCATCGCAGCCAGCCCCAGAGTACAAAAGTCGGTACAGAAATCCAGTCTTCCAGTTTCAGACCATCGCTCACATCCTCCCAGCTCCCGCTCTGGATGCACTGAAACTCCAGTCCTGCCCCTTAACTCCTCCCTTAACTCTTATTCCACTTACTCTGCTCTTTCAGTGCTTGCCTGGCATCAACCTCTTTGTGTTTGTGTGGACTCTGGAGCTGGACTGCCTGGGTTTGAATCACAGGTCTTCCTTAGACAAGCTTTGACTTTGGGCAACTCACTTAAGCTCTCTGAGCCTCACTCTCTCTTTAAAATGGGGGGATAAACCCCTACCTTAAAAGGTTGCGGTGAAGATGTGTGAGCACTTCGAACGGTGCCTGGCACGTTGTAAATGTTGTGGAGGTGTTTGCTCTTATATGTTATTATTGCTCAAGCTGGAGCCTGTAGCGGATGACCTGACCAGCCACCTCAACAAAGCCCATCCTTGCACTAAGCTCACAATCTTCCTTTTTCATCCTAGAACCAGGCGTCTGCACTCTGCTAAGAGAAGAAACAGAAAACACAAAAATCCCAATTTTGCCACTGGATTTTTCTGATTCTCAGCCTCCACTGGGCTCCAGTCTCCTTTGAAAAATCCTTGACTTGTCTTTAGCCTCACTCCTCTCTTCTGTCTGCAGTGACCATTCCACATTGTCACTACTTTCTCCATTCACAGGATATGAAATTCAAAATATATAAAAGGTTACAGTGACAAAAGGGTCCCTCTGTGGTAATTTGATAAACACAGCCACCATATTCTATAGTCACTCCCCCTGACATGAGATGACCCTTTGGCTCTCATTCTGATCCTCACATCCCTGCACGTGCCCTGCTTTGTTCCTGTCTCCTGAAACCCTTCCACTGGATCTTCTGGAGCTCATGGCTCTTCATCAGCAAACTCCCCATGGACATAACCTTTTTTTTCTTTTTAAATTTTTGGCCACACCCTGCAGCATGTGGGATCTTAAGTTTCCTGACCAGGGATGGAACCCACATCCCCTGCAGTAGAAAGGCAGAGTCATAACCACTGGACCACAAGGGATGTCCCTGGATCCAGCCCCTTTAAACATTCCAGGAGCTGCAGTCTGAGGGCAGGTTGGAAAAGAATTTCCAGACATAGACCATTTGAGAAGGGAGCGAACAAGGAGCAGAGATAATGAAGGTGCTGGAAAGGCAGTGGGCCGGGGAAAGCCGACGGTTCTTTTCGTGGGTTAGTAGCCAATTTGTACAGACTCAAGACAAAGAAAATTCCTGCTGGAAGGGTGGCATTAGGTGGTTGGTTAGGGTGCTATAGGGTGAGTAGCAGGGTGGGCATTTTCACCTAGTTTGGGGACAGGAAGCTGGTCAGTAAGAATCAAGGGGCTTTTGGCTGGTTAGTAAGGGTCAAGGGTCTTTTGGCAAGGTTACAATGGGGTGCAGTCAGTTCTGGAGATGACCTTGACTCTGGACTCCACTTCTCTGGCCTCAGTTCAAGGCCTCTCCCTGTGACCTAGGGATCTGTTCAGTTCAGTTCATTTCAGTCGCTCAGTTGTGTCTGACTCTTTGCGACCCCGTGGACTGCAGCACACCAGTCTTCCCTGTCCATCACCAACTCCCGGAGCATAATCAAACTCGTGTCCATCACGTCGGTGATGCCATCCAACCATCTCATCCTCTGTCATCCCCTTTTCCTCCTACCGTCAATCTTTCCCAGCATCAGGGTCTTTTCCAATGAGTCAGTTCTTTGCATCAGGTTGCCAAAGTATTCGCGTTTCAGCTTCATCATCAATCCTTCCAATGAATATTCAGGACTGATTTCCTTTAGGATTGACTGGTTGGATCTCTTTGCAGTCCAAGGGACTCTCAAGAGTCTTCTCCAACACCACAGTTCAAAAGCATCAATTCTTCAGAGAGATGTCCAACTCACATTCATCCATACATGACTACTGGAAAAACCATAGCCTTGACTAGATGGACCTTTGTTGGTAAAGTAATGTCTCTGCTTTTTAATATGCTGTCTTAGGTTGGTCATAGCTTTTCTTCCAAGGAGCAAATGTCTTTTAATTTCTTGGCTGCAGTCACCATCTGCAGTGATTTTGGAGCCCCTCGAAATAAAGTCTCTCACTGTTTCCATTGTTTCCCCATCTATTTGCCATGAAGTGATGGGACCAGATATTCTTAGTTTTCTGAATATTGAGTTTGAAGCCAACATTTTCACTCTCCGCTTTCACTTTCATCAAGAGGCTCTTTAGTTCTTCTTCACTTTCTGCCATAAGGGTGGTGTCATCTGCGTATCTGAGGTTATTGATATTTCTCCAGGCAATCTTGATTCCAGCTCTTGCTTCATCCAGTCCAGCATTTTGCATGATGTACTCTGCATATAAGTTAAATAAGCAGGGTGACAATATACAGGCTTGACGTACTCCTTTCCCGATTTGGAACCAGTCTGTTGTTCCATGTTCGGTTCTAACTGGACCTGCATACAGATGCTTCCTGACCTGCATACAGATTTCTCAGGAGACAGGTCAAGTGGTTTGGTATTTCCATCTCTTGAAGAATTTTCCAGTTTGTTGTGATCCACACTAGTCAAGGTTATGGTTTTTCCAGTAGTCATGTATGGATGTGAAAGTTGGATGGTAAAAAAGTTGAGCACTGAAGAATTGATGCTTTTGAACTGTGGTGTTGGAGAAGACTCTTGAGAGTCCCTTGGACTGCAAGGAGATCCAACCAGTCCATCCTAAAGGAGATCAGTCCTGGGTGTTCATTGGAAGGACTGATGTTGAAGCTGAAACTCCAATACTTTGGCCACTTCATGCGAAGAGTTGACTAATTGGAAAAGACCCTAATGCTGGGAAGGCTTAGGGGCAGGAGGAAAAGGGCACGACAAAGGATGAGATGGCTGGATGGCATCACCAACTTGATGGACATGGGTTTGGTGATAGACAGGGAGGCCTGGTGTGCTGCGATTCATGGTGTCTGAAGGTCGGACATGAATGAGTGACTGAACTGAACAGAACTGAACACAGTCAAAGGCTTTGGCATAGTCAGTAAATCAAAGATAGATGTTTTTCTGGAACTCTCTTGCTTTTTCGATGATCCAGTGAATGTTGGCAATTTGATCTCTGGTTCCTCTGCCTTTTCTAAATTCAGCTTGAACATCTGGAAGTTCATGGTTCATGTACTGTTGAAGCCTGGCTTGGAGAATTTTGAGCATTACTTTGCTAGTGTGTGAGATGAGCGCAATTATGTGGTAGTTTGATCATTACTTGGCATTGCCTTTCTTTGGGATTGGAATGAAAACTGACCTTTTCCAGTCCTGTGGCCACTGCTGAGTTTTCCAGATTTGCTGGCATATTGAGTGCAGCACTTTCACAGCATCATCTTTTAGGATTTGAAATAGCTCAACTGGAATTCCATCACTTTCACTAGCTTTGTTCGTAGCGGTGCTTCCTAAGGCCCACTTGACTTCGAATTCCAGGATGTGTGGCTCTAGGTGACTGATCACACACCATCGTGGTCCGCAGTTCCCCTTTGACCTCTTGGCTCTCCTTGAGCACGCCCTCCTTGCGGGCCTCTCAAGGGGGCGCTGCTCTCTCCGTTAGCCCTGTGCCTGGAGGCCAGAGGGTTTATAGGTGCCCTCCTTATTTTTCGGGTTGCTTTCAGATGGTTCTTCTTCCTGAAATTCCCTCAGCTTTGAATCTCATGCTGATTAACTATTCCACTCACCATGCCCCCCACTCTTATCTATCAATCTCTGGGTTACTTCCCCTTCTTTCTTGAGGTTTTGGCTCCTGCCTCACTGTCACCCCCTCTGATGCTTAGACCTCTCAACAACACGCAGAGATAGTCCTCGCAGTCCCCAGCCTCTGCATTTCATGACCGCTGCTCCAACAACCTGGCCCTCTGAGCCCCTCACACTCGTGGCCACTCCCTGGTCCTTCTCATTACCCGTAACTGCAACCTTTCTGCTTTAGTGTGGGGCTGCCATCACACACGGTCACATACCGGGTGGCTCAAACAACAGAAATTTAGTGATCCACAATTTTGGAGGCTAGAAGTCTGAGATCAGGCTGTCAGGAGTGTTGGTTCCTTCTGAGGGCTGTTGAAGGAGAATCTGTTCCCCCAGACCTGCCCTCTGGCTTCTGGTAATTTGCAGGCACACGTCGGCGTTCCTTGGCTTGCAGAGGCATCACTGTGATCTCTGCCATCATCACGTTCCATGGCATTCTCCTTATGTCCAATTTTCCACTTTTTATAAGGACATCAATCATTTTGGATTAGGGTCCACCCAAATGACCCCATTTTAACTTGTAACCTCAGAAGTTACTGGGCTTTAGGACTTCAGCATTTTTTAAGGAAGGGAGGGACACAATTCAACCCATAAAGTTTCCTGTTCTCCCATAATCTCAGTTTCATGCAACTCACCCTCTGACCATCACCTCTTTTCTTCTAAACATCTTTCCAGCTCATTCCCACTAGTACTTTATCTCCAAAACTCGTTTGATCCCACCAGGCCCTTCAGCCTATTGATTCTACCTCCCTTCATGCCTCTCTCCTTTATTGTACTCTCTTCCCTCTTTAACCAGTGCAAAGCCCACAGCCAGTTAATAGAACCACTTCCTTGTATATATATATCATCAATACTCTTGCCTGTCTCTCTTTGTTGCTTATTTGGCAAATTGGCAGCTCTGGCTAATCCAACTTGCTGCCTATTCTCTACTTAATATGGCAGAAGAAAACCTCCAACACATTCACATTAGTAAGACTTGTTTTTAATTCCTAATCACCTCAAGTGGACCCTTTATGCCTACTACATTTCTCTAACTTATTCACTAACTTTTGAGATCCTAGGGACTTTCCTGGTGGTTCAGTGGTTAAGACTCCATGCTCCCCATGCAGGGGGCCTGGGTTCAATTCTTGGTTAGGGAACTAGATCCTGCATGCCACAACTAAAGATCTTGCATGCTGCAACTAAGACCTGGTGCAGTCAAATAAATAAACACATATTTTAAAAAAATGTAGTAAATAAAAAAGTCCAAAACCCCTCAGATTAAAAAAACAAAAACAACAAAAAATTTTTGTGCTCCTAAATGACTAGTCATATTATGTTCTCTCTCCTCAAACCTCCAACAACTTTCTCGCATCCTTCCTCTTGGCTGATGACCTTGATTATTTCCTTGAGAAAATAGAAGCAATCAGAAGAGTTCTTCTCTAAGTTGACACCACAACATACGCTCACCTACCCGCCTCTGCTCCCTCCTCCTTCCTGTACCTGTAGATGAGGCTTACGGCTACCTGGGCACTGAATACCCAACCACTTCCTGGTTTCTCTCCTGCATCATCAATTGTTCTCTATCTGATCAGTCCCATAAGTACAGGAAAATGCTTTAACTTCTTCAGTCTCTAAGAAACCCTCTCTTCGAACCTGGGGGAAGCAACTCCCCTATAACAATAAGCACACACAGCCCCCAGATCTTAGTTCCTAGAGATGCTCTTACTCAAAGAAACCAGGGTTCGTTGGAAAAATGGTTGACTTCAGAGCTGGGTTTGAGAAAATGGAATCTTGAACATGTTATGCCAGAAAGTATGTACTCAAAAAGAATGATGGAGATTTGTAAAGAAACAAAACAAAAGTCAGTTTTAAGGGGGCTCCTACTGGCCAGATCATGGACAATTTGAGCACCAAAGTAGATGATGGTAATAATGGATTATAAACCATTAAATAGGAAACCATGAACCTATACTGATATAAATGCACAAATGGAAAGTTTCCTAAAAGTGAAATATTTACAGTTTCAAAGTAGCCCCCACTATGTTCTGTGCTGTTTTTCTTCATTTCCTCTGCCCTCTCAAGAGATGGAGTACCCCCAGGGCTTAGGACTCAGACCTTTCCTCTCACTCTCTTGGTGATTTCATCCAGTCTCTTGGCTTTAAATAGCATCCATATGCTGATGACTTACCGATTTATGTCCCCAACCCAGGCTTCTTTTCTGAATTCTAGACTTCTATAACTCACTGCGTACTCCACATTTTCCACTGGATGTTGTCCAACAGACATCTCAGATTTAACACATCCAGTATTGAACTCCTTATCTTCTCTCCCTCAAGTCTGCTCCATCTACCATCTTTTCCATATCAGTTAATAGCAAATTCTACCAGTTGTTCCAAAACACTTGGAGTCATCTTTTTTTTTAAAAGTATAGTTGATTTACAATGTTGTGTTAATTTCTACTGAACACCAAGGTGATTCAGCTATACATACATGTACGTTCTTTTTATGTTCTTCCATTATGGTCAATCCCGGGACACTGAATGTGATTCCCTGTGCCATACAGCGGGGCCTTGTTGCCTATCTCTTCGATATGTAACAGTTTGCCTCTACTAACGCCAGATTCCCAGTCCATCCCTTTCCTTTCCCCCTCCCCTTGGAACCACAAGTCTATCTTCTACGAGTCTGCGAGTCTGTTTCTGCTTCGTAGTTAAGCTCATTTGTGTCATATTTTACATATAGGTGATATCATATGGTATTTATCTTTCTCTTCCTGACATTTCACCAAGTATAATTATCTCTAGTTCCATCTATGTTGCTGCAAATGGTATTATTTTGTTCTTTCTTATGGCTGAGAAGTTTTCCGTTTTATGTATATTCCACATCTTCCTGATGCATTCATCTTTCAATGGACATTTAGGTTATTGGCTATTGTGAATAGTGCTGCTATGAGCACAGGGGTGCATGTATCTTATCGAATTATAGTTTTGTCCAGACATATGTCCAAGAGTGGGATTGCTGGATTGCATAGCAATTCTATTTTTAGCTTTCTGAGGAACCTCCATACTGTTCATAGTGGCTTCACCAACTTACATGCCCACCACCAGTAGGAGGTGATCTCTTTTCTCTACACTCTCTCCAGTATTTGTTATTTATAGACTTTTTAATGATGGCCATTCTGACTGGTATGAGGTGGTACCTCGATGTAGTTTTGATTTGCATTTCCCTGATAATTAGTGATGTTGGGCATCTTTTCATGTGCCTATCGGCCATCTGTGTCAAAGCTGTTCTTGACTCTTCTCTTTCCCCCCATTGTAATTACATTAGCAAACCCTGTTGTTTGTAGTGTCTCTGCCCTGGCACAGGTTCCCATCTCTCACTGGAGTTACCCAAGAGGCTTCCTTACTGGTTCATTTCCATACGTGCCCTCTACAGTTTATTCTTACCATTTTCTAATTGTTCCCCATTTCACTCTGAGTAAAAGCTAAACTCCCTACTTTGGGCTCCAAGACTACAAGACATGATCACTGACTCCTACCAAATTGGCTAAGAATAAAGTTTGATAATATGCAGTGTGGAAGATAGCCCACTTATACATTGTTGGTGAAGTGTTAATATCTATAAAAATTTTTAAATTAAGCATATTTTATAATGCAGCAATTCCACTGATAGGAATTTATCTTATGGAAATATGCAAGTGGCCAAGGACACATACACAACGTTCACCGCAGCACCGTTTGTCATGGCAAAACATGTAAATATCACACATCCATCCAATGGGAGAGTGTGTATGATAATGGAGAGTCAAGATCTTTGGAAAGATCTCTAAGCTATAGTAATAAGTGCTAAAAGGAGCAGATCAGCAATTATAGAATAATCTCATTGTCTAATAGAAGGTCAATATAAATATATTGTCTCTGTGTAGTGTGCTTTTAAAGAGTGATCTGAGAGGCTGTGGTTGGCTTGAAGCCCTCAGAATGTCTACTGAAAGAGGACAATTTAAGAAAAAAAAAAGTGATTTGAGAGGAATTCCAATCAACTTGGGTTATATCTGGGCAGTGAGACTGGAAGTTGGAATATGAGACTCTTCTTCTTCCTTACATGATATTCTATTCAATTTTGATTAAAAAAAAAATTTTTTTTTTGGCTGTACCCTATGGCATGCAGGATCTTAGTTCCCTGACCAGGGATTGAACCCACACCCCCTGCAGTGGAAGCATGGAGTCTTAACCACTGGATTGCCAGGGAAGTCCTTCATTATTTTTTAAAACCATGAACATGCACTTAAAAAAATATATTTTATTAGGCTGTGACGGATCTTAGTTGTGGCATGTGGGATCTTTCGTTGAGGCACTGCAGGCTCAGTAGTTGAGATGCGTGGTCTTAGTTGCTCCATAGCATGTGGGGTCCTAGTTCCTTGACCAGGGATCAAACCCATGTCCCCTGCATTGGAAGGTGGATTCTTAGCCGCTGGACCACTAGAGAAGTCCTGAACATGCACTTTTCCAATTTGTATGTCTTTAATGATTACAAAAAAGGTTTTTAAAAAGGTTTTCCTTACCTCAAGATCATAGAAATACTCACCTATATTTACTTTAAATTCATGTCTTAAAAAAAATTACTTATATGCTTGAATTAACTCACTCAGGACTATAGAATGGGGTTACATACCTAGAATTTGTTGCAGAGAATGGTTGTTTCTTAAAAAAATTTTTTTTGGGGGGTCAGGAAAACAAAACATACTACTTGTAGAAAATCTAGACAAGGGTAGAGAAGAAAATAAAAAACACTGGCAACTCACAGAAAACCTCAGTTAACATTTTGGGACATTTCTTACAAGAAGCAGGGTGCCCAGAAAGGTGGAACCTGGAGTCTTTTCATAGCTTTTTGTTGATGCCATTTATGGGGGACAAGAGGAGTTTGGTGGTTTGGGCTTCTTTTGTTCGGGAAATCCAGCAGAAAGGGTCATATACAATGGTAAGGCAAGTGTTTACCCATTGTTCATGGAGAAAACAGTGAGGTCGCCTTAATCCTGCAAGCAGATGTTACAAACTCAGATATGAAGTATTCTGCCATAGTGAGGATCAAGTGGTCTTTTAGATAGATCTTTTCCTCAAGGGCAAAGAGAAACTTGTTTCCTGGAAGAGTCTTGAAGTCAACTGTCTGTCCCTTGCCACAGAATTACTTCAGATGGAATATTCTGTCTGTGTGGAGGGCATACAGAGTCATGTGGGCCACAGATGGCTTGTCTGGGCCCAGCACCCCTTAGCAGCACACTGGGGGACTTAGGAATGAGGAACTGCCTGGTAGGGAAGGGCTGGCTCCAGGTACTAGGTGTGGCTGATGCTGCTCTGTCCTGGTGACTGACAGTGAGCTTTTTCTCAGGTGGCCCACATTGTCCCCTGGCCCAAGAGGTCACCTTGCATGTGAAAACACTGCAGGACAGAGCCTGGCGGCAGAATGAGCAGACTCTGGTGACAGAAACCTGCCTGGACCCTTAATCTCAGCTTGTCGGAGGTGGAGTCCAGAATTAAACCCACCATGCCAAATTCCTTCTCAGAAAGGAAATACCATAAATATCCTGTAGGCAAACAACTCTAACAAGGAAATGAGGTAATCCATCAGGTTCACACAGAGAAAAGGGCTTAAGAAACCAAGAAATTAAAAGTGGAGAAGGATGTAGACTTCTCTGAGCCTGCCTGGCAAGAGGTAGAGATCAACAGCTTGGTAATAACATCCTTAAGCCCATAAAAGCAGAAGGGAGAGTGGGATGGATACCTGGAAGTAGGAGACAGAAATAAGAAAATGCGATCCTGACATTTGAAGACAATATGATGCTTCTCTAAGTCGTTTTAACCTCCTCAGTGATGACATCCACTAAGGGAAACAGGAGGAAGAATAGCCAGATTGGGAGATGGGTGGGAAATGCAGAAAGCTAAGGGGAAAGCTGGTCTGGACCAACTTCCATAGATAAGGAAAACCAAGGCCCGGAGACAAGATCTAACGTTCCCCACAGACCCGCACTCAAGGGCTAAGACTCTTGACTCCCAACTTAATGTTCTCTAGCCCTGTCCATCAGGAGTGATCCAGGACTAAAAACGGAGGGGATTAGAGTCCTGGCAGAAGAAAGCAAAGTTACACACCCAAAAGGGATCACTCCTGCCAAGATCCATCACTTCTCAGCCTTGGAAAACTACTGGTCTGTTTTCGGACGGGCCATGCAGCATTCAGGATCTTACTTCCCTGATCAAGGACTGACACTGTGCCCCCTGCACTGGGATTGCAGAGTCTTAACCACTGGACCACCAAGGAATTCATCTACTCAAATGTTTTTGAGCCTCAATAACTTCACCTGTGAAATGAATCAGGAGGCTGGCAATATGGTAGGTATTTAACAGGGAGTTCTTTCACTGCTCTCTGGACCATTTACAGCTGAAGAGACACTGCTGGAAGGAGTTAGCATAAAGAGAGGCACGGACATCCTTCATCCCTCCCAACCTTCCTTGGGCTGGTCAGAGCACATGGCAGCATCAACTGAGTTGTGAATTGGCCCAGCACTGCTCCCTGTCCAGGCATTCCTGACCTTGGCTTGGCAAGCCTGAAGTGCCTACACAGACTGTATTCATTCACTGCACAGCCCCCTACCTCCATGATGAACTGTCCAGAGTCCCAGCCACAAGGCTAGGGCTGTTCAGCATGTACAATGCCCAGGTAGCCTACAAATGGCCATGGGGAGGCAGTGAGTGTTGACTATGGCAGGTGGGTGCTCTGAACAAGTCAGCTCACACCTTGCAACCTGGGCTAAAAGAAGGCCTTCCCAAGGCCCAGCTTGGCTGGTCACTGTGAGATAGGCTGGGGCCACCTGGGTCCCCTTCAGGTCACTGTCCAACTCTATGCTCAATAGGAAATCCAAGGGCTGGAGGGCCACAACCACCCCCTGGCCTTCTCACACCCCATGAGAGTCTGAAATAACTCCTAGAAGCCTAGACCCTTCCACACAGCCTCATTCCTGGCCTTCCCATCTTAAAGTAAGAATTTGAGAGCCACAACTTCTGGTTGAAATCTGAGGGCGAAATAAGGGCAAGAAGATGTGGGGCAAGCCCAGAGGCTGAGGTGAGACTAGAAGGTGGCAAGTCAGAAACCCAGTCGTGCCTCACTTTATGACAACAGGTAGCTGTAGACACTTCACTCTGTTTACCCCTGGACCCCTGAAGCTTACAGTTTATATACCCACCCAACCTGGTATGTCCAAGGTTTGAGTGCATGTCCACAGCCACCATCTCCACCTCCCTTTCTGGGGCAGCACAGCCTTCCTCCTGACGAAGCCCTGGGCCAGGGGAATTTCCCCACTGCCAGGTACCATTACAGGTCTAAACAGATCCCCCACCCTTAGTTACATTCTAGGGTGACTCAAGTCAGCAGCCCTGGTAAACTGAACTGCCTCACAAGAGCTCCTGGAGCAGAGCCCTGGAGTCCTGCACCCTGGTGCTCACGAGGTCTCTACTGGCCTGTCCATCCCTGAGTCCTCCCATAGAACAAGCTGAGTCTGGGGTCGGGGTGGGGGGGTCCTCCACGTTTTATTAGGGATACGGCAGAAGCAGAGGCTGGAAGCAGAGCAGCCGCGTTTTTAACAACAGATAAATTAACCGCAGTGTGGGGATGGGGGTGGGTGGGGGCTGGGTCAGACGCTTTTATATATATATATAAAAAAAACAACCAACAAAAAAGGACAGACAAATGGGCCCCAAAGATATGGGGCAGGAGAGGGCAGCACCATCCAGACAGCGGGGAGGACCAGGGCAGACAGAGAGAGAAGGCAACGTGACCCCTCGCCCCTAAACTCCACCAGCACGGGGCTGCTGAGGCAGAGGAGCCGCCAGGGTGGGCGGAGATGGCACGACCGGTGGGCAGGAAGCCCAGCACCACAAGATGGCTCAGCCTGAAGCGGGAGTGGGGGCCGGGACACAGCGGCCTTGAACCCCTCAGTCCCTCAGAGGAAGAGCCGTACTCTGGGTGAGAGAAAGGACCAAGGGTGGGGTCTCTCCCTGAGCTGAGAGCGGTCATCTCCTCCACAGCAGCGGCAGCGGCGGGCAGTGGGCTGTGCCGGGAACCCCCTTCACCTTCTGGTTCATCTGCCTCCTTGGTCCCTTCAGGGCGGGGCCCGGGGGCGGGGCTTGAGGAGAGCCGTCCAATCCGTGGTCTCCGCCTCCAGCGCGGGGCGTGGCTGCCGCTGCCACTCAGCCTTGACTCCACTCAGCCCTGACTTCCGCAAGAGGACAGCGAGTCGTAGAGCGAGTCGCTGAGAGACTCAGAGGTCTCGAGCCCCGGGGGTCCCCCGCTGGCCACTCTCCCTTCCTCGCCCACGTCCGATGTACTAGGGGTGCGGCTACCCCCAAACGCCGGGCCCTGGGGCGCAGGGGCTGGGCGGCTGGGCTCCAGGCTCCGCTTTCCATCCACGGGCAGGGCCTGGGGAAGGAGGGCAGGCTCGGGAGCAAGTACCTCTCACTTCTCACCTCCTAAGAGGCTCTGCCCGCCTGAGCGGGGCACTGCAGAGGACGGAAACTGGAGGCGCGACTGAGCCAGTCCTACCAAGGTTCCGGGAGGGAGAGAAACCCTTTCCCCAAGACGAGTGTGAAAAGGCAGGGGGTGGGGTGTCCAGACGGGCATCCAAGGGGCTGACCGCTGAGTCCTTCTCCCGGACAGGGCGGTACCTCACCCCTCGTCATTCCCCGCTACCCTCCAGTGCCGTTCCCTTTCCCCTTCCGCCATGCTCACCATGGGGGTCCTGGGCAGCCCCTCCAGTTGTCGGGGTGGGCATAAGAAAGGGTCAGAGGAACCGCTGGTTGCCCTGGCATTGGGGAAGGTCCAGTTCTTGGCCAGCTGGACTGGAGGGGGTGGGCCTGGGTCTTCGCAGGGATCTGTCCGGGGACAAGGGGAAGGTGAGTGGTGGGCGGAGCTCCCAGAAAGGCCCGCCCACCCCCTGCCCAGGCACTCACCGTCTGGACAGGTCTGATGGCCCCGGTGGCCTGGGGCAGCGGTGAGCAGGGCAGGGAAGGCCGGCATGCTGGGGTGCCTCCCGCTCACCAGCAGCTCCTCTATGCCGGGCACCTCACGCTCCAGTGTGTGGGCACGGCGGGGGACTTTGGTAAGGGGTGGGGGCCGAGCTGGGGGAACCCCAGGTGGGGGCTCCAGCCGTGGTGGCTTGGTCTTCGGAAGATTCTTGCTGGGGGTCCCACTGCTGCCATGGTCTGGGGGTGGGAAGGTCCCAATGCCACTGTCCAGGGTTCGAGTCAAAGAGCCACAGGCTGGGGAGGGGAAGGGAGGGGATGTGAGGCTCAGGTGCCTCAGCCCCTCTGCCTTTCTCTGGCTTCCTGCCCCAGCCCAGGCTCCACCCTTGGACACCCTTCTAGCTCCACAGGCTCTCAGCTGTCCCTGCCTCCCCTGCCCCATCGCCCCTAGTCTTGGGGAAGAGGACAGGGCAGGTACCCTAAGTGACAGGGAGATATTCCTGGCACTGTGTAGTCCCAGTGCCCTCTGGGGCTTGGCACCTGCTGTGGTGACAGGAAGGAATAAAGTGAACAAGGGGTGAGGGGCAGGTCCCAGCCTTGGCCCTTGACCCTGCTGACCTGTGAAGTGTGAGGTGGTCACTGGCTCAGCCAGACTGTCCTCGGAGGGCACCTCTTCTCGCCTCCCTGGCTCGATGCTTGGCTGTATGGAGTACAGGAGACTTCAGAGCTCCTTCTTCCTCCATGCCAACGCCCTCCATCAGGACCCCTGGAGTACGGATCTAAGAGTCCTGGCAACCCACCAGCCCTCAGAAGGCCCTCTCCCCTCCCCATTCTCCTTGGAGACCAGAAATACATCCAGCAGCCTTCTGGCCCCAGGGCCTGGCAGGGCCACAAAGCCAGGGCCTCCACCCAGCCCCCACCCCTGGAACTTACCTTCCCAGGAGGTTTTCCGCAGCCCTGGAGAGGGCCCACCAGGCCATTTCGGGGCCCACAGGCGGGCCAGGGGTTCTTGGGGTCAGAGGACACTGGCTGGAAATCGCCATACTCAGGTTTGGGTTCCCGCCAGCTCTTGGGGGGCAGTTCCTTGCCATCCACCCTAGGGGCAGGCAGTGCAGATAGAAGTGAGGGAGGCCCAGGCCCACCCACACATTCTGGCCTCACTTCCTCCAGTGGGCCTGGGTTTAGAGAAGTACCTACTGCCCCCTGCTCCTGGAGAAGAGAACATATGCCTGTTGGCTTCCTGCATCAACTCTCCTGACACCAGGAATAGGCCAAGACCCCAGGGGAAACCCAGAGGACCAGCAGGGGCAGGAGTGATGGGAGAATGTCTCCATAGCTACCTAGGGTCAAGCCTACAGACCTTTCTGATATGTCCCCCAGTAGAGAACAAACATGGTCACATCCTGGTCCACGTGACACATCCTGCCTACTCTAGCTGACCCTGCGTGTACTTGTTATCTAAAGCATACTCTGCCTGCAGACAGACAAAGCACATTCTGCCTTACCTGGCCCAGACAGAGCAACCCCCTCTCTAAACCACAGCTCCCTTTGCTGAGTCTGTGGCAAGTGCCAAAAGGCAAATGGAAGGGAGCCCTCCTTGTTCTACAGGATATAAAACCCCGGAGGGAGACCTGCATTAGCCCATGGCTAGGTACTAGCATTCTTAACTACCCTGGACCCCAGACACGCTACCTTACCTGACTCGAGGTGATTCAGGGAAACATTGACTGGTAGCTCTTCTCAAATGAGAAACAATCTCAGCAAGCTAAATGTCAGACAGCCAGGGAAGAAGGGAGCTGGGGCACAAAGCCCTAGCTCCTTGTTTGAGGTCCTGACCCCTCCTCTGGGCTGGGCCATTAACCCTCAGAAGATTTGGTGCCATGGCATCTGACCTCCTACACTCCTTGACCTCTGGGAAGCCCCAGTTCCCAGGAAAGGCAGCCCAATCCCAGAGTGCCTGGGGAGGGCAAAGTGTCCCCAACTACTGAGCCCCTGACAGCCAGTCCCAGCTCTCACCTGTTGAGAAGCTGCTGCATGAAGGTGTCTGCACCCTGGTACATGCCAACCAGCTGGCCCTGCCCCTGCCCCAGGCCTGCACTGGTCCCTGGTGCTGGGCCCCCGGGCCGAGGCCGGGCCCTGCTGCTCAGGTATGCCTTTTCCTCCTCCAGGGCCCGGCGCAGGTCTTCCGCCTTAGCCATCAGCTTGGAGATGTTGAGACTCTCAGCCTCCAGCTTCCGGGCTTCCATCTTGACTTCCTTCCGGAGCGGGGAGCCCCCGGCCCCTTCCTTGCCCTTGGTGGTCTCTGTGCGGCGGTTTAACGCTGGCAACTTGCTCTTCTTAAGGCCAAACCAGCTGGCGATGCTGCTGGTGTTCCGATGCTTGGCCTCGGTGCCGGGGGCCCGCTCCTGGCCCTGGAGCCGCAGCATGTTCTCCTCGATGCCCTTCATCACCTTCTCCTCAATGGCCGAGTGCGGGGCCCGCCCCTCAGGACCTGGGCCTGGGTCTGCAGGGCCAGGTGCTGGGGACATGGGCTGGGCCACGGTGCCGCCACAGTCTGCCCAGGGTGGGCCCTTCCCCTTGTCAGGTTTGGGGGGCTCCTTGGTGGCTGGTGGGACCACAGGTCGGGATACCACCTTGGTGGGTGACTTTGAAGGCAGCTTGGTTGGGCTGCTGTGGGGGCTCTTATTGGGCTTGCCAAGGCTGGGGGCTGAGGTTGGCACTTTGGCAGGGGTGCGGGGTACCTGGGGGCACAGGGCCCCTGCCAGCCGGCTCTTGGCCAGCTCCACTTTGGTGAGGCAGCTCCTCGGTGAGACAGGCTCCAGGTCCACCCGGGCCCCCATGGAGTGGGAAGAGTAGACTCGGGCCCCAGGGTCCCCCAGGAGCCCAGATTCCTGTTGCTTCAGGCTGCTTGTGCCTAAGGCCACTGCCCCCCGCAGGGGCCCCTTGGCTTCCGGCTGCTCAGGGGGCCTGGAAGCAGGGGGTGCTGTGTCTCCAGTGCTCTCCCCTGACTTCCCTGCTCCCCGGGCTTTCTCAGTGCCAGGTCTGACTGGCACCCCATTCTTTTCTGGGCCTTGAGGCCCCTCGGGGCCAGTCTTCAGTTTCCCCAGGGCTGCCAGTCTGTCCCGCAGAGGCGTGTAGCCAGGATCCCCAGGTCGCCGTCCTGCCCCCTGGCTGGGCTTCTTGGATGAGCTGCCTGGGCCCCTGCGGCCATGAAGGGGAGACTCGGAGCCTGCCTTGTCTGAACTCTTCTCCTGGGTGCCCTCATAGGGGCAGGATTCTGGGTGGCAAGGGCTGGAGGGGATGCCAGGGCTTCTGAGGACCTCAGGGACCCGTGGCACCTCCAAAGTTAGTTGTGGGTAGGTGGGCACCTGCAGAGGAGATGGAGGCGGCTCTGGGGAAGGCCCCCTAAAAGTGTTCCGGGAAAGGTCCAGAATGTTCTCATAGCAAGGAGACACCGTGGGTCCTGGGGAAAGTGTAGCGGACAAGGCTGGCTGGGGAGGTCTGAGCTGTGCAGAGTCAGGGGTCATGGAGCAGGGTGAAGGGCTGGTGGGCAGGCCCTGTGCCCCCTCTGGGGACAGCTCTCCTCCGCCCAGACCCTTGCGGGCCAGCAGTGGGGAGGGGCTGCCGTCTGAGCCACTGTTCCGACAGGGTATTCTGGAATTCCGGGGAAGCTGGGGGCTAAGCTGGGGGCCTCCTGGGCTGGGGACCTTCTCTGAGGCTGGAGGCAGCTTTAGAAATTTGAGACCTCTGGCTGGAGAGGGCAGAAGGGGTCCTTGGGCTTCCCCAGGAGAAGGGGGGCCAATTTGGAGCTTGCTTTTCACCTGAGATGAAGAGTGGGGGTGGCCAGGCCGTGAGCCCAGGGGGGTGTCCCCTGCGCCCATGAGCATGCTGAGGAAGGGGAGCGACCCCGGGCCCTCTGAGGTAGCACCAAAGCCTGGCCTGTGGGCCTCTGGGGCACCCCCAACCCAAGCTGACTTGGGGAGGCCTTTGGACTTGGACAGTTGTGGGGGCCCCTGGTCTGGGGAGGATGGCTGCCTGGGACCCGGGTGGTCCCCGCTGAGTGGGCAAGCAGCCCCGGCCAAAAAGGCCTGTAGGTAAGACTCTGTGTCTTCAAGGAGCTGGCCCAGGTTCAACTGCTTGCGGGCCAGGGCCCCTAGCAGGGTGTCCGGGCTGGGAGCCTCATTGGGGTCACCGGCCTCATCAGAAGAGGAGGAGGAGCTACTGCCTGGCACACAGGGCGGCCCAGCACCAGTGCCCTGGGCCTGTGGGGAGCCCCTACCAGGGCCCCAGGGCCGCCCAGCACCCTCCTCCTCCCCTGGACCCCCTAAGAGGCGCTCCCAGTGCAGCAGGCCTCCCAGGCTGCCAGGACCTAGTAGCAGGTAGGGGGCCCAGGGAGAGGGTTCAGGCTGAGGGGGGCCACAGAGCTCGCCATTGATGGGCTCCGGGGAGCCAGGACCCTCGCCTGGAGGCTGCCAGGGGGTAGCAGGTGAGCACAGAAGCAAGGGGTCCGTTTCTTCCAGGGCTCTCAGCACCTCCAGGATCTGCGCTTTCTTTCGAAGGAATGGGGAGAGGGCATCCAGCGCTGGGGGTGGGGCGGCCGGGGGTCCTGGGCCTCCTGACCGCAGCTGCTGCTCCCAACACACCTTGGGGGACAAATGGCATGAGGAGGAAACCATGTGCAGGCCTGGGCCCTGAGCTGGCATAACTGAGCTGGCATAACCTGAGCTGGCCTGGTTTGTCTGTGTCCCCAAAAGGAACTGATGGCTTCTGGAATGTGCTGGAAAGTTTCCTCAAGAGTTTGAGTCCTGGTTACCCTAGCTGTCCTTCCTGGCACACTTAGGGGGCACCTATCTTCCTTCCTGGTTATCCCAGCGCTACCTCCTACCATTATGGGTCAGGAAGGCTGACCATCTATACCCCTGATATCTCTGTTTGCCCCAGGGGAGGGAGACCCATCCATTTTTTCAGGTTTTGGAAAGAATACAGACTCAAGAAGGGGATATGATGTGGCCAAGTCCTCAGTCAGTTGCTACAGGCAAGCCCAGGCCTTCTCAGGTCAGACAGCTGTCCTGCTGAGCTGATCCCCGGGGAGAAGCAGATGGAACGACTCCACTATGAGCCTTTCCCTGCTTCTCCCTGGCCCCTTCTCAGGCCTGGTTCAGTCTGGTACAGTGGTTAACTACCTGGGCTCCTGAGCCAGACTGTGCGGGTTCAAGACCCAGGTCTATTGCTTAACTAGTTATAAGACTTTCAGCAAGTCATTTAATCTCTAAGCTTCACTGTATCATCTGTAAAATAAGATGGTGATTGTGTTTAAATCTCATAAAATAAGATCAATGGGACCAGATAAACAAAAGAATGAATGAATTGGACTTGGGTAAATAAATACGTGTAGGATTATAAATGTATGCCAAAAATTTGCAAAAAAGAAAAAGATAAATGAAATCCAGGTGTCCGGCACAGTGCCTGGCACAGAGTAAGAGCTCAGAAGTGTTGAGTCTGACTGCAGTACTAACACATTTACTCACAAGGCCAGCGGTTAGGGGTGGGGATCTGTTTTTTTTGGTACGAGGCTGACAGCTGAGGGCTCACACCCAGCCTGGATGAGAATCTGTGTGCCCGGAAGCAGTCCTTCCCCTGAGACTTGTTAGGAAACAGTCGTGGAGCATCAGCTGACGAGCCCAGTGCCAGCGGAGCCACAGACCACAGAGCCCAGCCCTCCTACCTCTCTCTGCCCAGCGCAGCGCCCCAGAGGCAGCGAGGTGGCCGGTCCCTCGGTGGAGCTCAGGGAGGGCGAGGCCGGTGGCTCTGAAGGCGGCTGGAGTGGGGCGAGTGGGATCTACAGGGGAGAGGTGAGGTTAGCACAGATGCTGTCAGCCCAGGGCCCTGTGCCCTCAGGGAGCTAAGGCTTCCTATCCAGGGGCAGGGGAACATCCTTCCCTGCTCCTTCAGTGATGTCTCCTGGCCCAAGATGAGGCTTCCACCACTTGGGTCAGAGGTACCTTGGGAGACCCCAGCACAGGTAGACTGAAGAAATGCAAGCTCAGGTGGCGGGGCAGGGAGGTGGGACCGGGCAGGGGCCTCTGGAGAAAGAAGAGTGCCCCAGGGGCTGCAGGGCAGTGGCAGGACTAACCCAGCTGTCTGCCGAGCCTCCAAGATCCTCCTCTGCTTTTCTGTGGAGCCTCCTCCCTGAGTACAGAGAGGGTGAGCCTCGAGGCCCTTTTCTTTTCTGACCACCTGTGGCCCAGCCTCCACAGGAATGGCTGAGACTAACGGAAGCGGTGTTGTTTACTGGGTCCTGGAATAGAGATGGTGGCAGTTACTACTTCCATCTCCCTTGAATGGCCTCCGCTCGGAGGATTACCAAAGTTGTACTTAATCACAGATCACTTCTCTCTCGTTCCTCTTCTCTTAGGCACCTTGAAGAGACACAAGTCCGCTTCAACTCTCCCCCGTCTCTTGCACTCCACAGCTGTTAAGTCCTCTCTCTGTGGTGTCTCTGCCTCCCCTCCGGCCGAGCCATCCGCAGCGGCTCGTTTGGCACGCCATCCTCACAGCTCTGGCCTGAAAGCTGCTCAGCATTTCAGTCTCCCTCACCTGACCGCGTGGCTATCCAATTTGTTTTGTCTAAAGCATCTCTGTGCTCGCAGCCTCCTCTGCCAGCCTCCACTGACATGTCTGAACTCTTCGGTCGGCATTATAGCCAGATCTACTGGTTCTTCCCTGACACCGTCCGCAGCTTTGTCTCACTTCCTCTTTACACAACCTTTGCTCAAGTCCGGCTGAACAGCTCTCTGCTCCTTAGGATCCCCTGCTCTGTTCCTCCCACAGGGCACCCCTTTTCCCAGACCCCTTCTGTACTCTTTAAAATCTCCTGTCCACCAGGAATTCCCTGGTGGCCCATGGTGAGGACTCTGCTTTCACTGCTGAGGGTGTGGGTTCAATCCCTGGTCAGGGAACTACAATCCCACAAGTGTCATGGTGCAGTCAAAAAATAAAGAATAAAACAAAACTAGAATAAAAAAGTAAATATCTCCCATCATCAGGGCGCAGTCACCTCCTCAGGGCACTCTCTTTACTCCATCTCTGATGGCCTCTCCCCCTCCCTGGGCTTTTGGTCAGCACTGTCACCCTCTGCAGCCCTGCCTCAGTGTCTAGAAGCCCCAGCCCTCTCCAATTCCATGCGTGTTGGCAAAGGCACTGCTTACAGTAAGAGCTTAATTAACATTTGTTCAATGGAGCTTCCATCCTAGCAAAGCACAACTTGGAAATAACATTAATAATGATAACTAGCTGCTAATCATTAACTACTACAGGTCAAGCACTAGATATTATCTCATTTCATCCTCATTACAGCCTGCAATATAGGTATTTTTATCCCCATTTATAAAGGAAAAAAACCGATGATTTGTATGGTTAAATAATCTACCCAAGGTCACACAGCTAAGAATTAGCTAAGTTAGGGACCAAACCCAAGTTTATCTGAGGCAAAGGTTCGTGCTCTTTCCATTACGTCATGTTACTTCTGGGGAAGATAAATCCATGGTCCCAAACCCCAAAATTCATTAAAAAATCTCCAACTCAAATCCCAGAATTCATTTACTAAAAAACAAACGATTTCAGGATGATCTATGCCTCTGTTATCGTCAGTCACTGAGAAGAGTGTGGACAGGGTGAGCTTGGCTGGTGTGATCTGGCCTCCAGGTCAGCCCATGGCAGGGCCAGGACAGGACACAGGAAGCTGCAGAGTCACTGCAGCTCAGACACCCGTGTCTGCACCAACCTGGGGAGACAGAGGCTTCCTCTGCCAGGGGTCAGGCTTCCCAGGGAGCTGAGGGCATCCTGCTCAGGGTTTGGGGGGCCAGTGGCCACCTGGTTTGTATCCCAGACTTATAAATTTAGACACAAACACACATAAGGTGTGTCTCTTCCTGGCAAGTCAGGGTAGGTGGGGGGTGTGCTGGCTGACCTCAGAACCCACTGTGCACCTTGGGTACGTGGAGCTGCTCTTGATTCCCCACAGGCACACCACATCCTTGGGGCTTCCAGACAGAGTGGACCCCATGTTACATGTTAACTGAGCCCAGGGTTCACTACCACTAGCCTCCTGCTTCTCCCGGGATAAGGCAGGTGTCAGGGCTGGAAGCAGCGATGAGCGTCTGTGGCCAAGACTAGGTAGCGGGTGGGCAGATGCAGCCGGGTATGCGCAGAGTCATCCGGGTGAAGGGCCTTTCCTAACCTCTCCATGACACCAAGCACTGGGTGCCTTACACCCGGCCCCACCCCTGCCCCTGGCCAAGAAGAGGAAAGGCAGTGGCCAAAGGGGCCTCGTGGGAGCTAGCTTGAAATGACCGCATTTTCAGCATCCACCCATCTCTCTACTCAGGGCGGAGGAAGCAAGGACTTTCTCTGTCAACAAAAAGGGACACCAACTGGCTGGGTGGGCAGTACCTGGGAAGTGGGGGACAGCCAAGCTTAAGGGGTCTTAGAAGTTTCCCCTCACCTAAGGCTCAGATCTATCAGGCGAGGTGGGCCGGCCCTGGAAGGCCACAGCGCCCAGAATGGAGGCCAATGACTGACAACCTGCTTCTGTAGGTGTTTGGGAGAAGAGGGGGTGATGATGACAACAGGGCTGAGTTGGGAGGTAGGAGGCTGAGATGTGAGGAAGGAAGGGGAATCGCATGTGCCCACCTGAGGGAGGGAGCCCGCTGTCAGCTGGAGTTTCTGCTGAAACAGGGCGCTCAGCATCTGGTTCTGCCTTTCCAGGTCAAACACCCTCTTCTTCAGCTTGATGCACTCCTCTCGCAGGTCCTGCCGCCCCCAGGAGGCGGAAGAAGGCAAGGCGGTGGGGAGAGGGAGAGTGGAGTGAGCACAGTCGCTTCATCAGAGCAGTGGGCACTCCTGCTGGGCATGCACTTCTCTTGCAACCTCCTATGAAGGAGCTGAGCCTGCCTATATTTACGGCTCTCGCATCTTCTGGGGATGGTAAATCTTCTAAAGTTTACCACTCCTGGTCGGAAGTAATTCCATTCCCTTTGGCAACTTTCTCATCTCTGGAGCCAATCCTCTGCCTCTTAGAAACCACACATCAAAGAAGGGCTCATATAAGGCAGAGGAAGACTTGGGGGTCAGAGTAGTAGCCCACATGTCAAGGAATTACCCACAGTACTTGAGTCAATATTTAGATGTCACCTTATGGTCACAACATCAACACTGCTATCAGGGCTATAGTGATCTGGAGAAACTAGCTGGGGCCTGGATAATGGAAGGATTCAAGCCCAAATCAAAGTTACTATCGCTTGGAGACCTGGCCTTACCTAGCGTGGCCCCGGCTCCAGGTCAAACAGTATGGACTGTCCAAGATAGAGAAAGGGGACTCTGCTGGAGAGCCAAGAGGCCATTTCCATCCTCCTCGATCCCCTAGCTGAGCAGGCTCAGGGGTCCCCAGGAAGGACCTCCCCTGCTGTGCCTGGGGCCTCCTCCCAGGGCATCTGGGCTCAGGTCAGGGGGTAGGAGTGTCTCCTGTGGCCTTTTACCTTTTGGTTCAGCAGTGCCTGCACCACGTGGTTGGCAACCTGGGGAGAGAAAGGCAGAGCTGAGGAAAAGCTGTCAGATGAGTGAGTCCCTGCCTGGAGCCTGGAGCCGATAAGCTGTGCTCCGCACAGGCGGCATCAGTCCACCCACCTCGTCCAGACAGCGCTCGTAGGTTTCCCGCTGACTTTCGTTGGCTTGGGCGAGTGCTGAGTTCTCTGCCTGCAGGGAGGAGGAGGAAGGTAAATGGGAGGCCAAGCGATCATTCTTCCCAGGGCAGGTTCCTCTTGGGAAGGAGAGGCAAGGAGTCCAGTAGCTCTCTCCCTGCCCCAGCTCTTGGCTCTGGGGTGATTCTGTCAGGGGCGAGCACATAGACACCCAGGGCATCCAGAAGGCAGAGCTGAGACAGCTGGTCCTTTGTTACCTCGACTTCAGTCCATGAGGCTGGAGGGGCTGGGGAGATACAGTGGCCAGGAGGACCAAGGTGGGAGGTGCTAAACGTTACCCTTATTTCCCTGGGGAGAAGGCAGAGGAGGCTGGAGGGCACAGGGCAGGGTCTAGGAACGTGGTAAGAAGCCTAGTTCATGGATCCGTACCCTGGTCCCTCAATGCCGGAGACTTTTCCTTCTGTGGCCTCTGTGGCCACCCCTTTCCTACAGCCGGGGCACGAAAGTGGGGTATAGAAGGGAGATATCTGGGGGTTAGTACAGCCCCACCCTTGTGCATGCCTCTTGTCCTGAGCTGGCATGAAGGCTGGAGAGCTAAGAGTAAGGAAAGGGCGTCTCAGAGGGGCCTGCTAAAGAAATGTTCAGCTCTGCTCCAGCCTGGAAAAGCAGGCTGAGAGGAAGGTTGCCCCGCACCTCCAAACCCACCCAAGCTCGCAGGGCTCCGGCCGGCCTGCCCCGTGCCCCACCTCCAGCTCCCGCAGCCGGTGCAGGAGCTCCTGGCAGGTGCCCAGCTCCGCGCTGCCATCACCACCTTCTCCTGGGTTCAGGTTTCCAGGGCTCCCGGCTGACTGGTCCATGGCCTCCGACATCAGGCCCTGGGGGTAAGTGAGAGAAGCCCCGGCAGGCTACTCCAGGGCACAGGGAGGCGAGCGGAGGAGGAGGTGGACAGAGACAGAACTTGTCAGTATCTCTGGAGTTGGCATCCCTGTGATCCCTGTGCCTTGGACACTGTAACAACTCGGAGTCAGGCTCAGATTCTTGCTCATGGGACAGACACATAGACATGCTCTTCCATCTCAAGAATAGAGACCATTGTTTTTATAAACTCATGACTGCCCTTGCCCTCTTACAGATTACACAGGCACTGGCCAAGAGCCAAGGAACCTGAATTCTCCGCTGAGGTTGGCCTCAAACTGGCACTCTGTATCTTCCTGGCAGAGCCTGAGGTGGCCTGAAGCCTCCAAGCCTCCCTGCTCCGGGCGGGGCCCCAGCAGAGCAGCCTCTGTGAGCGCTGGGCCCTCTGTAGGGGTCTCCTGATACCCATCCCCCTTCCACTTTTCCAGCTCCTTCCTACTCATTTTCCAGGGCCCCCACGCCAAGGCTGAGTCAGGTACTCCTCCAGCTCGGCTCTGTAAATGTCCCCCCAGACTGTCAGCTCCGCGAGGGCAGGGACACTGTCTTCATTTCACTGACTAGATACCCGATGTGATACCTGGTGTGGAAGAGACCAACTCATGGCTGAACAGGCTAGTCTGTCATTGCCTGAACACAACAGAGCCAGGTCTCTGACCTGTATCACATTCTGTGATCCCGGCTCCCTCCCCACTCCGAACTGTTGCCATAGTGACTGGCTTTCCTTGACTAGTCTTCATCTTCCATTTGAGTTTTAATTTTTCAGGTAGAGGAAAGTACTCCTTTCCTTCCTCTATACAAATACTGTCAAAATTTCTAGTAGATGGGAAACCCTCCCTAATGCAAAAGGGTAGGGGTCCTTAGTCTGCCACCAACTACTTGCCTCCCTGACCCCCTAAAGCTCCCACAAAAGGGGCTTAGGGCTCTTGGACCAAGGAAGAGGAGCCCTCAGCAGCTCACCTACCAGGCATCTGAATGCTTTTTCCTCCCTCCCCTGTGGGGCAGAGGCTGCCTCGCCCAACCCAGCCCTCCTCCAGTCCCCACCACCAGCACACCCAAGTTCCAAAGCCCCTCACCTGTCTCTGCCTCCTCACCCAGGCTGGCACACTCACGCACGCAGCCAGAATGGTCACCTTGCCTGAGGAGACACAGAGGGAGACAAGGTCAGCCATGCATTTAGTGGCTTCCTACTGCCTGGCATCCTGGACCAGAGGGATAAACAAGCCAGAGAAAATCCTGCCCGTATGAAGCTTCCATTCTACTAGGACTGGCAGGTAATACCAGAGATAAACCAATGAACCCACATCAGGTCCTGAGAAGGCGCTGAAGGTGACAGCGAGGCAGAGACCTACCTGCGTGAATGGGCAGATGAAATCCTGGAATGGGAAAAGCATTCCAGGCAGAGGGAAGAGGCAGTGCAAATGGCCCCAGCTCTTAGCCAGAGGGGAACGAACAGCAACCCAGCATACGTCATCTTTTTTCATTCTCACAACCACAAAAGGGGCCAAGTGCTATTATCGACACATATTTGAGATGAGGAAACCGAGGCAAAGGAAGCTACACCTGCATCCTCGGAGTGTATCCTGCACGCTGGGATGTTCTCCTGTGTCATGGATCACATCTGATTCTCCTTTCGCCCTCGTAAGGAGGGTGACAGGGGGAGGTGCCAGCCTGCTCTGAAGCAAGCTCCAGAGACAAAGGATGCTGCCCACACCATATGGCTGGTTCACAGAGCACAGTGGGCAGGCCTGGGCCCCCTTCCTATGCAGCCTTTCTGTACATCCTTGTCCTCTGTGCTCCGTGCACTTAGTCTCAGCATTCCCGGAGCTTTGCAGTCAGACAGACCCGGGTTAGACGCTGGCTCAGCAAAATCAGTTTCCTCATCCCTAACATGGGGATAAGAATACCTAGTCCAAAGGGCTGTTGGAGCAGGAAGTGAGATAATGCGTGGAGAGAGTCTTGCATGGACTCTGATAAACGAAGGCTTTTCACTCTGGCAGTTCACCTAGAAGCAGACCCTAAGTCCTAGGTCCCTCTCCCTGGGGGTCTTTAAAGGAGGGCTCCTGAAGATCTGAAGGGTTGCTCCTCTGCCCTGCCCGTAGGGGCTTCCTCCTCTCCGACCCCTTCCCTGGCAGCCCTCCAGCCCTCACTCTCTTCCACCTGATACTCTAGAAAGAGAAAGGGAGAGAAGAGGAGAAGGCTTCTTTCTGGGCGGGGGTGGAGTGGGGAGGGAGAAAAAACAAGCCTGTGCACAACAATGGGACGGGGGCCTCTGAAAAGTAGAGAAAAAGGAGAAACTGTGCAATGCTTGTTTTTGACACTCCACCACAATCTAAAGTCCTTTGTTATTTTAACATCATAAAAATGTATTGAGTTATAACTTTGTTTGCTCATAACATTATCATGCTTGCTATATTTAGAAATGGACAGACCTCAAAAGAAATGAAAAAAATTCAGGAAAAAGCCTCCTTCCCACATACACAAACAGGGGTTAAAACCAAAACAGGCCTCAGAGAACCAGTTCCAGCCCACCCCGTGTCACTCATCCGCGGGCCACCATCCTCTTGCCAGGTGGGGGCTCCCCCTGCTCTAGGAGAGGCCTGTCCCCACAGGTCACCAGCATCCCCTCAACCTCCTCATCACTTACGTCCCCAGTGGACACCTCCAGAAATAGAGGGGCAGGGGCGGGGAAGGGAGTGCTTGGGAGGGTGAGAAAAAAACAGGAGGATGAAGGAGGGGAGAGGGATGAACAGGGCTGTGTCCGGAGGCCACAAAAGGGAAAGATAAAGTGGTAGAAACCTCCAGTGTTTGTTTTCTTCACACAACCACAGAAACCAAACTAATGGTGAAGGTGGTTTAGGAGGGTATCTTTTGCTAAAATAAATAAACGAATGAATGAAAAAGCATCCAGGTCAGGCATGAGGCCTGTGTACGTGTTGAGGAGGGTGGGGACCCAACACGCCAACCACCACCACCCTCGGATCTGAGCCCCGGGGAATCCCAAGGCAGGGCGGCCTGAGTCCCACTGTGACCTGGGGAGGACCCTCCAAGGGACAAGCCACGGGAGCACACAGCTCAAGGGTGTCAGTGTCCGGGTCCGAGCAGGGCTTGGGAGAGGCTCCAGACATGTCGGCTGAAGGCGGGCTGTGACTCAGCCCCACTTTGGGGAGAAGTTTTCTGCCCTCAGCCCAAGTGGTCTGGCCAGCTCCGGACGCTGGGCCTTCTGTGCGTCTGCACGGCCACAAGATGAGGGCAGGAAGCTGTCAGCCCGGATTGTTGAGTCACTCGGAAGAGGCCTGCATTTAAACTTGGCGCTGGGGAGGCGCATGCTGTGAGTCTGGCCTCAAGATCTCTAGACTGAAAGCTTGCATCTTTAGCCTCCTCTGGGGAAAATTACGATCCAGAGCAATAATACCACCTCTAGCTCCCAAACTGAGCCCAATTAGGAGTTTGGCCCTTCAGAGTCTGAGGTTTCGAACCAGATCTCTTGAGGAGAAAAACAAAAACAAAAAACAAACAATCCAGGTCAGTTCCCCAGTGGTTTTCCGTGCAGGGTCAGTGGGGTCCCCTCCCCAGGGCCAAGCACCCCCGTCCACCCTCAGGCCCCACAACTGCTACTCACGGCTTCTGTGCTCAGCCCCACCTGGAGCCCAGGAAAACCCCTGGCCTGGGTTTTTCGGGATGGCCCTGCTTTCAAGCATTCCTCTGGGGGCCCCACAACATATCCCGGGAGTCTGATATGGATGTGGAACACGGGACGCTGGCCCAGCTGAGTAGGGATGGAGCTGCAGCGGGTGGGAGCTTGAACTTGAATGGGGAGGCTCTCCCGCCAGAACTGCCAACGGGCAACCCCGCCCTCCACAAAGGCCTGATTCAGAGGGAGGTGACCTCAGTGCTGAGGGGAGGGGGGGAGAGGAAGAGCAGGGCCTCTCTGGCCCTCCTTCAGAAGAGACTGCGAAGGGGGATCAGCTGCTCAGGGGTTCTCTGGGTAACCCAGGGAAGGGGCAGGTGCGCCCAGTGACTGAGCGAACCTGGGTGGTCGCTCATCTCTTCAGCCTGGTCAGGCATGTTGGGCAGCCCTGCAAAAAGGCTGTCCTGGCCTTTCAGGCAGCCAGATCAAGGAGGGGGAGCCCGCCAGGGCACAGGCAAGAAGACCCCCCTCTGTAGTCTCAGAGTCCAGGTTTGGGAGGAAGGGGCCAGAGAGATGGCAGCGAGCCGGTCCTCTAGGCTCCTCACCCTGGCCCTTAGCCAAGGCCTCTGGCCCCTGATGAGCCCCTCACTGACCAGCTGTTCCCCCCTGGAGTCCTCTAGGGGAAAAGAGCCAGGGGCCAGGGGGTGGGGGAGGGGCGGGCAGCTGTGGGAAGGCAGAGACGGAGTTGGCTTTACTAACAGAATCGTCCGTGTAATCCAAGCGTTTCCCCCTCTGCTCCCCCCCATCCCCCAGCTGCTTTCTGGAATCCCCGTCACACCCAGGAGTCTACTTGTAAACAGCAACTTCTTCACCCACGGCAACACTCCTTTCCAGACAAGATCTGCCCTGGGTTGAGGGTAGGAAGAAAAAAACAAAGTGAGGACTGAGGCCCCGGGGGCATTCCCGGTCTGAGAGTGGCTCCTTCCTCTGGCCTAAAGCATCTCTCTGCCCCAAGGATCCCCATTGGTCTCCCCCACCCCCTCACTCAGGGCCAGAGGCAAACAAGAATTTCCTTCCCTCCTCCTGACAACTGGCCCCAGGACACAATAGCCCTTCTGAGGGGCAAGTGTCCATGGGGAAGGGGCCCACTGCACCCCTCCTCCAACTTCCTCCTCACAGGCACTCCAAGAACCTCCAGACCATGGTGGAGGTGCTTTCAAACCGACAGCAGGTCAGCCAGGGCAGGAGGAAGGGCAGTGGTGTTGCGAGCCCAGAAGGCTTATAGATGTTGATACCCTTTGTCTCTCCTCCCCAGATCCTTTCTGTTCCCCGTTCACAGCATCACCCAACAACAAAAGCAGCCGCTGAGGGTGCAGAGGGAAGGGGCTCCAGCAGACTCAATGGGTTTATTTATAGGGCCACAAGCCAGGGGCTCTGCAGCCAAGATGCCTAGCCCCACTCCCAAAAGTCCAGCAGGCCCATCCTGGCCGGGCCAAGGGAACTGGAAAAAGCCTCAGGCCAGATGGTTTGGCTTATAGTCCCAACAGTGCAATTTATTTGCTGTGTGACTTTAGGCAGATCGCTCCATTTCTCAAGGATTAGTTCTTTCATGCCAAGTGGAGGTTGTTCTAGAACAGTGGTTCTCAAAGTGAGGTCCAGGGATCCTGAGGCCCTTTCAAGGAATACACAGGGTCAAAACTGTTTTCACAATATCACTAAGACATGATTTGCCTTTTTAACTCTCTTTGTCTCATGAGTAGGCAGTGACATTTTCCAGAGAGCACAAGATAACTGATAGCATGACAGACTGAATTCAGAAGCAGATATGAGAATCCAGCTGCCTCCAATTAAGTCAGACACGACAGATTTACAAAAATGAAGAACAATGTCATTCTTTTCACTATTTTTTGTTTTGGAAAATAGATAATTATTTCTCATAAAATATTAACATGGGTTATTGTTACCTTAAAATGAATTACATATTCAAAACTCTCAGTTCTAATTTATATGACAGTGAATGTCAGTAGGTACAATCCATGTGAACCAAAGCTCTTTGGGGGGTCTTCAGTTTTTAAGAGTGCAGAGAGGTCCTTAGACTCAATAGTTTGAAAAGAATCACTTTTCTTAGAACAATGTTATCCAGGAGAACTTATGATGAAAATGTTAATTCTGTGCTGTTTAATAAACATAGTAGCCACCAGCCACATATGGCTACTAAGCATTTGACATGTGGCTGGTCCAATGGAGGAACGGAATTTTAAATTTAAAAAGCCATATGCAGCTGGTGGCGACTATACTGGACAGAGAAGGTAGAAGATCCCTGGGTCTCTTGACTTTAGCATTCAAGGTCAATGCTTCTTTCCAGTCCAGAGGCTACCAGTAAGGAAGGACAGGCCTGGATACTCCTGTCCCCAGGCTTTAGCTCACATTATTTCTCACTCTCTCTTCACTAAAGGAAGGCCATCTAAGCCAGATGGGCAGTCTTGCTAGCCCTCTTACCAAGGCTTAGAGATGCTCTCTCATTCTCTGCAACAGCTACTTCACACCTTTGCCAACCACCTCATACTTCTGGTCTACCATCTTCCCTAGTTTCCCAGAGGACTGGCCATCAGAGGGGAAACCCCTGAAACCTCCTGCCACCACCCTCCCATCCTCTGTCCCTCCTCTCCTCCTCTTTCCCCCAGCAAGGCCAGGACTTCCTGTTCCAGACCCTTCCCAACTTCAGGGTCTACTTCCTGAATGGATCTTTCTCATCTACCTTCACAACTTCTCAGGTACTTTCATCTTTAAAGTGATTTCCCCTTGACATTTTTCCAGACACTGCCCTCTTTTGCCTTTCACAGCCAAACTTCTTTAAAAAAAAAAAAAAAAGCCATCCTTCCTTCTCATTCTTTCCTCAACCTGGTCCAACTTCAGTAACTGCCACAAGGCTAAATCCTACAGCATCTCCAGTCTCCACTGCTTTCTCAGGTGCTTCTCTGGTGGGTACTTCCTGCTGGACTGTTTTTTAAAGCTTAGAGACATAGTTCAACTCATACACAACTCACAATTCAGGGGTTTGTACCATATTCACAGATATATATATAGATCATGACCATAGTCAATTTGAGAACATTTTCATTACCCCTTAGTTACCATCCCCTCATGCCCAAACCTAAGAAACCACTAACCTATTTTCTGTCTCTACAGCTTCCCCGTTCTGGACATTTCATATGAAGGGAATCATATAACAGGTGGACTATTATGACTGGCTTCTTGCCTTCTGCATGTTTTCAAGGTTCATCCCTGTTGAAGCATGTATCAGTACTACATTCCTCTTTATGGCCAAATAATATTCCATGGTATGACTACACCACAATTTATCTATTCAGCCACTAATGGACATTTGAGCTGTTTCCACTGTTTGGCTATTATGCACAAAGCTGCTCTAAGCACTGCTGTGATAGTTTCACATGGATGAAAGCTTTCATGGGTATACACCTAGGAGTGGGACTGCTGAGTCATACAGTGACTTTAAGTTTAAATTTTTGAAGAACTGCCAGCCTGTTTCCCAAAGTGGATGCATCATTTTAGAGTCCCATCAACAGTGTGATGGGACGTGCAATTTCTCCATGTCCTCATCACTCGTTATTGTCTGATTTCCTAATTCTAAGTCACCTTAGTAAATGTGAAATGATATCTCATTATGGTTTTGATTTGTTTCTTTGATTGATGATGTTGAGCATCTTTTCAAGGGCTTATTGGCCACTTGCATGTCTTCCATGGAGAAAAGCCTATTCAGACCCTTTGCCTATTGTTTAATTGCGGTATGTGTCTTTTTTGCCATCGAGTTGTCAGAATTCTTTATATATTCCGAACACAGGCCCCTTATCAGATATATGATTTGCAAATATTTTCTCCTCTTCTGTGGTTGTCTTTTCACTGCCTTGATGGTAACCACTTCCTCCTGGACAACTGTTCCCTCGTCCACCACATTTCTCTCTTTGCAGCTATCTTCCACCTCCTCTTCTGTTATTTATTTGTGAGAATATGCGTGTATACTTTGTTAACATTTTCCTGATGGCTGAGAGGTAAAGAATCTGCCTGCCAATGCATGAGATGTGGGTTTGATCCCTGGGTCAGGAAGATCCCCTGGAAGAGGGAATGGCAACCCACTCTAGTCCTCTTGCCTGGAAAATCCCATGGACGGAGGAGTCTGGCAGGCTACAGTCCACGGGGTCACAAAGAGTCAGACACAACTTGGTGACTGAGCACATGTGTACACTTTAAAAAAAAGGAACGGGAGTTCCCCTGGTGGCTCCATGGTAAGGAAGCTCCCTGCCGATGCAGAAGACACAGGTTCAGTCCTAGGTCTGGGAAGGTCCCACATGCCTCGGAGGAACTAAGTCTGTGCACCACAACTACTGAGCTGGTGCTTTAGAGCCTGTGAACCACAACTACTGAAGACCACGAGCCCTAGAACTGTGCTCTGCAACAAGAGAAGCCCCTGAAGTAAGAAGCCCGAGCCAGCCACGAAGAGCAGACCTGCTCACAGCAACTAGAGAAAGCCAGAACGAAGCAATGAAGACCCACCATAGCCAAAAACGAATGTGTGTGCTACGTCTCTCCAGTTGTGTCAGACTCTTGGCAACCTTACAGACTGTAGCCCACCAGGCTCCTCTGTCCACAGGGATTCTCCAGGCAAGAAACTAGAGTGGGCTGCCATGCCCTCCTCCAAAGGATCTTCTTGACCCAGGGATCGAACTCGAGTCTATTAAGCCTCCTACACTGGCAGGCACGTAAGTTACCATTAGCACCACCTAGGAAGCCCTAAAGAAATAAATAAGACTTAAAAACAAAACGAAACAGACTTTATTTGGATCTTATGAGTTTCTCCACTGATGTCCTTTCCACTGGTATTCTATCCCAAGACCCAGTATGGGATCCCACGTTGTGGTTAATCACCATGACTCCTTAGTCTATGATAGAAGACAGTTCCTCAGTCTTTGTCTTTTATTACCTTCACACTTCGGAAGGAAACCGTATTTTGGAGAATATTCCTTAATATGAGTTGGTTTGATGTTTTCTCCAATGAGATTGGGGTTATGGATTCTAGGAAACAACATTACAGAGGTGATGTGACCTTTGCAGCACATGCTATCAGGGGGTATGTATACATGATGCTGAGAGGTCTTACTAACGATGTTAAACTTTGATCATTTGGTTAGGTGGCATCTATCAGTGGGCTTTGCATCATAACAAGACTATTTTTCTTTTGTAATTAATAAACATTTAGGCAGGGGCAACCCTTTGTGACCATGCAAAATCCTATTTCTGCTTAAACTTTCACCCACTAATTTTAGGATTCATCAGTGGAACTCGCCTGCAGCAATTACTATTGTGCTCTAAAGATAATTTTTGATTTCTCTCATTCCTTGTAATTTATTAATTAGAAGTTTTCTGTAAGGAAAAGCTGTCTCTTCACTCCCATTTATTTACTTAATTACATATTTGTATCATATGGACTCACAGTATGCATTATTTTATTCTTTGGATTATAATCTTAATATTATCATTACCACTTTTACTGCTTAAATGCCAGCTTTGGCCATTCTTTCAGGTTGGTTCCTGTGTCCTTTCAATATGCTTTCATTAAAAAAAAAAAAACTGGGCCTTTCCTGAAGGTCCACTGGTTAAGAATCTGCCTTCCAATGCACAGGATGCAGGTTTGATCCCTGGTCAGGGAACTAAGCCTGCACACCATAACTACTCAGGCCATGCGGCACAACTAGAGAAGCTTGCAGTCCACAACAAAGAGCCCTCGTAGCCCCCAAAGACATTATTTTTAACATTTGCTTACTTTCTGGTACAGAAGATGTCCCAGGCTTATCTTGCATTTTCCCTGCCACAATCTCTTTTTCTAGCAGAGCAATCTTCTTTCTAAAACTGTAAATCTGATTGTGTCCCTTTCACCTCAAATCTTCCCATGACGTCCTAGCTTTGGGGACAGATGAAAGCACTCAAAGCGGCCCTGGAAGCCCTGACCTGGGCTGGCCCCAGAGCAACATTCTTCTGAAAAGCTGTCCTGGGCTGACGAGGCCCCCACTGATCTCTCCTCTTCAAGTGCCTCCTGCAGGATCAGTATTTCAAACTGCAATGCATCCTGTTCTCCAGTACTCCTCTGTGAAGGGGCAACTTCCATGCTGTTAGAAGGGGAGCTCCTTGAGGAGGGACCCTGCTTACACTGAAACTTCTGTTCTCCCCGCCACTTCCTGCCACCGAGGCCCTGAATTTGGTGATCTCCTTTCAAGACCAGAAAGAAGGGACAGGTGAGGATTCATGTTTCCTTAAAGATCTCCAGTGACCCTGCCCTCCCCCCACCCCCCCCCCCCCGCCCCCGCTGCCAAGTGCTTCTGAAAGTCCCATATGACAAAACACATGGCAAAGTGAGAGAGGACATTTTCAGATTTGCCCCGGACACTGATATGATCTCTGCCAAGCTCTCAACCTTTGCCCAGGTCTCAGCAATGCCCTCTGAAAAAGGGACTCATCTATCCATTCTGCAGATTAGGAGGTACAATGCTGGGTACTGGGGGGCAATTTAGAGATGGGTCCCCTCTTCTCAGACTTCCTGGAGCTTTCAGACTAGTCGGGGATGTAAGCCATGCAGGTAGATAGCTGTACTATGAAGGAGGTTCCATAAGAGAAGTCTTTGGAGAACTTTAAGAGAAATATTAGGTTGGAGCTGGAACAGTTTTTCAGAATTGGAGGCATCTAGTGAACTTTATAAATAGACAGGGTTTAGGTACAAGAAAAAGGGAAGGGGGTCATTCGAGGCAGCAGGAGGCAGAAATCTCTGGGTGTGCATGGAAACAGTGACTCAGTGCAGCTGGACTGAAGGGCGTTTGAAGGTGAGTGTTTCCTGCTCCCCTGGTCCATGCTAGTTACTAACTCCTCTCCTATCCCCTGACCGAATAGGATAGTCAGCATCTTTACAACAACCTGGATGTAACCAGAGGCATATGCTGGGTCCCCCAGGAGGAACCAAGGCAGAAAGGCTCCTGGAGATGACAGAAGAGCTGACAACTGGAACTTCGGTGATCTGCTCTCAGACCCGAGAAAAAAGGGCCTGGAAGGCCACACAGCCTGTTGGTGCTCAGGCTGCACGGCAGGCCCTGAAGAGATAGGCATATACTCTGCTAGCCTCCATACCCGGCCCCTAGTGCTCACACCCCCAAGCCCCATATCCTAGCTTCTTTCTTCAAAGGGAACAGCCTCCGGCCAATCAAGTGCCTTCCACACCCAGGCAGCTTTAGTGTCGACTCAGTGGGTGCCATCTGGCCAGGGCCCATGGGTGACCTCCTAAGCTGCCAGCTCAGCTCAGGGAGAAGTAGCTCTGCTCACCCACAGGCCCCGCTCATCCATGCCCATAAATATAAGCCAGGCTTCCTGGATTCTGACCTGGTTCAGCATACTGCATGCCCCTAGGTGAAGCCTAGAACCACCCCGACTCAGTTTTCTTATCTGTAAAATGGGGTGAACTCTGACTCCTCTCTTCCCACAGGGCACAGAAGAGAAGGATGAGGTCACGCCTGGAAATGGACTGCAGCTGAGAGGTCCCCTTGTGTGAGGTGGGGATATGTGTGGGTGAGGAGCTTGGCAAGACCGTTAGGGAGAAACCCTTGGCTTTGATGCTGCCCTCCTCCTATGGGCCCCGTGGGCTTCCCAGGAAAGCAAGGCGGGTAGAGAGGAAGGGACAGCAAAGCCAAGAGCTTAAGCTTCCTTCTAGCCCCGGGGACAGGAAGTGAGGTGCCGTCTGCAGAGGAAGTGAGAGGCAAACACCCCCCAACTTCCCCTCAGCCTGAAGTGGAAAGGAAGGCTCTAGCTTCAGGAGCTCACAGCCCCAGAGCTGGGGAAACTGAAGGTAATGGGGTGGAGGGGGGCAGGCAGGAGGCATTTTTGACACCATCTGCCAAGAAAAGATGGTCTCTTGTCTGAGACACAGTAAAACTTAAGGGGTCCCGGACAGTCCACAGATTGGGGGAGTGGGGAGAGGAGCACAACCGAAGTCAAGTTGAAAAACCCAGCTTTCCAGGTCACATGGGACCATATCTGCAGCGCTGGTCCCAGACCCCTGCCCCAGCTCTGTGCTATGCCACATGCCTGCCCCCAATATACACACATCCCACTGCACACCAAGGTGGATTGGGCCTCTATCTGGTCTGACAATACTTGTCCTTTCTTTGCAGCCTCCATCACAGCTTTAATTCTATAACTGCTTAATTTTTGATTAAAGTGGACTTCTGGGATCCCCACTGTACCCCCGGAGTCTGGCATCACACTGAACACCTAGTAAGAGCTGCCTGGAGCTTGAGCATTCCTGAGAGGCTGGTTTTGGCATCTGAATGAAGTCTGGTATACAAAGATAAATGAACCCTGCTCCTGGCCTGGGGTTGACTGGGGGACCCTGAGGTGGGTGCTAACGGACAGAAATCAGAGACCCAATATGGTGGCAGAAGAAAATGCTCTACAAACAAATACTGCCAACAGGTAACAGATGAAAATAGTACACACTACATGCTATCTTTGGGTAAAGGGGGAAAAAAGGATATTCGTATTTGGTTTTCTATTAAAAGATGGGGGATATGTAAGAAATTAATGGGACTTGCCTGGTGGTCCAGTGGTTAAGAATCTGCCTGCCAAGGCAGGGGACACAGGTTCGATTTCTGGCCCAGAAAACTAATATCCCACATGCTGTGGGGCAACGAAGCCGTGCGCCACAACTACTGAATCCACGTGCTGCAACCACCGAAGCCTGCACGCTCCAGAGGCTACCAGCCACAACAAGAGAAACCGCTGCAACTAGAGAGAAGCCCTCGCAGCAACAAAAGCCCAGAACAACCGAAAAGAAACAGAGAAATTAAGAAGTGATCATCTATGGGGGGAGATGACACAGTGGTAAAGAATCCGCCTGCCAGTGCAGGAGACTCAAGAGACCCAGGTTTGACCCCTGGGTCAGGAAGATCTCCTAGAGAAGGCAATGGCAACCCACTCCAGTATTCTTGCCTGGAGGAGCTACAGTCCACGGGGTTACAAAGAGTTGGATGTGATTGAGCACGCACACCACCACATGGAGGAAGAAGAGGGTGGAGGTCGGAGCGAGATTTCTCAATATATGTCTTTTTGTATCATTTGGATTTTTCGATTAAAAAAAAAAATCTAGTGAAAAAAAGAATATAAACTTTAAAAAAAACTGTTAGAAGGAATAAACACTTGACCATGTGATTTCTTTCTTTTTTTTTTTTACCATGTGATTTCTAATGCCCCTCCCAGGTAGGGCCACCTATTCTCTTCTCATGTTAGGAAGTAAGGACCAGGCCCCAGGGACGAGGGAGGGGTGAAGAGGTCTCCACAGAGGAGTGTGGGGTCTGGCCAAGGCACACCAGTTTCTTCTCTCCCCTTTCTTCCCAGCAGTGTCTCCCCAAGTTTGGGGAGAGGCCCTCCCCGCCGTCGGCTGTGGTGTGCCTTGGTAGCAACAAACTATTCAGAAGTTAAATTAGGGCCACTTCCGCCTAGCTAAGAGCTGGGTTCATTCTCATTCCTGAGAAAGGGGTAAGGTTGGCCAAGGGCAGAGGTAGGAGTTTGGGCAAGGGGAATGTTTGGGGCAGGTGGGGGTAAAGTGGGGTAAAGGGCTCCTGAAAGTGCCTAGGGCTTCCGAGGGCAAGTTCTGGGGGTGTCTCAACAGATCCTCACACAAAAGGGCGAATTACAGCCCCCACATCAAGCCAGCTGGGCATGAAATGAATCAGCCCCTGGGAACTGCGGCTGCCGAGGACTCCAGCGCCACACCCCAGGAGTTACAGGGCCCCTCACATTCTCCTCTAGGAAAGACCTCACCACTCTCTTACCCAGAGGGTCTGCAGGGAGGGGCTACTTCACGCCCTGCATTAGAGTGAGAACTGCAGACCAGCACCCCAAGCGGTACTCAGCCTTTCAGGCAACAGCATGAGCAGCACAATGGGGTGTTTCTCCTTTCAAAATACCTATACTTAAAAAAAAAAAATGCTTAGTGAGTCTTGGAGAACTCCCAGAGCTTATGGACCAGCGTAAGGTTCAGGGAGCTGTGCCTACTGGGCTCTTCTCAGCAGCTGCTGGATTTTTAGAAATCAGGACTAACAGCAATGATAATTCACCTTAATAACAAGCTGGCCTCCCTGGGCCTCTTTCATCTGTGTAACTCCCAGAGAAGCGAAGATGGTAATTATCAAGCAGGTGCCACACCCCAAAGATGCTGTCTTATTAATCCATCAGCAACAGACTGGGAAACTGAGGCCCAGGGAGAAAGATTTCTCTCACAGGGAGCTAAGGATATAGGATGCCGAGGGCCACTGTGCAGCGAAGAACCAGAGGTGCCCGCCCTGTACCTGCCGTGTTTTGGGACGGTGCTGAAGACAAGGATGCTTCTTTCAGAGGCGGCCAGACTTGAGTTTGGGGGGAAGGTGAGGAAGACCCCAAATATGTCCCAAGCCCCCTCCCCAGACTACAGCAGAGCCTGGTGGTAGCCTTGGCTGGGAGTCTGGGGTTTTGATCTTGAGTCAGAACACATTACTCTCCAAAGCATCATCTCTGCAATGTACACAGCCACTGTGGGGTAAGTGAGGGCTCAGCTCTCCAAACAGCACCACACCACAGGCCCAGTCCATGAAGTGGGAGCAGGGGGCACCTGGCAGCCGACTGGCTAGATCAGATCAAAATCATCTCAAGTGTGGAGATTGCTTCTTTGGGATCCAAGCCCATCTCTGCAGCCCCCACACACCTTTGGCACTGATCTTAAAAATGAGATTTTTCCTACAGCAAAGCCTGCTTAGTTGGTCACTGCTTCAGAAATCCACAAGGAGGCTCAGCTGGTCTGTACCTCGGGGAGAGTGGGCAGAGAATCATAGAAGACCAAAGGTATTTTCCCACTGTAGCCACGGGGGGAAACAGCAGACACTGGAATGTGCATGGAAATGGAAAGGTGAGACTCTGAGGACTTCCCTGGGGGTCCAGTAGTGTAGACTTCGCCTTCCAGTGTAGAGGGGTGTGGGTTCGAACCAGGGAGCTAGGATTCCACATGGGCCAAAAAACCAGAACATAAATAGAAAAAGCGATGTTGTAACAAATTCAATAAAGACTTTAAAAATGGTCCATATAAAAAAAAATCTTAACAACAACAACAAAAAGATGGAGGGCATTGCAGCTTACTACGTGCTTGGTACCGTGAGAGATGCTGGGAACAGACAGAATCTCAGCTCTGGGGAACCATAAGTGTCAAACCAGGCAGCAACCAATGAAAGACCTTGTCTTCCAACCCTCCAGGGCAGAGCCTGGGGAAAAATATTAAGGGTGCTACTCTAAAGAATTTGAAGTTGTTTTTCTTCAGCATGTTAACAGAGCTGACCAGAGCCCATGGGGGACCCTGAGATAAAACTCTGACCCAGTAAGGGCTTAGGTCTCCATAATCTCAGGTTCAAGAACTGCCCTCTCTGCTTTAAATCTGGCCTGGCCCCTTCATGCACAAGAAATTTAAGGCAAATGGTACAACGTAAAACAGCAGACCAGAGTCAGGAGCCCTGCTTCTGACACTCGCCACTGTATGAATCACTTCCCCCTCTAGATTTCACTGCACCTCCCTTTTTTTTTTCTTTTCAGTTTCCCCATTTTTAACACGAGGGCGTTGGACTAGACTGTCTCTAGGATTCCTTCCAGCCTGTGACTCTATGTTGTTTTGATGCTGTGGCAGATCCCAGATTGATTTACATAAATTTGCATGTTCAATCAGAAATCCTAAACTCCCAAGTATAGAAAATCCAATCAGTCCATTAGTGCAGCCAGACTGAGGGCTGAAGGAGCCTGCCAGGTTTGGGAGAGGACTGTCAAAGCAGACAGTGTAGTAGTGGTGAATCAGGGAGGAGCCGGGGAGGCAGGGGCAGAAGCCGCATTTGTCCTGAGAGATGTGCTTCTGGTGACCCAAGGCTGAGGGGGCCGGGGACCCCTCTTCGGCTGTGAGGCAAGAGTACTTTCTCCTGCTTCTAACGGGGCCTCTGGCTGGCCAGCCTCAGAGCCACACCCCAAGAGGAAACAGCAGCCTCTGCCTAGCAACAGCCGCATCCTTCACTCTGACAGGGACTCCACCATTAGCTACTTTCTGGGAAACTGACCTTCCTGGGAGCTTCCATTCTGCATCCCAGGGGCTCCTACCAGTGAGGAAGGCTTCCTCAGGGGGGTCTAACCTCAACACCCTCTGCTGTAGCTTCCCTCCCGTGGGCAGCAAGGCCCAGGGAAGAGGGCTCCTGGGGAGCGGGCAGAGGGAAGAGCAGTGCAGGAGAATGTGCTCCACGCGCCGCTGGCCCCATGGCCTCTCTGCCCACCGCATCTCCTCTGCTATCCCCCTCAGCACCCGGAGACCAAAGGCTGAAAACAAACAAGGAGAACGTGAAGGCCTTTGGCTCTTGAGCTAGAGAGCAAGTCCCAACCTGGAGAGCCTGACTCCTGAGCAAGCTCTACCCCGAGGAGGGAAGGAGTCCCGGCAAGGTGGGGTTGGGGCAGCCTCTCTCTGCTGCTGCTGGGCTGGTGTGGCAGGGTCTGGGAGGGTGGCTGGGAGCTGGGGGTGGTGAGTACAGAGGTGTGGTGAGTGGGGCCAGGCCAGACAACAGCAGTGGGGCTCTCCTTGCCCTCTTCCCATAAGAGAGTGGAAGAGTGTGCTGTAGTCCCTGGCCCGGATCCTAAAACAAGTCCCAACAGCTGAGATGCAAACTGTCTCCTGGGAATCTGCTTACCCTGCTGGCCCTTGGCTGCCTTCTCCTTTCTCAACCCCTCCCCAAAGGCCCAGCTCAAAGACTGGCCTGCCAGGTGTCTCACCAGAGGCCTTGATGGGTGGGCCAAATCCTAGCCAGCAAGAGTTCATACTCCAAGGAACCAGGGGTGAGCAGGGCAGTGGCTATTCTTAGGCAGGATAAGGGAGTCTGCACCCCTCCAACCCAAGGTTCTAATCCTAAGCAATTTATCTCTCCAAACTTAGCTACCCTGCTGGAGGACCTTTCTCCCCTCCAATTTCACTCATCAGTGAAACCACACAATGTCAAAACGTGGAAAGGAATGGTAGAGCTTTCTAGTCCAACTGCTGTATTTCACATACGAGAAAGGAACACCAGAGAGGCAAACCACTTTGGTTAAGGTCACACAGCAACCTACAAAGGGCAGGGACCAGAGCTTCTGACTCCCAGTTCACAGTGATAGCAGTTTGATCCTCACACACTTTGGTTTCCATTTGCCTGTTGTAGAAGGGCCTTCTTCCCTGCAGCCCAGGCCATCTCCCCCTTCAGGTTCTCACCATCCTCCAAAGGCCTGACCTGGAGAGAAGCTGGAGGGCTCATACCACCTCATGCACAGACAACAGACTGAAAACAAAGTTGAACTACATGGGAATATCTCCCCAAACAGGGATGCAAGTGTTTCTCTGAGGTAAGAAACCCACTAACCCCAGGTTGTTTTCAGAAGGACAGGGACCCCATATGAGAAGTGAATTGTGTTATCTCCTTTCTTGAAAGACAAGGAGTCTCCCAGTCATCTGGCATGTCTTGCAAGAGAGGGTCTGCAACAGGGCAATTGGGTTAGGCTCATTTCCCCCAAAGTACCGTCCATCGCGTGCAATTGGGGAGACCTGGGTTTGATCCCTGGGTTGGGGAGATCCCCTGGAGAAGAGCATGGCAATCCACTCCAGTATTCTTGCCTGGGGAGTCCCCAGGGACAGAGGAGCCTGGCGGGCTGCAGTCCATGGGGTTGCAAAGAATCGGACATCACTGACCTACGGAGCACACACACTGTCCACTGAGCCGTCAGACTCTGACCCTTCGCTACCCCTCCTCTAGGACCACACGTGTTCCAGGCATCTGTTTCCACTGCTATCCCTGGCGGACAATTGTGCTTAAGCAGGAGGACCCGTGGAGGGGAGGGAGAGCAGTGCTAAGAAGGGAATAGAAGCTCTGCCTTTACAGCCAGGCAAAGCGGCAGCCTAAGACCCCTGGCTTCTCAGGAAGGCCGGCGTTTAAGAAGTGGCAGCTGGATAGGCTAGTGGATAGCGCTGAGACACCTGGAAAACTAGGCCTGTGGGAGATAAGGGTCCTCCATGCCCTTGGGGCAGCGCCAGGGCCGGAGAGACCGCGGGGCCTTGGGCCCAGGATCAGGAGACCGAGACTGGGGTTCAGACAGTCGCTCTTCTAGTCGGTCTAGGCCAGGGGAGTGTCGGGCACAGATAAATTCTCTGCATTCTTCTGGCACCGCAGCCAGGACCCAGAGAGCCTTTCCTGCAGGCGCTGCCCTGGCTCCACTCCCTGCCCAGCCCTTCTCCCTTCCTCAGCCTCTTTAGTGTTCAGCCTGCCCAGCTCCCTTTCTCCTTTCCGCAGCCCCTCAAAGCCACCTAAGAGTCGTTCCGGGAGACCCCGAGCTCTCCGCCTCTCCCCACCTCCCCCACGCCCCACCGCCCCAGGCCACTGGGACTGCAACGAGTGAGAAGAGGAGCCCGAGGCTCCTCTCCGCGCCTGCGCTTTGGGGAGTCTCCCCCCAGGAACAACCTGGCACCGCTAAGCGGCACCCGGGCGGTGGGATGCTGGTGGGGTGGGGTGCGCAGCTGGGGCAAGGTCAGAGCTTTTAAAGGGGGAGGGAGACCGGCCCCCCGGAACATCCCCCTCTCTGCAAAGTTTCCCTTCCGGGGCCACGGAGTGTGCGCGAGGATGGCGCGGGGGGCGGGAGGGCGTGGGGTGGGGGTGGACAGAGTCGCGGCTGGTCCCCCCGGGGTGAGTGCGGCGAGCGCGAGGGGACGGCAGCGAGGTCCGGCAGGAAGCTGCGCCGCCCTCTCCGACCCAAGGCTGCCACGAGAGTCTTACCCTCCATACCTCCCACCCTCGGCCTGGGGCTTACAGACCCTTCACTCGCCGCCCTTTAAATTGCAAGTAGGCCCAGAACTCACCAAAATCAGGTGCTGAGCTGGGCCAGGGCAGGCCTGATCCGCCGGGTCCATGGCCGCGGCTCTGGGGCGGGGGGCAGAGAAAAGGGGGGGTGCTGGGGCCGCCTCTTGATGTCAAGGCTTTAAAGGGGCCAGTGAACCCCGCCCCTCGCTCAGACCCCGCCTCCCCCTCCCGCGTAGCCAATCCACATTCACCCTGGATGCGCGCCCCTCCCAGCCCCCCTCCCAGCCCCCCTCCCAGCCCCCTCCAGATGTTCCCAGGACAAGAGCTAAGTCCGCCCGGCTAGAGCGCGCTGCTTCCGCCCTGGAGGAAAGGACCTCCCTTACAGGCCATTCCCGCCCCCACCCCACCACCCCCGGATAGAGAAACAGTCTTCTCAGACCTGGCAGGGTCGGGGCTGGTAAACCTCTCCAGTGCCAGGATAGGAGAAGCCAGGCTGGGCCGAGCGGTGGTGGAATGGGAGGCATCTATAGCAGAGAAAACTAAGTAGGTCCACGCGGGTTAGCAGACATGCGCGTCTGCTTCTGTAGGGCTGGGCGTGCACGTGTATATCTGGTTGTGAGAGTCGGTGTTTGTAATTCGCTTTCCTGCATACGTGTTGGGTGTAAATCTAAGGGAAGAGGCTTGAGTGCCTGCTTGGCCTTAAATGCTCCCGCCACCCTTTTATTCCTTCCGGATCAGGTCCTTTTAGCACTATGGAAATCTGAGCTCTGGAAACTGGCTCTGCCCCGCTCAGAGCAGTGCTGGTCTTTTCCTCACTAGTTAAAGAGGGAAGGCTGAGCAGAAAAAGAATACAACCTTGTTCTCAGCCACTTGCTCTCTCAGTGGGGACCAGATCCTTCCTTGTTGAACTGTTTGCTTGAAAGAGGAAAGGCCAACAGCCCACCTAGGCCCCTGAAGGGCCTCAGAGCTCCCTTCTATACGATTCTCATTGGTCCTTGGTTAAACAGCTATTTGCCCTTGTCTGGATACCATGTAAGCTGGCCCGTTGATTCTGGTTCTGAAGTGGATTCAGCAGAGAAATACAAAGGGATCCCTAGCCACAGTCTCTGCACATTTTATTAAAATTGGGGTATGTTCCCACTCCAGTGTTCTTGTCTGGAGAATCCCAGGGAGGGAGGAGCCTGGTGGGCTGCCGTCTATGGGGTCGCACAGAGTCGGACACGACTGAAGTGACTTAGCAGCAGCATATACCATGTTAACCAATAAATGAACATAAGAGTTGAGGGAACATAGGGTGCTCAAATTGACTAGAATTAACCAAGAATTCCACTCTGAAGGAGGCTCTAATTTGAAGGGCAGAGAGAACTTGAGTACCAGGTAAGGACACAAGGAGATTCAGGTAGGAAAAAACAAATTATCTGCATGGGACAGTGAGCAGATACCAGTGGTAGGGTGGGAAGTGGGAGAAGTTAATGGAGGAAGTTTTGTATGGAGGAGATAAAGATATGGATTTGACAGGACAAGTAATAAGTCATTTCGGATTCTTGAGTGTAGAGGTAGCTTGATGAAAAGAGTGCCTGAGGATAGTGATTATTGGAGCCTAGACGATAAGATGGTGGTTACTCCCATCAGATCTCACCTTTGCTTTAAAACTATTTTAAAAATAGATTTATCCTTCAGTTCAGTTCAGTTCAGTTGCTCAGTCGTGTCTGACTCTGTGACCCCATGAATCGCAGCACGCCAGGCCTCCCTGTCCATCACCAACTCCCGGAGTTCACTCAAACTCATGTGCATCGAGTCGGTGATGCCATCCAGCCATCTCATCCTCTGTTGTCCGTTCTCCTCCTGCCCCCAATCCCTCCCAACATCAGGGTCTTTTCCAATGAGTCAACTCTTCGCATGAGGTGGCCAAAGTATTGGAGTTTCAGCCTCAGCATCAGTTCTTCCAGTGAACACCCAGGACTGGTCTCCTTTAGGATGGGCTAGTTGGATCTCCTTGAAGTCCAAGGGACTCGCAAGAGTCTTCTCCAGCACCACAGTTCAAAAGCATCAATTCTTTGGTGCTCAGCTTTCTTCACAGTCCAACTCTCACATCCATACATGACTACTGGAAAAACCATAGCCTTGACTAGACAGACCTTTGTTGACAAAGTGATGTCTGCTTTTTAATATGCTGTCTAGGTTGGTCATAACTTTCCTTCCAAGGAGTAAGCATCTTTTAATTTCATGGCTGTAATCATCAACTGCTGCAGTGATTTTGGAGCCCCCCAAAATAAAGTCTGACACTGTTTCCCCTGTTTCCCCATCTATTTGCCATGAAGTGATGGGACCAGATGCCATAATCTTCGTTTTCTGAATGTTGAGCTTTAAGCCAACTTTTTCACTCTCCTCTTTCACTTTCATCCTTAACGTACAATAATATTCACAGATCTCGGGTGTTTTATTTGGTGAATTTCAACAATAATATAGTCACCTGTGTAACCCACCTGAACCCACCAAAGAATTTGTTCATCCACCTGCACAGTCAATTACCCTGTACCTACCAACAGCCACCCCCTGCAACTTCCTGAATTTTATCACCATCGTTGTCTGTTCTTGAATATTACATAAGTAGAATCATATAGTATGTACTCTTTTGCGTCTGTGTTCTGTAGCTTAATTATGTTTTTGCCATTCAGCCATGTGTAATCTTTTATATTTCTGAGTAATAGTCCATTGCATGACTGTATCATAATTTGTTTATCCATTCTCCAGTTGATGGATATTTGAGTGTTTCCATTTTGGGGCCATTGTGAATAAAGGTGCTCTAAATATTCTTGTACATATCTTTTTGTCAATGTATTTTCATTTTGAGAGAACTCACCTTATTTCTTATGATAGATAGTGGCATCCTTGGAATCCTTCAGCATTCTTATTCATTCAGTCATTTAACATTTATTGAATATGAATTAATGTTCTAGTCCTGGGTTTTCAACAAATATGAGACATGTTGGTTTCCTGAAAAGGTTTAAAAGTCCAGTAAAAGTCCACAAATCTGTTGCATTCCAAAGTCATGTGAAAAAACCTTAAGAGTCTGCCAGGCATTTCTAACTATTTTTGGATGTTTCCAAACAGCTAAATTTTGGAAGCAAACAAGCCATCTAGATGATTTTTTACTTTACATTCAGATGTTTACCCTTGTTTAATAAACACAGCCAGAATATCTGCACTTGTCAGAACAGTGCCGATTCTGTACCTATTCTCCTTAACTTAAAGGCTTTTGCACACTTTAGACATACAGAGTTTGGCAGATTCTCTATTGTTCACAGACCTTTATCTTCACTGACAGGAGGTGAAAGAAGTATAGCTACAATTGCTCCATGCTTTCTGTCTTTGATGAGGCTTAATATACATTAATTTCTTAATGGCATTATTCACTTATTAAAAAATATACTGAAGTCCCAACATTGGTTTTCTGATCATAAATTGTTCTTTCTTTGTTTCTGGCTGCAACAGGTCTTTGTTCCTGTGCATGGGCTGTCTCTAGTTATGGCGAATGTGGGCTACTCTTCCTTCTGATGTGTGGGCCTTTCACTGAGTTGGCTTCTCTTGTTGCAGAGCACAGGCTCCCAGGTGTAGGGGCTTCAGTACTCAGAGCTCGCAGGTTCTAGAGTGCAGGCTCCGTAATTGTGGCACATGAGCTCAGCTGCTCCAAAGCATGTGGAATCTTTACAGACCAGGGATCAAATCTGAGTTCCCTGCATTGGCAGGTGGATTCTTATCCACTGTAATGCCAGGGAAGTCCCACTAGTTGTTCTTTACTTGAGTTATCCATGTTACAAAACAAGCTAGGCCTCTTAGGTTTCTGGTTGCTGCAAGCTGTTGGTAATACATGAGTTTGGTGGCATGGTCTAACTGTGCATATAGTGCTGATGAATGACTGGTAGGTGGCATCTCAGAGAACCATGCCCTCACTGTTCACATCAGTACATTGAATGGGGTTCTCTACTTCAATACTATGTGGTCATTCATTTGGTGTTAGGCCATCTTCATTCCTCAGTTTGGCATTGTAGCCATTTGGTTACTGTGTTATTAGGTTGATGGAAAAGTAATTGCTGTTTTGGACCATGAATTTTAAATCATTATAACTAGGCTCAAACACATCTTTATTAATCAAAAAAGAACCCATTACAATCAACACATTTTTACCAGTGAGAAATAAGTTTGTTTATTCCTATAGCGTAAAAATCCATGCTTTGGGTTAGATGAACTCTTGAAAAGCATTTTCTGCCTCCTGCTGGTTGTGGAAGCATTTTCCCAGCAGAAAGTTGTCAAGATGCTTGAAGAAGTGGTAGTTGGTTGTTGAGAGGTCAGGTGAGTATGGTGGAGGAGGCAAAACTTTGTAGCCCAATTCATTCAACTTTTGAAGTGAATGTTAATTGTGCAATGTGCAGTTGAGTGTTGTTGGGAGAAGAATCGGGCCCCTTCTGTCAACCAATGCCAGCTGCAGGCATTGCAGCTTTTCGAGCATCTCATCGATTTGCTGAGCATACTTCTCAGATATAATGGTTTCGCTGGAATTCAGAAAGTTGTAGTGGATTAGATCAGGAGCAGACCACCAGAGAATAACCATGACTTTTTTGGGGTGCAAGTTTTGCTTTGGGAAGTGCCTGGAAGCTTCTCGGTCCAGCCACTGAGCTGGTTGTTGCTGGTTGTCATATAAAATCCAATTTCATCTCACATCATAATCCGATGGAGAAATGGTTCATTGTCATTGCATAGGATGAGAAGATGACACTTCAGAATGATGATTTTTTTTTAAATTTGTGGTCAGCTCATGAGGCACCCACTTATCGAGATTTTTCACCTTTCCAATTTGCTTCAAATGCTGAATGACCATAGAACGGTCTACCTTGAGTTCTTAGGCAACTCCTTGTGTAGTTGTAAGAGGATCAGCTTTGATGATCCTCTCAATTGGTTGTTGTCAGCTTCCAATGGCTGGCCACTGAGATCTTCATCTTCAAGGCTGTCATCTCCCTTGCAAAACTTCTTGGACCTCCAATGCACTATACATTTGTTAGCAGTTCCTGGGCCAAATGTGTTGTTGATGTTGCGAGTTGTCTCCATTACTTTATGACCCATTTTGAATTTGAATAAGAAGATCACTCCAATTGCTTTTTGTCTAACATTATTTCCCTAGTCTAAAATAAATATAAAATACACAGCAAGTAATAAGTCATTAGCAAAAAAACATAGAGCAAGAAATGTGCATTAAAATGATGCACATTTATTTAAGAATGTATTCCAATATCAAACAGCTAAGTTCAACAATGCAAAATACACTTGTTGGTGAACTGACCCGTTTAGAATTCCTGACATAAGGAGACAGTTGGGTTGGTAACCTGACTCTGACTTTGTTATGTCTTTCCTGCTCAGTAAGAGGAAGAAAGGAGCTGGGAAAAGGCTATTATTTGGTTCATTTGCTGAATAGGAATAGATCTGTGCTCAGTCAGTTCAGTTCAGTTCAGTCGCTCAGTCATGTCCGACTCTTTGCAACCCCACGAATCGCAGCACGCCAGGCCTCCCTGTCCATCACCAACTCCCGGAGTTCACTCAGACTCACGTCCATCGAGTCAGTGATGCCATCCAACCATCTCATCCTCTGTCGTCCCCTTCTCCTCCTGCCCCCAATCCCTCCCAGTATCAGAGCTAGTGCTGCTTAATTTTACATAGAACATGTTCTTTGGGTTTTGACAGCATTGCCAGTTTGTGCTTTGAAAGCGTCTACTTGGCACAGATATGATGGATCTGCTCAGGTACTTGAACCTCATTTTCATCATTCAAAAATTCATATTGAATCTTTACCATATCACAGGCACTGTGCATGTAGTATTAGCTACCTAATAAGGAATTCATGTGAGATATGATAAGTGATGAGATTGAAAAGTCAGTTAATTAGTGGGGCAATCATGCTTTATCCTAAAAACAATGCAGAACCTTTGAATGGTATTAACCAGGATGGGAGGAGGGTCATAATTAAAACCGTATTTTAAAAAGTCTAGGTTCGATGCAGGATACAGGATGCTTGGGGCTGGTGCACTGGGATGACCCAGAGAGATGGTATGGGGAGGGAGGTGGGAGAGGGGTTCAGGATTGGGAACACGTGTAAAAAGAGTAAAAAAGGAAAAAAAAGAAAAAGATCACTGTGGTTGCAGTGTGAACAGATTAGAAAGAGCAAGACTGAAGTAAGGGAGATCAGATAGAAAGTTTTTGTAGTATTTGGGAAAAATGAGAAACTATGGGTTCTAGACTAGGAAAATGATAGGGGTGATGGAGAGGTGACTTAAAGAAATAAATAGTATTAAAGTCAGCAGATCTTAGGATTGGAAGAGGAGGGAAGCAGAGCACTAAGCCAAGACCGCCAGACCACTCACTGAAACATCAAAAACACCTGTAGAAGAGCAGCTTTGGGAGAGGATATGTTCACTTCCAAACATGTTCACATTGAAATGCCTGGGAGATGTCCAAGTGGAAACGTCTAGCCAAGAGGTCAGAGCTTCCCTACCATTGTGCCTCAGGAAAAGGTTCCTGGAGTGCTGCGTATTGATCTTCTCAACTCTCAAAGCAGCACAAGCTCCCTCCGACAGCACAGTCTCGGTAAGGTGGACTGCCACAAAAACACCATCATTTTCTGCATGTGCCATTATGTAGGAAATGCTGGGAAGTACTGATGCATGGTGATGTTAAATACTTCTGAAGCTCAGGAGAGATGTCTGGACTACAGATAAGACATGGTGAGTCATCAGAACATAGATAATAACTAAAGCCATAGAGTGGAGGAGATCATGCAAAGAAAGGAAACTAGGACAGAATCATTAGGAACAGTAGAGAGGGGTCTGCAGAAACGGAGGAAGACAGCTGGCTAAGTGCTGTCACCAGAGCCCAAAAGGTTTCCAAAAAAATGACTAAATAGTTCCTGAGATTGATGTCAGGCCAGATCAGGATTTAGACATACCTGCTGACTTTAGCCACATGTGGTTGGTGACTTTGACAGAATCAAATTTTGAAGGGTTGAGAAAGATGTACGAAGTAAGGGATGGAGAAAAGAGGTATTTAAAACTCTCTCAAGAATTGTGGCTATGCTGTGAGGGAAAAGTTAGATAGACAGGTGAGTGGGACAGTGGGGGATGAGAGAGAATTATTTTTAGAAAGACTCTGCTTCTTAATTTTCAGAAATATTTAAAATTAATTATTTTTTAAAAGCACTAAGTACATACAGTTTAAAAAAATCAAACAATACAGAAGCAATTATTTGCTGCATTCCCTACCTCCCAAAATGAGCCATTTGAACTTTTGGTTGATTCTTTGATATGATTAAATACGCTTATACTTTTAAAAATGAATTCTTTCATTTTTCACTTTTAAATATTGTATTACCTTCTGTGTGTATAGTCTTTTTAAAAGGTAAAAAAATGGGATCTTACCATTCAAATTGTTCTGTACCTTTCTTCTTGTACTTAGAATATCTTGGAGACCTTTCAATATTAGCATATATGGATCTACCTTCTTCTTTTTAAAAAGTATTTATTTGGCTGGGCCAGGGTTTAATTGCAGCACATGGAATCCGTTTCAGTTGTGAACATTTAGTTGTGGCATGTGGGATCTAGTTCCCTGACCAGGGACTAAATCTGGCCTGCCTGCATTGGGAGCACAGTCTTACCCACTGGACCACCAGGGAGTCCCTACCTTGTTCTTTAAACAAGTGCATAGGAATCCATTTGTGGCTGGGCCATACTGTTTCCTGCTGATGGACATTTACGTTGTTTCCAGCTTTTCACTTTTATCAACTGACTGTAATGGATGATACTGTATACAAATCCTGACATACTTTCGTGAGTATATTCACAGGATAAATTCCTAGCAGTGGAATTTCTAGGTATGTTCAGTAAACATTTTGGATAAATACTGACAAATTGCCTTTCAGATTGGATATGCTAATTTATATTCCCACTAATAAGGTATGAAAATACTTACTTTTCCAAATCCTCACCATCACTGTTTAAAAATTTTGTGAATATTGCGCTAAGTGATGAAAATATTCTTTCAGTTTTTATTTGCAGTAGTTAATAAGGAGTGAGGTTAAACAAATTTTCAGGTGTTTATCTGCTGTTATCATCTTCTGTGCGTGTCTTTTTCTAATAGATGTATAAGAGTTGGTTGTATTATAATGAAATTTGCCCTTTGTCACATGTATTGCGAAGTTTTCCTAGTTGGGAGTTTGTCTTGTGACTTTATTGGATTTTTTTTCCCCCTTTGCCTTAGGTAGTCAAATTTATCAATCTTTTTCTCTATGGCTTTTGGAGTCTTGTGTTTAGAAAGTACTCCAATTTTTTAAAATTACCTTTTTTCTCTAGTATGCTTATGGTTTTCTTTTTACTTTAAATATTTCATCCAGAATCTACTTAAATGGCAAAGAGCATTGTTATTTCTCACTACTGCTCAGAATGATATCTCCATTCCAGACCAGCCAGTCTGTTCTCAGTGAATAAAACATCCATTTCTGTGTATCCTTTCAGAGAGATTAATTTACTTAGCTTATAGGGCATGCTCCTCTTGTTACCACTGCAAAAGCTATACAGTTCTGTCCCTTAGTAGCCCTGGGGGATTGGTTCCGAGACTCCAACTGATACCAAAACCCATGGATGCTCAAGTCCCTCATGTAAAATGTTGTAGTGTTTGCATGTAACCTATGTCTATCCTCCATTATACTTTAAATCATCCCTAGATTACATGTCATACCTAATATAGTATAAATGCTAAAAAACAGTTGTAAATATAATGTAAATTCAAGTTTTGCTTTTTGGAAAGTTCTGTAATTTTTCCCTCAGATACATTTAATCCATGTTTGGTTAACTCTGTGGATGCAAAACTTACTGTTATGATGATTTTTCCTTTTCTGAAGCTCACCTGATCACATGCTGCTATGTATGAGCCTCTCTTTTATCCCCCTCAACTTTAACATAGTTGCTAAAAGAAATCTAATCTTTAGGAGCCTGGGTTTGTTTAACTCAGGAGTCTACAACCCCTGGGCCACAGACCAGGAACCTGTCCGAGGTCTGTTAGGAACTGGGCTGCAGAGCAGGAAGTGAGCAGCAGGTGAGCAAGTGAAGCTTCATCTGTATTTACAGCTGCTCCTCATCACTCACATTACCGTCTGAGCGCCACCTCCTGTCAGATCGCTGGCAATATTAGATTCTCATAGGAGCCTGAACCCTAAGCCTAGAGTCAAGGTGGAATATCCTGAGATTGCCACAAAATAGAAATAAAGTGCACAATGAACGTAATGCACTTCAATCATCCTGAAGCCATCACCCCACCCCCACCCTCATCTATGGAAAAATTGTCTTCCACAAAATCAGTTCCTGGTACCAAAAAAGCTGGGGACTGCTGGTTTAACTGATTTCCACCCCCCGCCCACCCTGCCATAGCAGCTAAAAGCATGCTGCGTATGTGGAAGACATATATTACTTTTTGATTTGCCATAAATGTGTAGTATTAGCCACATGTGGCTAATAAGCATCTGAAATGTGGCTAGTCCAGACTGAGATGAGCTATAAGTATAAAATACACACTAGAGTTTGAAGGCAGTATTGAAAATAACATATCTCATTAATAATTTTTATTTATATTGACTGCATGTTGAAATGCTAATTTTTGAATATACTGGATTACAGACACATATTTTTAAAGTCTTTCCAGGACCACTCTTCATTCTTATTCCTCAATTAGTCTCTTGTCATGTTTGGTGTTGGTTCCTAAATTAGTCTATTTTGAGGATAAATAAAGATGATCTTTTCTTGAAGCCAAAGATATTCTTACCATCTCCAAAGGCTCTCCTAGGCCATTACACAATCATTACCCTCTTGGTACTGGGACCTCATTATTATAAGCACTATTTACACATCTCTTTTGAAACTAACTGCTACAGATTTCAGATACATCAGTTCCTCCCCAGAGGTCAGGTAACTGCTGACCTATAGCCTATAGAAATGTTAGGAGGTCAGGTTCAGATGCTGAAGCATCTTCCAAAGCTTTCAGGGACTGGAGATTCCTCATTTACCCATGTTGATGGAACCCCAGCCTGCTCCTTTGGTCACTGGGCCATTTCCTGCCATCAGGAGTTATTTGGGACAGGTGTCACTTGGCTTGTAGCCTAGTCTCACTAGTCAGAATCCCTGTATTAGTTTCCTGAAGTGAAGTGAAGTGAAGTTGCTCAGTCGTGTCCGACTCTTTGTGACCCGTGGACTGTAGCCCACCAAGCTCTTCCATCCATGGGATTCTCCAGGTAAGAATACTGGAGTGGGTTGCCATTTCCTTCTCCAGGGGATCTTCCCGACCCAGGGATTGAACCCAGGTCTCCCGCATTGCAGGCAGACGCTTTAACAAATCATTGCAAACTCAGTGGTTTAAAACAACACACATTTATTCTCTTACAGTTCTAGAGATCAAAAGTCTAAAATCAAGGTATTGGCAGGGCAGCATTCCTTCTGGAGGCTTCTGGGAGGAATCCACTTCCTTGCCTTTTCTAACTTCTTTTCTTGGCTCCCAGCCCTTCCTTATATCACTTGGACTTCTTGCTTCTGTCATTCCACCTACTGTGGTCAAATCCCCCTTTGCTTCCCTCATATAAGGACACTTGTGATTACATTTAGGGCCAACTCTGATAATCAGGATTAATCTCTTGATCTCAAAATCCTTCATCAAGATTCTTACTCAGCACATCTGTACACATCTACAAAGTCCCCTTTGCTATGGAAGGTAGCATTCACAGGTCCCAGGGATTAGGATGTGGACATTTCAGAGGACCAACATGCAGCCTGCCACAGCCCCATATATATTTCTTCACTTTGCCTTGGTGAAGGGAGAGAGCATCAGCAGGGTCACAAGGTTGCAAAGTGTTCTTAAATTAAGATCAGCAGAGAAGTAGGTAAACTCACATCTGTAATCACTGCTATCACTCTGTGACCATCATAACAATCACTCCCTCCCAGCATTGCTTCCTATAAAATATTCTGTAAGCTGAAGCTACACTCCTATTATTCCTCATCTTAAAAAAAAAAATATTCAAAATAATAAGATGCATGTTTTCTAGAGATGAGATGTTTTTCTCATAAGCCTTTGATCTAATAGGCATGGTTGTGATCCATAGCATGCTTAGAAGATAACAGCACTTTGGTTTAACCATAACCATATTCTGCCACTTACTTTCATATCGTTTAGCTCATCTGAGTATAGGAAAAAGGTCTTGTTATTTCAGTTATACAGATGAGTAAACTGAGGCTCAGAGAGGTTAAATGAATTGAATAGGGTGGCCATACCATGAGTTACTGGCAGAGCCTCATTCCAAACCTGATGTTCTTTCTGCTGCACTATTCCTAGGCCACACTCAATGCCAGATTGCTGAGAAGGATCTTACCTTGGGATGTTAATACATCCTGGACTGAGCCTTGGAATCCTTACTTCCTGAGCATGAAGTCCACTTTTTGGAGGTCCTATCCAGAAGTCAAAGCTAGAGGGAAGATTGGGAGTTTCAGAAATTCAGGGAAAGGTTATGGATGCTGGCAAGTCAAGAGTACAGTGAGGGTAGTTAGCACTTACGGAGACCTATCAGGGTGTCTATGTTTGCAAAATGCACTTATTTAACTGGAAGGTGGCAGCAGTAGGGCTGCTACTGGGTATTAAACATAGAATTAGACCTGATTGACTTCTGTAAGGGAAATTCTAAGAACATCAGGCATAGCTAAGAGTGGCCTGGCTGGGTCTCTTATTCCCAGGTCTGAACACATAATTTGAAGCAGCATAGTAATTCCAAAGCATATGCTTTTTCACACTGTTTTTTTGGAATCTCTTTTCAGTCTTGATTTCTCTGACATTTCAAGGCATAGTAGCCAAGGCCCAGTCTCCGCAACTACACTGCTGCTGCTGCTGCTGCTGCTGCTGCTAAGTCACTTCAGTCGTGTCCGACTCTCTGCGACCCCATAGATGGCAGCCCACCAGGCTCCCCCATCCCTGGGATTCTCCAGGCAAGAACACTGGAGTGGGTTGCCATTGCCTTCTCCACCGCAACTACACTGCCTAGGTTCAAAGTCCAGCTCTGCTGCTTACAAGGTGTGTGACCTTGGGAGTCACCTGTGTGACTTCAGTCAACCTGTGTGTGCTTCAGTTCCCACATCTGCAAAATGAGGATAATAATAGTGTTTCTCCCATAGGGTTCAGGATTTAAAAAATTATGTTGTCTGGCATACGGTGCTTATTATCTTTTCCTGTTTCTAACCAGACCTCTTTTGGTTGTTCCTATTTTCCTCACTCAAAAACTATTAGCAGCCCTCAAACCTAGGATCTTATTCCCTATTCCATCCACCTATTTTGGGAATTTACTACTCAAAATTAAAAGACGCTTACTCCTTGGAAGAAAAGTTATGACCAACCTAGATAGCATATTGAAAAGCAGAGACATTACTTTGCCAACAAAGGTCCGTCTAGTCAAGGCTATCGTTTTTCCAGTGGTCATGTATGGATGTGAGAGTTGGACTGTGAAGAAAGCTGAGCACTGAAGAATTGATGCTTTTGAACTGTGATGTTGGAGGAGACTCTTAAGAGTCCCTTGGACTGCAAGGAGATCCAACCAGTCCATTCTGAAGGAGATCAGTCCTGGGTGTTCTTTGGAAGGAATGATGCTAAAGCTGAAACTCCAGTACTTTGGCCACCTCATGCGAAGAGTTGACTCATTGGAAAAGACTCTGATGCTGGGAGGGATTGGGGGCAGGAGGAGAAGGGGATGACAGAGGATGAGATGGCTGGATGGCATCACTGACTCAATGGTCATGAGTTTGAGTGAACTCCGGGAGTTGGTGATGGACAGGGAGGCCTGGTGTGCTGCGATTCATGGGGTCACAAAGAGTCGGACACGACTGAGTGACTGAACTGAACTGAAATCTCAATCATTCTATGTGATTCTATGCTCCTCTCTTCCAAACTATCAATACAGGCCTTGGAATGAACATCTTATCTCAAATGTATATTTGGGAAACATTACTCAAAAATCCATGCCAAAGGCTAAGCATATTTTCCTCTCAACTTTCTAGTTTCCCCATTTTTACAGTATCCTGGATAGTCTTTTGCTCATTCATAGGTCTCCCTTTTCTTCTCAGTACTTGAATTCTGGTGTATTTCTCTTTTGTCCACTCATATCTTCATTCAACAAGTAATTCCTGGCTGCCTGCCATGTGTCAGACATTGAGTTAGGCCTAGATATACAAAAATAAGTTGAGCTTGAGGAGCTCAGTCTCCTGGTGGTGAGGAAGAGGCATCAAAACAATTATAGTATGATGAGGTAAACACTGTAATAGAGGCTTCCCTGCAAAGTCCTCACTAGAATATAGTAACAAATGTAAGTACTATAGTAGTTGGGGAAGATTTGAGAAAATGTAACATCTGAGCCATCTTTTAAGACAAACTGTTGAACCACATTGCAAAGTGGAAGAGTGGGGAGAGCAAAGGCAAGCAGGAGTTTGTGCTATGAAGTTCAGTTCAGTATGGCTGATGCGTGGAGGAAAGGCATGAAGACTAGCACTGTCCTATACAACTTCCTGCAACAATGGGAATGTTCTACATCTGCGCTGTCCAATAATCTAGTCACGAGTCACAGATGGCCACTGAACACCTGAAATGTGGCTAGCAGAACTCAGGAGCTGAACTTTAAATTTTATTTCATTTTATTTAATTTAAATAGCAAGCAGCTACCTTACTGAACAGTAGTCGTTAGGCACTGGATAATGGACAAGACTCTAAGTACCTGGAAACCACTGAAGATGTACCTGGAAACCTTTGGTAGGCACCAGCCACATGGATGGAATTAGTGGAACTTACACATTATTGGTAGAATTTACTGGGCTGTATTTCAATGTGGGAAGTATAAATGAGGAGAATTAACTGAAATTTGTAGCTTGAACAATGAGTGGATGCCAACAACTGAGGAGATAGGATTAGGTTTGGAATAAGGGTATGAGTTTGCTTTGGGGATATGTTGGATTTGAGGTGCCAGGTAACTGTCTAGGGAAAAGTGTTAGTTACTCAGTCATGTCCGACTCTTTGTTACCCCATGGACTGTAGCCTACCAGGCTCCTCTGTGGAATTCTCCAGGCAAGAATACTGGAGTGAGTTGCCATTCCCTTCTCCAGGGGATCTTCCTGACCCAGAGACTGAACCCAGGTCTCCTGCATTGCAGGCAGATTCTTTACTGTCTGAGCCATCAGGGGAATGTGACTACAAAACAGGGAAATATTAATCTGGAACTGTGGAGGTGGGGCTTATAACTATTGGGGGTTGTCAGTGTATAGGCAGTTGTTAAAGGTATTGGAACAGAGGAACTCACCCCAGGAAAAACGTGTAGAAGAGGCCTGGATGGACACTAAGGAACCCCAAGCGTCACAGTATGGTCTGTGTCAACTTGCCTCAGAATCATATGGGGTACTTGTTAGTTTCCTCATTGTGGATGGATCTAATGCCACAGAATGCACACAGAATGTATAGCTAAAACTACATTTTATGTTACATTTATTTTACCACAGTAAAAAAATGCAGAAATAAAAAAAGTGCCCAAACCTCAAATCAAACCAAAATCTTAAGCCCCATTTCTGACCCAAATCACTGTTTCTGGAGATGAATCCAGGACTTCCTGGGTAATTTTTATACAAATTAAAACGTGAACCAATTGCTTAAGGGACAGAGAAAATTGCTTAAGAGATTGGAAGAGAATAAAGGGGGAGAGGTATGACAGAAACCAGGGTGAGTGGTTCAACAAGGAAGGAGTCGATAGTGTTGAATGATTCCATGGCTCAGGAGGAAGACTGAAAAGAGGCCTCAGAATATGGTGTTCAGTGGTCACTGATGAATGGGAGGGAGCAGAGGCTGTGGCATCCTTTCTTTCAAGGGCTTTGCGTATGTTTGGTGGTGAGGAGATGGAGGGAAAGACTGCATAAGGTTGAGAGGGAGACAAGACAAAGGAAATTTGGTGGTTTTGAAGATGAGAGAGAACTGAACATGTTGGTAGGTGGACAGGAAGGAGTCAATAAGGCCAAAGGACACCAAGAGGATCCTTAATAAAACACAATTTGGGAAGGGTAGTATAGGCTGGGATCAGGAACTTAGGCAGAGGTTATTTGGGTAAAAGATTATTGGGTAAGTCAGAAGTGAAAACAAGGAAGAAGAAGGGTTCAAGACTGAGGGCAAGAAAAGACTTCCTGACACCGCAAACAAGAACGGCACTAGGTCATGGTTAGGGCACCTGCGTAGATTAATGGAGCACGAAGAGTCAAGAGCCTGCAGAGGGGAAAAGTCTGGAAGAGTCACGAGGGTAAAAGTGATCAGAAGAAGCAATATAAAAAGACTGAGAAGTAGTATTGGAGTCTAATTGAGATTGGAAATGGCACCAACCATACAATTATCCTGCACAAAATAGAAAAATTGGTTTTCCTAAATGAAGGTTTTGGTTCCATCCTCCTATTATTTAGGGACTGCTCTGGCTTCTGCTCCCTCATGCATAAAGTTCAAATTCCTTAGTAGGAACTTTTCCTAACTTCTCCTTCAAGAGGTCCAACCTCTAATTGGTGGTTCAGACTCTCTTGTTCCCTGCTCCTCCCTCTTATAACATCAACTCTGAAAACAGGATCTTAGGGATTTTTAAACTCATCAATCTAGTTTCCCTTCTTAGCTAGGTGTTTTGTTTTTCCATCTTCTCTCCACCAAATCTGTTTCTACCTTCCACTTTCCCTTGGAATAGACTCATGGGTGTTTTAAAAATGGACACCTGTCAGATATCAGTGACACCTGTTCCACAGCACAGATGCTACAGCCATCCAACTGCAGGCTGCATTTTGTATGCGCTTCCCTGCGTATATTCCCATCCCCATGGTGGTATGTACCTCCATGCTGGTGTGCTTTGGCAGAGGTCCCTGACAAAAAAGTCCCAAATTAACTTACTCACTGGCATGTTTTCTGCTTTGAGCTTGGGTGAGGTTCTTTTTCTTGAGCTGAAACCTCAAGGGGAAGAGTGGTTAAAGGCAGAAGTTTCTTTTCCACTCCAGATTCACAGGGTATTCTCAATCATACTCAAGTCACTTTTATTATATATAATTGTATATACTGTATACAATCCCACTTCACTCATTTGTACCAGTTGAATTTTGAGTTCATGACTTAAATCTTTTAAACACTTTGTAAATGCTAGTCAATGTATCTTGGCTAATACTGTATCTGTGACTGCCGTGCTCAGCCTGGGCGTGCTGGAAACTTGATCTGCTCTGGAAAGTTATTTTTCCTATCAAAGCTCTCCTTTAGACAGGCCAGTGACTTTTTATTCCAGGCTGTATTGTGAGGTTTTGCCTCATAGAACAGGATAAGTCTAGAAGAAAGCCTGAAGAAGGCAGATCAGATTCAAGTAGCCCAGGGAACAGACACATTCTAAGGCTAACCTTGTCTAAGTTTTCCTAAATAATCACCAAAAGTAGCCCCTTCCATATCCCAGAAGCACTTTCTCCAGGTCACCTCCTGCCAGACAGCCCAAGTCATTGCCCCTCAGATATAGTCTCCTCAGGGATCATCGCCCCAAATGGGGAAAAGATAATGATTTGTTTAGTTCCATGTCCTGGACACTTACAAAACTTCTGCCAGGTTTGGAGGCTGCCTCACTACCAGGAGTTAAGGAGAATGAACTTAATTTTTATATAAAACTCTTTCAATATCTCTATCCTGGTCTTACTGCCCTCCCATCTCACTCTCTCCAGAATCTTATTCTGTTCCTTTCTTTTCCTTCTTCTATCAGTGACTCGGGGATCGCATGAGTCTCTGTGGCTTGTTTTGTCCTGAAGAGCAGAAGGCTTCGGTCCCAGTTGGTGTTGCCAAAGCAGCATACTAATTCCATGCCATGGTCCTGGGTCAAGATCTGCACAATCTGACTGGCCATATCACCTCGGATGGCCAGGGAGCGGAAGTGGTCAAAATCATGGAGGCCCAGCTTCCGGAGACGCCTTGCAGCTGCCCGGTAACACTTCCAGGGCTGTGGCTCCACAAGGAGGTAGCGGCATAGGGAAGAAAGGTGGGCCAGGAACTCCCACAGGCCTTGGTCCCCATGGTTCAGGTGAATCCACATGGTTACTGACATGCAGAAGCCAATATCAAAAACTGAGCGTCCAAACTGGCTCAAGAAAGAGCTCAGGAGAACTTTCCGGGTCCTTTGATTCATGAAGTCCAGGGTAATAAAAGTCAAACCATCAGGAAAAGGGCATTCTTTTTCAGCTCGTTCCACCAGGACTGGATCTATGTCGCAGCAGAGGAGATGGAGTTCTCTTGAGGCATCTAAGCAGGTCTCCCCATCATGTAGGGAAAGGAAATGTTTGTATAGAGCCACACTCAGATCCTAGAGGAATCCAAAAGAGCTTTGTCATTGCGGCTCTCAACCAGTGAATGGAAGAGAAACCTGTATCTCTTAGCTTCTCATTGAATCACCTACTCCTGGCTTTATGGGATGTAAGGTTCTTAAACTATAGCCTAAGGAGGTTGCCCCCTAAAGTTTTCCACAGAGCCCTCCAGGGGTCTCAGGCTATAATGCATCATCTCTATACCTTCCTGACACTGATGGGTTGCATGGTTGAAAGTTATAGCCCAATGGATGCAGCAAAGGAGTCCAGAGCTGTATTTTCCAACTTAAGTAACATGCTATCTTTTTTTTTTTTTTTTTTGCGTATCTCATACCCCAGGGAGGAGCAAAATATTTAAGGGACATAATAACCATGCTCCCTGCCAGGAAGGTGAGGAAGAGAGCAAGCACCATCTCATAAAAATCTACTTCTCAGACTTGTGGTTGGGAAAGTCTGGATTCCAAAAAGTCCTCATTCAGCCTTCACTCTGCATCTTCAGTTTTACTACATGTCTTATACTTCACCGCCCTCTTTTGAGACTTACTCTGCTTTTGTATCCATTATCCCCAAAAGTCACTGCGGACCTCCTTCTAGCTAAATCCAATGATTTGTGATTTTTACCACCTTAGCACCTTTTTGACTCTTAAGTCACTATCTCCTTTCTCTAACTTTGACTTCTATAACCATTATAACTAACTCAAATTTGTGTTCTAATCTGTTTTTTCCAAGGCATTTTTCTATTCACTACCTCATTTGCTCTGTGCAACAATCCTGTGAGGATAATATATAAGCCCTTTGTACAGGTGAAGAAAGTGTATCTGGAAACAACCCAGATGTCCAATAATAGTAGCAGGGATTAAGACGGTATACCAGATAGCATTTAAAAATGAAGGAATTCAGCTCAGTGCAGCAACGTGGATGACTCATGCAAACACATAATGCCGAATAAAAAAGCAGGACACAAAAAGAAAATACATGGCAAGCTTCCATTTATATGAAGTTTGAAAATGTATAAAATTAAACTACATTGTTTAGGGATACAAAAATAGTAAGCTATAAAAAAAGCAAGGAAACAATAATAATAAAAGTTGAGCTCTCTGGGTAGAGAGGGGGGTTTATGAGCAGGGAAAGGCATATGGGAGACTTCTTAGGTTGCTGACATTTTATTCTTGATACAGACATTAGTCATCAAAGTTTCTGCCTTATAATAATTCATAAAGTGTGAATTTATGTTTTGTGCACTGTTCTCTATGTGGCGTAGTTCACACACATACACAAAACCCCTGTATTTTAAAAATTATGGTTCAAAGGACAGTCCAATGTCACATGGTTATTACATGGCAAGATTTAGGCAACATTAAGGTCTTTACTCCATAACAGACATCTCATACTTTAATAGGCATTCACATCACCTAGGGATCTTACTAAAATAAAAATGTTGAATTAGTAGATCTGGGTTGGGAACTGAGATTCTGTATTTCTAATACGCTTCCAAGTCATGCTGATGCTATAGTTCAAGGACCACATTTTAAGTAGGAAGACTTTCTAGTATTCTGCTTAAAAATTTCTTCCTCTCTCTGTATTTGTTTGTTTCCCTCCTCCTAGCTGATCTTGGGTGTACCACATTAAAAAAAAATCTTTTGACCATGCATGCATGGCATGTCGGACCTTAGTTCCTTGACCAGGGATCAAACCTGTGCCCCCTGCATTGGTGACTCTTAAACCACTGGACCACCAGGGAAGTCCTGCATGTATCCCATGTTTGATCAGTCATTTTCACCACATCAGTCCCTCCTCTACCACATCTCTTAATACTCTCCATCCTTAATTCTTGAATCTTAGAGTCCCCAGGAAGCTTAGAAAAAACGAAAATAGACTCAAGGTCTCAATCCCCAAGTGTCTGATTCAGTAGGTCTAGAGTAAGGCCTAGTTATTAAGATTTAAACAAAGTACCCCCCAAATTATGGCACATCTATACAAAAAAATATTATGAAGCTACTAAAACAGAATGTAGTGACATGAAAGTCAAAAGTGAAGCCACTTAGTCGTGTCCGACTCTTCGCGACCCCAGGGACTGTAGCCTATCAGGCTCTTCTGTCCATGGATTTTCCAGGCAAGAGTGCTGGAGTGGATTGCCATTTCCTTCTCCAGGGGATCTTCCCGACCCAGGAATCGAACCCAGGTCTCCCACATTGCAGGCAGATGCTTTACCATGGGAGCCATCAGGGAAGCCCGTAGTGACATGAGTGATCTCCAAATTACTAAATGAAGACCAAGGTGCAAAACAGTGTGCTATTATTTGTAAAACTAGAACTGGTGAGATATTTATACATACACAGATGTCTGTGTACACATAGGCCACATACTCGAGAAATTGTAAATAGCAGTTGCCGTTGTGTACAGGAAGAGGCTTTCCTGGTGCTCAGACATAAAGAATCTGCCTGCAGTGCAGGAGACCTGAGTTCAATCCCTGGGTCAGGAAGATCCCCTGCAGAAGGAAATGGCCACCCACTCCAGTAGTCCTGCCAGGAGAATTCCATGGACAGAGGATCCTGGCAGGCTACAGTCTACGGGTTGCTGAGTTGGATACAACTGAGTGACCATCATCATAGGAAGAGGAGGATTTAGGGTTAGGAGTAGAGACTTGCTATGTATCCCTTTGTAGTTTGAATTGGGGGGGGAGGGGTCTTAACAAGTATTAATACAAGAATCTTTTTTTAAGTGCAAAATAATAAACTCCCTAAATATATAGCCAAGTTTAGGAGCCACTGCCCTAGTTAACTGCAACTGTATCTTGGCTCCTAAGGTGCACATATAGCACTTTCAACTTTAAAAACTATTGTGGTTTCCTAATGCCTTTCATGAAACCCCAAATCTTATATCCAGTTTCTCTTTTCCATTGCTTTTCCCCCTCTGATTTCATATATCATCACAGTAGAGAAATGTCTGCAAAGGGTAGCCAGACACCCATCTCTACTCATTCCAGCCTTTAGCCTGTGTTCAAATGCAACCCTCCCTCCCATTTACCAGCTGTGTCCCTACAGCCCTCAACCTTCTACTAAGGTCTCTTCTGCCTAAGTCCAGAAACAGGGTAAAATTTTCCTTACCCCCTTCCCCTCCTGGTCTGGAAAGGAGTGACGGTACTAACTTTGTGAAGAATCTGTAATCACAGGGTCAGAATGCCTGCTCCTCTAGGATATCCTAGTTACTACAAATAGGTGTTAGAGAGACACTCCGCTGTTTTGCTTGTGGTCTGACTATAACCATTCTTATGCCTAAAAATACTTTGTGGTAAGAAAATGTGGCAAAGCCTTCCTCTAACAGGATGCTTTATTTTCTTTCTCGATCCTCTGCACTGCACTCAGCCAATTGATTGCTTTTAAACTATCCACTTGGCTCTGCACTGTTTCACACTTATCTTAATTTCACGCATGATTCTGTCACCCCGGCTCATCTCATCCAGTAAACCAATCCCAACTCCACGCTTCCAAACGTGGGTGTCAGGCAGCCCCCTCTCCTCCAGCAAGTCGCTAGCCACGCTGGACAGGAGGCAACAGCCGGAAGCCCAGATACTTTGGCCCTGCCCACCCGGGGTTCAGCAGTGATGCTGCAAGTGCGGAGGCGGGGCGCAGGATTCCGAACGTATTTGAAAATGATTCCTCCCCCAGATTCCTAAAAGAGATGGTGTTAGGACCCCGGAGGTCCTGTAGCAGCAGCGAGGGGTAGAACGCTAAACCTTTAAACTCATTTTGGGAACGCTGTGAGGGTGTAATACCACGCCCCGGCCGAAAGCCCAGAGGACTTGAAGGCTGCCAACCTCTCGGCTCAACCGACGTCCGATCCCTCCCCCGGCACTCACCCCGGAGTTACACCCCACGTCGAGCCCCAGGATCGGCCTTGTGTCGGGACTCTGAGGAAAGAGCCGGCGAAGCAGCTCCGGGGGTAGGAGGCGGAGCCGTTGCTCTGGAGGGTGGAAGCGGGAATAATGAGGGAAATTTCCGAACGGGGCTGCCCCGGGTTCCAGAACGCGCGGTTTCTCTTCCGCCGCGGTCTTCTCAACGCCCCCCGTGGCCTGCTCCGTGGACGCCGCCATTAGTCTCAGTCTGGCCTCTGAGTCCCCTCGGAACCGGAAGTCTGGAACCTGCAGGCCGCTCGGGCTCCCGCGCGCCTGCGCTGAACGGCAAAGGGACTGAGTATAAAAGCGGCCTCCCTGGGGCGAGCGCGGGAATAGGGAGGTTGCGTTGCCACGTGGCATCGTCGCCATAACCTAGAAGGTGGTTAGTAATATTATTCTGTTTTTGTGTGTGTGTGAGAAACAAGCGCAGAGAGGTTGAATGATTTGCTTAAGCCAACGGTCTACCCAGAACAAGGCATTTATTGGGATTTGGACATCTATTTTGGTCCAACTTCCTTCCTTTACAAATGCATAAAGTGAGACCCAGAGATTAGAAATTACTTGCTCAAGGTCGCAGGGGAATATGTGACCCAAGAACTTGCACCCGTTCATCCTGTGATTCCAGGAAAGGATAGCTAGAAACTGTGGATCACTTGAGGTGCCAGAAGACCCAGATAGCCCAGCCTGCCACGTGGGCCAGGTGGACAGGGGCAACTGGAGACTGTGAGCTCTTGAGAGGTAAGGACTGTGCCTTAAGAGCCAGTACATAAGAGTGCTTAACAAATGCCATTTTTCTGTAAACCTTTTACAGGTATTTGTTTAATCCTCACACCAACCCTGTGAAAAAAGAACCATAACTAATATCCTTTTTATATAAATGAGAACATTGAGGGACCACAAAGTTAGTAATTTGTCCAAAACGAAGCAGTTAGAAATGATAGCACCAGGATTTGAACCCAGGTACTTTGGTTCTAGAGGTTGTATTTGCAACCATTATGTTGTTCTCAACCTGAATCCCCTTGTTGTTCAGTTGCTCACTCGTGTTGGACTCTTTGCAACCCCATGGACTGCAACATGCCAGGCTTCCCTGTCCTTCACTATCTCCCTGAGTTTGCTCAAACTCATGCCCATTGAGTGGATGATGCCATCCAACCATCTCATCCTCTGTTGCCTTCTTCTCCTGCTGCCTTCAATCTTCCCCAGCATCAAGGTCTTTTCCAGTGAGTTGGCTCTTTGCATCAGGTGGCCAAAATATTGGGGCTTTAGCTTCAGCATCAGTCCTTCCAGTGAATATTCAGGACTGATTTCCTTTAGGATTGACTGGTTTGACCTTGCTGTCCAAGGGACTCTCAAGAGTCTTCCCCAACACCACAGTTCAAAAGCATCAATTCTTCAGTGCTCAGCGTTCTTTATGGTCCAACTCTCACATCTGTGCATGACTACTGGAAAAACCATAGTTTTGAGTATATGGACCTTCATCAGCCAAGTGATGTCTTTTTAATGTATTTAATGTCTTTTTAATGTCTCTGCTTTTTAATGTATTGTTTACATTTGTCATAGCTTTTCTTTCAAGGAGCAAGCGTCTTTTAATTTCATAGCTGCAGTCACCATCTGCAGTGATTTTGGAGCCCAGGAAAATAGTCTGTCACTGTTTCCATTGTTTCCCCACCTATTTGCCATGAAGTGATGGAACTAAATCCATGACCTTAGTTTTTTGTATGTTGAGTTTTAAGCCAGCTTTTTCACCTTTCATCAAAAGGCTCTTTACTTCCTCTTTGTTTTCTGCCATTAGGGTGGTGTCATCTGCATATCTGAGGTTATTGTTATTTCTCCAAGCAATCTTGATTCCAGCTTGTGATTCATCTAGCCTGGCATTTCATATGATGTACTCTCACTGCAGATGGTGATTGCAGCTGTGAACTTAAAAGACGCTTACTCCTTGGAAGAAAAGTTATGACCAACCTAGATAGCATATTGAAAAGCAGAGACATTACTTTGCCAACAAAGGTCCGTCTAGTCAAGGCTATGGTTTTTCCAGTGGTCATGTATGGATGTGAGAGTTGGACTGTGAAGAAAGCTGAGTGCCGAAGAATTGATGCTTTTGAACTGTGATGTTGGAGAAGACTCTTGAGAGTCCCTTGGACGGCAAGAGATCCAATCAGTCCATTCTAAAGGAGATCAGCCCTGGGTGTTCTTTGGAAGGAATGATGCTAAAGCTGAAACTCCGGTACTTTGGCCCCCTCATGTGAAGAGTTGACTCATTGGAAAAGACTCTGATGCTGGGAGGGATTGGGGGCAGGAGGAGAAGGGGATGACAGAGGATGAGATGGCTGGATGGCATCACTGACTCAGTGGACGTGAGTTTGAGTGAACTTCGGGAGTTGGTGATGGACAGGGAGGCCTGGCATGCTGCAGTTCATGGGGTTGCAGAGTCAGACATGACTGAGTGACTGAACTGAACTGAACTCTGCATATAAGTTAAATAATCAGGGTGGCAATATACAGCCTTGATGTACTCCTTTCCCAGTTTTGAAACAGTCTGTTTTTCCATGTCTGGTTCTAACTGTTGCCTCTTGACCTGCATACTGGTTTCTCTCTTTAAGAATTTTTCACAGTTTGTTGTGATCCACAGTCAAAGGCTTTAGTGTAGTCAATAAAGCAGAAGTAGATGTTTTTCTGGAATTCTCTTGCTTTTTCTGTGATCCAGTGAATGTTGGCAATTTGATCTCTGGTTCTTCTGCCTTTTCTAAATCCAGCTTGTGTATCTGTAAGTTCTTGGTTCATATATTGCTGAATCCTAGCTTGGAGGATTTTGAGCATAATCTTGCTAGCACATGAAATGAGTGCCATATGATGTTTTGAACATTCTTTGGCATTCTGCTTCTTTGGGATTGGAATAAAAACTGACCTTTTCCAGTCCTGTGGCCACTGCTTAGTTTTCCAAGTTTGCTGGCATACTGAGTGCAGCACTTTAACATGATTAAATCTTTTAGGATTTGAAATAGCTCAGCTGGGATTCCATCACCTCCACTAGCTTTGTTTGTAGTAATGCTTCGTAAGGCCCACTTGACTTCACACTTCAAGATGTCTGGCTCTAGGTGAGTGAGTGCACCATTGTGCTTATCCAAGTCGTTAAGACCTTTTTTTGGTACAGTTCTTCTGTGTATTCTTCCCACCACTTCTTAATCTCTTCTGCTTCTGTTAGGTCCTTACCATTTCTGTCCTTTATTGTGCCCATATTTGCATGAAATGTTCCCTTGTTATCTCTAATTTTCTTGAAGAGATCTCTAGTCTTTCCCATTCTGTTGTTTTCCTCTATATCTTTACATTGCTTACTTAAGAAGGCTTTCTTATCTCTTCTTGCTATTCTTTGGAATGCTGCATTCAGGTGGGTATATCTTTCCCTTTCTCCTATGCCTACCATAATGCCTGGCCCAAGATGCTTAATAAGTGTTGAATAAAAACTCAGTATCAATAAATGATATTGGGAAAACTGGATATTCATATGCAAAAAGATGAAAGTGGATCCTTTTACACAAAAATCAACTCAAAATGGGTTAAGGACTTAAATGTAAGACCTGAAACTACAACAGCAAGAAAAAATATCACAGGAGAAAGACTTCAAGACTGATTTTGGTAATGATTTCATAGATATGATGTCAAGAGCACAGACAACAAAAGCAAAAATAGACAAATGGAGCTATATCAAATTTAAAACTTCTACACAGCAACAGAATCCATTAACAGTGAAAAGGTAACCTATGGAGTGGGGGAAAATATTTCCCAAGCTATTTATCTGATAAGGGATTAACTTCTAAAATATATAAGGAACTCCTACAAATCAAACAAAGCTAGTGGAGGTGATGGAATTCCAGTTGACCTGTTTCAAATCCTGAAAGATGATGCTGTGAAAGTGCTACATTCAATATGCCAAAAATTTGGAAAACGCAGCAGTGGCCACAGGACTGGAAAAGGTCAGTTTTCATTCTAATCCCAAAGAAAGGCAATGCCAAAGAATGCTCAAACTACTGCACAATTGCACTTATCTCACACGCTAGTAAAGTAATGCTCAAAATTCTCCAGGCCAGGCTTCAACAGTACGTGAACCAAGAACTTCCAGATGTTCAAGCTGGTTTTGGAAAAGACAGAGGAACCAGAGATCAAATTGCAACATCCACTGGATCATCGAAAAAGCAAGAGAGTTCCAGAAAAACATCTATTTCTGCTTTATTGACTATGCCAAAGCCTTTGACTGTGTGGATCACCACAAACTCTGGAAAATTCCTAAAGAGATGGGAATACCAGTCCATCTGACCTGCCTCTTGAGAAATCTGTGTGCAGGTCAGGAAGCAACAGTTAGAACTGGACAAGGAACAACAGACTGGTTCCAAATCAGGAAAGGAGTACGTCAAGGCTGTATATTTTCATCCTGCTTCTTTAACTGATATGCAGAGTACATCATGAGAAACGCTGGACTGGATGACACACAGGCTGGAATCAAGATTGCTGGGAGAAATATCAATAACCTCAGATATGCAGATGATGTCACCCTTATGGCAGAAAGCTAAGAAGAACTAAAGAGCCTCTTGATGAAAGTGAAAGAGGAGAGTGAAAATGTTGGCTTAAAGTTCAACATTCAGAAAACTAAGATTATGGCATCTGGTCCCGTCAATCCATGGCAAACAGATGGAGAACAAATAGATGTTTCTAGTGGAAACATCTTTCTTTTGGGGGGCTCCAAAATCACTGCACATGATGACTGCAGCCATAAAATTAAAAGACGCTTACTCCTTGTAAGAAAAGTTATGACAAACCTAGACAACATATTCAAAAGCAGAGACATTAATTTGCCAACAAAGGTCCGTCTAGTCAAGGCTATGGTTTTTCCAGTAGTCATGTATGGATGTGAGAGTTGGACTATAAAGAAAGCTGAGCGCCAGAGAATTGATGCTTTTGAACTGTAGTGTTGGAGAAGACTCTTGAGAGTCCCTTGGACAGCAAGGAGATCCAACCAGTCCATCCTAAAGGAAATCAGTCCTGAATGTTCATTGGAAGGACTGGTTGAAGCTGAAACTCCAGTACTTTGGCCACCTGATGCGAAGAACTGACTCATTTGAAAAGACCCTGATGCTGGGAAAGACTGAAGGCAGGAGGAGAAGGGAACGACAGAATATGAGATGGTTGGATGCCATCACCGACTCAATGAACATGAGTTTGAGTAAACTCTGGGAGTCGGTGATGGACAGGGAGGCCTGGCATGCTGCAGTCCATGGGGTTGCAAAGAGTCGGACATGACTGAGCGATTGAACTGAACTGAACTGAATAAATCAAAACCAAAAAAAAAAAAAATTAAAAGACTCAGTAACTTGATTTTTTTTTTTAGTAGAAATTAAGCAGAAATTTTATTTCCAAGTTCTTCAAAGATTAAAACAAACACAAATAAAGTATTCCTTTAAGTGTCCCAAATTAAATCAAAGGCACATCATCAAAAGAATACAGCTGTGACATTAAAAATTCATTTAGGTTGTCATATTTTCACATTACTTTAAAAAAATCATTTGCAATGCTCTGTAGATCACATTTAAATATGAAATAATTTAGTATTTTTTTTAAGTAAAACCACCCCTATAAAGTAGAGGAACTTATGACGAAGATCAAATCTGCTGCATATACTGGATGGGGCAGTCTCATACAGAAAACAACATTCATCTTTGCAAACAAGGTTGCTAAGAAACAGATCCCATGCTTAGTGTTGAAAATAAAACAATCTCCTCATTTAGAAAAATCAAGACATCATTTGATTAACAAAGCCCATTCCTCCCCCAATTTTATACTTGCCTGTCTTCATTTAGAAATTATAAATTCATGAGAAGAGCAAATTTTGTTATGGTATAAAGATCTTAGTTGGGAACAGCAAATAACAAATATTCAATTTTTTAACAAAGAATACTGTTTTCCTTCCCAAAATGTAAACATCTAGTAAATAAAACATACATAACATTCCAGGCATAGAAACGCTAGTAATTCACTTAATGAAAGAAGTGTATCTTGGTATATTTGGCGGTAAGGTTTTAGTTTAAGTATAAAGCACTTCAGCAAAGAATCAGGCCATTAGTATTTAAAATCTACACCTTCACCCAGTTTCCTTATTTGTGTAGAAACATCAGTTTCTGTAGAATGTTGGCTAAAGGACCAGGTCACAGGAAAGGTCCTGTGAAACATCTAGAAGTCCTGTGGTTAGAGAAGTGTTTTCTTGAAATTTGGAGGCAGTCATTCATCAGTTTGTGCTTGAAAGCATTCTTCAGCAAATTTCTTCTCTACAGTCTTCAGAGTAAAGCACAGGATCTGGGCTCCCGAAAGGGATTGCTTCCAGCTGGAACACCCACCAGCAGGGCATCCTTGCAGGCATTCTGCATGCAATATTGTTGAAGCTCTGCAGCCGCCTGAGAGACCTTGATCCTCTCCACGCCGGCCTCCAGCTTGAGCTGCTCCACCAGGCGCTGCAAGGCGCTCATGCTGGCCCCGGAAGACATGGCGGCGTCCTAGGCTCCGAGAGCGCGGGCGGGCCAGTAACTTGATTCTTAAAGTGGGCAAAGGACTTGAACAGACATTTTTTCCAAAGGAGGACATACAAATGGCCAACAGACATATGAAAAGATGCTCAGCTAGTCATTGGGGAAATGCATATCAAAACCACAATGAGATATCACCTCACAGCTATTTAGGGTGGCTATTAAGAAAACAAAACCAAAAGACAGGAGCTGTTGGCAAAGATGTGGAAAAAGTGGAATGCTTGTGCATCGTTGGTGGAAATGTAAAATGGTGCAGCCTCCATGACAAACAGTATGGATGTTCCTCGAAAAATTAAAAGTAAAACTACCACATGATGCCCACAATCCCATTTTTGGGTATTTATCCAAAAGAATTGAAATTAGGATCTTGGAGAGATATTAGTGCTCACATTCTCTCTGGACCACTTCCACTATAGTGACACTATTCACAATAGCCAAGATGTGGAAATGACTTAAATGTCCATCTACAGATTAATAGATAAAAGAAATCTAACATACATACAATAGAATATTATTGATCTTAAGGAAGCTCTACCATATGCGACAAAAGGGATGAACCTTGAGGACATTCTGTTGTTGAGTCGCTAAGTCGTGTCTGACTCTTTGAGACCCCCATGAACTGCAGCACACTGGGCTCCTCTGTCCTTCACTATCTCCTGGAGTTTGCTCAAATCATGTTTGCTGAGTCAGTAATGCTATATAACCATCTCATCCTTTGCCTCCCCCTTCTTCTTTTGTCTGCAATCTTTCCCAGCATCAGGGTCTTTTCTAATGAGTCAGTTCTTCACATGAGGCGACCAAACAATTGGCACTTCAGCTTCAGTCCTTCAAATGAATATTCAGGGTTGACTGCCGTTAGGATTGACTGGTTTGATCTCCTTGCAGTTCAAGGGACTCTCAAGAGGACATTATGCTAAGTGAAATAAGCCAGTCACAGAAGGACAATTACTGCATGATTCTATTTACATAAGGTATCCAAAATCAAACCCATAGAAAGAGAGAATAGTATGGTAGTTGCCAGGGGCTGGGGTGAGGGAAAGAGGGAGTGGCTAGTCACTGGTATAAAGTTTGAGGTATGCAAAATGAATAAGTTCTAGAGATCTGTTGTACACCATTGTGTCTATAGATAACAGTACTGTACTGTACACTTAAACACCGGTTTCAGGAACCTCCCTGGTAGGTCCAGTGGTTAAGACTCCATGCTTCCAGTGCAGGGGGTGAGGTTTCAATCCCTGGTCAGAGAACTAAGATCCTACATGCCACGTGGTGTGGCCAAAAAATTAAAATAAAATTGAGTCTTAAAACCAAAAATGAAATAAAATATTTTTAAAAATCTGGTCTAATGGGGTGTGATGTGGGTTAGTCTCTCAGTCGTATTCCACTCTTTGCAACCTCATGGACTATAGTCTGCTAGGTTTTGCTTATGTTAAGTATTCTTTCTGCAATGAAATAAAATAGACCCAAGCTCCATAGAGGATGCAAGTAGGGAACAAGAGCCAGGTCTGTTTGGGGAAAACTGAAAAGGAAGAAAGAAAGGAACTGAACTGAAACAGACCTGTAGGAATGGAGCTAGGCAAAATGTGGGCTGAACCAAAGATAAGAAAAAAACAGAGCTGGTGAGAAACTGGGTGGGAGTGGAGCAGGATGAGGTGTTTGCCTAGGTAGCGGGTTCAAGTCAGCAGCCAGGATGGCCCAGAATGTACAACAGCTTCAGCCAGGGGTCTGCAAAGGTGGTGTGACTTCTGCCCACCTGGCCAGTCATCTGAAAGGGGTCTCCAGCTTCAGGAAGCCGGTGATATGCTGAAATTCTTCCAAGGACTGAAGCATGACTTCTGCAGACAGTCCTGGAAAGTGCTATCCGAGATTAAAAATAGGCCCTGTCCCTTTTTACTTCGCATTTTCATCTCTGTCTGATGTATCAGATAGAGAGGACATAAGTTAATGACCAAAAGTCATGGTGGAATTGCGTTAACCACAGTATTCTCCTAGAAAAAAGATGGCGTTGGAGGACAGCAGCACCGCCCTTTCTCTCTCCAGTGTTCCACTGATTTTGGTAAGCTGAGATTACCCCTTTTTGTCACTAGATGACGATAGCACAAACTCTTGACAGTCCTTAATTTTCAAAGTGCAGGAATCGCCTTTCTTCTGTAAGCACTTTTTCTGTTGTTTGCCTGTTTAAACACAGTGTATACATATTTGCCAGTAAAGAGCTTAATTTCATTAAGGACATGGGCATGGCTTTTGAGTCTTCAAAACATGGTTCACCTGGAAAGAAATAGGCAACAGTCCTAAGTGGTGAATGGGAGGCTCCCGGTAATCCCGGGAGCCTCAAGCAGCGAAGACAGAAGTGGCCTGGTAATGTTACTGGGGACCTGAAATGCCTCAGAAGTGAGCCCATGGACATTTGGATTGGACTCACTGTGGGCACTTTTTGAACCTATCCTCGCTTTACAGAGCCCAGTCAGCCTAAGTGACCTGACAATACTCAACCCGCGCCTGAGTAATCAGCCCTCAAATAGCTGCTGTTGTTCAGTCACTAAGTTGTGTCCTACCCCATGGACTGCAGCACGCCAGGCTCCTCTGTCCTCCGCTATCTCCTGGAGTTTGCTCAAAATCACGTCCGTTGAGTCAGTGGTGCTATCTTACCATCTCATCCTCTGTCACTCCCTTCTTCTGCCTTCAGTCTTTCCCAGCATCAGGGAAATAGCTGTGATAGCACCTAAGAGCATGCTCTGTGCTGTAGTTGGCTAGATTTTGATGTTTACACAATCGTAGGGGTGGGTTTGGTGACATAATTCCCTGATGGCTCAGTGGTAAAGAATCTGCCACTGAATCTTTAGAATTCACAGATTCAAAGAATCTGCTGGAATGAGGAGATGAGGCTTTGCTGTCTGGGTCGGGAAGATTGCATGGAGGAGGAAATGGCAACCCACTCCAGTATTCTTGCCTGGAAAATCCCATAGATAGAAGACCCTCGCAGTCTATAGTCCATAGGGTCGCAAAGAATTGGACACGACTGAGCTTGCACATGCACGCAAGCATGTAGTTTTTAAAGAAAAACAAATTACAAACAGAAAGATAGATGTGAATGTGAATATTTATTTACAATGAGAAAATAAATCACAACAAATTATAATTTTTAAAAATCTGAAAAGTGCTACAAACATCACAAAAATCCCCATAATAGTTGGATGAACCAAATGCTAGTCACACGTGAATATTACTTTTTTTCTTACATTTTTTGGCTGTATATGCTTTGATTGCTTCTTCATATGATAATTTGAAAAGGAAATGGTAACCCACTCCAGAATTCTTGCCTGGGAAATACCATGGAGAGAGGAATCTGGTGGTCTACAGTCCATGGGGTCGCAAAGAGTTGGACACGACTGAGCGACCAACACTTTCATATGGTAATGATTTGATAATAGCATTTTACTAAGAGGAATAGAAAGATAATTTAGTCTTTTCTTAGCTTGGCAGATAAAAAATGTCTTTTTGATCATTTAGAAAAATTTCTTTCAAGCTTATGATTCATGATCGGCAATGTCATGTAAATGTTTAGGTTTGTTATCAAATTGGGAAAAAAAACTTGATCAAGTTTCTTTCATCTAGGAGCTATATGATTTCAGAGCTTTTCAAATTTTCTTGTGCAGGGATTAATTGTAGATATGTTCTTCAAATTGACTACGCTTACAGGCCAGTTCACCTTTGAAAACCTCGTTACAAATGGTGTATTAGAGTTCTTTTATTATCTGTATTGGTATTAGTAATTTGTGTCATCAAAAACTGTAAAGATAGGAGTTTTGATAAATCATATTTTGAACAATTCCTATGAAAGAGAGAAAAGAATCCGTGGTACATTTATAATACTATGTGCTGTGTTATTGCGTATACTGATGACATAACAAAACTTGTTTTGACTGAAATCAATAAGGACAGAGTCTTCTGCTTGTATTTTTATATAGATGAGGAATAGAGTTTTCTTCAGACTAGCTTCTGGCTTCATACATTTTCTTTTCTTTCTTTTTTTTTAAACGTGTTTATTTTTCCAGTATATAGTCTTTTTAATTAATTTTTATTGGAGTATAGTTGATTTATAATGTGCTAGTTTCTGCTGAACAGCGAATTAAATCAGTTATACATATATCCACTCTTTTTTAGATTATTTTTCCATATAAGTCATTATAGAGTATTGAGTAAGTTCCCTGTGCTATATAGTAGTTCTTATTGGTTATATATTTTATATGTACTGGTGTGTATATGTCAACCCCAGTCTCCCAATTTATCCCTCCCTCCCTCTCCCTTGGTAACCACAAATTTGTTTTCTGTATCTGTGACTCACTGGGTCGGGAAGATCCCCTGGAGAAGGAAATGGCACTCCACTCCAGTACTCTTGCCTGGAAAATCCCATGGACGGAGGAGCCTGGTGGGCTACAGTCTATGGGGTCGCAAAGAGTTGGAGACAACTGAGCAACTTCACCTTCACCTTCTGTGACTCTATTTCTGTTTTGTAAATAGGTTCATTTGTACCATTTTTTTTAGATTCCAAATATAAGCAATATCATAAGATATTTGTCTTTCTCTGTCTGACTTCGACGTCATACGTTGTCAAAACTTGATTTTCTTCTACTCCCACACACTTCCGGTACCAAGTGCAGTAGGTCACGTTTAGATCTTGATTTGACCTCTCTTCTTGCACCCTCAGGTCACAACTTCAGGTGAGTCAGAGTTATGGGTGGATAAGAGATTCCTGGAACTACTCCTTCATCTGGGCAGCAGGTAATAGCCATAATAGGTCAACTGTAAATAGAAGTGACTGTAAATTATGTGAATAGATCCCAAATGGAGTGTATCCCTAGCTAAACTTCTCTTAGCTGGATTCCAGGAAAGTCTGTGGCCATTCCAGTGTTGTCTAACACAAGAGGAAGTGTGAAGGAGGGGAAGTCAAAGTGGAGATAGCTGTCGTAATCAACTGAAATTAATCAACTACAATAGTAACTGTTTCAAATTTTGTAAAATCAAATGATCTTGTGAATGTACAAGGGCCTTGGAAGGGTCCTGGGTATGAGTGAGGACCCTGAAGGTTGAGTTTCATTAGTTCCATAGTAAATCCATCTTTGCCCTGCACAGAATATGTACCCAAGCACATATTAACATCCAAGTTAAAATGAAGCAGTATATGTAGAACTGGAAATATCCAAGTTAAGAATCATTCACATGTATAACGGCATCTATGGCCTCCCAAAGAAGCTTGTGCTCCTGACATCCTGGCCCATGGTCCAGCCCATCCTACCCACCCATCCTGTCCCTCTCTAATCATGCCCCAGAGCCTCTGCTCAGCCCCTGCTCTCCCACCTCACTCACTGCCTCAGAAGTGAGGGTTAAGCAGGAATCTACACATATTTTAAAATGTTGAATCTGTTTTACAACAGAAACCATGTTCCAAAAAGGGACTCATACCTGAGCTTCTGGAACACAATCTATAAATGGAGAATTTGCTTTTTATTATAGTTAAGAAATTCTGCAATTAATCCTTGTGGAGTTTTAAACCCCTTGTGAATAATGGCCATACAATTTATAAATGGATTTATAAATCATACTCCTGGGCATTTATCCTAGAGAAATGAAAGCTTATATCCACGCAAAACCTCTACATGAATGTTCATAGTGGCTTTATTTGTTGTAGCTAAAAATGGAAAAGAACCAAACGCCCTTCAGTGAGTGAATGGTTAAACAATCTGTGGTACATCTACAGCATGGACTATTGCTCATCAATAAAAAGGAATGAACGGCTGATATATGCAACAATTTGGGTGGACGTTAAAGCTTTATGTTGAGTGGGGAAAAAAAAAAATCTCAAAAAAGTAAAAACTGTACAATTCCATTTATATAACACTTTAAAATGGAAAAATTATAGAAAATGCAAAACAGACCAGTAGGGGTTTGCTAGGCTTAGGGATGATAGCAGCGCGGATGTGAGTATCACATGGTAGCTTAATGGAGGTGTTTATGATGGTGGAAGGGTTCTTTATCTTGATTATTGTGGTGGCTACACGAAGCTATGTGATAACATGCTACAGAACTGTATACACACTTTGTACCCATGTTGATTTCCCAGTTTGGGTAGTGTCGTGTCATTATATAAGATGTTGTCATGGAGGGAAACAATGAAGAGTAGGGGGGAACCTCACTCTCCCTTTTTGTGACTTCGGTACATCTATAAATGTTTCAAAATAAAAAGTTTTTAAACTATGAGGAATTATTACGGAATCAATATAATTTCCTGAAAGTCTTGTTGGGAGTATAACAGATAAAAATAGTTCCACAATGAGACATAACATGATACATTTTCAAAACAGTGAGGACAAAGAGGAAATCCTGCATGTTTCCAGAAAGATTAAAAATAAAACAAAAGAAGCAGGCAAAGGGTCAAGGATCATAATAGCACTGGATTTCTCAACAGCCATACTGGCAGCCTAGAAGACAGTGAAACAATGCCTTGAATATTCTGAAGGAAAGGTTATTTCCAATCTTTATACTCAGTCTAGTGATTGATGAAGTGTGAAGACAGAATGAAGACATTTCCAGACTTGCAAGAAGCCAAAACTGTTACCCTCAATGAACTGCTTCTCAGGACACTACTGGAAAATGTTTTCCACTGAAATGAGATAGGAAACCAAGAAAGAGAAATTCATGGAATCTAGATTGCAAGTTTCTAACAGAGGAGAGTGATGAAGGCAATCCTCAGAATGGGGATGAAGGAAGATTCCTGGATAATAGTTGTACAGCGGGTCTTTAGAGTAACCAATGCAAGTTAGAGGATTCAGGATATTACAGGAGAGAAGAGGGGCTCAACAAGATGAAACTGATGTTATATCTAGTGGATTTGGGCATACTGAGAGAATGTTTACCCACTTAGGAGAGAGTTAAGAAATAAGTTGTTAATGGGGATATAAAAACTAAGCATGTGGAGACTTCCCTGGTAATCTAGTGGTTATGAATCTGCCTTGCAATGTAGGGGAGCTGGGTTGGATCCCTGGTAGTGAAACTAAGACTCTACATGCTGTGGAGCAACTAATCACTTGAAATACAACAAAAGATCCTGCTTGATGAAATGGAGATCCTGAATGGCATAACTGAGACATGTTGCAGGAAAAAAAAAAAAAAAAAAAAAAACCTGTTAAAAAAATTAAGCAAATGAAGAACAACTAACAACAGTGATTAACCTCCAGAAAAACAAAATATGCAAGAAAGGAAAATAATCATTGTATACTACATAGCTCAGTGGTCACCAGGGTTTTGAGTCTTAACAATGGAAACATTAAATATTGATCAATCCATAATTATCCAAATCAGAAGAGCTTGGGGTGGGGTGGGGAGGAGGAAGACTGTGTCACAAGTACAGGCACACAGGCACTTGATTCCCTTCTTTAATTCTTTCTGTTTCTTTCTCTGACTGCCCTTTTCTCTTTTCAAACTAATGTATTTCCCAAGCTTTCTATAATGAATATGTATTAATTTTGTAGTCATAAAAAAATAAAGATTATTACAAAGAAAAAATTAGGAACTGTGTCTATAAGCAGCCTCAGATCCTCTTCTAATTCACCTGGACTTAGCATCTGTGACTTTTTCTAAATGCTGTTTGAGCCTACTTACATTTTTAGCGTGTCCTACTGCTTGAATATAATGAGTTCCACAAGGGCTCCCTGCTGTGCAAAGTGTTCTTTCATAAAATCTTGCATTTTCCTTTATCATCTTTCAAATCCAAGGGACTCCTTGCATTCAAGAATTTCCTAAGGTGTATTCAGAATAATGTGACTGAGGCAAGATCTGTGAAGGGAAGCAGTGGGAAAAGATATTTGCCAATGATATATCCAGTAGGGGTTGATATCCAAAATACATAAAGAACTCATACAACTCAGCAACAAAAAACCAAATGACCTGATTAAAGAATGGACAGAGGAGCTAAATAGACATTTTTCCAAAGAAGACATACAGATGACCAATTGACACATGAAGAGATGTTCATTATCACTAACTGTTAGGGACATGCAAATCAAAACCACAATGAGATATTACCTCATGCTTGTTAGAATAAATAACAAGGGAAGACCTAAGTGTTGGCAAGGATGAGAAAAGGAAGCCCTTGTGCAGTGTTGGTGGGAATGTAAATTGGTGCAGCCAAATATACTGAACTCAGTATATTTTCAAAATATTAAAACTAGAAATGATCCAGAAATCCCAGTTCTGGGTATTCATCCAAAGAATATGAAAATGCTAACTTGAAAAGATATAAGCACTCTTATGTTGATCACAGCATTATCTACAGTAGCCAAGATATTGAACCTAAGTGCCCATCAATGGATGAATGGATAAAGAAGATAACACAATGGAATAGTACTCAGCCATAAAAGGGTAAAATCTTGCCGATTGTGACAACATGGGTGAACCTGGAGTGTGTTATGCTGAGTGAAATAAATAAAAAAAGTGAACTACCACATGATTTCATTCATATGTGTAATATAAAAACCAAATAAAAGCAAAATAAATGAGCAAACCAAACAAAAATAAACTTGTAGAGAAAAAAATAGTAGTTACTATAGGGGAAAGGGAAGTTCAATTCAGTTCAATCGCTCAGTCGTGTCCAACTCTTTGCGACCCCATGAATTGCAGCATGCCAGGCCTCCCTGTCCATCACCAACTCCCGGAGTTCACCGAAGCTCACATTCATCGAGTCCATGATGCCATCCAGCCATCTCATCTTTTGTCATCCCCTTCTCCCCCTGCCCCCAGTCCCTCCCAGCATCAGAGTCTTTTCCAATGAGTCAACTCTTCGCATGAGGTGGCCAAAGTATTGGAGTTTTAGCTTTAGCATCATTCCTTCCAAAGAACACCCAGGACTGATCTCCTGTAGAATGGACTGGTTGGATCTCCTTACAGTCCATGGGACTCTCAAGAGTCTTCTCCAACACCACAGTTCAAAAGCATTAATTCTTCGGTGCTCAGCCTTCTTCACAGTCCACCTCTCACATCCATACACAACCACTGGAAAAACCATAGCCTTGACTAGACGGACCTTTGTTGGGGTAGTAGTGGGGGCCAGTTGGGTAAAGAGGATCAATTGTATGGTGATGCATGGAAACTGAAATTTTGGTAGTGAGCATGCTGTATGGTATACAGAAGCAAAAATGTGGGGATGTACATATGAAACTTATAGTACATGTGAAACTTATAGTACACGTGAAGCTTATAGTTTATAATGTTATAAACTGTTACCTCAAAAAATCTTTAAAAAAATAAAAGAGGGAAGTAATTTGTGTGGAGATCAGTTGAAACTATGTAAATATTCTGTCCTAGTGAAACTTTCACCTAAAAGTTTAGCATTTTCATTTGATGATTGTTTCCTGAATCACTTATTCAGTTCAGTTCAGTTGCTCAGTCATGTCTGACTCTTTGTGGCCCCATGGACTGCAGCACGCCAGGCTTCCCTGTCCATCACCAACTCCCAGAGCTTGCTCAAACTCATGTCCATTGAGTTGGTGATGCCATCCAACCATCTCATCCTCTCCCATCCCCTTTTCCTCCTGCCTTCAATCTTTCCCAGCATCAGGGTCTTTTCCAGTGAGTCAGTTCTTCGCATCAGATGACCAAAGTATTGGAGTTTCAGCCTCAGCATCAGTCCTTCTAATGGATATTCAGGATTGATTTCCTTTAGGATTGACTGGTTGGATCTCCTTGCAGTCCAAGAGACTCTCAAAAGTCTTTTCCAACACCACAGTTCAAAAGCATCCATTGTTTGGCGTTCAGCCTTCTTTATGGTACAACTCTCACATCCATACATGACTACTGAAAAAACCATAGCTTTGACTAGATGGACATTTGTTGGCAAAGTAATGTCTCTGCTTTTTAATATACTGTCTAGATTGGTCATAGCTTTTCTTCCAAGGAGCAAGCATCTTTTAATTTCATGACTGCAGTCACCATCTGCAGTGATTTTTAAGCCCAAGTATGTCACTGAATCAATTATTACTTTATTACAAAATGTAAATTTTCTGATTATCTCATTCCATCTATATTTATTTGTGGGCAGTTTACCATAAGGAAAAGCCACAAAATATATTTTAAAAAATAAAAATGGGGATTATACTCAATATTTTTCAATATTATTTTTCATTTAATGTTATGCAACATTGTGATTCTGTGTAAATATTTACCCAGATTATCATTCTTAATGACTGCTTAGTAGTTCATAGAACAAGTTTATCACAATTTGTTAGTCTCTTATTGTTTAATATTTATGTTTCCAAATTTTCACTGGCATTTGTCCAGTTGTTTTCTTAGGATAAACATCTAAAAATATGATTCCTGGGGCACAAGGCATACACTTCTAAAAGTCACTTGATAAAGATGGCTAAATTCTCATCCAGACTTGTTTCCCAAACACAGATCTAATCTTGTCAGTTAATCTTGTCTAATCTCGTTAATTAATCTACTTAACTGTCTACAGTGTTCTCACTGTCTACAGAATCTAGGTCCATCTCCTTGGCAGAGTGTTGCTGGGTCCCTCATATCCCAATTCCTCTCCAAGTTTTAGCATCTTTTCTTTCTATGCTCTTCCGATCCCCTGTGTTCTAGTTATACCCGACAATTGCAATCCTCTACATATTGTAACATTCCATGCCACCAGGCTTTTCAGTCATTCCCTTAGTCTGAAATACCCTCTTCTCCCTTTCTTCTTGACCAAAGTGTGATCATTCTCTAAGTTCAAAGTCCTCTGAGAAGCCTTTTCTAGCTCCCTATATAACTATATATATAACTTTCAAATTGTGGAGCTGGACAAGACCCTTGAGATTCCCTTGGACAGCAAGGAAATCAAACCAGTTGATCTTAAAGGAAATCAACTCTGAATATTCACTGGAAGGACTGATGCTGAAGCTGAAGCTCCAATACTTCAGCCACCTGATACAAAGAGGCGACTCACTAGAAAAGACCCTGATGCTGGGAAAGATTGAAGGCAGGAAGAGAAGAGGGCGCCAGAGGATGGGATGGTTGGATAGCATCACCGGCTCAATGGACATGAACTTGGGCAAGCTCCAGGAGATCGTAAGGGACAGGGAGGTCTGGCGTGCTGTAGTCCATGGGGTTGCAAAGACAGCAACTAAACGACAATATATAACTATAATAGAAGGGCAGTTAATACATTAGTTACCTCCCTGACATTGTCACACCACTCTGCTGAGTCCCTTGAGGACAAGGTCTCTTTCCTCTGCTGGTGGACACTTGTTCTTTCTGCCTGCTTAGCATTCGACTTTCTCCTGGGAACCATATTCTGATTTCCCTTTGGGGTAGATATCCCTTGCCTCCCTGATTCCCATCAATGAATGTGGCTCCAAGGATAAAGATATGACCTAGGTCCATTCTGTCAGAGCATTCCACCCTAGTGCCACAATGATTGGTCCAGCAGAGAACTTCTGAACCAAGGACGACTAATTAGAATCAGTTAGGACTTCTGCTTGAATTCCTGGGCTAGAGAGCTCTTGGAACTCCCATGGAAATATTTTTATCAATTCTGTTGGCCAAAGAACTTGTGGTCTTTGTTTTAAACTGCTCCATTCTATCCTCAAGCCTCATGCAAAATATACCCAACATTTCCCAAGACCCTGACGTCTCATCCCATTACAGCATCAGGCTGAAGCCTGAGGTCCAGAATCACATCTAAACCAAGTCTATGTGCACTTGAGGCTCTTCAGGTTTGGTCCCCAGGTAAGGCTGCTGTCAATCTGAAGACTTCAGAACAAGAGAGACATCTCCCACCCCTCACTCCCCACCCACCACCATAGCATACTATAGGGGAACAGGGATGGGACAACCACAATAGTTGCTCTGGTTCAAAAGCGAGGGAATGAGAGGTATACAGAAGACGTTGTTTATGAACTCCATCTGGGCACATGTTGCCCATTCCTTGACTAGGGCCCAGTATATCCCTCTGGTCATGATTCTCTGCGGCTCTTCACTGCACCTTCAGTCTGGCTTCTTGGTTTTGCCTCTGAGTCACTCTCTTTTCCATAGAAAGTAGTCCATATTACCTCTGAATTGTTTTCTCAGCCTGCTTCCTGTCCACAGATGTTCGGGAGTTCCAAGTCTTCTCCATTTTGCACTGTTTCTGTCCCTTGGCAATTGAACTGGTGGTGCTACTACAAATACAGCTGTCTCAAAAACTGTTTTTTCTATGACTTATTGAGGATCTGACCAATAGGTGACAAGAATCACACTCATAAGTCTCTTTAAGACAAGGCTGTCTCTCTCTGTCTTGGGCCCCCAGTGAGGCTGCTGAGGGATATTTTTAAGATCCTTCCATGCTCAATCACTCTGTCATGTCCAAATTTTTGCAGTCCCATGGACTGCAACCAGCCAGGCTCTTCTGCCCAAGGGATTTTCCAGGCACGAATAGTGCAGTGGATTGCTACTTCCTTCTCCAGGGGATCCTCCCAACCCAGGGGTCTAACCGGCATCTCTTCATCTCTTTTGTCTCCTGCATTGACAGGCAGATGGGAAGCCCATTTAAGATCCTTAGAGGCCCTGTTGTTTAGCAGAGTGGGTCCTTCCCCCGACCCTGCTCCCTGGCTGCTAGGCAGCATGTGGGATCTTAGTTCCCTGACCAGGTATTGAAAAATATGCCCCGAGCATAGGAAGCATGAAATTTTAACCACTGGACCTCCAGGGAAGTCCCAGCAGAGTGGGTTTGCAACAAATGCCTTTGAGATTCTTAGGAGTGCTTTTGTCTTTTGGAAAGATTCTATGAGGCACCAGCTTAGAATGTTCTAAGGTCTTTTATTTATTTATTTTTTTACTTTATTTTACTTTACAATACTGTATTGGTTTTGCCATTCATTGACACGAATCCACCACAGGTGTACATGAGTTCCCAAACATGAACCCCCCTCCCACCTCCCACCCCATACCATCTCTCTTAACAAAGGGTTTTACAGTCACACCTTTGGCTTCATCTTTGCTAGGAGATCATGTTTTCCTGACAGTACCCTGGATTTAATATTTGTCCTAAGGTCTTTAATAAAGTATTCTTTGCTGGCTGGATAGACTGTCCCAAGCTTTCTATATCTACTCCAAATTTTGTTTAACAGAATAATTCCTTCTTTAGCTCTTCTCTCACTATCTGTTTCTTATGAAAACAACAAAACAAGCCAACTGACATTTCAGCATTCTGCCTGGAAATCGTCTTAGCAAGATCCATCAGTTCATCAGGTATTTTTTTCTAGTTTTCACATTAAAAAGTTTTGACATAAAAAGGGTCTGTGTTCCTCTGGGTTTCAATTATATTTTCCTCAATTTTCCTTTGAACCTTTATATGCAGTCTCCTGGTCGTCCTTCAAGTTTCCTTAACAGTCTCATTGAGACTTGTCAGGAATCTTCTACTGCCTGGTCCCCAAACCAGTGCTGTACTTTTGAAGTTTTTTTACAGCAGTGTCTCACTTCCAAGGACCAGATTCTGTTCCAGTTACCTGTTGTTGTTCAGTCACTAAGTCGTGCCCGACTCTTTGCGACCCAAAGGACTGTGGCATGCCAGGCTTCCCTGTCCTTCGCTATCTCCTGGAGTCTGCTCAAACTCACCTCCATTGAGTCGATGAGCCATCCAACCATCTCATCCTCTGTCATCCCCTTTTCCTCCTGCCCTCAGTTTTTCCCTGGTGGCTCAGGTGGTAAAGCATCTGCCTACAGTGGGGGAGACCCAGGTTCAATCCCTGGGTCGGGAAGATTCCCCTGGAGAAAGCAATAGCAACCCACTCCAGTATTCTTGCCTGAAAAATCCCATGGACGGAGGAGCCTGGTAGGCTACAGTCAGTCCCTGGGGTCGCAAAGAGTTGGACACGACTGAGCGACTTACTTTCACTTCAGTTTTTCCCAGCATCAGGGTCTTATCCAATGAGTCAGCTCTTTGGATCAGGTGGCCAAAGTATTGAAGCTTCTTCAGCTTCAGCATCAGTCCTTCCAATGAATATTCAGGGTTGATATACTTTAGGATTGACTGGTTTGATTTCCTTGCTGTCCAAGGGACTCTCAAAAGTTTTCTCCAGCACCACAGTTCAAAAGCATTAATTCTTTGGCACTCAGCCTTCTTTATGGTCCAACCCTCATATCTGTACATGACTACTGGAAAAACAAACAAACAAACAAACAAACATAGCTTTGACTCAACAGATTTTGCAGTGGTCACAGGACTGGAAAAGACCAGTTTTCATTCCAGTTCCAAGAAGGACAATGCCAACGAATGTTCAAACTACCGTACAATTGTGCTCATTTCACATGGAAGCAAGGGACTGCTCAAAATCCTTCAATCTAGGCTTCAACAGTACGTGAACTGAGAATATCCTAGATTTAAGGTAGGCCCTAAATCTGATGACAAGTATCCTTATAAGGGAAAAGAGAGAGAAATTCGAGACTCAGAGACACAGAGGAAGAGGCCAGGGAAAGACAGAGGCAAAGACTGGAGCGCAGCCACCAGCCAAGAAACACCAAGGATTGTCTGCAACCACCAGACGCTGGGAGAGAGACACAGAGTAAATTCTCCCTCAGAGTGTCCACAAGGAACCAACCCTCCCGACACCTGGATTTCAGGCTTCAAGCCTCCGCAACTGTGGGAGAATAGCTTAGTTCTGTTGTTTTGAGCCACCCAGTTTGCAGTAGTTTGTTATGGCAGCCCTAGCAACATGTACAGATGTGAGAGTTGGACCATAAAGAAGGCTGAGTGCTGAAGAATTAATGCTTTTGAACTGTGGTGTGAAGACTCTTGAGAGTCCCTTGGACTGCAAGAAGATCAAACCAGTCAATTGTAAAGGAAATTAGTCCTGAATATTCATTGGAAGGACTGATGCTGAAACTGAAACTCCAGTACTTTGGCCACCTGATGTGAAGAACTGACTCACTGGAGAAGACCCTGATGCTGGGAAAGATTGAAAGGAAGAAGAGAAGGGGGCAACAGAGGATGAGATGGTTGGATGGCATCACTGACTTGATGGTATGAGTTTGAGCAAGCTCTGGGAGTTGGTGATGGACAGGGAAGCCTGGCGTGCTGCAGTCCATGGGGTCACAGTCAGACATGACTGAGTGACTGAACAACATCGGCAACTAATGAAGACAGAATGGGTAAATAGAGACAGTGATACTGAAGGGCTGGTTGGAGGCAGGAGATGGTAAGGGAGCCCAGTGTTGCCAACTTGGGCTGCCATCCTTCTGGTTTTAAAAAATATTTATTATTTATTTGGCTGCCACGGGTCTTAGGTGCAGCACGCAAGATCTTTGATCTTCCTTGAGGCATGCAAACTCTTAGTTGCAGCATGTGGGATCTCATTCCCCAACCAGGGATTGAACCCAGGCTCCTTGCATCGGGAGCACAGAGTCTTAGCCACTTGGACACTGGATGGCAGCCATCCGTCTGTTTTTGCCAGTCCAGGCCTCTCAGCCTTCATTCAATTCCGGCCCCAATTCAGGCCTCCTTTTGCCCCTGCTCCGCATCTCCTCAGCGCTTGCTTTCCTGCCGCGGTTGCTGTAAGGCACACTTATTTGGGACTCTCGGCTAAATGGGCTGGAGCTGTTGGATATGTTTTCTCTCCTGCAGCACCAGTGGAGATTTCTCCTCCTATCTCCTGCCAGCTGTGGAAGTGCTTTGCATGCAGTAGGTGCTTAATAAAGGTTATTCTTCCTTCAGAGTCCTCTAACTATTGCCCTGTTCCTTTCCCTGCTCCAGTTGAATCGATGCCAAAACCTTGTCAGAGGTGAGATAAGGTCTCCCTTTGCTCCAGTGTGACGTGTCCCTCCCGTGTGCCAGTAGCCCCAAGTTCCACAAAGGAATCCGGTAATGTCATCATCACCCCACGTGTCCTGTGAAACCACCGCCACTCACTCACTCGTGTGTAACCTGGACAAGTCACTACAACCTCTGCTCTGCAGTGTCTTGTTAGGTAAAACAGAAGGGTTGGAAGGGCTTCGTTCATTCCCTCCTCCATTTATTCGAAAGCCATTTATTGACACCATTTGCCGCAAGACCTATGAATTCAGGGGTGAACAAGACCTGGTTCACGCCTTCATGCATCTCAGATTTTATAGGAGGAGACAGAAGGAGTGGTTAAAATGCACCTAGAGTAGTACAGGGCAGAGGGGTTCCGAGGAAGGAGCAGCCAGGGCACCTGGAGGGAGGAGGGGGAAAGGTTTCATAGGAGAGGTGACTCTCACCACATGGGCTTCTAGGGAAACAGATTTGGGGTCAAAATAAGGAAGATTCTTCTAACAGAATTGCGCACAACAGAACAGGCTTTCATGGAAGGGCCCCTGTCGGGAGGAGGCCCTCGCAGAGCTGTGACAGGTGCGAGGATCAAAGAGCCTCTACCAAGGGTCTATTATGTATCGACACAGGGGCCAACGTGGGCCGTGGCGATTTCACTCTCACTTAGCTACGCTGGGGGCATCAGCTCTGGTGTGAAATCGCTCCCACTGAATCTGAGTTAACCCTTACATGCACACACACACACACACACACACACACACCCCCACACCCACACCCACCCCCCAAGCCAGAGCCATCTGAGGCGACAAGCAAAAGGTAAGAAAGGAGACGTTTCTGTATCATTTTTACTTTTATTCTTATCTCCTGTCAGACACGGACCAGGAAGGTGAGGCCTGGGAAGGAAACAGCGCGGACCCCGGGAAACTTGAAGGAGCTGAGGCCTGAAAGACTTGTCTGGGAGTGTTCTCTGCCCTCAGGCATCCAAGAGAAAGCTCTGGGGCTGGGGGCCACAGGGGTGGTTTCCAGCAGACAGGTAAACAGTGTCTGAGACGCGACAGTGATTGGACTAAAGGGAACAGCAGGAGAGTGGTCTGGGGTGATCTGAGAAGAGCCGGGCATGAGGGCCAACGGCCAGATCCCACCTGCAAACCCCAGGCTCCGTCTGCTTCTCCTCAGCACAATCAGGCCCTGCTTTTCCTCAGGCAGCCACAGGGGGACAGCAAAGTGCTTGTGTGCAATCCCAGATGGGTCAGGGAGGGAGAGGTGGAGCCTTTTGGAACAAGAGTCTGGGTCATCCTGACTCCCCTGGGAGGTAAAGCTGAGGACGGGAGAACCACAACTCCTGGGGCTTCCCCAGGTGATACAAGAGCCACACCTGAGCCTGGCGATTGGTGCTGGAGGCCAGGGAGTTGTGTGTGCCTCCCTAGCCCCCGCTCATCTACCATCCCCAGGAGAGGCTCCTTTGATTTGTCTTCCCCTTAGTGAGAGATCTCCCACCCGCATCACAGATGGTCAGGTTCCTGGCTGCCTCCAGCTTTATCAAATCAACCTGTCCCCTCCCAGGCCCAGCCCCACCCTTGCCAAAAATGTGAGGGGCCAACAGGTTCCCCTCCTCCTCGGCAGCTTGTGGCACCTGCCCAGCTTCGGTTTCTCTGTTTCTCGTAATCCTGCATTCCTGGTCCCCGCCCTTCCTCCTTCCAAGATCCATTCAGGTGTCCCCAGGCTCCTCGTGCTTCAGTGCACGTGGAACGGAGGGGCCTCAGCCCTGGCTCTGCTGCCGGCCCAGCAGGTCACCCTCTCAGGACCCAGAACAGGGGCCTCTGCAGCACACTCTGCTTTGAGGGGCCCTGAATGGCCCCCTCACCATCGTTTAAGGCTGAGTGGAGTGCTTGCCTCCCGCTCCCCATGCTTTCAGAGCTCAGCCTCAGAAGAGCTTCTCAATCCCCAGTGTCGTGAACTGTCCTATGAAGAGGAGGGCTTGGATCAGTGGATTCTGAGAAGTATGACCAAGGGCCAAGCTGAAAATTACAGGGCAAGGTGTGGAGGAGATAACCCCTCTAGAGCTCAAACTAGAAATCAGAAGAGGAATCAAGGGGACCTCAGAGGAGAGGTGATTAAAAAAAGTCAGTGCAAATATGTGTCCGGTGCCCCTCCCTGTGGCACTCTGGCCACGGTCTTCCCTTTTGCTGATAGAAGAACTGAATCATAGTTAGCAAGAATCACTTGCTTAACACCATGAGCCTCTTGGCAATGAGGCACCAGAATCCTTCCCAGCTTGTGTCTAGAAGTTGGAAACTACAGAGTGCAAATCCGGTGGTGGTAGCGGGGGAGGGGGGAGATGGAAGGCCAGGGGTGGTACTCAGGACCACAGACTCCCCCGAGCTGTCCGGGCCTGACCACTCAGTCTCATTCCGGCCGCCATCCAGTCTGTTAGCTGTAGGATCTTGGATCAAGCCTCTCCATCACCTCAGCTCTCCACTGTGCCACTTCCATTGCAGGATCGCTGTAACGGGTTAATTTAGACAACACACAGGGAGCCTCCCACCCATGCTCTGTTATCTCTGTTTCACATACCAGCACCACCACCATCCATTCTTGATTCCCTCTCTCCTCACATCCAAGATGGAACAAAGCTTCAAATGCTTCTACAATATTTCTTACAAGTTGGAGATAGGAAGGATGGAGAGGGAGGGGTTGGGAACACGTAGATAACATACCTAGTTACCCTCCCCAGGGGCAAAGAGAGCCACTGGCATGTGGGGAGAGAGGCAACCCTGGAGGGGGCAGTCAAGGAAGGGTCCAGGTATCCACTCTGAACCTCCCTGACTCCACCCAGTAACTTTCCACTGGCTGAGTTAGCCACCAGCCAAGGCAGCTTGCACACTTCCCCCAAGTGTGGCCCCCTGGTCCACTCTCCAGCAGACCTGCAGGGGGCTGGTGGTTGACGCACACAGTCTGCCTGAGATCTCAGCTGCCTGGAGGCTGATAAGGAGACCCGATCCCATCACATGAGACCAGCCGGAGGGACTTGCCCTGGTTGTTAACATCAGCTGGACGGTTTCCAAATTGGAGAGATGAGGAGATAGGAGTGGAATGGCCTGGACCTCTGAACTGAGTGGTCAGAGAAGCTAGGAGTAGACACACGGGCACTGCCAGTGGAGGCCTCAGGAGGCCTGGCTGAGGATAAGTCAGCAACTGGCAGTGGATGAGGGAGGTTTTGGAGGTAAGATGGGCAGAAAGGCCTTGGGGAAGGGCTGGAGGCAGGGCCCCAAATCCTTCTGGGTCAGGTGGGGTTGGGGGGCCGCTGCCACAGGCTCAGCAGCCAGAATAAATCTCCTTTTCCCAGAACACCCAGTCTTCCAGCGCCCAAGCCCTTACTCAGCCTCGGGGTGTGAGAGCAGGCTGGGGATTTAAGAGAAGACAGTGAGAGGACGTCGGTCTCAGTCCTGCCACATCTCCCAGGAGGACGCAAGTCTGGGAGAGTCAGCGATGCTGAGAGCCCAGCTGGTTGGCTGCTTGCTCCCTTGGAATCTCAGGACAGGTCTCCACTTAGGAGCAGGGCCCCCCTACACCCCCCTCCGGCCCTAGCAGCGCTGTGTTGTGACCCGTAAGTGTAGAACAAGGCAAACACAGATGTTACTGGCTTCCTGCCCCTCTCTTCTGCCCCAGGGCCCAAGTGCCCAAAACAAGCCCCTGGTCCCAGAGCTGAGGGAAGCTGGGCAGCCTGGGACAGCCATACTGTTTACCCAGTACCCTTGCCTCTCCATGGAGCAGGCACATCTTGTCTCCCAGTTGTCCTCCCCACCACTTCCTTATGAATGTCAAAGCCTAAACTGGAAGGAGGGAGAGGAGGCAGGGGTTGGGCACAAGACAGTGTGCCCCAGGGTCTCACACTGTGGGTGGCCCTAGGAGGAATGATGGTAGGGTTGCAGGCTTCAGCTGGGCTTCCTGGGGCCTCTTTCCCACATCTGAAATCCTGCTGGGCTTCTCCCATGCATCTTGGGTCTTCAAACCCAGAAGGGCCTCCAGCCTCGATGGTCCCAGTTTGGGAGAGGTAACCGGGGGGAAGGGGCGGCACAGGGGACAGTATGACCGGGTTCCGCAGGGCCCCTGGCGGCATGGGTACAAGCTGCAGAGGGCGGGGTTGAGGACAGTGAGTGGGTTGGCCGAAGGCTGGGCTGGCAGCTAGCTTTATATCTCGGCTTGCAGGAGCACAGGGAGGGTCAGGGGACCAGCAAGGGGGCATTCTCTGAAGGAAGGAGGGGGTGGGAAGGGCTCCTCATTCCCGGTTGGTGCCAAAAAGCTGCAGGAAGAAGGTGAAGATATAGATGATGTCTAGATAAATGTTGAGGGCTCCAAAAATATACTCTTCGGGGCTCAGCGAGTGGCGTCGGCTACCCATCAGCAACTGGGTGTCAAATGCCAGGAACTGAGGGAAAGAGGAGGAGAGACAGAGAGGTCAGAAAGTCTGGTCGCTGACACTGACCACTGAGCAACCAGGCCCACCCCCGATACTGTGATTACCTGCGGCCTGGCTGCCCAGTGATCCTCCTGAGAACTTTCCCAACACCTTCCATCCCTAATTCGATACCTATTTACTGAGCACCTACTGTGTGCCAGGCACCGATGTGGCAAAGAACAAGACAGACAAGATCTCTGACCTCACAGAGCTCAGAGTCTAGTGGGTAAAGTAATTGTTAGTATGATGAGTAACCAAAGAGAAACCCAAAGTGCCACCAGGGGCTGATAACAGGAACCTGACCTATGTGAGTGTGTCAGGTGTCAAGGAAGGCTTCCTGGAGGAGGGGACCTTCAAGCTGAAGCATAGTCTTCTTGCCATTCCCCTCAGGGCCCTACTCTTAGAGGATGGATAAATCCTCCATGTAACAGTGAGCAGGGAACAGGCACTTGTTCTGTGCTTTACAGACATTACCTACTTCATCCTAATAACATCAGTATCCAGTAATGATTCTCCCTTTCCTAGAGGAAACCAAGGCCCAGAGATGTTCAGTACATAACCAAGGTTACACAGCTGGGAAGTGGCAAAGCCAGGATCAGAACCCAAGCAGGCTGACTCCAGAGCCCCCTCCTTGAACTGTTCTGCTCTGTAGTTTATGGGCCCTACGCAGGGTTACTGTGTCTTCTGCCAGGAATCAGGCTCCCCCGAGAGCCCCAGCAACCTGCTCAGAACTGCAGAGGCCACGAGGAACACCATGCCATGTCGGCTTTCAGGGTCTCACCACTTAGTGGTGGGCACTTACGGATGATTACCATATAACCTCGGAAATGCCATAATTAGGGCTGATTGGGCAGGAGGAAGGTGGCCCAGCAGAGGTGACTCTACCTGGGGCTTGCAGGATGAGGAGGGGTTTGCTAGATGAAGCGGGCCTGGGGAAGCCCTGGAGGTGAGGGTGGTGGTGTGAAGAATGAGGAATTCACCATGGGGAGAAGTGGGGCAAAGGGAGACGGAGAGAGGCCGGAGCCCAGGGGCCAGAGGCTCCAACAGGGAGCAGCTCCAGCCTGTGGGACATCAAAGCATGTCACCCTTGAGGGCGGGGAGGTGGGGGTGATTGCAAGTATGGGCTTGAGAGTCAGGCCGGCTTGAATTCCAGTCTCAGTTTCGCCACTCACTCACCCTGGGACTCTGGGCTAGGCTATTCAGTTGCTCTGAGCCGTTGAGTCCAACTCGGCAGAAGGGAGATGAGTGTGCTCACCTCCTGAGGTGGTTGTGAGAGTGAGATAATGCTTGCAAGGCGCCTGGCGAGTTGTCTAACACCTGGTAAGCACTTAATGAATGTGGCTGTTAGTGTGGATTTACTGTTATTGTCTGCAGAAGGAGAGGTGCCCTCTTGAGGACATGTGTACGGGGTGCTGAGATGCAGGTGTCTCCTGCCACTCATCAAAGAGGCAGAACTGTTGCCAGGGGAAGCTGGGTGGCCTTCGCAGCAGGCAAACAGAACCACAGCCAGGGCTGAGGGGGCCGTGTTCAAGGCACAAGAACACAGGACTGACTGGAGTCGGAACACCTAGGTTTGGGCTATAATACCTTGGAGCCATACCCCACTTGACCTCAGTGTTCTCATCTGGAAAATGGGGCGGTAATGATGACCGCACCATGGTGTGGTTTTGAGGGTTGATGTCTGACAGTGAATGTGGCATCAACTTATTATTCTTTAGTGTCATTTCACTCCATTCTACTCTGCTCCTTCTCTTTTCGATTTGGACTCCCAGGTAAAGAAAGCTTCCTTGCGTAGGGAGAACAAGCAAGGAGAGTGGCTGACCCAAATGCTCCTGGCTGCTCAGTGGTCACGACTGCCAGCACAAGTTAATAAACTGCCGATCTGGCTTACCAATCATTGCTTGCTTGGTTGATTTCCCAGAGCCTGGTCACCCCTGGGTGAGCTAATGAAATCAAATCTCTCAACCTAGAAGGCTTGAACCTGACCCTGTTGGAGGAGTGGTGGGGGGCTGCTCTCCAAGGAGCCTCCTAGAACAGCCAGCTGGCTTGTCTCTTGGAGAAAAGTATTAGTCACTCAGTCGTGTCCTACTTTTTGTGACCCCATAGACTGTAGCCCACCAGTCTCCTCTATCTCATGGATCGGTTGCCACTCCATTCTCTGGGGATCTTCCTGACCCAAGGATCGAATCCAGGTCTCCTGCACTGTGGGCAGACTCTTTACTGTCTGAGCCACCGGGAAGCCCTTCTCTTCGAGAAAAGAGGGATGAAATGGATGCTGTCCCTGCCTTTGGCGCAAGGCCATGGATGCTGATCTCCATGGGCTATGTGGGAGAGTTTGCTCCAAATTTCCACTCCACAGCCCAGTACCACCCACCACTGCAACTTCATGCCTGTTGAGCCAGCTGAAGGGTTTCCATTCATTTATTCCCAACAATATTTAAACTGAGCATCTACTATGCTACAGGGAATTGCCTTCAGAGCACTGTCTAATGAGAGCAAAAAACATGATCAGAGATTATACTATGAGCATGGACGCACATAGGGGAAAGTAACTTGATAATCTCCCTGGGTGATGAGCACTGTTAACTAACGTCTTGGCTGAGAGCAGGTATCTTGGTTATAGTTAGCACCTTAGTTGGCAGCCAAGATCTCAGTTGAGAGCTAACAACTCAGTTGCCCGCTAACACCTAAAATGACAGCAGGTGCTTAAGTTGCGAGCCAGCTGGATATAAGACCCTTCAAGAGGGGCATGGTGGTCAGGGGTAGGAGCAGGATGGGGGTGCTATTAACTTACATCTGAGCAGTCTTCACACACTAGTCCTTTATCTCACTTGCCCAGTTCACCCTAGGAGGTGGATAGTATCATCACTATTTTACACAGGAGGAAGGGAGGCTCAGAGCAGGTGAGTGACTTGCTGATGGCCACTTATCCAGCTGGAACCAGATTACCTGTCTCCTACATCCTGAAAGAGACAGTGGGGCTGGGGTGGGCTTGCAGGGAGGGAGGAGGCATGTGCTGATGGCACAGAAGACAAAGGCGGACTCTCCTGGGTCACCCTACTGGTCAGGGCTGGACCTGGCCAGGACCCCCCAGGCCACGCAGTTGGCCTGATCCTGTGGTGCCCAGGCTTGTGTCTGCCGCCCTCCCAGGGGTAAGCTGGAGAGGCTCTGAGGGAGCCATGCCATGGAAAGGGCAGCTCAGAGCCACCAATGAACAGGCATCGACTACAAAAGGGTGGGGTTATAATGGGTTGAATCAGCATAAAAAATAATACATGGACCATGTCTATATCACAGAAATGCCAGCAGCACACCCAAAGCTGTTCAAGGCAGCGTTGCTTCTAACAGAGAAACCCTGGAAACAATCCCAAACTCGATCAATTGTGCTGAGGCAGAAATATCTCTCATAACATCTATTATGAGAAATGAACAACTGACAGAAAAATCCATATCACATTAGCCCCCTTACTTAACAAAAAACCTATGACATAGAAGCTACCTAGCATATAAACATAAAATGCATATAGAAAGGTCTGGAAGGAAAGACAATTAACCATAGCAATTACCACTGGGAAGGCAGGGAAGGATATGGCCTGATGACATTTGCTTTATATATATTATTTAAGGTTCAAAAAATGAAATATATGAATAAATGTATTCAATCCCTGGGTTTGAAAAATCCCCTGGAGAAGGGCATGGCGACCCACTTAGTTTTCTTGCCTGCAGAATCCCAGGGACAGAGGAGCCTGGTGGGTTATAGTCCATGGGGTTGCAAAGAGTTGGACGTGATTTAGTGACTAAGCATGCATGCACATGCTATATATTAGAAATTTTAAAAGAAGGGTTAAAGTAACACAAAAGGAGAGTTCATGAACCCTTTTATTTAATTCTCACCACCAGCCCCTGGGGCAGATATTGCATAATCATCTCTCTAATGGAACTGAGGAGACTGAGGCCCTGAGAATGCAAGTGCCTCACCCAGTTCACACAGCTGAGAGGACAGTCAATTCCATTCTCTTTCCACTGTGTGACATCACTTTGGGGCATGGGGTGTGTGGTGTGTGTGTGTGTGTGTGTGTGTGTGTGTGTGTGTATAAGGATGGAAGAGGTGGGAAGAAAAGTATACCCAAAGTTCATGGCTAAGAGCCCAGTGGGCTACCTGAGGGGATGCAGGGAGCGCTGGGCCCACCTGCTCCTCACTTTCTGGGCTAAAGGGTGAGACTGGGCTCTGAGGATTCCAGAGAAAAAAGACTAACTGCCAGCTTTAAGCCCTTACGCCCTCGGTTGGGATGTAGGACAGAGAGAGGGCAGCTGAGTGGAGACCTGCTTCAGTCCCATAGAAGATACTTCTCTTGTCTTCAGTGGCTTGGGTGTTAAGAGTTTAAACAGCACGGGGGACTTCCCTCGTGGTGCAGTGGCTAAGACTTTGAGCTCCCAAGGCAGGGGCCCAGGTTCAATCCCTGGTCAGGAAACTAGATCCCACATGCTGCAACCAAGAGTTCACATCCCATACCTAAGGCACAGTGCAGCCGAAGAAATAAATTAATATTTAAATAAAAGAGCAGTTCTGCTTTTTTTTTTTTTTTAAAGTTTAAACAGCACAGATGACCTCTGCATGCTGCAGTCCTGGGGAGCACCTTCAGGTGGGCCACCACTACCAAAGGAACAGGGTCTGACAGGGTCTGGACAAGAGGGGAGCAATGTGAGCAGGCAGGTGAAAAAGGAAGGGTGTGCATGTAACAGACCTCAAGAACATGGACTGGGCAGTCCCATAGACCTGGGTTCAAAGCTTGCCTCTGACCTTGGGCAACTGACAACTGCTGCTGCTGCTGCTAAGTTGCTTCAGTTGTGACCGACTCTTAGTGACCCCAGGGACTGCAGCCCACCAGGCTCCTCCGCCCATGGGATTTTCCAGGCAAGAGTACTGGAGTGGGGTGCCATTGCCTTCTCCAACTGACAGCTACTAACAGGTAATATTATTGTTCACTGATGACATGCCAGGCACTTTCTCAGTGCTTTGTATATACTGATTCACTTACAAGTTACAAGCTATGAGGTGGGAACTATTATCTGAATTTTTATGGATAAGGAAACAGAAGTACAGAGAGTGACATGACTCAATCAATCCACCCAGATTAAATGTTGCAGAGAATGGATTTGAACCCATCTACTCTGCTCCAGGGGTTTCCCAAGGAGCAATAGTGGTAAAGAGCCTGCCTGCCAATGTAGGAGACTTAAGAGACAAAGGTTCGATCCCTGAGTTGGGAAGATCCCCTGGAGGAGGGCATGGCAACCCACTCCAGTATTCTAGCCTGGGAAATCCCAAGGACAGAGGAGCCTGGCAGGCTATAGTCCATGCAGTCGCAAAGAGTTGGACACGACTGAAGCAATTTTGTATGCACACACACACTGTGCTCCAAAATCTGGGCTCTGAACTACAAGGTTAACATGTACGATAAGAGTGAAAGCTCCCAGGGCAGCTGAGAAACTACCACATTCCAGGTGCTCAGCTGTTTTCTTTTTTCCATTTATATATTATTAAGCATTACCACAGCCTTGTGAAACAGTTAATATTAGCCCCATTTTAAAAACTAGGCATAGAGAGATCAAGTAACTTGCCCAAAGGTCACAGCGGTCAAAGGATGAGTGAGGCCTTGACTGTGGTTTGGGTGGGATGCCCGTGGTCTCTTGGAGAGCTCCCGGGAAGGCCTCCTGCAAGCACCTCCCCCGCTCAGGCCCGTGTACATGTGTCCTGCCCTGAGCCCTACTGGGACTCTTAATCACCCCTCCATCAGTCCACAAGCCCTGGGGCAGGGGGCTTCCTTCACCTTCTCCGAGTTAGGGTGTTGGTTTGAAGGGCTTGGTTTGAGCAGGGCGTTGGTTTCGAGGATTAGTGTCTCAGGAAGTGAGACTGAGGTGAGGCGAAGGAGTGGGGCACGAGTGTACTTTCCCCCTGAAGGAACAATTACTGGTCAATCCACCCTCCCTCCTCCTGCCCTCTGAGGAATTCATCTGGCCTCCAGGGTTCAGATGAGGCCTCAGGTGGGGTATCAGGGCTGCTGTGGTGGCAGACGGTGGGCTGCCAAACAGAGAAGCTTCTCTCACTGGATCCCTTAAGCTCATGGAAACCAGTGAGGCAAAGGAGTCGCCAAATTCTATATGAAATTAAGTCTGAAAGAAAATCATATCCCTGCCTCAGGTCTGTGTGGCCATTTTTACTTTTCAAAGTGTTTCTCTAACTGTGAAGAAGGCAGGGCATCTACCATAGCCCCCACGAGAAAAGCAGGGCAAGTGGTGGGGTGGGGCAGACTGGGTCTCTTCCCTGAGCCTCTCAAAGACTGGGGAAGATTCCCAGGACACGCGGATTCCCAGGTGGACCTGGAAGAAGAGACTGCCTGAGGCCCAGCCTCCGGATGACAGAGGCTGAGAAGGCCTCTCTGGACCCTTTTCATGTGAGGGGACAGACCTCTCCAGGCCTCCATCTTTCCATCTGTGAAATGGAAAGGGAGACAGAATAGAAAGAGTGCTGAGCTGAGAATCAGAAAAAGGGGCGTTTCTTCCAGCCTGGCAGCCAACACTGCATGCGTGTGGTGTGTCTGTGTGTCTGTGGTGTGTGTGTTATATGTTGTGTAAGTGATGTGTGGTGTGTATGTGTGACATGTGTATGGTGTGCATGTGTGTGTGGTGTGTGTATGTGATTGTGTGGTGTGTGTGTGTGGTGTGCATATGGTATGTGTGGTGTATGTATATATATGACATGTGTAAAGTGTGCATGTGTGTGTGGCGTGTATGTGTGTAGTGTGTATGTGTGATGTGTGTAGGTGTGTATGTAGTACATGTGGTATAGATATATGACGTATATATGGCGTGTATGTGTGTGTGGTTGTATATATGTGTGGTGTGTATGCGTGATGTGTGCAGGTGTGTATGTGGTATGTGTGGTGTACATGTGTGATGTGTGTATGGTGTGCATGTGTGTGTGGTAAGTGTATATGTGTGGTATGTGTAGGTATCTATGTGGTATGTGTGGTGTATGTGCGTGATGTGTATATGGTGTGCATGTGGTGTGTGTGTGTGCATGTGGTATATGTGGTGTATATATGTGATGTGTGTATGGTGTCTGTGTGTGTTTGTGAGTGTGTGGTGTGTTTGTGAGTGATGTGTGTGTGTGATGTGTGTAGGTGTGTAGTGGTGTGTGTGATGTGTGTAGGTGTGTATGTGGTATATGTGGTGTATGTGTGTGACGTGTGTATGGTGTGTGTGTGTGTTTGTGAGTGTGTGGTGTGTGTATATGTGAGTGGTGTGTGTGTGTGATGTGTGTAGGTGTGTATGTGGTATATGTGGTGTATGTGTGTGGTGTGTGTATGTGTGTGGTGTGTATGTGTGTGCATGTGGTATATGTGGTGTATATATGTGATGTGTGTATGGCGTCTGTGTGTGTGTTTGTGAGTGTGTGGTGTGTGTATATGTGAGTGGTGTGTGTGTGTGTAGGTGTGTATGTGGTATATGTGGTGTATGTGTGTAACGTGCATATGGTGTGTGTGTGTTTGTGTGTGGTGTGTGTATATGTGAGAGGTGTGTGTGTGTGTGTAGGTGTGTATGTGGTATATGTGGTGTATGTGTGTGATGTGTATGGTGTGTGTATATGTGAGTGGTGTGTGTGTGTGATGTGTATAGGTATGTATGTGGTATATGTGGTGTGTATGTGTGACGTGTGTATGGTGTGCGTGTTTGTGTGTGGTTTGTGTGTATGTGAGTGGTGTGTGTGTGTGTATGTGGTATACGTGGTATATGTGTGTGACGTGCGTATGGTGTGCGTGTGTGTGGTATGCAGGCATGTGGTGTGTAAGTCTGCTTGTGCTCTCTCTGGGTCTCAGCACAGGAAGGTCCCTGCCAGCTCTGAGCGCTCACGGTCCTTCCCGGGGACTGAGGACAGATGGCTATGAATGCCCCCTCAATGGCCAGGAGTCAATACCCAGAACTGGAGGCCCAGCCCCTCTACAGAAAGAGCATCTTCGCATCCAAGCTGCACTCGCCCAGACACCATCAGACCCTGACGCATCCTGTACTGACCATGCAAGTGCTCCGGGCTGCCCTGTCCTTGACTCTGGGACACTGCAGCGGCCCCCTAACTCATCTCCCAGCCTCTGTCCTACTCATGAATCCAGCTTCTCACTCATCTTCCTTAAAGCCCAGGAATGAATGTTGCCAGAGGTCCTGAAACTGGCCAGGTGGGACAGGCAGAAGAGAGTTCTCTTCCCACCGGGCCTGTCACCTGAAGTCCTATTCCTGGTTTCTCCCCAGGTATCAAGGCTTGGCTTCATGCTTTCAGGGACTGGGAGACTTCACTTCCCCAGAGAAGGGCCAGCTCTGAGGTAGAGCACCTGCCCCCCAGAGAAGGGCCAGCTCTGAGGAAGAGCACCTGCCCCCCAGAGAAGGGCCAGCTCTGAGGTAGAGCACCTGCCCCCCAGAGAAGGGCCAGCTCTGAGGAAGAGCACCTGCCCACAGTCATGTAGGTACAGAGGTGCTGCCACAGCAGGAAGGCAGCTGGCCAGGCCCTGCCTGCTCGCTCCCTCTCTCTTTCCCCCTGCCTCAGCTGTCCTGCTCTGTCCCAGCCCCTGCGCCTTGCCTCACCACCCCAGCCCACCCGTCATGCTCCCCTGCCTCGCTTTCCATCAGCTTCTACAAAAATGCACTCAAGGAGGGGGCAATAGAAGGGAGAGGAGAACGGGGCCACCCTGAGGCCAGAAACTTCCGACTGACTCACCACTTCCACTGGCATTTGAGTCTGGTGCCCAGAGCGGGGTTACAGGGTAGGGCGACGGAGAAAAACCCAAGCCTCTCGAGAATGTGCCAAGGCCAGTCAGGGTGAGGCCCAGGAGGGGTGATCCCTGCCAGCAGGACCACGGCCCTAGGAGACCCTGGCTCCCCATCTCCCCAGTCTCCCCCTAGTCCAGCTGGGAGGCCTGCTATCCAAGAAGGCAGTCTTTCAGGGGCAAGGCTGAGGTCTGTAGGAGAAAGCCCTTTGCTTCTCACAGCCCTGCCAGGTCCCAGGCTGGTGGGGTTGGGGCGGTTCTCACCGGGGGCTGGGCCCTCCTCTAACACGTCTCATCCCTCTTTTCTCACACATCCTCCCCGAGGCAGCAAGAGGGGCAGGGATCGCGGAGTGACATCCTTGCCTAGCTGCAACGCTTGGAGCGCCCTTCACAGTGACGAGACTTCGCCAAAGGCTAGGGTAGGAGAAGGCAGGATGGACAGATAGAGAGACCAGGGGTGCTGGGCACTGGTTCTGGGGATAGGTTGGACTACAGGTTCCAAAGGACAGAAGTGATGCTGGAAGCAGGATCAGATTGAGGTCAAGGGCCTTCTGAGTTGAGGTTAGTGGAAAGGCACGGGAACCTTAGTTCTTATGGGGCTGGGCCTCTGTGGGCCTCCATCCACGTGACACTGAGAGGGAGGGAGGGGAATGAGGCCAGTGGCCCCTCCTCAACCCTCCCCACACCACGGATGGGCTGCAGGTCTTCCTCCCTTTGACCCAGGTGACAGAAGGCAGGGGATGGGGCCGGGGGACTGACGCCACTGCTCCTGACCACTGTTTACATGACTCGAAGGATGAGCCTGACCGAGGAGAGTCAGAGTGTTGCTCTCCTAATGAAACATTAATGGGTAATTAGGTGCAAAGGTTCCTCCTCCCCTGTGACTCACAGGAGACGGATGCCTAAGTCAGCTGTGCAGTCATGCTTTCTGTGCCTCAGTCTGACAGTGCCTCAGCTGGACCTGGCCTCTCCAGAGTCCGTTCATCTTGAAAACATCTAGGGGTGCCTGCTGTGAGCCCCTAGGCTGTGGGTAGAACAGCTACCCATTATTCTAGACACTGTGGATGCAGCGACAAGCCAGCCAGACCCAAATCCCTGCCTTCAAGGAACTTAAATTCTGCTGGACGGAGACAATAAATAAACAAACCAGAAAAACATACAGTATGTCAAAGGAAGAGATGTGCGATGGAGAGAAATAAAGGGAGCGACCTGTGGGCATGCCTATGTGTGTGTGTGTGTGTGTGTATAAACACACTCAGCACACAAGACTGTAAACAAAGCAAACACGTGAAGGAGAGGAGATGGGGAGTGGTGAGAAGATCAGAAGGAATCGACAGAGGCAACTATGGGAGCAGGGGCCTGGGGCTGGGAGTGAGCCTGCCATCCTAGGGAGCAGCAAGGACGCCTGTGGCTGCAGCAGGAGCGGGAGGCCATGAGGTCAGGAGGGCCTGCGGGCAGTGGGCAGCGACTGCTGGAGGCCAAGTGCAGAAATGCTGCTGCTGCTGCTAAGTCGCTTCAGTCGTGTCCGACTCTGTGCGACCCCATAGACGGCAGCCCACCAGGCTCCTCTGTCCCTGGGATTCTCCAGGCAAGAACATTGGAGTGGGCTGCCATTTCCTTCTCCAAGTGCAGAAATGATCTGACCTCATTTAACAATGAACAGGATCCCTCCCACCGCTGTGGTACTGGTACAGACTGCACCCACCCCCCGTGGGGCAGCACCCACGGGGGGCCATGTCAAGAATCCAGGTGGGACATGATGGCGACACGGACCAGGGGGGAGCCATGAAAGCAGAGGCAGATGCTGGTGCTTGGATCCCAAGCGAAGAAGAGGTTTCTGGGGGGAGGGCATGAGCAACTGTACCAAATGCTGCCGAGAGTAGAGCAAGGTGAGGACTGAGAAATGACCACTGGGTTCAGTCACAGGGAGCCCACCGGGGACCCTGATGAGAACATTTAAAGAGGATTCAGTCTTCCCTGGTAGCTCAGCTGGTAAAGAATCCGCCTGCAACACAGGAGACCCCGGTTCGATTCCTGGGTCAGGAAGATCCCCTGGAGAAGGGATAGGCTACCCACTCCAGTATTCATGGGCTTTCCTGGTGTCTCAGATGGTAAAGAATCCATCTGCAATGTGGGAGACTGGAGTTCGATCCCTGGGTTGGGAAGATCTCCTGGAGGAGGGCATGGCAACCCACTCCAGTATTCTTGCCTGGACAATCCCCATGGACAAAGAAGCCGGGCGGGATACAGTCCATGAGGTCGCAAAGAGTCAGACACGACTGAGCGACTAAGCACACACAGGAATGATGGAGTGGAGAGAAGGGAGGGAGGGAGGGAGAAGGACTGGAGACAGCACAGGTTCCCTTGTAAGATGCTTTGCTCTAAACAGGGGGACTAGAGACAAATGTGAGTTAGGGGTTTTTTGTATTGCTATTTTTTTCAGTTGGGAGAAATTAAAGCCTGCTTTTATGCTGATGGAAAAAATCCAGTAGAAAGGGCAATACAGATGGTGCAAGAGAAAGAGGGGGAACATTGCCAGAGAGATCGCCCCACCCTCTCCCCACTTCAAGCCAATAGAAGTTCTCCTCTTTGAGGGGGATGATGGGGGTTCTGGAAATAGCAGCAGGCTGGGCCCAGGACAACTGGGTCCTGCCCTAAATCTGCCCTTTACTGGCAGTGGGACTCTGTGCCAGCCCCTTAACACCCGTGACCTCTGGTATATCTAGAAAGCAGGTCTTCTAACAGAAGCACTGCCTCCCTCCCTGGGATGTGATGGAGATCCCATGAGATAATATGTGTGTAAGTGCTTTGTAAAATGGAAAGGGTGGAACCGATAGTTGGGATTGTTTTTATTATTTCTAATAACAAATGATTATTAAACAAATTTAAGGGATTACTGTTCATCCAACCCTACTTGTCTGCACAGTCTCCCCGCACAGCTGACGCACTTGCAGCAGCAAGAAGCCAAGCACACTTCCTGACCCTTCCTCAGTGATTGCCCTCCTCCCACTCTGCCCTGCCTGGACCCCTCTTCTTCTTCCATTTGTCCCTGCAAACACCGTTCTCTTCGGCCTCCCCAGTCTCACTCCCCTCAGTCTGACCCTCCTGCTTCCTTTCCTCCTAGGCTGACTCCCCTGACCCATCCTTTTCATTGAGATCTGTCTTCAGCAGGTACTATCTGCAGGAAGGGCTTCCCTGATGGCTCAGCAGGTAAAAAAATCTGCCTGCAATGCAGGAGATATATGAGATGTGGGTTTGATCCCTGGGTCAGAAAGATCCCCTGGAGAAGGACATGGCAACCCAGTCTAGTATTCTTGCCTGGAGAATCCCCATAGACAGAGGAGCCTGGCAAGCTACAGTCCATGGGGCTGCAAAGAGTTGGACATCTCTGAACGACTAAACACACACACACACACACATCTGTAAGAAAGACTGCTGGTCCGGAACCAAGAGCAATTAGTGCCATAGGATAATCAACCATCCTGGTTTGTCCAAGCTTGCAGTTCCCAGGGGGTTCCCCCCCAAGAAGGAGGACTTTCAGTGCTGAGACCAGTAAAGTTCTGGGTCAACCAGGATGAGTTGGTGCCCTAGTCTTGATCAAGGCCACGCTAGTTGATTTACCATTCATTGTTTTATGTCTCCTGCGTTGGCAGGCAGGTTCTTTCCCACTAGTGCCACCTGGGGAGGGATTTAAAGTCTCTGAGGTCAAGCTCCTCATCTTAATTTGAGAAAAACAGAAGCTATTTTATAGAGCTACGGTGAGGAGTTAGTGTATGTGAAGAGCTTGCTGTGGGAGAAGTAAGTGCTCAATAAAATATTAACTACCATCGTTATCGTTATCATCATCAACACTCTCAGCTCGGTGAGGGCAGCCAAGGACATGTTCAGTCTAAATGCATCTGTCACCGAGTACTTGGAATCTCCTTTACTCCAAGAAGTCTTCCCAGATTACCTCCAGGAGACAGCCAGGGCTAACTTGTCCATGTGGTGGGGACACCCTCACTTTCCTGCTCCCACAAGCGACACTCAGCCTCTCCCCAGGAACCAGGGGTACCCCTTCCCAGCTCTGTTTAAAGTGTCAGTTCTGCTGTTACAACCTTCCATGCCTGTGCACAGGTCAGCTGATCTGTCTTGGAGACCTGAGCAGCACTGACTCCCGCCCCTGCCCACTGACGCTCCATGGGGGTTCAGAGAAGTGGACTATGAGGAAGATAGGGACAGAAGAGGGGCCTGAGGAGGTGGTGGGGGGCTGAGAAGGCGGGGCCCCGGGGGGTAAACTCACCAATGTAAAAACGCCTGCTCCCAGCACGGCATACACTGCGTGGAGCCAGGGCACCTGCAAGGCAGACAAAAATATGGACTCAGGTGAGGGTGAGGGTGGGCGGGGGGGTGGGGTGGGTGAGGGGCAGCGGGGAGGTGAGAAGGGGTCAGTCCTGAGAATGGAGGGCGCAGGACAGACCTCCCCGTGGGGCCCCTCTCTCTCACCACCCCCCTAACCCAGCCCCAGACCGAGAGGTCCTTAACCCTCTGGGCTAGGGGAGCCCCAGAATAACAGTGATCATGAGGGGCTGGCAGGGGAGCTCCCGACTGCCCAGCACTTCTTCACTCCACACACAGCCCCAGGCTGAGGCTGGCCCAGGGTGACTCATCCTATGGGGCCCTGTCATCCTCCCAGCCTGAGTCTGGCCGGAGGCTGCGCCCTCCTCCCAGCGTGCACTCATTCCTGTGCTTTCGGTCCCCCTGTCGGGACTCCCTGGCTCTGCCTGTGGAGGTGAGGGTCTCAGGGGAAAGCGGATAGACTTTAGTCCGGGGAGGAGGGGCACCCGGAGTCCTTGTCGCTGAACTTGATGGGACTGTCTGCCCCTGCTTCCCAACCTCCGCTCCCCCGGGGGGACTCAATGGCACCTGGCCGTGTGTGGAAACCTTGCAAGAGGTGCCAAACCAGCCATGCCCTCTGTAGGGCCTTCCCCCAGAAGATTCCTGGAAACACAGGCATCCTATGAGCCTGACCTGGGTCAATAAAGGGTTCTTTGACGCGCTGGGCCCCTTCCTGTACCCCCTCCCCCATCCTAGATACACAGAGGGCCCCTAGGCCAGCTCCGGTTCCTCCCTTCGTCAACAGGATCCTGGGAAGAGCCAAGGAAATGCCAGAACCAATCCTGATGTCCTGGACTGGGAGCCAATACCCAGGGGCTGGGCAGGATGGGGTAGGGGAGGGCCAGTGAAGAAGGCTGCTCTTGGCCTGGAAGAAAAGGGGTGGTGGGGACCAAGAGGAGCCTGGGGGCAGGCACAGCACTGGGTTTCCAGCAGGGGTCCAGTAGCTGCTCTCTTGGGTTCCCAGGACTCAAACCCCATCCTGTGATGCCCTCGGTCTGCCCCTTCTCCACCTGCAGCAGCCCGAGTGCCTGGGCCTCAGCCAAGGTCACTGAGCCCCGAGCAGTCCTAGCTGGGTTTCCCGGGCAGGCCAGACACTTAAAGAGCTGAGATTCGACTGTTCCCATGGACCCCCTCATGAGGTGAGGGTGTGCTTAAAGCCCTGCCATCTCACTTTCCACCTGCCTGGCCAGCTAGATCCTGGCTCTCTGGACTTGACTGATCCCCCCAGAGTCCCAGGAGGCCTGCCCTCAGGGCCCCTCTGGGCTTCGTAGCCCCATGGAGCTCCAGAGCCCCTCCCCTGCCTAGGGTTTGCAAAAGCTCCTAGCCCTCCGCCTCAGCCTCACCTCCACCCTAGCGGGGAGGATGGGAAAGGGGAAGCCGGATGTGGCTTGTGGAGCAGGCAGGTGCCCAGACCTGCCAAGAAAAGCCTGTGTTTGCTTACACTGCCAACAAGCCCACGGAAGGTGCCAGGAGGGGCAGGACTGGATGGCAGGCTGTGAGGCCTTGGCTCCGGGCCTTCCCTGGAGGGCGCAGGAGGAAGCGGCGGCCTCGGGCCAGCAATCCCACCCCCTTTATCCCCAGGGACGGCAGGCAGGCAGGCAGAGCCACAGACTCACATATTGGAAGGGCAGGAGGATGGCCAGGATGAGCCCACTGAAGAAGAGGGTCATGAGCAGCACGAAGAGCACACCTTGGCAGGATGTGAAGTCGAACTGCAGGGACGGGCTGAGCGTCAGCTGCCGGGCCCCTCAAGCCTGCACAGGGCGGCCTGGCGTTCCTGGGGGCCCTGGCCAGGCAGCACACTGGCCAGAAGGCTGAGGCCTCGCCAGCAGGCTGTCTTCCAGTGCTCACCCCAGAATCTGGCATTCCTCCCCATCCACTCCAGGTGCCCTCCCCACACGCTTCTCATCCTTGTGACCTCTCCCCAGCCAGGGATCCAAGCTCGGAGCCTGCACCCCACCTGCCTTCCCGGGCCCACGGGCCCCAGAGCTGACCTTGGTCTGGAAGCTGAAGACGGTGACCGAGAGGCAGACGAGGGCCGTGATGCTCAGGCACAGCAGCACAGACGTGGTGTTGTAGTAACTGCAGGACCCACGGGCAGGGGCTCAGCTTCGGGGCAGGGCTTCTGGTCTCCCCCAGCCCTCCTCCCAGGCCCACCCGCTTCTGCAAGGACCTGATCCCACCACCGTGGGGGCCCCACCTTCCCTCCTTTCCCATGATCCTCCCTCTCCTGCCTCCCCTTCCTTTCTACTAGAACCCAACCTCCCAACATGCTTAAGACTCGAAATCCTGTTAGAAGGATCCTGAAGAGGTGGGGCGGCGGCGGGGGGGGGGGGGGGGGGGGTTGTGCTGGTATATGGAGGTGGCTTTCAGGGAACTGCATGAGCATGAATCTGGGGTCCTTTCAGCTGCAGCTTGAGAGGTGTCACCTTGCTCTCCTCCGTCTCCCACCCCAACCCCGCCAGCCTGGCCAGGTCTTGGAGGCACTGTCCAGTAGAGTGCAGGAGGAGTGGGCTTGAAACCAGCATTTCCTACCTGCCTGCCCCTCCCCAACACCTGCCTAGCCAGCGCTCCCAGGAGGGATAGTGTTTGGGGCAACTCCCCCATTCTGCCTATCCGCTTTACCTGGACAACATTCCAGTGAGGTAGGCCATGGACAGGGTCTGAAAGGAGAACAGCGTGAGGGAATGGTGGGGCCCAGACACCTTCAAGGGCCTCCCCTTGTGTGCACCCCTCAACTCTGAGTCTGCTTTGTGCATATGCGCTTACCTCCAGGACTTCATCTGGGGAAGGAGGTCCCAATGGGCCTTGAGCCAGCTGTGCCTTTGTTCTTTTGCAGCCCTTCTCTTCCCCTTTCCTACGACCATCCCCATTGTTACCCACAGCTCTAGGATTTCCCACACAAACCTCTTAAAAACACAATCATAGTGGAAAGAGAGAGTGGATGGAGTGGAGAGAGAAAGCTCATTTGGAAAGAGAGGGTGAACTGTCTTCGAAGAAAAAGTGGGGTGAAAATACCCCTGCCTCCCTCAGTGACCTCATCTTGGCTGTCCCCAACTCCTGGCCCTCGAAATTCACCCTGCATCCCTGCTCCCTCCATCACTACAGCATCTGTCCCCAGATACCCCCGCGTCACTTACAAAGATGGTCAGGAGGATCAGGTTCCAGGGGAAATGCCTCCTGTAAGGCAAGCCGCCGAGTTCAGAGGAGAGTGGTGGTGTGGGCAGCACAGACTGGGGCTCCGCAAGCTCACCCCCGCTCCTGGGGCACATCCCCACGGGCCCCCATCTGTCCACTCACCCTCCCCCCACCTTTCAGGTGCCAAGGAAACGGGGGAAGGCAGGCCTGCTTAACAGAGCCCAGAAAATGGGGCTCTCTTAGGGGTGCACAGCACTGGTGGCAGGCAGGACTGGGGCCAGAACTTCCAAGACCCTATTCATGTTACCACAAGTTCCCCCCGCCACCATCTTTACCTGGGTCCAGAACAGCAGGCCAGGGTCAGGTAGGTCGCAAAGAACACAGCGCTGCGAGAGACAGACGGGGGAGTCAGCTGGTCTTTCCTGAAGCCTTTCCACTCCGTCGCCTGCTCAACCCACTCTCTGCCCACAGGACACCAAGCAGGGTGCCGCGGGGCAGGGGCAGGGATTGGTTAAGCCCACAACCATCCTAGAACCTTGCAATGGACAGGGTGATAGTCCAGTTCCAAAAGAGAGGAAAGATGAGCCTACTTCTAGAAATCATGAATCTTGGGTGCCATAGGATAGCTAACCACCCAATCCAAAGTGGTTTTCCTCCAGATAATATAACTTCTGTGTGTGTGTGTGTGTGTGTGTGTGTGTACACAAACATGGACTTCCCAGGTGGCCTGGTGGTGAAGAATCCACCTGTCAATGCAGGAGACACAAGAGATGCAAGTTTGGTCCCTGGGTCGGGAAGATCCCCTGAAATAGGGAATGGCAACTCACTCCAGTATTCTTGCCTGGAAGATTCCATGGACAGAGGAGCCTGGCAGGCTGCAGTCCACGGAGTTGCAAAGAATGAGACATGACTGAACACACACACATGCGCGCATAGATATAGGCGTATATGTGTAGTTTCATATGTGGAGTTCATATAGTGTTCTCTATGTGCCAGCCAGAGAACTACATGCTTTATGACTATTAACTAATATAATCCTCACGTCGTCTCTGTGAGGCTCATTGGAGCCAGCCGACTTGTCCAAGGTCACACAACTACCACAACAGCAGAGGCAGGATTAGAACCCAGGCATTCTGGCCCCAGAGTCCTCGCTTATAACCACTACCCCACACTGCCTCCTTCAGGCCTTTCCCTGGACCTGTTGCTACTTGTAACGATCTTGTTTTTCCTGCCAGCACCTGGCACAGTGAGAAGTACCTATGGCATGAATTTCTGGATCAGGTGGCCATGTCCACCAGGAGACTGGCAAGAAGCTCAAGTGAAACCCAGAGACAAGGATTCAGGGTTGAGGATTTTCTGGAGAGCAGTGGGAGTGGAGGCCAGTCCAGGAGGTGGGAGATGAGGGCTGAGGACCCAAGGGTGGGGCATGCCCATGCCTACCTAGATTGGTGCCAACACCAGTGCATGGTCTCCAGTGCCCAATGTGCCCTCAGACATGGCACCTGTCATCCCTCCCCATCTCTCTCCTCAGTTCTCTCACCCATCCCCTATGGCAGCAATGCCAACCATCCTCCTCCAGCTTCAAACCTCCCAGGCTGCCTCACTCTCCTGCCTGGTCTGCCCTGATGTGTCCCAGAAAGATCTGGGATGAGGTGGGGCGCCCTGGCTCCCTGTCTGCCACCTGAAAACATCACGTCACGGATCTCTGTGCGCTTCCTCCTGTGCCTCCTCTCATTGCAGACTAATCTCCAAGCCTCTCGGTTCCACACCCTCCCCTGTCCTACCATTGACCACCACCACTTCTCCCTCACACACCTCCTCAGCTGTTCTCCATCTTTAAACAACACCTTCCATGGTTCTAGCTACTGCTACTTTATCCACCCACCCTTACAGCCAAGCTTCTTGAAAAAGTTGTTGCTGTTCAAGGCATTTTCTCCATCTCGTGATTACTCCTCAACAAACCAGCCTGAGCCCCAGCTTAATGAGAGCTATCTTTGCAACATCACTATGACCTTGTTGAGTCCAGCTGACGCTTGTCCATCCTTGTCTTTCCTGGCTTCTCAATATCTGGTCTCTCACTTGCTGCCCTGGTTCCACAGTGACACAGCCTTGGGTTCCCGCCTGACTCCCTCAGTCACTCCTTCTCCACCCGCTTCAGCACTCGGTCTATTCTGTCAGGCTGTCTCCTTTCACGCTCCCCTTGGGTGGGTTCACGCATTCCTAGGACTCCCTTTATCAAGCAGATGCTCAGGACTTGCACACCCATATTTCTGATCTAGAATCTCCTTCTCAACCTCAGACCTGAATAACCAACTGCCTACTGGGCAGACACGTTCAGAAATATGCCCAACGCAGAAGGTTAGAGTCGAACTTGTCCTCTTCCTTGCTCCTTGGGCACCCCCCATTGCAGCCCTGGAGGCACCCACCCAGCAGCTCTGTCAGCTGTAACGCCCAGCCTGCTACACCCAGCTAATCACTTGGACCTGTAAGTCCTCTACCTAGGCAGCTCTCAAATCTGTTCCCTTTTCTCCATTCCTGCAACCACCCTTTTAGGTTGAGCCACCTCTGTCTATCTGGTCCTTCTGCCTCCAACCCTGCCTGCCACTCTCCAAGCTACAGGCAGATTCCATCATGTGACTCTTCTGTTTAAAATTCCAAAGACCTGGCAATGTCTTCTGTGATCCACTCCCCGCCTACCTCTCCAGCCCATCCTGCACCATGCTCCACCCCTCCATCTACCCTCTCATCGCCCTCCGCATCCTCACGGGGTGACCACCTCCCTCTGCCCCTGCTGGGAAGGACTGACCGGCGAGGATGCCTGTGGCCGGGGTTGGAGGGGCTTGCTCTGTGCACCGCGGGCAGAACTCAGCTGAAGCCTGCACCTCATACCCCACAGGCCTGCTCATCGGATCCGCACCCAGGCGTAGCATCTGGAACGACCTATTGTCTAATCCTCAGCCTAGCACAGGTTAGGCTATCTTTAAATATTCCTGGATGAAAAACTCAGGGAATGCAGGGGTTGAGACAAGCCCACTGGATTTCGTGAATAGGAGCCCTCTGTCTTCACCCTTCCCTGCTCTTCAGTGGCTTGCAAATGCTGCGTCACTGTTGCCACGGTGATGGAGGGGTTCTCCGTGCCATGACCAGGGCTGCTGCCAGACATCCTGCTCTGTGAGGGACCGTGGCATCACCCTGCCCTTGGAGTCGTTAAGAAACACTCCGGCACTTGCTCTCTTTGGGTCCCCCTTGAGTCACCGGTCAGTCACTTCAACAATAATGGTAATAATAATACCATAGTCTATGTGTATCCTGGGTGTGGGGCCTATCTCCCTGGCCAGTCTAGAAGCTTCCTGAGGGCAGAGCTCAACCTCCTTCTCTCTCCAGTCCAGAGATCCCCAACCCTCCAGATGAGTGGTTGGGAGGAAGGGCAGAGGGACGGGTGGCCTGGGGGCAGCTTAGGAGCCTGACCCTCACATTTCCCATCCCAGCTCTGGCCCCACTGTCATGTGACCTTGAACAAGCTGCTGAATTGCAGAGCCCCAGCTTCCTGCTTTGTCAAATAGGAATACTGGTACCAGCTCACTGGGCTGTAGCGAGAGTTGGATGGAAGCACCCAGTACAGCCTTGAGCACCAAGGCCTGGTGAAGGGTAGGGACTTGAGGATGAGAGCTGTTATTATTATGACTAGATCCTGGCCGACTGACAGCTTCCTGGAGAGACTGGGACCCACCCCGCCCCCCGGCCCAGCTCTGGGCTCACATTTGTCCTCCTCTGTCTGGCTCCCCCCACCTCTATACCACAGGCCTTACTCCCCGCACTGCAGGGAGGCATGCAGTTCCTGCTGCCGCGGCTCAGAGGAAGCAATCAGACAGTAAGGCAAGAGCCCACTGAGAGAGGTAATTGGGGCCTGGAGAAAGCGAGGGCTGGGGGTGGGGGTGCTGGGAGGTGGCCATCCAGGGAGTGGAGAACGAGTCACAGGAGTGAGAGAGAGACAGACTCGTCAGATCCAGGGCCCCAGGGCCTGAGCTGGAGCCATGGTCTATTTACAGAATGTCAACACAGAGGCACGAGGCTCAGGTGGAGGCCAGCGTCCAAACCCAGCGTCCTCTCCCAACTTACGCTGCTCTGGAACCAGTTCCTGGCTGTTGGGGAGGCTGCCAGGCACGGAGGGGATGTGTACCAGCTTTGCGGTCAGAAAGACAGGCTTCAATCCTGGCTCTGCTGCTTAGGAAGCAACATCTTCACTCTGACCTTCATTTTTTTCAATGTATAAAATGGTACTAATAACAGTATTTGCCTGGGAGGTTTATTGCTAGGGATCGAATGAAGAATATCTGCAAATCCCACGGCACAGTGCCTCATACAGAGAAAACGACCTATTTCATTCATATTGCTATTAAGGACTTGGTACTTGGAGGGGGTGAGACCCATTAGATGTCAGCCCTGCTAGGTGTCCGACCCAGAGGCAGACTCAGGACCAAGGTGAGGTGGGGAGGGGGCTGGAAGGACAGAGCCACAGGCTGGCTTTTTGTAGGACAGCACAGCATCTCGGTGATGAATTCATCAGCACCATTAAGGCTTTGCCATCCTCCACGGAAAGCTCGGGGCCCAGGCCCGAGCTTATCTCCACCCCCATCCATCCCTGAGCCCAGCACAGCATCTCTGTTTTCTGCCTGGAGGTGCTGAGGAGGAAGCAGGATGCTAAGTCTCGGCATTCGGCATTCGGAGGTCAGAGTCTCACACCCGCCCTCCGTGGGTCGACTCTGCCTCCACTTCCTGAGCTGCTTATTCTTGGATTGTTCCCCTGCTCCATCTGCTCAGGGCACAGAGTCCTGAAGACTCCCCCACAGAAGGCCTGACGAGGGGCCTGGCGACTCCACTCTCGAGGTCTCGGGGCTCAGAGGCTGCCAGGAGGTGCTGACGTGCTGGGAGTCATGCCAACCCGCCACGTGGGCTGATTGGGGTGGGAGTCCCTGGGGCCTCATTAGCTTTACCCTCATTAGTGTGCCCAGATCCCCTAGACGCTTGCCTCCCTGCCTGGTCTGCAGACAGGCCCTCCGTCCTGCACCCTAAGAAAGGCTTTGGGTGTGAACGTCTCCTCCCCTGGGACCCCCAGCTTGGGGCTCTTAAAGAGCCCCAGAGGCCAAGATGTCTCCTTCCTGTCAGTCTCTGGGCTGGCTTATGTTATCTCAAGGCCTACTGTGGGACTGTTCTGGGCTTGGGTGATCCAAGAAGCTCTGGGCTGAGCCTACATTTTCCACCAGATTCCTTTTCAATAACAGGCCTGGGACAGCTGTTGTGCACAAGCTCCTTGGGTGGACACTGGGGGCCTCCATCCCAGAAGGCCCACTGCTCTGTGGGGTGTCCTAGATTCCGCTCCACGGAACCTTGCAGTACTCTGCCAGCCTGGTCCCTAACTCAACAGATGTACCCCCATGCACTCCCACTCCAGCTCCCACACACGCTTTTGCTTAAGCCACTCCGGTCCCCAGTCCTCGTGGCCCCGTCCTCTGAGGCACGCGGCCCCTGACGGGGACTGAGGGCTGCCCCTCCTCTTTCACAGGCCGCCTGGCCCTGCAGAGGCCGCCTTCCCAGCAGCCCCATTCCGGCCTGGGCTCGCAATGGGTGCCGAAGGAGACTTTGCTGACAGTGGTTCTGCTTTGAGCCCATGGTGGTCCGGCCTGGTGTTATCCAGAACAATTTCTTAATTGCCCACCTGGGAGGGTCAGAATAGCCTCTCAAGTTACTTGCCATGTTCCTTGCAGTGTTTAGGATAGGCGGGAGCTGACTGCTCGAGGCGAAGGGAGTCTGCCAAGCAGAGGGATTAAGAGTGCAAGCCTCAACTTGAAGACTGGGTTTGAACCCCAGCTCCACCACTGTCTGCCTGTGTGACCCTGGGCCAACTCAACCTCTCCGAGACTGAGTTTTCTGAGGTAATTATACCCAGTAGACCTGAGCGAATGCAATACTGTGTATCAAGCACAGTGAACAATGCCCAGCCCTTATTAGGCACTTTATAAGTGGCAGCTATTATGATTAATAATTCGTAAGCACTAATAACAACTATGTTAATAAGAGTAGCAACATTATTATTAGTGTAGGCCAAGGTGTCCCAGCCCCTCTCTGCTCAGGGCCAAGGTCTGGGTCTCTCCAGCTATGACCCCAGCTCCACTCCTCCCACCTTATGCAGGCTCCAGAACCAACACCCCTCCTCTCCCCTCCCTCTCAGACCTAAACACCTCAGAAGGGCCCTTCTGGCCATGCTCCTGTGAGGACAGTCCCCATGGTGTGGGGAGAGGCCATGGGCTGGGACTTGTCAGCAGAGACCTTCCACCCCGGGCCGCCATGGGTGCTTCCGGTGAGGGGTGGGGGTGGCGTGGAATACTCACTAGGATGCCCAGTACCAGCCTGGGTTGGCCTGGACATAGTCCTTAACGGGGTCACTGCAGAGAAGGGAGGAAGAGAGAATCCGAGTTGACCCTCTGTCTCCATTTCTGGTTCTACATCTGCACCTGCCCCCCGCCCCCAGTTCACAGGACTGGAGAGGAAGAAAGGAGACTGCACCCCATTGGGGCAGGGGACCCCAGCTACAGTCTTGGGCTGAGACATGGACATGCCTGGATGTAGGGCTGGTGTGTCTGAGAGGAACGGCTGCTTCACAGACACTTGCTGGCCCAGAAGCATGGGGCCACCCCCACTGGATGGAGGACCCCTCCACGTGCCCAGGCTAAGGCTCTTCCCAGCACGAGGGGGGCCACTGCCCTGAACAAATATCCCCAGGCCAACATTTCCACACCTGTCTGATGCTGGATGCCCCCAACCCCAGGCCTGGCCCCACTGCTCCTGGAGCATGCTGGTCCACGTGGTCAACTCACCAGAAGGTAAAGAGAGCCACGACACCCAGGGTCACCAGCAGCTGAATCAGCAGAATGGTATAGACCTGGGGACAGGAAGGGGCTCCTCTCAGCTTAGGGGCAGGCCGGGGGGCTCAGGCCCCCAGCCAGGATCAGGAGGGCCCAGCTTCCTGGTGACTCAATCTACCCTCCAGACCCGCATCCCAGGCCCTCCACCCTCCATTTTCAGAGTCACTGGGAGGAATCCAGGCCAAGAAGAAAAGAGAGCAATGACGCTCCACAGCTTACACCCATGGGATCTGGAGAGAAGAGAGCAGGTGTTCAGGCATAGCAGGGGGTGGTGGATGCCCCCACTTAGAGCAGGTACTATCAGCTGGGATCACAGCGATGGGGAGAAGGGTGGCCTCTGGGCAGAGGGTTGGGCCAGGGGTTTCTCAAGAGGATTTTCCCGCCCACCCTCCCAGTCTGGGAGAGTTGGGGGAGGCAGTTACCTTTCTGATGAAGACTCGGCGAACCTTCTGGTCGTCCCAACTGAAGGTGGTGAAGAACTCATGGTCTCCGGTGGGGAAGCCACTCTCATAGCTGGAGCTGCTGTCTGGGTGGCAGGGGGAGGGCCATGAGTGCCCCCCCCACACACGCGAACACCGCCCCTGATGGCCACCCGCTCAGAGCATTTGTCAGACTGGCTCCCGGGACCAGGCGAAGCCTCTCTCTCCAGCCCCATTTTCAAACCTCCAGCCCCACCGCATCTCTTCCCACAGAGGTCCCAGACCTCTCCCAGGGTGCCTCTCACCTGTCCTATTCTGAGTCCTGAGAAAGAACTGTCTCCTCCCCTTCTTCCTGCCCCCCCACCAGCTGGGGCTCCCTGGGGGCCACGCTCTTTCATAGAAATGTGGCCTGTCCCTCTTGTGCCCCATCCCTCTCCCTGGACACTCTAGCTCCCTCTTGGCTGAGAATCAGAGAGGGGACAGCCACTCCCCCAGGGCCACTTCACACATCCCCAGGGTCACTGGTCCAACCCTAGGTTGCTCTGAGGCCCTTGGGGAAGTGGAGACTCCTGGGGAGATCAGACCTGCTGGTGCTCTAGCTGGGAACCAGGGAAAGGCAGTGACTGGAGGGGAAATAAAGTCAGGTGAAGTTTGGGAGCCTGGTCCTAGAACTTCGACTTTCAGAAAAGCATGGGCTCCACAGGAAAACATGTGGATTGGTCCTTAAGACTGGCTAGCTGTGGGCCCTTAAGGGAGTCACCAGCCTTCTCTGAGTCTCTTCGATGATAGAGGTTGGTGATACCCACCCACTGGGGATGAAACAAGATAAAAGTGAAAACTTTGTGCCTGATGCTGACCACGCCAACCTCTTAATTCTGCATCGGAATCATTCCTAAGGCCTTAAATATGTCCACTCCATTCTCCCCCATGATCCCTACCAGCTCTCCCTGACCCTTCCCTCCACCACAGTAGCCTCTATCTTGGTCTTTCAAAGCTGATGTTGGCACTGCCCTTGCTTCAAGTTCTTTGACGGCTCCCCACTGCCTTTTGGGCTTCCCCAGTGGCTCAGATGGTAAAGAACTTGCCTGAAGTCCATGCAGCTGGGGTTCCAACCCTGGGTTGGAAAGATCCCCTGTAAAAGGGAATGGCTACCCACTCCAGTATTTTGGCCTGAAGAATTACATGGACAGAGGAGCCTGGTGGGCTACAGTCCACGGGGTCACAGAGAGTCAGACAGGACTTAGTGACTAACACACTGCCTTTTACTCAAGTCCGAGTTCCCTCATAAAGCCTCCTCAGCCTCGCATGAGCCCTCCAGCTCCAGTGCACACTGCTCCCTGCTACTCTTCTCCAGCGTGACTATATTCTTTTCAGTGATATGTTCTCATGCCTCTGAGCCTCTGCATATTCTTTCTTTCAACCTCAGACACTCATTTTCCCACCTCTTCACCAAGCTAACACATGCCATCCTTCAGGACTCCATGTGGATACCCCTTCCTCTAGGAAGTCCTCCCTGACTGTTGGGCAGGTGAATGACTGAGGCCTCCATCACCACACCTGTTTCCCTGTGTGGTGGTTGTTCATTTATTGTCTACACAGTCACTTCTGTGAATGTAAGTCTTAAAAATCGGTGCATCCCTAGAAACCAGCTCAGTGCCAGACACAGTGCCTGGTGCAGGCTTAGGAAATGTTTGTCATCTGCTGACTGAAATGATCTGCTTTCCTCTGCCCTGACAGTTCTGTGAAAACATTCCTTACGGCAGCCATTCCTGGCAACCAGGACACAGGAAATGAGGAAGTGGGGAGGGAGGTGGACCAATTGCCAGCCTGGGGCTTGAAGACCCTAAACCTCTCATCCTTCACTACTCTGTGAACTGTCTACATTTCCTGCCAAAGCCCAAACGGCCAGGCCACAGAAAGGGAGGAAAGGAGAGAAAAAGCAGTCCTGTGGGTGTCAGGGGCAGTAGGAAGGGCTCCCATGAACACCAAACCTTCGTAAGCCCTCCAGTAGGTCACGGTGGGGTGGGTCTTCTTGGCCCGAGGAGCTTTGTGGTGGGAGGTGCGAACCATGGTGGCCACTCCTTGTGAGTAAAGACTCTGTCTGAGGCATTGTTCTTGGGGTCGCTTCTAGAATTCTGTTGGGGTTGGGGGTGGGGACTCAATAAGGTGGGGGAGGGGATCGAGGGGCTGTTGAGGGAGGTTGAAGGGGCTGAGGAAGACTTCATTACAGCTCATAAGGGGTTGTATGTTCCCAGCCCTGAGGCAAAGTTTCCCCAGGCTACTCAGCCTAATAGAGGGGTCCCTACCAGCCACGATTCTTAGTCTGCAAAGAGCTAGCTAGCATCAGCCTGCCTGGGTCTGCTTAGGAACTGTACCTGACTGTGAGAGATGCTAAGGCTGGTGTGGGTTAGTTGCTCCATCGTGTCTGACTCTTTGCAACCCCATGGACTGTAGCCCACCAGGCTCTTCTGTCCATGGGATTCTCCAGGCAAGAATACTGGAGTGGGTTGCTATGCCCTCCTTCAAGGGGATCTTCCAGACCCAGGGATCGAACCTGGGTCTCCTGCATTGCAGGTGGGTTCTCTACCATCTGACCCACCAGGGAATCCCACTACGGCTGATATTTGCTTCCAGTTAAGGCCTGGGGGAGGAAAAGAGTCAAGGAGAGTGATGGATGAAGGGGATCCTCAGGCCGGGGCCCCCAACAACCCTGGGGCCTCCATGCACACAGGTTTCAGATCAGCCAGCATGTAAGCAGACTGCATCCCATTCACAGGGAGCCAGTCCCAGTTGAGGCCACGGTCAACTGTACTGTTCCTTCCTGTGTCTGCTCTGACCTTGCCCACTCCTACTCTGCATCCCTTTCTTCTAGACCAACTCCTGGTTTTTCTCCCCCATCTGTTCCCTCTTCTTGTCCTAGCTCAATAACTTGGAAAAAACCCCTCTTCCCTACTGAAGAGAACTCTGACTGCAGAAACTGTATCTCTCTTTTCTCATGGAGTTCTCCTTGACCTATCCTTAGAACAGTCCTCCAAATCCCAAACCTTTGACATCACAACCTCATCTGACAACCACACAGTGCATCTATTTCTGGGCAACTTCTTCCTACACAAGTTTTTTCATACGGGCCCACCACTTCCCCTGAGGCTCCTGCCTCCAGGAACTGAGAGACTTACTAGGGTCCACATAGGCCCAGCTGGGGTGGAGAGGCATAGCCGAGGGGGCTGGGGGGAAGGCTCCTGCCTTGAGCCCCTCCCCAGAGGTGGCCTCCTCATAGGAGGGCGGGGCCGAGGGCACTGCCGGAGTCTCCTTCTTCTCACCATTCGTCTGCTGCTGCCCCTCTGTCCCGGGGGCCTTGTTAGCCACGGAGAGCTGTGGAGGAGAGGCAGAGAAAGACAGTCACTGGGGACAGGGCGCCACCCAAGTCCTCCGCACCAGCCCCTCCACTTCTGGGATTCCCCCAGGTACTTTTTCCCCTTACTAGAATGACAGGGGTGCAGACAAGAGATTCCCTATTTTACGTGAGGTATATATACAATGGAATATTATTCAGCCTTAAAAAAGAAGGAATTCCTGTCATTTGCAACAGCATGAATGAACCAGGAGGACATTATGCTAAGTGAAATAAGCCAGACCCAGAAAGAAAAAACTGGAGGATCTCACTTATACATGGAATCTAAAATTGTCAAACTCACAGGAGCACAGAGTAGAATGGTGGTTGCCAGGGTCAGGGGTTGGTGGGGGGAGTGGGGAGATACTGGTCAAAGGGTACAAAGGTTCAGTTATGCACGATGAATAAGTTGTGGAAATCTACTGCACAGCACGGTGGCTAGAGTTAACAATACTGTATTGTGTCCTTGAAATCTGCTGAAAGGGTAGATCATAAGTGTTCTTGCCACCAAAAAACAAAGAGAAAGTAACTCTGTGAAGTGATGGATGTGTTAACTGGCTTGATTGGGGTGATCATTTTGCAAGTTACATATACATCAAAATATCATACACCTTATATACAATTCGTTTTTTCGTTTTTGGCTGTGCCATGCAGCATGTGGGATCTTAGTTCTCCTACGGGGATCGAACCTACACTCCCTGAATGGAAGCGTGGAGTCTTAGCCATTGGACCACCAGGGAAGTCCCTATATACAATTTCTATTTGTCAATTCTACCCCCAATAAAGCTGGAAAAAAGAATCTTATCTTATGGATGGGAGAACTGAGCTCTAGGAGGCTCGGAGCTGGCCAGAGGCATATACACTGGGACAGGGTTAAGAATTGAGGAAGCTGGAAATTCTTAGGAGAGCCCGCCATTGGGGGTCACTGTCCCTGGGGCAGTGCCCAGCTCTATACAATTTCACCTTCTTCCTGGGGTCCAGAGAAGGGCCTCGCACAGAGTAGGCGCTTAAAAAATATTACTCAATGAAAGGTTCTCTCACTCAATCTCGCTGTTACCTTGCTAACTATATTTTGACCCCTGTTTTTAAATGAGGGAACTGAGGCTCAGAGAGGAAGAATGACTCAAAGCCCGCCATGGCCCACTGGGCTGCAGAGTCCAGACACCATCCACTGGGACTGGCCTTCTTCTCCTGGGCTGGAGACGACCAAGGAGGGCAGGGATTTGGAAATCAGGGAAACAGAAAGAGGAGACGAGAGGGGGAAAGGAGGAAGAGGAATACGGACTGCAGGGGAGTGAAGGGGCAAGAAGCCCTTCGCTGAGTCCATTTTGGAAATCTCGTGGCCTTCCCTAGTGGCTCAGTTGGTAAAGAATCTGCCTGCAATGCAGAAGACCCAGGTTCAATCCCTGGGTCGGCAAGGTCCACTGGAGGAGGGAATGACAACCCACTCCAGTATTCTTGCCTGGAGAATTCCAAGGACAGAGGAGCTGGCAGGCTACAGTCCATGGGGTCGCAAAGAGTCGGACACGACTGAGTGACTCTTTCTTTCTTATTGGAAATCTCAGCCTCTCTCCCTTAAACCAGAACATAATCAGACTGTTACTAATGGAAGGGAAAGCGCCTTGTTCAGCCCCTTCCATCATCTTACAGACAAGGAAACTGAGGCCCAGTGGGAAATGTCCCATGGCAGGATGACAAGCCCCCACAATGTACAAGTTCAGCTTCGGTGAGAGGATGTGGGCTTTGAGGGCCCGAATGAGGCCACCAGGGAAGAGATGACTTGGGAGGCAGGGGTGGTATGAAAAAGGAAACCACACCAGGATATTCTGCTTCCATCCAGCCCTGAGGACTACTGAACTGGAGGGGCCTTTTCCATCATCAGAAAGCCTGGGAGCAAGCTGGGGGGTGGGGGGCGGAGGAGGCCGGGGCAATACATTCACCCCAGGACAGGAAGCAGCGTCAGCAAAGTAACTGATGGAGGCAGGGGTGGGAAGTGGAGGGAGAGAATCCGCAGAGGTGGGAGCGCTTCATTTTCCCCATGGTGAACCCCCACCCCCTCAATCCTCAAGGAAGGGCCTCAGAACCCAGGCCTGTGGGAATGGGGCCCTGGCTCATCTGCTTCCCTCCTACTCGCCAATCCCCTTCATCACCCAGATCGGAAGGGTCATGCCCAGGAAAATCCACTTCAGCCCACCAGAACCAAGGTCCTCTGAGCCCAGACCCAGGGCTCGCACCTGGGAAAGGATTATCACCTCTGACTTCAGCCCTGTCCACACTGGTCCTCCTCACCAGGAACCACCCTGCTGACCAGACCCCCAGAGCCTTCTTGGGCCTGCCCTCTCCACATCCAGCACTCCCAAGTGAAGCCTGCCTGAATGGCAGGAGATGGTATCACCCAATGACATCATTTTTTGGCCTGATGAGCTTGCAAACAAGGAAAAGAGGGCCTAACAGCCCAGGAAAGATGCCATTGGCTCTGAGAAAAAAAAAGTGGGAGCAGAAGGAAAGCCCTTCTTCTGTTTTCTCTACCCAATCCTTAGCACCACCCCAGAGGACCCTCTTCCTCTGCCCAAGGCCCTGGTGGTTGTATAATTCCACAGGCTGTCAATGTTACATAACCCTACTAGGCCAGCCAAGTCTCTGCCCCAGTCCCCCTCCTCTACATTTCAGGCCTAAAACAGGAACAAAAAGAGAAGACTGTTTTATCCGGTCCCATTCAGTCCCATGCCTGGCCAAAACCAAAACAAAAATTAGAACATCCTGAAGCAGGGTTGCCATAGTAACTCCTCAGCCACAGGGGCTGGATCCAGAAATGGAAAGATGACAGGGAGTTGGAGGGGGGGTTTCTGTGGAGGGTGTAAAAGATGAGTATAACATGGTTGGGGTTGGGATTGGACAAAAGAGGGGGGTGCCACATAAAAAGACTGCCTCTCAGGGCTCATCCTGGGGACACACACACACACACACACACACACACACACACGACTCCTAAGCTGACTCCTTAAGAAGACCTGGGCATCTGTGAAGGGTCCTGTGATGCCAAAGCATGGGTGGAATGTAGATGGAGGAGAGGAGAGCCTGGTGGGCAGGAAGAGGCCACAGCCCATTCCTTGAAACGGGCCTTTGGGTCCTCTGACTTCAGCAAGGACCGCCCAGGACCTTCGCACAAGAGCCAAGCACAAGGTGCTTGCAGTGGTCCAGAGGGCTTGCTTAGGATGACGGGGAGATGGGGGAACCTGAGGATGGAGGATGGTGCGGGCGGGGGAGATGCCGGTACCTTTCCCTGTGTCATGGTGCCGTCTCTCGGGGAAGGGGTCCCTGAGGCAGAGGCGGCCGCTCGGGTCACCGCAGCCTGCCTGCGTGTCTTCCTTTCTCCGCGTGGGTTCTAGCAACATCCACTGCAGTCGGGCCAGGCGGACCGGAGCGTACCATCCAGGCACGGGGGGTGGGGGGAAGAGGGGGCGGGCCAGGAGGCTGCCGCGGAGGCCTCTGCGGAGCTGCAGGCGGCGGAGGCGGCGGCGGAGGCGGGGGGAGCACCGCCCCCTCCTCCCGCCCCCTCCACCCTGGTACCCTCACCCCCGGGGACCAGGGAGCCCAGCCCTGCGGCACTGCCCGAGTGGATGTGTCCGCGCGGGCGGGAGGAGGCTCGGGGGCTCCGTGACACCCGACCAGCTGATGCTGCCTGCCTGTAACTGCAGCTGGGTGACAGGGCCTTATCTCTGCACCATCTCTGCCGCTGACGGGCTCCATCGTACCTATGACTTTCCCCCCTCCCTCTTTGGATGCCGCCCTGGTTTCTATCTCCATCTCCACCCCCACTCTCATCGTCTCTGTTTCGTCATTCAAGCTGGAGTGGGAAAAGTCTCCGATGTCTTCTCTACCCTACTGTCCTCCTGGGCCCTAAGTCCCTGTCGGCCTTTAGGCAAACCATGTGTGGGCCTCTCTCCTTGCCTCCCTTTTCTCGCCTTTGAAATGGGAGCAAGAGGCCCCTCCCGACCTTGTCACAGAGACCTTGTCACAGAGACATGGGCAAGTAGTAGGATGGGAGGATGCAGCTTCTATTTTTCTCGACCCTGCTGGGACATTTTACCAGATCTTTCTGGAGAGGCCTCTAGTTCTGTCTCAAAACCTTTCCACCCCGCTACATTGCCCCCTTTTGCCTTCAATCTCAGCCTCCACTGCCCCTGTTACCCATCTCCTCCCCCTTCCAGAGCTGGTCCCACCCCACTCCCCAGTCTTGTCCTTGGGACTCAGCCATCACTGGGCCCTGTTTTCTGCAGTTGCTGCAGTGTTGGTCTGGGATTTGCAACCTCAAGAGCTGGGCTCGAGTCCCAGTTTAGTCACCCACTGGCCGTGTGACTTTGACAAAGCTTTAACCTCTCTGAGTTGCAGCATCTCCTGTGGGAAGGAGGCTGACAGTGGAGCTCTGTCCATCCTGGATGTACTATGAGACACAGGAGTTATGGTGGCAGAAGTATACTGAAGACCACAAAGGGCTGTGAATTTTTGAGTTATTATTATTTGAAGAATCTCCTTTGAGAGTGTCTTGAACTGCCCCAGGGTGAGGGCTCAGAGATCCGCCTAAAGAAGGATATGAACCTTGAAGGATGGGAGGAGAAACCAAGATTTGGTGCAGGTGGGGGTAGCCCCCTGCCTTCTGCTTCCTTGTCGTCTCCGAGCTCGACCTACCTAGTGACTAGAGAGAAAGCAGGGCCCTGGATGCTGCTGCTGCTGCTGCTGCTAAGTCGCTTCAGTCGTGTGGGACTCTGTGCTACACCATAGACGGCAGCCTTCCAGGCTCCTCCGTCCTTGGGATTCTCCAGGCAAGAACGCTGGAGTGGGTTGCCCCGGGTTGGCAGGTAAATTGTTGATGTCTTTTTGCCACCTCCACTCATCCGCTATCTCCCACTCCATAACCACCAACTTCCCACACACTTAACTTAAACCTGGGCCTCCCTGTCCAGAGGCTTTGTCAGCAGCCCCCACTCCCACCACTAACACACACACGGAGTCTCCACCCCATGCCCCTCCCTGTCCTGTCACTCTCCTCCCCAGCCCTTCTCCCTGACCCCTTCTTCCCACGAGCTGTCCCCGGCCCTGGCACTGCTGAAGCTCTGCCCAGCATTCCAGGTTCTTACCTTCACCTCCCTCCCTCCCTCTCTGATCCTGTGCTCCGGAGCATTTTCCTTCTCCTGTTTGACAGCTCAAGTGCCATCTCCTCCAGGAAGCCCCCGTGGTCCCTAGTCTGGGACCCTAGTACACTTCTATACTTTCAGAGTGCCCTGACATAGCACCTGTCATGTGGTACTTGGAGTTCATCAGTTTCCCCATCAGACTCTAAGAGATCCTGTCTGTAGCAGTTTTTGTGTTAGCAGGGCTGAAGACTGTGCCGGGCATGGGGAATGAATGAATCTTATTACTGTTATCCAGACGTAGAATGTTATGCAGAGCTCCAGCTTACTTAGGCCTTGGTATTCTCCTGTGTTTCTGACTCTTGCCTGCTCCTTGTATCCCCATTCCTCTGCTGTAGCTACACAGGCTTCTTGGCTGTTCTAGACTGGATCAAGCCTAGCTCAGGGCCTTTGCACTTACTCTGTCCTCTGCCTGGGATCTCTACACACCCCCACTTCTTCACCACCCTGCTCAGACATCATCTTATTGGGGGGAGGGCTCTTCCTGATGTTATACAAATAGCAATGCCACCAGTGTACCTCCACTCAGTTCACTGGACAGTCCCTTTTTCCTGACTCAGCTGTATTTTTTCTCATGGCAATTGTCACCTCTGATATTTATTTTTGTTTCGTTTTTTTATCTCTCTCCTGCCATCAACTGTGTGAGAGGAGGCATTTTGCCCTACATCCCTGAGTTAAAATAGTGCCCTGCAGTACAGTAGGTGCTTGATAAACATTTGGCTAAGGAAAGTGCAACATTATATACAATCCTTATGTTCTTCAGACATTTTGACATTGTCAGTGCTAGATGTTTCTCAGATGTTGGACTCTATGACCTTGACGTAGAGTTGGACTTGTTGACTCTTGACTTTGCTTATATATCCCATTCTATAGTCTTCATTCATCATTCTGAAGTTGGAATACTTGTCTAGTACTCCACTGGCCTCTGGAGGCAGTGAAGTCCAGTGATCAAGTTCACAGGCTTGAGAGTCAGGCGGCCTTGGTTCAGATCCCAGCTTCTCTGCTTGAAGGCTGTCTGACTCCAGACAATTACTTCCCCTCTCAGGGCCTCAGTTTCCTCATTTGTAAAATGGGGGACAGTGATGGTACTGACTTCACAAGACTGTAGAGAGGCTGAAATGATCATCTGTAGAGGGCTTCCCATAGTGCCCAGCACATAACAAGTTCTCTGTAAGTAAGCTATTGGGCTTCCCAGGTGGCTCAGTGATAAAAAATCCACCTGCCAAGCAGGAGACACTGGTTCAATCGCTAGTCCAAGAAGACCCTCTGGAGAAGGAAATGGCAACCCACTCCAGTATTCTTGCCCGGGAAATTTCATGGACAGAGGAGCCTGGCAGTTGCAAAAGCTCTGTGGGATCTCAAAGAGTTGGACGTGACTTAGCGACTAAACAGCAGCTGCAAGTAAGCTATCAACCTTAAATGTCACACTAATGTTGTTGAATGAAATAATTAATTCCCACCCTCGTAAAGCACTCGGTTCCACTGTTATTCATTCTTCATGTGTGTAATGCTTACCTCTGTGTGACATCCTGTGGGGGACAGTAATTCAGAGAGGAATCAGACCTGCAGTCTTCCCTCAAGGAGGAGCGATCCATCCCGAGCACGTTCAGAGCTCACCGCTGCGCAGCACGAGGGCTGGAGAAAGTGCGATGGGGGAGCTTAGAGGCGCCTGAAGGGTCCAGAGGGTACAGAGCTGCCCAGGGGAGTCGGGAGCTTGTTGGGGTAACATCCTTGAATCCCCAGCCCAGGGAATGAGCTTTACTCCATGCTCACGTAGAAGGGAAACTGGGGCCAGGGGAGAAGGGGTAGACTTCAAGGTTTTTTTGAGCAAGGTATGCTCCACAGCTTCCCCCATCTGCCAGTGCAGGAGATGTAAGAGACGCGGGTTCAGTCTCTGGGTCAGGAAGAGCTCCTGGAGGAGGGCATTGGCAACAAACTCCAGTATTCTTTCCTGGAGAATCCCATGGACAGAGGAGCCTGGTAGGCTATAGTCTATAGGGTTGCAAAGAGTCAGACATGACTGAAGTGACTTAGCACATGCTCCAGAAAGACCACACTGCTGGAGTCCTTTTTTCCATTAAAGCATTTTCTTAAACAAGAAGGGCAGGATGGAGGGAGTGGTCCAGTGGTTAAGAATCCGCCTTATAGTAGGGGACGCCAGTTTGATCCCTGGTCCGGGAAGATCCCACTTGCCGTGGGGCAACTAAGCCAGTGCGCCACCGCTACTGAAGCCCACGCGCCCTAGGACCCATGCTCTGCAACAAAAGAGGAAGCCTCACTCACTGCAACTAGAGATAGCCCATACACAGCAATGAAGACCCAGAGCAGCCAAAACTGAACAAGTTTTTTAAAAGAAGGGCAGAAGGGTATGTCTGTGAGCAACACGTGGGAAGGACTGAATGAGGGAGAGGCTGGAGGTGCAGAGATAGCAAGGAGACTTCAGGAGAGTTCTGATAATGGGCATTCAGAGCCCAGGCTGGCTGAGCTGGGCTGCTCAAGTGTGGGCCCTGCGTGAGATGCTCCACTTCTCCATGCCTCAGGTTGCTCTTCTGTGAAGTGAAGCTTGAGAGTTAGCATTGGTAAAGCGCTCAGAACAGGGCCGGCCATATAGCAAGTGCTCCATGCGTGTCTGGTGACTTTAAAGTGAGACAAATGATGGAGAGAGGCAAAAAGGGAGACAAAGATGTCCAGGCAGATGGCTTGGGGCAGAATTGACCACACTTGGGAAGAGGCTGGACATAGATAAGGGGTGAAGGGGCATCAGAAGAGATGGGAGCTTGGAGGCCAAGTCCCTGGGTGAATGGTGCTATTATGAGAAGGGAGGAGATGCTGATGTGCTCAGGTGGGGTCGGGTTGAGTTTGCGGTGCCGGTGGGACACCCAGCTGGAGGTCTTGGGCAGGACCTTACATGGCTCAGGGGACACTAGGCACTGGATTCTAGGGGAACACCTCTGCCCTTCCTGCCCTGGAGCACAGCCCTGGGGCCTCGTGGAGTCTAGCAGTGGGGTCGCCAGGGACTGGGTGGCCACTGGTCATTAGCATGTGGACAGTGGCTGGATCACCGGGGACATGAGGAGAGCGAGGCCAAGGAAGGAAGAGGAGGGCAAGCAGAGCTGGAGCATCACCTGAGGTATGCAGGGGATGGAAGGAAATTATTTTCCTCCCTCCAGAATCCCCCTCACCGTCTTCAACCTCCAGGCTGAGGTGGAAATGGAGAGATTCGAAGGCCACACGTCAGTGTCTTCAGGGCTACTCCTCGGGCAAGGGAGCTCACGCGCCCCCGCTGTTCTGTTTCAGACCCCCTCCCCGCCAAGTTCACACCGTGGCGGCCCCTCCGGATTCTTGTTCTGCTGTGGTTCCCAGTCAGTTCCGTCTGGGGGTAGCTGCCAGGGGAGGGGGCTGAAGGTGTGGACAGAGGCACCGCTTCTCATTTTACAGCCACAGAAGCAAAAGGCCAAAGAGGGCTGGTGACTAACCCAATGTTACATGACAGGTTGGGGGCCGTGCCAAGGTCAGAAGTGTGAATGTGACCCCGGCTCGGGGACCATCAGCCAGGAGTGATTCAAAATGACAACACTTAGAATGGGTATGGAGAACGAGTTGGAGGGGTCCCAGGCTTCCTAGGGGGCACAATCAGAGCCATTCAGCCTCCTCTCCCCAGATCCACACCCATACCCCCAATACACCCAGCCAGGAGCAACACCTGCCCCCGAGGGTGAAGAGAGAACTGCAGAGGCAGGGGCTGGAGCTTGGATGGCTCAGAGCAGGCAGATCTCAGGCTGGGCTGCAAGAGGCAGTGGTCCAGGCCTGCTCTGGGTACCAGCGCACCTCCCTGTGTATACGAGGGCCCCAGGTGTGGCAGCCTCCCACAGATATTGAAGCCTGCCATTGCCCTGCAGGTCCCTGGCCCCCAACCCTCTCACTGCTATCCTTACAGGCCCTTTCAAATTCCTCCCCTTCTCCCCACTCTGCCCCCAACAGCCCTACAGCAAAGAAACCAACATCCTGTCCAGGCCAGTCATAGCTTGGTTGCACAACTCCTCTGTGCTGGGGTGTCCATTCCTGCCTCCCCCTCCTTCACCCCAGGACACACTGCCTCCCCAGACACAGTCTGTGAAGCATGGGAACACGTTGTCTCTGGTAGGCACCAACACCCTGAATCACCTTCCAGCTGTAGGAACTGCTTATGGTGTGAAATTGCATTCCTGCTGCTCTCGGCAGTACTGGGGGCCCCTGAGAAGTCATTTCCTTCCCCTGGGTCTTGGTGTGGGCACCCACCCTCCCTGATTCCTGGGATGGTCACAGGTTGTTACGATCACTTGTTGTGTTCTGTGTGCTATGCGTGTACGTTTCTGCTTCCCCACCAGGTGCTCCTTAAAGGTAGACTGTGTCCCTCGATTCTTACAGCAGTCCCCCTCCCCCCAGTCTCTTCCTACCTGCTAGAGTTCAGTGGTGAAGTATACCGGTTTTGGATCTAGGTCCATCTGGGTACGAATTCTGACCTTGCTCCTTATTGTATGAGTGACTTTAGGCAAGTCACTAAACTTCTCTGAGCTTAGTAATAGATATCCATTGATTCTTTCATTCATTCAACCAATATTTACTGAGGTCTTACTACATTTCAGACTGATGTATATACAACAGCCAACACAAAAGATGCAATTCTCTGCCTTTGGGGATTTACTTTTTAGTGGGGAATATTAACATTTGTCTCATGGGGCGATTGTGAGGACTTGATGAACCATCATATGGAAAAAGCTGAAACAGAGCCTGACATGGTAGGCTTGACACGCTGGAGCTGTTGCCATGCACATCTATTCAGGACCATTTGCTGAGAGCTTACTCTGCGTCAGCTCCCTGCTGGGTGTCAGGGAGACAGAGATGCAGAACGCCCATCCGTGCCCGCAAGGAACTTGCAGTGGAACATACCAACTATGTAACAATGGGCTCTGTCTGTCTGAGTCATTGTTCAGAAGCTTGTAACCAGCGTCAGCTTGTATTGCATTCTGCAAAGAACCACAAGTTTCTAGAATGTTAGGAAGAGCAGGGACAGCTGTTTGTCCCCCAATATGCCTCAGATAAAGCCATATATGATTGATGGTTATCAACACTACGGTCTGGGGAGGTTCAGAAAGGGGTGTGGTTATATTTAGTTGGGAGATCAGAAGGGATTGGGGGAGGTGACTTTTGAACTGCATCTGGAAGAGTGACATTTAATAGAAACAATAGTGGCAGAAAGAGGAAGAGACCCCCATCCCCTTTCCCAGCCCTCTATCTTTGGCCAAGATGACACCAGGCTCAAGATTCCACCATTAGAAATTCATTTCTTTGGATGAGCCTCCAGGAGGTTGCTGATGGGGGCAAATTATTCCCGCAGGAATAACATGGAAGGATACATCTGAGCCATGAGAAGAATGGTGGGGAAAAGAGACCTAGAAACAGTGGTGAGCAGGGTAATATGACTGGGGGAATAATAATAATCGCTAAAATGTATCAAGCACTTGAGTGCTGGGCACTGAGTAAGTGTGCTGCATGGTTTCATTTAGCCCTTGACAGCAGAGGTAGGTCCTCTTATCTCCATTTTACAGAGAAAGCAGCTGAGACTTGGAGAGGTGGAGTGACTTGCCCAAAGTCTCCTGCACCTGGCAGTCATCAGCCAGAGCCCAGCTCTTAACCACATGTGGTCCCATCTCAGTAACTGTTTTCTAACCAGTTAGATGGGGTTAATGGCAGCTCCTCTACTGAGCTGCAAGGCTTTGGTGATGGACATAAAGCTCCCTGAGTGGTGTGCCATGCTGTAAGTCTCCACATGGGCCATGTCCCTTCTCTTTCTCCAGAGTGGAAAGCTCCATTTCATGAGCCTGATAAATATTTCAGTGGTATCTCTGTGGTCGAGGCTATGTAGCCGGTTCTCTGCAGCACTTGTGATCAGACTGGGTGACGTCCTGGGCCTGTTGAAAGTGTTCAATCAGTCTCCTTTAAAAAGAAAAAAAGATCTTTTGCTTGAACAGTTGACAGTCGTCACTGGCATAAGACAGATCTGCAGGCTTTTCTGGAGAGAGGTCAGAGCATGAGCCGACCCAGGGTCCCATTTCCCAAGCAAGGACAGAGCCAAGCCCAACAGCTATCAATGGGCTCCTCCTTCCAACCCGGATGCCATCCCAAGGGCTCCGTCACGCTTGGGGTCCTGGAAGGGTTGCATGGAGCCCAGAAAAGAAAACAAGGAACACAAGCTGTGCCCCGAAGGCAGGGGCATAAAACTGAAGGCAAGGTGACCTGGACTGATGCTTCTTGAGCACTTTTTAAAAAACGCTTTGCTGCAATAAGAACATTTAATATATGATCTACCTTCTTAACAAGTTTTTAAGGGCACAATCCAGTATTGTTAACTATAGGCATGATATTATATAGCAGATGTGTAGAACTTATTCATCTTGCATAACTGAAACTTGACACTCATTAAATAGCAACTCTCTCCACTTCCACCTTCTGCCAGCTCCTGGCAGCTGCCGTTGGACTCTCTGCTTCTGTGAGTTTGACTTAGATATGTCACAAAAGGTAATCACGCGGCATCTGTCCTTCTGCAACTGGCTTATCATTTAACATAATGTCCTCAAGCTTCATCCATGTTGTCATATATAGAAGAATTTCCCCCCTTTTTAAGGTTGACTAGCACATGTATTATATATATATATTTAGAAATATAGAGGAAAGGTGATGTATATAGATAGAGATAGAGAAAAGGTGATATATATATCACCTTCTATTCATTTATGCATTCAGGCATCATTGGACATTTAGATTATTTCCACATCTTGGCTGTTGTGAATAATGCTGTAATGAATGTGGGAGCCTAAATAGCTCTTTGAGATCCTAATTTCAATTCTTTTGGATAAATACCCAAAAGTGGGATTGCTAGACCATATGGTAGTTCTAGTTTTAATTTTTTGAGACACTGCTATACTGCTTTCCATAGAGGCTGCACCATTTTACATTCTTCCCAACTGTGTGAAAGGGTTCCAGAGTCTCAACATCCTCCCCAACATTTGTTATTGTTTTTTTCTTTACTAACAGCCCTCCTAACAGGTGTGATGTATCTCATTGTGTTTTTGGTTTACTTTACCCTGATGATTAGTGACTTTATATTTTCATATACTTGCTGGCCGCTTGTCTTTTTTGGAGAAAAGTCTATTCAAGTTCTTTGCCTACTAAAAATAATGATAGAAGTATAGTTGATTTACAATGTTGTGTTATTTTCTGCTGTATAGCAAAGTGAATGTTATACATACACATACACGCCTGCATGTGAAGTTACCTTGATCGTATCTGACTCTTCACGACCCTATGGACTGTAGCCCACCGGCCTCCTCTGTCCATGGGATTTTCCAGGCAAGAATACTGGAGTAGATTGCCATACCCTCCTCCAGGGGATCTTCCCGAATCAGGGATCTAACCAGGGTCTCTTAAGCCTCCTACATTGGTAGACAGGTTCTTTACCACTAATGCCACCTGGGAAGCCCCACATAGACGTGTATATCCACTCTTTTCAGATCTTTTTCTGTCTAGGTCGTTAGAGTGTGGATAGAGTTCTCTGTGCTACACAGTAAGCTCTTATTAATCTGTTTTATATATAGTCATGTGTATATGTCAATATCAATCTCCCAGGTTTTCCCTCCTCCCCCCACACCTTTGCCAATTTTTTAAATCAATATTATCTGGGGCTTTTTTGCTATTGAGACAGGATGAAAAGCTAATATAAAATGTCTTATTCATAAGTTTTTATGTTGACTACATATTGAAGTGATAATATTTGGGGTATATTGGGTTAAATAAAATATTAAAGCTAATTCTACTTGTTCTTTTTGCTTTTTTCATGAGAGTATGAAACAGTTTAAATTACAAATGTGCCTGCATTTTTGTCTCACATATTTCTTTCTATTGAACCTTACTGATCTAGACTGATCCCTTCCCTACTGTCCAGTCTTCTGAGGGGAACCCCATGGGAAGATGTCATGGGGGAGACTCAGATGGAGAGGGCTTGTGACATGTTGATATAAGATCTATCCAGACTAAGCTGGAAATGCAGAAAGATGCGCGAGGGGACAGCTGTGTCATCCTGGAAATGGGGGTTCGGAACAGGTGCTTTTCTCTTTCACGTTCCGCATTTCTCTGTTCATATGCCTGCCTCCCTAGGAGACTATGAGCTCCAGGATAAGTAAGAGCATGTTTTATCCATCTTCATATCCTCAGTGCCAAGTACAGTGCCTGCCATAGAATGAGTTACTGAAAACATGCCTGCTGGGCCTTCCCTGGTGGGCCAGTGGTTAAGAATCCACCTTCCAATGCGGGAGACGTGGGTTGTATCCCTGATTGGGAAACTAAGATCACACATGCCTGGAGGGCCACAAAACCCACGAGCTACAACTAGAGATGCCTACATGCCACAAGGAAGACCCAGCACAGCCAGAAAAAGAGAAAGAAAAAAAGGAAGAGCTGTACTACTATAAGGACTGACGCGAGGGACAGGGTGGGGAGAGAATCCAGACAGCAGAGGATGGTGCTGAGATGGTGCCAGGCCCACCTGGGTGACTATAGCATTTGGAGACTTTAATCTTTAAATCTTTAAAATCATAATCTCCAGAGAAGAGTCAGGTTGAACTCATCTACACTCCCTAGCTAGGAGCTGAAGACAGCTGAGAACAGCCAGTGACCCTGAAGTCATTGCATCCAGCCTCCTGCCTCTTTGCTCCCTTCAAAGGATCAGATTCCTGTTCCTCCTGCAGTCAGCTCTGGCACAGTGCTTCCCCAGGTGTGCTTCCCCAGATGTGCACACACATCTGGGAGAGAGATCACTGGGTCTCTCCACACTTGGGCCAGGGTGGGAAAGGCTGCTAGTGCAGCCCACGGAAGGCGGAAGCATTCAGCTACTCCTGCCTGGCACAGCTCTGCCTCCGTTTCAAGTTCAGGCCCCACCCTTGCCCAATTCATGGATCAGCGATTCTCAGGAGCACACTTCTCACACACCTTCAGTCTCGAGGTGGGGTCCAGTTGGCAGGTTCCCACAGTTCCCACCCTTGACGAGCCTCTTTGCCCAGCCAGAGGCAAGGTAAAGAGGCAGCAGGATCGGGGAGGGATTGAGTATACAGGAAGGACCCCAGAGGAGCTCAGAGGGACAGATGGTAGTACTGTGTGTTGAGCAGCCTACTGTGGAATGTAGGCACCAGGATTCTGGAGCTGGAATGCCTGGGTTTGAATCTCAGCTTCTCCACTTGGTGTATGTGACCTTGGGCAACCTCTTCAGACCTTAGGTTCCTCACGTCAGAAATGAGCACAATACAGGTCCCCAGCTCAGAGATTCCATGACTGAAAATAAATCAAGCACTTAAAACTGCGCCCGGCACATGGCAAACACTCAGTGTTGGAGGCAGTCTAGCTCCAGTACTTCACACTTGAGGAAGCAAGGCTCAAAGAGGAGTAATAACTAGGGCACAGTTATCCAGACAAAATGTTTTTATATCATTCAGTTTTTTCTTTTAGTTTTTAGTATGGAAATTTTTAACTTAGGAAGTAATAATATGATGAACTCATTATGAAGAAGGGTACTCATTACCCTATTTTAATGATTGTCAGGCCCATCTACACTTCTGCTACATCTCTGGTGGTATTTTTGGCCATGCTCCACACGGCATGTGGCGTCTTCATTCTCCAACCAGGGATCGAACCTGCACCCCCTGTAGAAGAAGTGTGGAATCTTAACCACCAAGGAAGTTCACCCCTGGATTCTTTTGAAGCAAATCTCAGCTGCTATATCAGCTCATTTGTAAATATTCCAATATGTATCTCTAAAAATAGCCATGCATGCGTGCCAAGTTGCTTCAGTTGTGTCCAACTCTTGTGACCCCATGGACTGTAGCCCTCCAGTCTCCTCTGTCCATGGGGATTCTCCAGGCAAGAATACTGGCGTGGGCTGCCAGTACCTCCTCCAGGGTACTTTCCTGACCCAGGGATCAAACCCGTGTCTCTTATGTCTCCTGCATTGGCAGGCGGGTTATTTACCACTGGCACCAACTGGGAAGCCCCTAAAAATAGCCACATTACTATTATTACTAAAATATTAATGATAATGTGTTAATATCATCAAATATTCATTCATTGTTCAAATTCTCTCGCATTTCTAAAACAGTTTGTTTAAATGGGAGTCCAAATAAGTCCACTCCACATCAAGAGGCCAAAGTATTGAAGCTTCAGCTTCAGCATCAGTTCTTCCAATGAATATTCAGGACTGATTTTCTTTAGGATTGACTGGTTTGATCTCCTTGCTGTCCAAAGGACTTTCAAGAGTCTTCTCCAGCACCACAATTCAAAAGCATCAATTCTTCAGTGCTCAGCCTTCTTTAGGGTCCAACTGTCACATCGTACATGACTACTGAAAAAATTATAGCTTTGACTAGATGGAACTTTGTCAGCAAAGTAATGTCTCTGCTTTTTAATATGTTTAGGTTGGTCATAGCTTTGCTTCCAAGGGACAAACATCTTTTAATTTCATGGTTGCAGTCACCATCCACAGTGATTTTGGAATACAAGAAAATAAAATCTGTCACTCCTTCCACTTTTTCCCATTCTATTTGCTCTAAAGTGATGGGACCAGATGCCATGATCTTAAGTTTTTTGAATATTGAGTTTCAAGCCAGTTTTTTACTCTCCTCTTTCACCCTCATCTAAAGGTTACTTCTTAGCATCCCCAAAAGTGATCAGTTTTTTTAAATCATGAACTTGTGAATTCAAATATATTTGAAGTGTTTTAAATTATTGCCACTATAGTTAGGATATATTTAAAAACTTGTTTTTGGGCTTAAATTTATTGAATGAAGGTAATAAAAAATAAAGATAACCATTGAAAAACCTAGAGAACTCTGACTCTGGAATCAAATAACCCAGGGGTGGAATCCTGGCTGTATCACTTACGAGCTTGGTGACCTTGGTCGAGTTATTAATTTCTCTTTTTTTTCTGTCTCCTCATGCCCCAAAGAGGAAAATGGTTAACAATAACTAACATTTATTGAGTGTTTACCATCTTTGAAGCATTGCACTAAGTGCTGTAAAGACATCAGTCGTGTCTGACTCTTTGTGACCCATTGGACTGTAGCCCACCAGGCTCCCCTGTCCCTGAGATTTTTCAGGCAAGAATTCTGGAGTGAGTTTCCATTTTCACCTCCAGGGGATCTTCCCTACTCAGGAATCAAACCCGTGTCTCCCATGTCTCCTGAACTGCAGGCAGATTCTTTACTGCTGAGCCTTTGGGGAAGCCTGGTAGTCATCCTATCAGCTCCATGAGGTAGGAGCTATTATCATCCTTATTTTAGGGATAAGGAGGAGACTAAAACATAAGCTGGTTGAGCAATTTGTCAAGGTTGCATACCCAGAAAGAGGAGGAACTGGGACTTGAACCTGGAACAGTCTGGCTTCAAAGCACACCATAGTCTAATAGTTATTATGAAGATTTGAGATGGCAATGATCATTCATCGGATGCCTACTGTATGCCAAGCACTTGGCCTGACTCCAAAGCCCACACGTTTAGCTGGTACCCTATTTTCATGGTATTGGCTTGTGGTAGGTGCATAATTAGTGAGAATTATTGGTGGTTGGGCTTCCCTGGTGGCTCAGAGGTTAAAGCGTCTGCCTGGAATGCAGGAGACCCTGGTTCGATCCCTGGGTCGGGAAGATCCCCTGGAGAAGGAAATGGCAACCCACTCCAGTACTCTTGCCTGGAAAATCCCATGGAGGGAGGAGCCTGGTAGGCTACAGTCCATGGGGTCGCAAAGAGTCAGATATGACTGAGTGACTTCACTTTCACTATTGATGGTTGTAGAAGTAAAGGCTGCAGGAATGAAGGATGGGATGAGGAACTAACCAGGAAAATGGCAGGCCCTGGCAGACAAGAAAATCACCGAAACAGGGCTATTGTTGGCCCTAGCACTTTGCCTCTGAAATGGAGCAGGGTCAGGTCTGGCACCTGGTGGAGCGGGGGAGACTCCTGCCGCAGCTGGGCCCTCTCCCTCCCCAGGCTCCCCCTCACCTGCCGCGACGCAGGCCTCCTGCCTAAGGATGCAGCCGTTCTTGGCGGGTCCTATGTCCGCTGACATTATGGTTCTCATCCTACTTGCTTCATTAATCAGTTAGGACAGGAAAGTTCCCTCTGCTTCCCGGGAGGCCAGGGTGGCCCTCAAGTAGTCTTAGAGGACAGTCCAGGTCCTACCTGGCTGGTGGGGAGACCAGAGAGCCTGGGTGCTGCTGGGAGTGGGGAGGTATCAATCAGAACCCAAGAGCAGCTTTTCCTGAGCACCTGCTGGGCGCCAGGTGGGGGTCAGACCCTCACAGTGCCCAGAGAAGGTGAGTGTTCTTATCACCTCCGTTTGGCTAAGAGCTAAGAGAGGTTAAGCAGCTTTACCCAAGACAGGTGGCAGATCCAGGAATCTCATCCATCTCATCTCACCTCATACCCAACTCCACATCGGGTACAGAGGAACCAGGAGGCAGGGTGCTGTGGGAGGCAGGAGATGCTGGAGCTTTCTGGGTAGTGAAGGGAGGAGGGCATTCCCGGCAGGAGGAACAGTTTGTACAAAGGTGTGGAGGCGTGGAAGGGTCTGCCTGTTCAGGGCGGCGATTACCTCTGGCCAGACTGAAGGGTGCGTGAGGAGTGGCGGCAAATGGAGTGAGGGGGCTGCTGGGGCCAAGGTAGAGACCTCAGGTTCTAGGTCAGGGAGCTGCAGTTTTGTTCTTGGGAGGCGGAGATGTGGGGCCACGGGGAGCATTAAGCAGGAGGACCGACAACAGTGATAGCTGGGTTTGCAGGGTGATCTGGGTTTATAAGGAGCTTCTCGAGGTACATTATCAGGTGGAAAAAACCAACACAATATTGTAGAGTAAAATTAATTAATCTTTTAAAATAAAAATTAAAAAAAAATCCTAAGAACTACACATTTTGCAGTTTAGAAAACAAACTCAGAAGAGTTCTGAGACATGCTTTACTGAGAATATGACAGCAAGTAATAGGAACAAGAGATTCCCAGGTGGTGCTAGAGGGAAAGAACCCATCTGCCAATGCAGGATATGTAAGATACGCAGGTTCAATCCTTGGATCAGGAAGATCCCCAGGAGGAGGACATGGCAACCCGATCCAGTATTCTTGTCTGGAGAATCCCTGTGTCACAGGCCTCACAGAGGAGTCCGCAACCTCCATAGGGTCTCAAAGAGTCGGGCATGACCGAAGCAACTTAGCACGGCACAGCAAATTAGGAGCAAACATTCACTGAGCTCCAACCATGCACTCGGGATGGGATACATCAGAGAACAAAATACAAGATAAATCAGTAGAATGTCTAGTAGTTAGAGGTGCTCTGGAGAAAACCAGGTGGAACAAAAGAAGTGGATATTCTTTCTGATAACTAACATTCTGAACTAAGGGTTACCTGTGCTGGACTAGAAGGTGCCCCAGGTCTGCCACAAGAGCTAGTAAGGGCCCCAGTGGGGGAGAGTTTGGGGATGCCGGTTAGACCCTGATTTCTCTGTGACCTTGAACAAGGCGTGCCCTCAGTAAGCTTGTTGCTAAGTAAGGGGCCTGCACCAGACAAGGGGTGTTTCATGTCAGAAGCCTCAAGAAACATCACAAGCTGACCCAAGAGGTCCAGGGAAAGGGCACTAGCTGGAGTATTTTATGTATTTATTTTATGTTTGTTTGTTTTGTGTTTTTTTGTTTGGCCACTTTTTTTCTTTTTTTTTTTTTTGCTGTGCCACACAGCATGTGGGTTCTTAGTTCCCCAACCGGGAACTGAACCTGTACTCTCTGCACTAGAAGAACAATCTTTCCACTGGACCACCAGAGACTTCCCTGGTTAGGGTATTTCAACAAGCCCCATGGGAAACTCTGAAAGTACATCTGATTAGAAACAACTAGATTATCAAAGTCCCTTCCAAGTCCAGTTCAATAAATTCAATATGACACCTGTTTATTGAGTATCCTCTATGCCAGGCACTGCCCTGCAGGTTTGAGATAAACCAGTGAGCAGAATACAAGATAAATGAGTAAAAGTTTCTAGTAGTTACAGCAGCGCTGGCCAAGTATGAAGAGGAGAGCTGGTTCGGGGAGAAGTCGCAGGGTTTGGTAGTACGAGCAAGGTGGGTTGAAGGAGATGAGGGAGTAACTGAGTGTTTATCTGGGGGAAGGATGTGCAGAGCAGTCAGCAGCTAGAGCAAGGGTCCTGGAACAGCAGTGTGCTTGCCACGTCCAGTGGGTGAGAGTGAAAGGTGGAGTAAGGGGACAGGGATGGCCGTGGAATGCTGCTGAGCATGCTAAGACATCTTCAGCACTGCCCTGGATATCTTGACTCTGATCTTGACCCTGCATCTGTCCCTGCCATGACCTCTCCCCTACCAAACTTTCATTTTAGGGACCACCCATCATAGTAAAGCGCTTTCCAGGTGGTGCTAGTGGTAAAGAACCTGCCTGCCAATTCAGGAGACCCAAGAGCTTCGGGTCCAATCCCTGGGTCAGGAAGCTCCCCTGGAGCGGGGCATGGCAACCCACTCCAGCATTCATGCCCGGAGAATCCCCTGGGCAGAGGAGCCTGGTAGGCTACAGTCCGTAGGGTCACTAGAGTTGGACACAACTGAAGCAACTTTGCATGCACACACGCATCGTAGTAAATGCCAGTACTGCTAATGCCAAAACAGTTACTTGTATGGGTGAGCATTTTGCATTTTTCCTCCTTAAACCTAAGTGTCTTCAGCCTCACCTAGTCTTCTGTCCCATCCAAATCTTCTGTCCTTCCCTTCCTAACTCCTTCCTGGGGTCCCAGGTATGCACAGCCTGGAGGAAGGGGAACAAGGCAGGTGGCGAGCATGTGGCCAGTGCCATTCTTATTGTCCCAGCGAGGCAGCAACTTAAGGTACAGCATCCTGGAAAGAGAGAACCCCCATAAATAACTGTCCCTGAAATTAATCACTCTGAGTTTCTGGCCTGGGATCCCAAGGTAAGTAAAACCAAGCCTTCCTGGAGATCCCAGTCTAAGGCAGTGGGCTGGAAGGAGCGGAACTGGGGAGGAAAGGAGACAAACACAGACACTGAAAATTCAAATGTATGTACAGTATGTTGTTTCAGATTCTCAAAGGAGAGGTAAGTGACCCCCAGGGACACAGGATTCAACTGATCATTATCTACCCATTGGGGGACCTTGTGTGAATCAGCTAACCTTTCCTCTTGGGCATTGAAAAGTATCAGGCTCAATACATATATTTAAATAAATATGTTTCGCTTTCTTTGCATGCTGTATGGGCATGCATACTAAGTCACTTCAGTGTGACTCTTTGCTACCCTGTGGATTGTAGCCCACCAGGCTCTGTCCATGGGATTCTCCAGGCAAGAATACTGGAGTGGGTTGCCCTCCTTGCCTGTTAAATGGGAGTAATAATAATACTGCTGGCTGAGGGCTCCCCAGAGCCAGCTCACTCTCTGGTCCTGCTTGTGACCCCCACCCTCAGCCCCCCTTCCTGTCCCCCCCACTGAAGTGTCAAGCGTGCCACCAGGCCGTATCTGTTGAGAGGAAGGTCATACCAGTTCATGGATGTGAACTTGACCGCAGAAGCCAGCACACGGCTGATGTAATAGTCATCAAAGTGTTCTACCGGCTGTCGACTTCAGTAAATAAAAATCCAGGAAAGCCGGTGACATTTGAATTTCAGATGAACAACTAAATATTTGTTATTGTTATAAGTATGTCCCACACAATATTTGGGACTGTAGAGGAGGCAAAAATTTACCCCTATCCTCGTAGGGTGTTTTGGCCGGACCTGAGAATCAAACTGCCGTAAGACAGATTAACAGGAGAAAAGCATACACATTTCTATGAATTTTATTGCTAAAAGACCCAAAGAAATGGTGAAAATGACATGCCTTTATATTGGATTGAACAAAGACAAACAATTGTGGAGAAGTAACCAAACTAAATGGTGAGGCTAAAGGAAGATAAGAGTTTGCTTTTTTTCCTGGTACAGGGAAGGCGTCTTTCACATGGAAGTTGTTATCTCCTGTTTTCAGGAAGAAAAGAGATTAGGATGCCCTTCTTAAATCTGCTGTCTTTCAAGTGCCTTTAGCTCAAAGTAAATCTTTATTTATGTCAAAGGGGTCTATTTGGGGATGACATATTTATAATACAAAAATATTACTCATTGTGTACCTGAAATTCAAATTTATCTGTGCATACTAAATTTTATCTGGAAAACCTGCTGATGACAGTTTATGGGCTGGCTGGAATGACAGGGATGTGGGGCCAGAAAATGGCTGTGCAGTGGTCGAACTAAACTTGAAGATAAGGGTTAAGACACCCACCAGGGCCATAGGGTTGTTGCTGTGCCATCGTCTTAGGCTGTTTATTTGCTAGTGAATCCTGCCGACTCAGGGGCATTCCAGGTGGCACTAGTGGTAAAGAACCAGCCTGCCAAGGGAGGAGACATAAGAGACATGGGTCTGATCCCCAGGCTGGGAAGATCCCCTGGAAGAGGGCATGGCGACCCACTCCAGTATTCGTGCCTGGAGAAACTAATGGACAGACGAGCCTGGCGGGCTACAGTCTGTGGGGTCGCACAGAGTCGGACACAACTGAAGCGATTTAGCACTCACACATGCACCCTCAGACTCAGCCTTCTTGGGGCTCCCAGTCAATCTCTTTTTCCTCCAATCTGGGCACCTTGTCCTCTCAGGATATGCCTGGATGCTGCCCTCAGTAAGCCCAGAGCAGTACTGAGTGATAATATTAGTACCACTTACTGTGTGCCCCTGGGAGTGCAGAGACATGCTGCTTGCCCTAGAGATGTAAGCTCACGGAGCTGGGTGCTGGCCTCACTCCAAAGCCCAGATCTCCTTCTGTTGTGCTGTGCTGTGGCCTGTTCAAAGACTCCAGCATCCAGGAAGGGGAGGAAAGGAACAGGAGTTGACATGGCATATCCTGGTCTTTCACCATGTCCCAGGTGCTGTGTGAGAATTCACTGAGCTGTCACAAAAATCTAATAAAGTTGATTCTCTAGGAGATGCTAGAAGTAGTAAGTATCTGAGGTCACACAGATGAAGCGGTGTAGCAGGGATTTGAACCCACATCTGTCTCATCTCAAAGCGAAATTTTGCCCTCCTTTGTGGATACACATTGTTGACATGTGTGCATGCATGTGTGTGTGTGTGTGTGTGTGCGTGCTTGCAAGCGTGTGCACACCACAGACACTCATAGTCACTTCCACCCTTCAGAGTAGGGCTTTCCAGTCCTTTCCTGGCCTTCCTTTCTTGGGAAAGTCTAAGACCTTGGAATGGGCACCCAGTGGTGCTCACCCAGGCCTGGCTTTCTCAGGGACCTGTGCCATCTGTCCACCAGCCCTCAGTCAGCAGCTTCTCTGGGGTCTTGCCTTCCTGTACCAGAGCCGGTGTCTCTCAGGATGGCAGGCAGTTGGTTCCCAAGCCCTTGGGCCTGGGGCAGAGGAGAGGGGAGTGTGGACAGTGAGGGGACAGGGCTGGTACTGAGGCTGACAAACAGCATGATGCCTCCATCTCCTGTTTTGGCTCACTTGCTCCTGTGCACACTCTCTCTGTAATCTCTAGACTTGAACAGTATTAAAACTGGATGGGACTTTAGAAATCATCAAATCTCATCTCTTCATCTTACAGAGAGAAGAAACGGGGAACCGGAAAGCAGGAGTGACTTAAGATCACTCATCAACGCAATGTCACATGGTATTTGTCTTCCTCTATCTGACTTATTTCACTCAATATGACAATCGGTGGGTCCATCCATGTTGCTGCAAATGGCATTATTTTGTTCTTCTTTAATGGCTGAGTAATATATGTGTATATATATACACACCACATCTTCTTTATCCATTCCTCCATCAGTGGACATTTAGGTTGCCTCCATGTCTTGGCTATTGTAAATAGAGTCGCAATGAACATTGGAGTCTATGTATCTTTTCTAATTATGGTTTTCTCCAATATATGCCCAGGAATGGGATTGTTGGATCATATGGTAATACTTCAACAAAAAGATTTTTAATTGAGAAAAAAAAGGTCAGACACAAGGCTAAGGGTCCAGAGGTTCAGAACCTAGGCTGACTACCTCCTGGTCCAGTGCCCTCCTCTCCATTCACGCCTTATCTCCTCCAGCGGATTGGCATCCATCCAAACATATTAAGACCAAAGGAGTCTTAGATAAGGGAAAGGGCTGGGGACCTCAGTGAAAGTTTCTAGAATTCTCACTTAAATAGACAGGGAAATAAGAATATTCAATAAATGGTGTTGAGATACCAGAATTGTTGTTTGGGGGGGATAATAAAGATGGGGCCAAAACAAATTCTATTTCAATCATGATGAGTGTATTCACTGGGAGGACTGATGCTGAAGCTGAAGCGCCAATATTGTGACCCCCTAATTTGAAGAGCTGACTCATTGTAAAAGACTCTGATGATGGGAAAGACTGAAGGCAAAAGGAGAAGGGGATGGCCAAGGATGAGATTGTTAGATAGCATCACCTACTCAATGGACATGGATCTGAGCAAACTCAGGAGATGGTGAAGAACAGGGAAGCCTGACGTGCTGCAGTCCATGAGGTTGCAAAGAGTCGGATGCTATCCAGCAGCTGAATAACAACAACAAAGCGTATTTAAGTGTAATAAAACTGTAGAAGTTCTATAAGAAAGTACAGGTGAACTGATTTATAATTTTGGAGCTGGAAGGCTTTTCTAATCAGGATGGAAAACCCAGGAGTCATAAAGGAAAAGGTTGATACGTTTGACTACATAACAATTTTTTAAAACAACCCTCAACGGAAGACTACCATAAAAACATTTCACAATAATGAAAAAGCATACGATAAAGGGATTATTCCTTAATTTACAAGGAAACTCACATAAAGTCTAATCATCATAAAAACTAGTATTTAATGATTATTTACTATGTACTAGACACTATTTTAAGCACATAGATTATTTTATTTAAATCTCACAGTAGGTAGCCCTATCAGATAAGCATTATAATTATCTGATTTATAGATGAGGACATGGAAACAGTTTTTTAAATAGTCAAAGAGGGTTTCCTTAGTGGCCTAGTGGTGAAGAATCTGCCTGCCAAGGCAGGAGATACGGGTTGGATTCCGGATCAGGAAAGATCGATCCCACATAGCACAGAGCAACTTAGCCCGTGCGCCACAGCTGCCGAGCCTGTGCTCTAGCACCCACGTGCAGCAGCTACTGAGCCCGCGTGCCCTGGAGCCTGTGCGCCACAAGAAAAGCCACCTCAACAATAAGCAGGCGCACCGCAACCAGAGAGCAGACCCTGCTCCCCACAGCTGGAGAAAAGCCCAAGCAGCGAGGGAGACAGAGCACAGCCAAAGTAAATAAAGTTTCAAAATCATCAAAGACTATAGACAGGGAGTTTACAGAAGAGGAAATATCGATAAACATATGGGTATATTTACTTAATATAAATGAAGCCAGTACACATGTGGAAGCGTGCCCCAAGCTGTGATCAAGTGGGGAGACAACCCACTCTATAACTGTTCCTCTGCATATTCTATCTCACTATCAGTTCATGTCACCAGAAAACTGTACATCGGAACCGCATTAGCTTAGCTGCCCATGCAGAAATGCCCTCAGCCCAGTTCCATTTAAGTGTTACACTCTTGGCATCTGTTAATGCTTGGCGAAGAAATGACATTATTTGTGTCCGGGAAAAGCTACCACTAAAGGCACTGTCTCCTCTCCTAATCTATGTTACCAGAAGGAAGGACCCACATGGTAACTTATCTTTAGTATTTACTACCAGGAAAAAATTTATCTTGCTTAAAGACCTTTTATGTTTTATTTTACCAGACAATGGTACTTACATGACCATTTCTCCTTCTCTTTTTGCCTGGCTACTGGGGAGCTCAGAGCCATAGTTACAGCAACAACATAACGAGGATAACTGACATCTGACTTCTTAACGCAATTTGACTTCATTTTAGCTCTCTTTTTCCCTTCTCCCCTTCAATTGGTTTCTCTCCTTCCACTTGCTTTTTAATTTTCTAATTCTGGTTTAACAAAATTACTATAAAGTGTGTTTAATCGGAAGCTATCTCAAAGTCTTTTGGAAGCAGGTAGGATGCAGGTAATAAATAGACAGTCAAGCCCCCTCATTTTATAAATAAGAAAACTTAAGTCCTCAATCACTATGTTCATTAACATTTATCTCTGTGCTCAGGTGACCTTGATATTCCATTGTAAGCTCCTTAGAACTGCATTTATCTTTTAGACTCTAGTGGCCAGCTCTGAATCATGTATATGGTAGGTACTCAATAAATGGTTGAAACTCAATAGACATTGGTTGAAAACATAGTAGGTGTTGTGAGGAAAAGAACCACTTTTGTATGGAATGAGGTCTGCCAGGCAGTAAGTGTTCATGAGAACTGAATTAGCAACAGGGCACGGCCTCAGCCTCTGGCCTCGCCCTGCCATATCCTCGGGCCTCTATCACTCAGGACTCTTTAAGGGCTGGTGTGCGGGGCAAGCAGTCAGCCTCACCACCTCCACTCTGCCTTTATCGTCACCCTCCCAACCCAGCCCTTCTATCTGGTCCAATTATCTCCCAGATCTTTTTTATTTTTGCCCTGGGTAGAGACTGACACATCTGTCCTTCCAGTCTCCTGGCCCGGAGATGCCTGGAAGGTAGGGAACGGCATCACCTTTTGAACCCAGGGCAGCACCTAATGTGGCTGCTTATCAGTGGTAATTAGTGATGAGGAGGAGAAGGAAGAGGAAGACCCAAAGTCATGGCTCTCCCTGCCCTGGTAACCCTCAACTGTGTCCTCATACCCCTGGGTGGACAGAGGGGACGTCAGAGATCGACAGGGTCACTCTTTCTCCTCTTTCCCATCCTTCCTTCCATGCACGCTAAGTCGCTTCAGTCATGTCCAACTCTTTGCGATCCCCACGGACTATAGCCTACCAGGTTCCTCTGTCCACGGGATTGTCCAGGCAAGAATACTGGAGTGGGTTGCCATGCCCTCCTCCGGGGGATCTTCCCAACCCAGGGATCAAATATGTGTCTGCTATGCCTTCTGCATTGGCAGGTGGGTTCTTTACCACTAGCGCCACCTGGGAAGCCCCCTTCCTTCCATACTGAAAGGCAAAAGAATGAGACATGGACAGAGAGGTCGAGCTGGAGCACACAGGTGAGGTGAAGCAGATGGGGCTTCCTTTGCCAAGCTGCAGACACTGAGCTGGCTTCCCATTGGCTGCCACCCCCGCCTCACCCCCAGCTCCCCACACGGCTCTTTTCCTGAGCAACCTCTGTGGAGATGTGTAGAAAAAGAACTGAGGTCTGGGCAAGGCCTTCTGACCCGGATTTCCAGGACTGATGGACAAGCCGTGTTGAGAAACTGTGTCCAGGTGAGCTGAGCTGGGGTAGCCACACTTGCCGAGCCACAGGGAACCTCAGGCCTGGAGCTTCAAGACCCAGTCTCCCGTGAGGACCATCTTGCCCAAGGAGATGCTCTGCCCTTCACTGTCGTCCAGGACTTCAGGCCCATCACTGCAGCCCCCATGAGGGTACTAGAGGCAGGAGGACGTCTCCCAGGGGTCTCCCTGTCCTGGTCTCTGTGTATGCAAAACGTTTGCTTGCACTGCAAGCTCCGAGACACTCCCTGTGGAGGATGGTGACTTCTCACAAGTCTCAGGCAATTCAGGGCCATGGAAAAGGCAGCGAGCACCATGATTCAAGCTAAAGTGTGGATTCCACATCTTCCACATTTCTCTGGTAACTGAACTGCCAGCTTGAGTAGAAAGTGGCTGACATGGGATCTGAACATTCTAGAAATTGTTGCCCTCTTCTGTGAGAAACGATGACCCAGTCCACAACACCAGGCCCGTCCTTAACTTGTACAGGACCCAGGCAAGATTCTCATACCACTTGTCTAAATATTGAAAAGTTATTGGTTAAGCTAATTGTCAAACCTGGCTCAGTGGTAAAGAGTCTGCCTGCCAGTGCAGGACACACGGGAGATGTGTGTTCAGTCCCTGGGTTGAGAAGATCCCCTGGAGAAAGAAATGCCTCCCACTCCAGTATTCTTGCCTGGAAACTTCCATGGACAGAGGAGCTTGGTGGGCTGGAGTTCTTGGGGTCATAAAGAGTCGGACATGCCTGAGCAAGCACACATAAGCTTCAAATAAAATACATTCTATTACCTACCTCGAGGATATACTTCCATAATTACCATAGTTTGTAAATGGGTAAAGCTATGGTTATTACTGGGCTAAAACTTGACAAAATGTCAAAAGACTAAACTTTTTATTGCGCTTGTCTGAGTGTACAAGTGATGGGCTGGCAATGCTTGGTTGAGTAATAAATGTATACCTAATTATACATTATTCATAAATGATTACACGTTCTTTCAGTAAAATTTGTTTTTCTTGCATTTGTCACAGGAAAATCACCAATTATGTGGATATAATAGAGACTTTCCTAGCTATAAATGTAGTATAAACTTTAAAAAATTGTGTTTCATTGTGTTGTACACCTGAACCGTTGAATACTATCAATTTGACAGTCATGCCAAATTAGACAACATTCCTTGAGTTGTTGTAGTTGTTAGGTTTTTTATTAACTTCAGTCTGGAGAAACCTCATAAGGCTGGAAATTATTCTCTAAGCATTACTTGGATTCAGAATGAAAGCACACATTTTATGTACCATGTGCAAGCAAAATAATGGGATGGCATATGATACATCACCACCGTCACAAAGAAAATAACAAATGTTTTCATTTCATAATATAAACTGCTATCCCTTATATCTCGAAAACTTCTTAAAGCACTATCTCAATCTATAAAATACCATTTCTTAAACATTTTAATGCCAGAACTCCTTTATACTCTTAAAAATTATTGAGGGTTCCAAAGAGCTCTTATTTGTGTAAAGTGAAGCTATTGACAATTGCCATATCGGAAATTAAACTGATAACTTTTAAAACACGACACACTAGCACATGTTCTCTTAGCTGTCAGAGTGGTGATGACATCCACACCAAGCAGCCTCTGAGAAACACTGTACGCTCACAAGAGAATTAACATGAGAAGAGGAAATGATGTCTAAGTTTTGTGGGATCTTAATTCCCTGAGCAGGCATTGAACCCAGACCCTCGGCAGTGAGAGCATGGAGTCCTAACCACCGGCCCATCAGAGAATTCTTGTCTTTGGGCCACATTTTGAGAATTGCTTCGGGGTAGAACAATGTAAAGAGATGGTATCACGCTCCCTCCACATTATGCCTGACCTATGAATATATAAATAAGAGTTTTAAGAATTAGTCTTACAAAAGATTCCTCAACTGCTTCGTTCAACTTGTATGAATACTGCACTAATTCATGAATCTATGCAGAGTCACAGACTGGAATGTGAAGAGAAGCAAGAAAGTGGACTTGCTTCTATCAATACGTGCCTTGTTGTATGCAAAACTCAGAAATGCCTCTCACGCTCTCAGAGGTTTCGTTTCCTCTTCTGTGGCATGGGGACCAGATTTGTCCGTGCTTCTGCTTCAGTTCTGGACATTCTTTGAAGGCAAGTCCTGCCTGAGCCCCCATGGCGTCCCCAGCGCAGTGCCTGGCCCAGAGCAGATGCTCACTCAGCATCCTCAAGGCGACCACTCGCCTCACGGCTGTGCCGACCAACACTGCTGTTCTGTGTGCTTTCGATAAGGCAGGTTAAGTCTGTGAGCTGGGATGACGTTTCTCCTGAAGTAGAAGTTCCACCACTTCCAACAGGCAGCTTGTTAACTGCTGAGGGCTCACTTTCACGATCTATAAAAGGGAGTAACAACACCAGTAACTACCTTGTGAGGGAGAGGTGTCAGTGGGATTATCTACCTAGAGCACTTAGCACCTGACACATAGGAAGCTTTCGATACTTCTTTATTCACTCTGGGGACTTTCCTGGTGGTCCAGCGGTTAAGAATCTGCCTTCCAATGCAGGGAACATGAGTTTGATCCCTGGTCAGAGAACTAATATCACACGTGTCTTGAGGCAACTAAGCCTGTGCACCTCAGCTGGAGAAAGCCCACAGGCCACAAACAAGACCCAATGTAGCCAAAATAAATATGTAAATAAATGTTTAACTCTACCAGGCAGGCAATTTCAATATGGGCAGATAGACTTATTATATTGAATAAATCAGCTGCTAGCTTTGAGAGGCCAAGGATTGTGTCTCAGATAAATTCTAGAACTGCCCTCTGGACCTAACACACAGCAGGTGCTCACCCAAAAAGTGAATGAATGAACGAAGGAATGAAACCATGAACTGTCGTTCTTTCCAATGGCTGAAGGGGTAGACCTTCTGTCCACTGGCAATGTGGAACCGCCTAGCTCCTTCAACTGGTGAACACTGAGAATCAGATCCGATGCCTTTATCTCCCACCCCCACCCCTCACTCTGCCCTCTTGTTGAAAGTAAAAGGTAAATCGCTTTTGAATCATTAGTTAACCCATTGATGTTACCTTCTGCTGCCCCCCCATTCCCTGGATTCTCCCATGAATAATCAGAAGATTGGCAAAATAGAATTTTTCTCTCTACCATTTAATGACAATTAATGTTTATCCTTATTCTTTTAAATAAGTAATACATGTTTATCATAGGAAAATATTTTTTAAACAGAAAACACAAGACTAAGAAAGCCACCAAGCAGGTAACTACCATTAACATTTTAGCCTATCTCCACTCATATGTAAAGAGGAGGGTTATGAGTAACTTTTTCAAAAGCAAAATCAAGTTCTTATCATGAGAGCTTTTTTTTTTTCTTTCACTGAAAGTATCTTGAACATCTTCCACGTGACATCCTCTCCCACAACCGCACAGACACTATCGCTGGACGTGCATGTGGCTTCCATCTGCTTTCCGTTGTCAGTAATCCTGCAGTCCTCATTCGCTGCTTACTGTGCATGCGCCTTGTGGACACGTGCAAGTTTGCTGTAAATGAAATGAATGCATCTTCAGTGTTTGGTAGGATGGTGACCGTTAATGGAGACTGCTTCGTATTCAGTCTCCTAATCGCCAGTCTGGTCTCCCCAGAACTCTTCATGGCTCCTCCTTGTCCTACATCTGGTCTAACCTGGCGTTCAGGCACTCTGCAGGTCTGTGCCAGTCACCCTGGACACTGGCTACCCTCACCCTACCCTTTTTTGCTCATGGGTCCCCCAGCCTGTGACAGCCTCCAGGTTAAGAGTCTGGGGAACGCTTTTTCTTCTTTTTAAAAATACTTGTTTCTACATTTACTATGATAAGCATAAACTACTTTTTAAATTGACACGCAATTCATATAACACAAAATTCATCCTTCAAAAGAGTGTACAATTCAGTGGGTTTTAGTATATTTACAAGGCTGTACCACCGTCGAGCTGCATGTTAAGTCACCTCAGTCGTGTCTGACTCTGTGCGACCCTATGGATTGTAGCCTGCCAGGATCCTCTGTCTATGGAATTCTCCAGGCAAGAATACTAGAGCGGATTGCCATGCCTTCCTCCAGGGGATCTTCCCAATCCAGGGATCGAACTCAGGTCTCCTACAGTGCAGGCAGATTCTTTACCATCTAAGCCACTAGGAAAGCCCTGCTACCATCATCACCATCTAATTCCTAAACAATTTCATCAGCCCCGGAATTCCATACCCATTAGCAGTCACTCCTCATTCTCCCACTCCCTGGCCCCTGGTAACCACAATCTACTTACTATCTCTGTGGATTTGCCTAGTCAGGATATTTCATATACTGAAATATATGAAAGGATATTTCATATACTGATTCCATATATGGAATCATACAATGGGTGTCCTTTTGCAATTGCCTTATTTCTCTTAGTATCTTGACTTCAAGTTTCATCCATGTTGTAGCATGTGTCAGAATTTCCTTTCTTTTTAAGTCTGAATAATATTTCACTGTATGGATAGACCACACTGTGTTTATCAGTTCTCTGTCGATGGACACTTTGGCTGTTTCCAGCTATTGGCTATTGTGAATAAGGTTGCTATGAATGCTGGTGTATAATTCCTGTTTGAGTCATTGTTTCACATTCTTTTGGATATGGGGTGAGATTGTTGGATCATGTGGCAATTCCATATTTAATGTTTTTGAGAACACCACACTGCTTTCTACAGCAACTGCAACAATTTACCTTCCCACTGGCTACATATGAGGATCTCAATTTCTTCATGTCACTCTCAACATTTGTTGTTGTCTGTGTTTTTCATTATAGTCATTCCAGTGGGTGTGAAGTAGCATCCTATTATGGTTTAATTTGCATTTTCCTGATGCTGAGCACCTTTTCAAATGCTTTTGCCAATTCTCTGTATGTTTATAGAGAAGTACCTCTTCTCTCTCTCTTTCTCCTTATTTTTAGGAAAATATCTCTTCAAAGCCTTTTCCCATTTTTAAATTGGGTTGTCCTTCTATTGTTGAGTTCCAAGTACTCTTTATATACGTTGGATACCAGATGTTTATCAGATACATGATTTGCAAATATTGTCTCCCATCATATCAGTTGTTTTTCTGGTTTCTTGATAATGTCTTCCGAAGCACAGAAGGTTTTAATTTTGATGACATCTAATTTATTATTATTATTTTTTTGGTTGCTTGTGCTTTATATGTCACATCTAAGAAACCATCATCTAATCCAAAGTCAAAGAGGCTTACCTCTGTGTTTTACTCTGACGGCTTTATAGTTTACCTCTTACATTTAGGTCTTTGATCATTTTTACTTAATCTTAGTATAGGGCTCCAAATTCATTCTTTTGCATGTAGCTACTCAGTCGTCCCGGGGCTTTCCCTGTGTCTCAGTGATAAAGAATCTGCCTGGAATGCAGGAGTCACAGGGGACAAGAGCTCGATCCTTGGGTTGGGAAGATCCCCTGGAGGAGGGCATGGCAGTCCACTTCAGTATTGTTGCCTGGAAATCCCATGGACAGAGGAACCTGGTGGGCTACTGTCCACAGGGTCGCAAAGAGTCGGACATGACTAAGTGACAGTGTGCAGCACGTAACAAAATCTTACATATTCAATTCATTCCAGCCCAAAAGCCACTTCATTCAGGGAACTTTTCCCAGACCCTTGGTTCAAGATCTGCCTACCTCTGAACATTTCCTTAGTACTTGTCTTACAGCACCTTGTACTCTCATGAGGTTTCTGGGATCACTAATCTTACTGGAAGAAGAGCCCATCAAAGGCAGCAGTTATGTCTGAAAACATTCCTCACACCCCCCAGCATGGAGCTTACGACTGTGGTAGGGCTGAGTACATGCTAAATGAACGAATGAATAAGCACCTAAATAAATGAATGCTATTGAGTCACTCATATAGTTCATATTCTGATCAGAACCTGGGCAAACATCCTTACCAAAGAATGGCTTAGGAAATACATTCATTAAATTCATAGTTACACCTCTGTCGACAAGTATAGTCATGTGTTGTTTCACCTGAGGTTTCCTTAATTCATTATAGTCATTATAAGGCTTATCAACAGGAGAAAAATGTGCCTGAATTAGAGGAGGAATTATGTGTGAATTGCACACTTAGGCATTTCACAAGCCAGGCCCAATCTCAATCAATACTATAGTACAATGACAGGCCTTATCAAAGCATCAGACCTTGCTTAAACTAAAAGATCATTAGCCTTTGAATTAGCACTCCAAACAGCTATCTTAATTAATCTGTTAGTGATTTTCTTTGTTTAGAGGGATTAGCCCTAATCAATTCTAATATATGCTCCCAGAGCTACATATGCACATTTGAACCTCAGACAGTCCAGCGGAGATCTGGGGTTGAGCCCCTGCTCTCGGTCAAGGCATGAAGACGGCACACACATGGCTCTTCTGAGTCAGGGGACCAGTGCTGGGTCACACAGTAGGCCTGGAACAGCCGGGCAGGAGCCATTCTGCCTGGGAGGCATCAAGCCACCTTAGACCTTTAAACTGAGCCTGGAATACTGCCTAGGATTCTGTCAGGTAGAGACGTGGACTAAAGGATTTCAGGAGGGTGGGAAAGGTGTTCCAGGCAGATGGAACAGCTGGAGCAAAGGTGTGTTCACAGGCACACGTTGCACCAACACACACATGTGTGCTCAGACGCATCCTTCTCCCAAGAACTGGGCCCATCAGAAATGGTCTGAAAGATGTCAGTGTGCCCACCTGAGTCAACCCACAGCCCAGAATCGCACCAGGCTCTGGGCTCCAGTTGGCCTCTCCTCCAGAGAGCGTTGAACATCTGCCATCCCCGGCCTTCCTTCGCTTCCTTCTCCCTCTGTGTCACCAGGCTGGACGTTCTCCTCTGGGTCCTTACTGAGGACTCTGGCACTAATCCCTGAAGGCCCAGCAGGAACTAGGCTAGAGGTTCTTGGTTACATGATGAAGCTTGATAGTTACAAGATGCAGAAACTTTTCCACCTGCCCCTGCTGGGACCTTAAGCCACCTGGTTGAGCCGTGGGAGCAGGGAGAGTCTCCGCAGGGCTGTGGACTGCTGAGGGCGTGTAGCTTTGTGCTTCTAAGCACAATATTTAAAAGTGCTTAGAAACAGCCCCAATGTGCTTTCTTTCATCAGTCAATGACAAATACTTACTGATCTCATACCTTTTAAATTTCATAATTGATATATTACCAGCATGTATTAAGATGCAAGGCATTAGTGTACAGCCTGATGCGTTTTCACTGACTGAACACACCCATGTAACCAGAATCTAGATCAACAGACAGAATGTGACCAGCACCCTAGAACGCCTGTTCCCCTCCCAGTGACCACCTCCCTCAAGGATAACCAGCGTCCTGGCTGGTGACAGCAGAGATCAGTTTTGTCTGATTTCGTACTTTGGAATCATAGAGTGTGGACTCTCTTGGCACTTCCACTTGAACAAACAGATTAGTCAAAGATCTGAAGAGATAGGGCTTCCTTGGTGGTGCAGTGGACAAGAGTCTGCCTGTCAGTGCAGGGGACATGGGTTCAACCTCCGGTCCAAGAAGATCCCACATGTCGAGGGGCAACTAAGCCCATGCAACAGGAACTACTGAGCCTGCATGCCTAGAGCCTGTGCTCACAACATGAGAAGCCAGTACACCACAACAAAGAGTAGCCCACACGCAGCAACCAAGACCCAGCACGACCAAAAAAACAAATAAATGAAAATATTAAAGATATGTTTAAAGGGATTAAAAAGATATTAAAGATATTACAAAAGAATAAAATTTTGAGGGGAAAAAAAAAGATCTGCAAAGAGAAAGCAAGAAGTTTGTTTGAAAGACTGGTCCTCCTGAGCAATAGAGTAAATGTCATGTGTGGGGGTCTCAGCAGTCCATCCAAAGGTGAGAAGGGTAGGTGGCCTGGTCGAGGAGTCAGGGACATGTGTTCAGATTTGACATCCATTCACAGCTAGCTGTGCAACCTTGCAAAGCCTTTTCCTTTCTGAACCTCAGTTGGATCCTCTGCAGGGTTGAAAGGCAGTTCCCTGCCTTTACTCACCAACCTCACCTTCTGTTATCTATCTCCACACCCACCACTGCCATGGAGAACATGCTGTGGGAAATGTGGCTGACTGAGTAGACCACATGTAAGTAATGATTAATTTGTTTCCCCATTTCTTGTTAATAGAAGACCTATGGAGCAGACTCAGATCTACCACAGATAGCAAGTGTGCCAACCAGGGTTGGTAGAATTCCAGAAATAAGCAGAGACTCTTTATGGCTGAGCTACTTGATCACAGTCTCAGGTCAGAGAAATATTCAGAACCCATTGAATTAGAGCAAATTACTTGAGAAACCCACATCCCAGCCTTCACGTGACCCTGGGTCCAGGAACCACTGACAAGACAGGCAGTCCCTAACTTCCCTTCCAGCTCTGATAAGCCCAGGGTCTGGGCTTCCCCCTGGAATGACTGCAGAGCTGTGGAGGTGGACCAGTCCCCTGAGGAGGCTTCCTTCTCAACCTGCCCTCAGCCCCCAACCTTTACTGTGCCCTTCACTCCAGCAGACCCCTGCCCAGCCCAGTGCTGGACAAGTCCTCCCAGGCCCACGGTTGTCTCATGTTGCTCTGGGAGAGGGCGGCTATTTGGAAACTGTTGATGAAACTTGTATTCCTGGAGCACTGTGAAAACTGAAACTGCCCTCTGCAACTCCCGGCAGCCCCTGACCCGGCGGAGAGAACCCAGTGTTGTCTTTAGGAACATGGCCTGTGGCCTCCTTCAGTGTCAGCCACCTCCTCCAGACCTGGCCACTCAGAGCTCAGGCTCTGGGGCTTCCCTCCCCTCAACGCATCCCTAAGAGCTCTTTATTTTCCAGCTCTGTCCCCATTTCTGTCCATGACCAAGGATGGGATGAAGTCCACTGGAGGAAAGGAATTGTGCTTGTGGCTGGGGGGCAGAACAACACCCGGAACAAATCAGAATCCATCTAGAGCTGCGAGCAGGGTGGGGAGGAAAGAATTTGGTCAGAGAGATCCTTGGTGAAGGGGACTCATGCACGGATGTGATGGAGGAAAGGGCTGAGTTACATTGAATGAGGTATGCTGGGGAGGGGCGTTGTGTGGCAGATTGGACAGTCTCCATGCAGAGATGGTCTCCACACATGCTTGTATTCTGGGTAGTATGAGAGTATGCAGAATCCCCAAGGGGTCACCTCTAGAGGGATGAAGGAACTAGAAATTCTCCAGGGTGATGAGTTGGGGAAAGGAGAGGAAGGCAACTAGGTAAGGGGTAGGGGTGATATGCTGAGAGCTTGGAACCTGAAATGAAGACATTCAGAAGCCTTGGTTGGCTATTTGGACATGCCTGGTACAGATAACTAGATGGTCTATGTAGAACAATCCTTTAATTCATCATATGTCCCATTTTATTGTCTTTAAGACAGGGTGCTAAGCCTCTGTACCTTGAGGTATAGAGGGAGTTGAGTGGTAAGGCCTAAGATGTCACCTTGGGATAAAGAAGTGCTTACCTGCCAGTCCATCTGGGTAGGCTTCTTGAAAGAGGAGTAATTTCTGAAACAGCCTGATAGACTGTCTGATTACAGGAAACCATCTGAGCATGTGCCTTGGACTGGTGCAGCTCTGGGAAACAAGGGTGGAGAACTGTGACCCCGGCCGTCAGGGAGCTGACACTGTTGTGGAGAAGGCAGACCGTGGAGAACTCAGCCTGGGAAAGATACGGAGCTGGGGAATGCTCTGATGGGAGTGGGAGAGTATCCAGAGCCAGTTGTGTCTGAACTGTATTTTGACAGGTGAACAGTTCCCCAAGGGGTGACCAGGCACACACTCAAAAACTGGAAACATCCCATGAGAATCCGATGAAAGTAATGGACCTTCTCTCAGAAACATACATACATGCTCCATGGATCTTGGAGTTGGGAATCCCCAGAAAAGGCCCTGAGGCCAAGCAGAGCATGGCAATGATCAAGATGATCAAGGACACTGATCTCTAGGGGAAAGATGAATCCCAAGAAGATGTACCCCAGGCACAGCCTGCCCTAGGGCAGTGGATGAAAAGGTGTGGTCCTGGTAATACAGCCAGACGGCTGGTGAGAGAGGGGGCTGGGCTTCAGCAGGAGTTGGTTCCTTGGGACCAAGCCGTGCGGAGGGTCTGGCCGAGGTATGGCTGTGGGGTGAGGAACTATAGGGGAGGGTGAACGCCTGAGAGGGTGGTTGGTGGTGTCTCAGCTCATGAAGGTGGGGTCATGGTTAGCACAGCATGGTGCGGAGATCAAAGGCAGTGGTTTCAGAGTCTGGTACACCTTGGTTTGAACCCCATGGGTGGTTATCACCCCAGATATGGCCTGGAACTCAGCCTTCAACGGTGGTCTCGGGGGGCTGGGAGATGTGGTGGGTCAACAACACCTGGGAGCTTTCTCAGAGTGTATGTGCTGCCCCTTCCCTATTCTCACCCCTACATAATCCGGACAATATGACTTCCAGGAAGGTTGGCAATGGTATTGTGAAAAGGTTTTCAGATCATTCTGATCCATTCCTGAATTTGTCCTTCTCCTCCAGAAAAACTACCTAGAAAGGTCGCTGAAAACATAACATGATGCACTACTCCTCTGAAATGGTAGGACTAGCAGCATTCCAGCCCAGCTCAATCCAACCAAATAGCCTATTCATTCAACATGTCTTTATTGTGCTTCCACACTTTTTTTTTTCATTTTTTAAAAAGGTTTTTTGGAGTACTACCAAATGATCCAGCAATTCCACTCCTGGGAATATACTTGGAGGAAAACATAATTCAAAAAGATAATACACTCCTGTGTTCATAGCAGCACTATTCACAATAGGCAAAACAAGGAAACAATCTAAATGTCTGTCAACAAACGGATAAAGAAGCTGTGGTGCATATGCACAATGGAATATTACTCAGCCACTGACAAGAACGAAATAATGCCGTTCACAGCAACATGGATGGACCTAGAGATTGTCACAGTGAGTGAAGTGAGTCAGAGACAAAGATCACATGAGAAAGCTTGTGCACGCATGCATGCATGTGCGCTAAGTTGCTTCAGTCGTGTCTGAGTCTGTACGACCTCATGGACTGTAGCCCACCAGGCTCCTCTGTCCATGGGGATTCTCCAGGCAAGAATACTAGAGCGTATTTCCATGCCCTCTTCCAGGGGATATTCCCAACCGGCGGATTGAACGCATGACTCTTTTATCTCCTGCGTTGGCAGGCAGAGTCTTTATCACTAGTGCCACCTGGGAAGCCCAATATCGCTTACTTGGAATTAAAAAAAAAAAAAGATGCAAATAAACCTATATATAAAACAGAAACTGACTCAGAAAAAACAAACTTATGAACACCAGAGGCGAAGGTGGGAAGAGGTAGTTACGGATTTGGGGGCTGACATATACACGCCGGGCTCCCTTGGTGGCTCAGATGGCAAAGAATCTGCCTGCAATGCAAGAGACCCTGGTTTGATCCCTGGGTCAGGAAGCTCCCCTGGAGAAGAGAATGGCTACCCACTCCAGTGTTCTTGCCTGGAGGATCCCATGGACAGAGGAGCCTGGCAGACACAGTCCAGTTCAGTTCAGTTCAGTTCAGTTGCTCAGTCGTGTCTGACTCTTTGCGACCCCAGGGACCGCAGCACGCCAGGCCTCCTTGTCCATCACCAACTCCCGGAGTTTACTCAAACTCACATCCATTGAGTTGGTGATGCCATCCAATCATCTCATCCTCTGTTGTCCCCTTCTCCTCCTGCCTTCAGTCTTTCCCAGCATCAGGGTCTTTTCCAATGAGTCAGTTCTTCGCATCAGGTGGCCAAAGTATTGGAGTTTCAGCTTCAGCATCAGTCCTTCCAATGAATATTCAGGACTGATTTCCTTTAGGATGGACTGGTTGGATCTCCTTGCAGTCCAAGGGACTCTCAAGAGTCTTTTCCAACACCACAGTTCAAAAGCATCAGTTCTTTGGCGCTCAGCTTTCTCTATAGTCCAACTCTCACATCCATACATGACCACTGGAAAAACCATAACTTAGACTAGACGGACTTTTGTTGGTAAAGTAATATCTCTGCTTTTTAATATGCTCTCTAGGTTAGTCATAGCTTTTCTTCCAAGGAGCAAGTATCTTTTAATTTCATGGCTGCAGTCACCATCTGCGGTGATCTTGGAACTCCCCAAAATAAAGTCTGTCACTGTTTCCACTGTTTCCCCATCTATTTGCCATGAAGTGATGGGACTGGATGCCATGATCTTCGTTTTCTGAATGTTGCGCTTTAAGCCAACTTTTTCACTCTCCTCTTTCACTTTCATCAAGAGGCTCTTTAGTTCTTCTTTGCTTTCTGCCATAAGGGTGGTGTCATCTGTATACCTGAGGTTATTGATATTTCTCCCAGCAATCTTGATTCCAGCTTGTGCTTCATCCAGTCCAGCATTTCTCATAATGCACTCTGCATATAAGTTAAATAAGCAGGGTGACAATATACAGCCTTGAGGCACTCCTTTCCCGATTTGGAACCAGTTTGTTGTTCCATGTCCAATTCTAACTGTTGCTTCTTGACCTGCATACAGATTTCTCTAGAGGCAAGTCAGGTGGTCTGGTATTCCCATCTCTTTCAGAATTTTCCACAGTTTGTTGTGATCCACACAGTCAAAGGCTTTGGCATAGTCAATAAAGCAGAAATATATGTTTTTCTAGAACTCTCTTGCTTTTTCAATGATTCAGCGGATGTTGGCAATTTGATCTCTGGTTCCTCTGCCTTTTCTAAATCCAGCTTGAACATCTGGAAGTTCATGTTCACGTATTGTGGAAGCCTGGCCTCGAGAATTTTGAGCATTACTTTGCTAGGATGTGAGATGAGTGCAATTATGCTGTAGTTTAAGCATTCTTTGGCATTGCCTTTCTTTGGGATTGGAATGAAAACTGCCCTTTTCCAGTCCTGTGGCCACTGCTGAGTTTTCCAAATTTGCTGGTATATTGAGTGCAGCACTTTCACAGCATTGTCTTTCAGGATTTGAAATAGCTCAACTGGAATTCCATCACCTCCACTGGCTTTGTTCGTAGTGATGCTTCCTAAGGCCTACTTGACTTCACATTCCAGGATGTCTGGCTCTAGGTGAGTGATCACACCATCGTGATTATCTGGGTCATGAAGATCTTTTTTGTATAGTTGTTCCGTGTATTCTTGTCACCTCTTCTCAATATCTTCTGCTTCTGTTAGGTCCCTACCATTTCTGTCCTTTATTGAGCCCATCTTTGCATGAAATGTTCCCTTGGTATCTCTCATTTTCTTGAAAAGATCTCTAAGTAAGTAAGTAAGTAAAGTCACTCAGTCGTGTCCGACTCTTTGTGACCCCATGGACTGTAGCCTACCAGGCTCCACCCTCCATGGGATTCTCCAGGCAAGAGTACTGGAGTGGGTTGCCATTTCCTTCTCCAAGGGATCTTCCCAACCCAGGGATTGAACCCAGGTCTCCTGCATTCTAGGCAGACGCTTTAACCTCTGAGCCACCAAGGATCTCTAGTCTTTCCCATTCTATTGTTTTCCTCTATTTCTTTGCACTAATCACTGAGGAAGGCTTTCTTATCTCTTCTTGCTATTCTTTGGAAGTCTACATTCAGATAGGTATATCTTTCCTTTTCTCCTTTGCCTTTCACTTCTCTTCTTTTCTCAGCTATTTGCAAGGCCTCCTCAGGCAACCGTTTTGCCTTTTTGCATTTCTTTTTCATGGGGATGGTCTTGATCACTGCCTCCTGTACAATGTCACGAACCTCCAGCCATAGTTCTTTAGGCACTCTATCAGATCTAATCCCTCGAATTTATTTGTCACTTCCACTGTATAATTGTAAGGGATTTGATTTAGGTCGTACCTGAATGGCCTAGTGGTTTTCCCTACTCTCTTCAATTTAAGTCTGAATTGGGCAATAATGAGTTCATGATCTGAGCCACAGTCAGCTCCCGGTCTTGTTTTTGCTGACTGTATAGAGCTTCTCCATCTTTGGCTGCAAAGAATATAATCAATTTGATTTCGGTACTGACCATCCGGTGATTCTCCATGTGTAGGGTCTTCTCTTGTGTTTCTTGGAGAAGGTGTTTGCTATGACTAGACATGGTCCATGGGATCGCAGAGCTGGACATGACTGAGCAACTTACACTATGTACATGTTACTATATTTAAAATGGGTAACCAACAAGGACCTCCTGTATAGAACGAGAACTCTACCCAATATTACTCTACAACTTAAATGGGAAAAGAATCTGAAAAAGGATGTATACAAGAAAATGTGTAACTGAACCATTTTGCTGTAGACCTGAAACTAAGATGACACTGTGAGTCAACTATACCCCAATATAAAAGGAAAAAAGGAAGGAGCCAACTAGCCTATTCATTCCACGTGTGTTTAGTGAGCTTCCATACTGGGCCAGGCCCTGGGCCAGGTGTTGGAGACCCAAGACCCAGCTCGTGTACCATCCATGGGAAGCAAGGCAGGCCAGAGCAGAGACAACACCATGTTGTGACAGCTCTGCGATAAGGAAAGTCTGGAGTACTCTAGGAATGCCCAGGAGGGGCAGTCTTGGGTCATTGGGAAAGGTGTCTTGGAGGAAGAGTAGGCTGGGGCCAGAAGCCAGCCAGGAGGGTGGAGAAGGTCTCCCAGGAGGAAGAAGCCACCTGCGCACAGCCTAGAGGCAAGAGGTGTTCAAGGAAGTGCAAGTGCTCCCAAGTGTGGCTGTGGGGTGAGAGAGCAGGCCAGAGCCACCAGGGGCTTGGGGTTGACCCTGCAGTTCTCCTGGGGAACTGATGGGCCTGGAGAGGGAGAGGACCCTGGGCCAGAGGGGAGATCTCTTATCCGCTCTGGGGATTTCCACAAGAGACGCTGAAGGCCTGAATGAAGAGTGTCTATGGGCCAGAGATGAGGGGCTAGAGTCCACAGAAATGCGCCCTCCCCAAGCAGCTGACCCCTCCTGAGAGGCATGCGTTGTCCCACCCCTGCCCCCGTGCAGCACGGGGCTTAGAGGGCATTGTTCTGGAAACCTTGTGTCCAGCCTTGCGGTTCGAGCTATGGGTCCATGTGATCTCCAGCCTTCCCTTGCTCCCTCTTCAGCCTTCCCAGAATCCTCTGACAAGCCTTCCTATTTCCTCAGCATTGTCATTATCCCTTCCACCTCTGGAAGCCCAGCTTCTCTCTCCTGTGAGGACGTCCATATCTGTTCTGGTCATGAAGCTGTTCAGTTCCAAAGGCCTTCCCCATTTCCATCAGTCCCTACCACAGCCACACCCTGGAGCCTGTCTTTGCTAAAACACTGGCACTTCTCAAAGCTTGAACTGAATGGACCACTTGCTGCCTATGGCCCTCTGTGCTTCTGATGGCTCCTTCTTGACTGCCTGGCCCAGGGCCTCACCCCAGCTGCCCGTTGCACCCACTGGGCACCCGCTGGGCTGGTGGAGCTGGCTGCCACCCTGGGCTGCCCCACCTACTGGAAACAGTGGGCCACCCTGGAGACCAGGGCCTCTTGCCTCAGAGAGGCCCTGTCCACTGCCCGCACCAGCCCTGTCTTCTTTCCACTGCAGCTCTTTCAAACCCGCTCCACCTCCCCCAGGCTCCTGATTCAGACCTTCCCCCTCTTTCACAAAGAAAGCAAAGACCCTAAGATGGGAGTCCCCTTGATTTCTTGCCATCCCAGCTTCACGCAGCAACATCACACAGACTGCACCTTACTCCCCTCTCCTGACTCGGACCACCCTGGGGCTTTGGGCGCAGCTCTTCCCTCCTCTTTGGGCGCGGAGGTCCCTGTCATCCCCTTCCTTGTCCCTCTCTCCAGTTGTGCATCTTCCCCCAACTCTTCCCATAATCATGGAGAGCCCCTCTGTCCTCCCCTCCTGCCTCACCTCCCCTTCAGTCTTCCCACTGCCTCTGCCACTGTCCTTCTTCCGGAACCTTTCCTTAACCATCCCAGAAGCACCTCAATATCAAAACATCACATCCCATCTCATTTCTCCCCAATCTGCTTCTCCTTGGTTCTCTGCATCTTGGGAAAGGGCAGCAGGGTGCAAGTACACACCCCAAGTCACTCTGTACACCTCCCTCCCTCATGCCCTCATTCCAGCACCCACCAAGTCCCCTTGGGGCTTCTTTTTAATATTTCCAGAATTCATCATTCTGCAATGATGTGCCAGGCTCCTACCTTGCAAGGGTTTGGCACATTATTCATTCAGGAATTTGTTCAATATGCATTTTTTGGAAAGCCCATCCTGTGCAGTATTGACTTGACTCACATTTATGCTTCCAACTCAGGCAGTTGTTCCACTTGGCACCTGACCTCTCTCATCCCAATGCTAGTAATTGATCTGAACTTCACCCTTGTTGACTGACTCTGTCTCAGCTCCTGGGCTGCCTGGGAGTTTGACTCCTCCTCCTCATCCTACCACCCTGTCACATGGCAATTATGATGAGGCGTCATGGTGGCTATGAAGGCTCGGCAGTGGCAGTGTTGGGGAAACCATCTGAGATGGGGTTGCTGGAGATAGTGACTCTACTAGAATTCACTTAGGGGTATGTATTCATTTGTGCACTCAGTCAATATTTATTGAGCATCTACAGTGTACCAGGCACTGAACTAGGCCCTAGGGATACAGCCAGGCCCCCAAACACACAGGTTCTCCCCTCTCTCCAGGAACTAGCAGTTTGGTGAGGGAGACATTCATCAGATAAACGGCATGATTATGACCAGGACAAGCGCTTCATCAGGGTGGGACACAGTTCTCAAGTATGTAATAGCAGGGCTTGGTCCTCTCTGAGGAAGTGATGGTGAAGCTGAGATCTGAAGGATGTAGATGTGTTAACTAGAAGAAGAGGAAAGGGAGCAGTCCAAGTAGAAGGGCCAGCATGTGCAAACGCCCTGGGGGAACACAGAGGCAATGCATGGGATAGGAAGCCCTGCACAGAAGACATTTTGGTTTGTTTAATCATAAAACAACGTAACACAAAATGCACCATTCGACTGTCTCAGATGTACAACTGAACAGCGTTTAGTAAATCCACGATGTTGTGTAACCACCACCACTTTTGTTCCAGAACATTTCATCACCCCAAAAGGAAACCCTGTACCCATTAAGCAGCCACTCCCCGTTCTTCTTTCCCCCAACCCTACAACCTGGGAACCACTCATCTACTTTCTGTCTCTCTGGATTTGCCTACTCTCAACATTTCTTACAGATGGAGTGACATAATCTGTGGCCTTTTGGGCCTGCCTTCTTTCACTCAGTGTACAATGTACGGGGTTCATCCATGTTGCAGCATGTGTGAGCACTTCATTCCTTGCTATGGCTGAATCATATTCTATTGTATGGATATGCATTTTGTCTATCCATTCATTTCTTGATGACCATTTGGGTTGTTTCCACCTTTTGGCTATTGTGGATCATATTGCTATGAACATGTGCGTACGAGTTTGTGTTTGAACATCTGACTTCAGCTCCTTTGGGTCCATAACCAAGAGTGGAACTTTGGGTCATATAGTAAATCTGTGTTTAACTTTTTGAGGAACAACACACACTTTTTATTACATTCATCTGACATGACTTAAATTCAAGCTATGTTGGTAAGACAGGGGTGATAGTGATATGGGAGAGTAAACACTATTATTTTCCAGTTCTGACAACTTCTTTTCATCTCTTTTCAGGTTGTTTGAAGTGGAGGTGAATAGGTGGAGAGGCACTATCTCACTAACTGCCTACTCAGGCAGTCCTGCCAGGTCAAGGATCTCCATCTGTTTTTTTCCCTGACGTACCTCAAAGCCTAAAACAGTGCTTGGCACATGACTGGTGCTCAATAACTATTTGTTGCATGAATAAATAAATACAATGAACCCCTTCAAGGGCTCTAAAATCCCAAGAAAACAGACATTCATCAGCTAGAACCAGGGAGGACAGGCCCATGTTGCCGCCCAAGGTGGGTGGTTGGGTGAGAATAGGACTCTCCAAAGCCACCAACCCTCAGCCCCTAGGGAGACCTTGGCTAGTATTTTTGAACACTCACTGTGTCCAGGGACTTTTATACAACTGTTCACCCGGAAGCTTGGAGAGCCTGAGTGGCTTTGGATTCCTACGAGGTAGACCCGGAATCCACCCTGGGCTGCTAGACATCAGGTCTTGTTCCTTTGGTGGGGACAGTGGTCCCTCCATCCCAAGACTGACGCTCAGCCCAGAGTAGGCTCGGGGCTGTGGTCAGCTGGAAGGACTTCCAGGGGTCCCTCAGAAGCACCCTAGAGAGTCCTGAGTTCTCCCTTCCCCCAGCTGAGGCCAGAGGGAGGAGGGAAGGACGGCAGCAGAGCGTGCAAATTGGAGGCTGATATTGAATTGCAGCAAAATGAGCAGAGGATTACCTGCCCCACCTGGACCCACCCTGGGTGAATACCAAGGCCCAGGTCAACTCTCACGAGGAGTCGGCAGGCCCAGTACCAGGCGGAACTGTGGCTGGATGAGCAGGGATCATGAGCCAGGTGGCTGGGCCCACAGGCTTGAAGATGTCTTCCTCTCCTGAGCCCTCCCCATCCCTAGGCTGGACATCCTGCATTCACAGAGGTCTTCTTGAGTTCTGGGGGCAGAGCCGGGGGATCAGAACCAGGCTGAGACGCTATCCCAGGACCCTGCCTTCAGGGAGAACAGGGAGAAGGAAGATGAGGCAAACACCCAGGATTCTGGGGAGTGGGGTGGGAAGCTGCCATGACTGAGTAAGTCTGGGAAAGCTTCCTGGAGGAAGATGAAGGGTGTGGGAGACTGGGTTGGGATGGAGGAAGATTTAAGTTTGAATTATGGCTTAGCTACTTCCTAGCTGTTTGACCTTGAGCAAACAATTCATTCCCCAAACATTTTTAAGAGTGTCTGCACCATGCCAGTCACATATTAAGCATTAGGACTATGAGGGTAAATTTGATACAGTTCCTGTCCTCAGAGTTTTAGCCAGGACACCATGATCCGTGATGTCACCAAGGTGAGGCAGCACTCTGGGGAGGGGGGCAGTGGAAGTGGCAGTCAGTTTAAGGTCCTTGAGCCTCCCTTAGCCTCATCCATACATGAGGTTGGTGCCCACTTGCTCACATGGCCAAGATGACTGGTCGGGAAAAGCCATGTGAGCCTAGCTTGGTGCCTCACACATCAGATGGGCAGGGCCAGCCTCAAGGAGAGGCATGAGGCTGACAGAGGCTTGGGAGGGGCATGAGGGGGTGTAGCGCCAGGGTAGGAGGAAGCTGGCCATGATGGTATATTGGGTGGGAGTGGAGAGGGGCCCTGCCCAGAGCCTGATCAGGGTCCTGCTGGTGAACCAGTCACTGGAGCCACAGATGCTGGAGGCAGGCACTGTGCAGCCAGGGTGGCTCAGCTGTGGCTGTGAGTGGGGAGACAAACAGGTTTGGGTGACCTTTGCAAGCAAGGTCATGGGGCATTGCCCATAGCCTTTTCAACTCATTACCACTCCCTGATCTGGTAATGACCCCGGCATAGCCTGACCCTGGCACTCACAGCTCCTGTCTCTCCCTGTAGTGCAGAGACACCAGCTCTCCTGGGTCAGCTGGCACGTACTTCCCCCTCTGCCTTCCTGCCCTGCAGGGAGGACTCCCCCTCCCCCAGGGAGGGTGCTGCCAAGGCTCCCTTGGGGCTTCCACACTGGCTAGCCTTCCCCAGATGTGATGGGACAGGAAGCCAGGGACTGGAAGGAGTTCAGTCACGAGGGGAGCAGTATGTCCTGCTGCTGGCCCGTCTTCCCTTCTGCTAGCACCCACAATGGTTCCCCATTGCCCACCTGTGCAGAAGCTTTATTAACCTTCATGCCGGGCTTCTCCGTGCTGTAGAGCTGTAGCGGCTGTGTTTGTCCACTTGTCTGGCCCTCATCCTGGTGCACAAACTCCTGCCATAGCTTCCCCAGTGTTTGCTCAGCCTTCATTGGATCCTCCAAGAGTCCGGGAACTCACTACTTCACAAGGCAGAGTTGTTATTAGAAAGGTCTCCCTGCCCCAAGTCCCTACTCATGCCTGATCCTTTGCAAATGAGCACACACTTGCTTCCAACTCCTATTCCACGCACGAGTGCACAAATGCATGCCTCCCTCTCTCTGCCCAAGCTCTGAGAATCAGCTTCTCTTCTGATCAGGCCCCTGAAGATGGTCATGTGGCTGAAACACAGAGGGTGCTGGGCAGGGTGTAAGTGGGCTGGAGTGAGGGTGAGGGGACCAGAACTGGTGGACTTGCTCATTATCCGCTTGACAAACATTGACTGAGCACCTGTAACATGCCAGGCCCAGTGCTAGGTGCTGAGTTCATGATTAACATGCTTGCATGCTAAGTTGCTTCAGTTGTGTCCGACTGTTAATGACCCCATGAAATGTAGCCCACCAAGCTTTTCTGTCCATGGAATTCTCCAGGCAAGAGTACTGGAGTGGGTAGCCATCCCTTCTCCAGGAGATCTTCCTGACCCAGGAAACAAAGCCAGGTCTCCTGCACTGCAGGCAGATTCTTTACCATCCGAACCACCAGGGAATCTCTTACTCACACCTAATTCTCTTTAAAGAGAGCAAGCTTGTTTCTAACCCTTCTTAAACCCATCAACACTCTCTTCCCCACTGAGAAAGGGATTTTAAGCCAGAATCAAAAACAGTGTTTTTCAAACTGAGTGGCAACCTGTTGGTGGGTCATGAACTCTATTTAGTAGCTGCGACCTTAATGAGTTTTTTAGTGAAACAGAGCAGAGGAATTTAAAACATCACATTGAGGAAATATTGCTTTGTGTAATGTTATAGTTATATCTCTTTTTATTAAGACAATGTAAATGGGTTAAGATATTAAATGCATTTCTTCCTGCAAGTCTCAATTAAAAGGGTTTGAAAGTCACTGGTCTGGAGTTTGAGGAAAAGTCGGCCGTGAGAAAATGGTGGGAACACACGTCCCAGCCAGACAGAACAACATGGATCGGGGCCCCAAAGTGGAGGAGTTGGTCTGGCCTTGTCCTGTGGGCGGTGGGAGCTATAGGAGGCTATAGGTGAGGTCTTCTTCATCCCTGTGCCCTACTGCATGGGCAGGAGGGAGATAGCCAGAAGCTATCTTTGTCTCCCCAGGAGCCTGAGCCTGTCTCTACCTGGGTCTCAGCTTTCAGGACTGCCTGGCCTTTGGGAACAAAGTCAGCCAACCCGGGGGGCAAAAGTCTGAATTTCTAAATCAGACAGACCCGTACTTATAGCTTATCTTGGCTACTTACCTTTGCTCTTAGGCAGCATTTCTCTTTTGGCTGCTCTGGGTCTTGGTTGCAGTGCGTGGGTTTTCACCCTTGCTGAGAACAGGGGCTACTCTTCATTGCGGTGAGTGGGCCCCTTATTGCAGTGGCTGCTCTTGCTGCGATGCACAGGCTCTAGGGCTCAGGCTCGGTAGTTGTGACTCACAGACTTAGTTGCTCCAAGGCATGTGAGATCTTCCTGGATCAGGGATCGAACCCTTGACCCTTGCATTGGCAGACAGATTCTTAACCACTGGGCCACCAGGGAAGTTCACAGGCAACTTTTAAAACCTCTCTGTGCCTCAGTTTCCTCCTGGATTAAATGAGGCCGTTAAGACTCATTCCTAAAAGTCCATGTGAGAATTTAGTTTGAAATCCAGATGCCCCCAGGCTTTCAGTCCTCTAGGTTCTCTCTTCACTTCCACATAGAGTAGGGTTGTCAGATTTAGCAAAGAAAAATACAGGATATCTCGGTTCAATTTCAATTTCATATAATGAGCAAATTTTCAATGTAAGTACGTCCCAAATATTGCGTTGAATCTACTTATGCTAAACAATTTGTTATTTCTCTGAAATTCACATGTACCTGGGTATCCAGTGACTTATCTGGCAACCCTCCATAGAAACACTGACATTCCATCCCAGAACTCCGTGGACCCAATCCCCTGCAAGGTTTCTGGGGCTTCCAGAGGGGACCGGAGCCCCAGACTCCCACCCCTTCCACCCGCTGCTGCTGGGGGCTCTCTTTTTATTCTGTCCCACTTCAGCCACTATGACTCTGCCCTGTTCTTTGTTTCTCCTTCCCCAGAGTTCCAGCCACACAGACTGTGGTGTGTGACCTGCTTTTACTGACCTTGATGGGAGAATGGAGGGCACTTGCATCTCCGCTCAGAGCAGGAAACACACCTGTTATCTGCCAGATAGCAGCAGTCCTGAATTCTGTTACTGTGCTCCCACGTGGGGCACCCTTACTGGCCCAGCTCCCCACAGATACCCTCCTCCTACCTCTGTTTTTCCAGACTCTCAGCCACCTCCTTCAAGCCTCCAGAAAACCTCATACAAATCCCCGCTTCTTTAGTCTTCAGCATCCTTTAACCTTCTGTCTCACTTTTTCTCTATCTTGATTATTTCACAGGGTGGGTATGAGGTAGAAATTCACTTTCACAGTTAAAAATATCCTCTCGAAGTCAGACTTCCTGAGACTTCCCTGGTGGTGCAGTGGTTAGGACTCCATGCTTCTGCAGGGGACCCAGTTCAATCCCTAGTTGGGGAACTAAGATTCCCGCAAGCCACGTGGCACAGCCGAAAAAAAAAACAACCCCAAAACATCAAACACCTGGAATTCCAATTCTGCCTCCCCACTTATTAGCTGTGTGATCTCAGGAAAGTTATTAACCTCTCTCATTTTCCTCATCTCATAAAAAATGAGATGATAATTTTAGCTCATAGGATTGCTGTGAAGATTAACAGCGTTAATGCATGTAGGAATGTCTAAAGGAGTTCATGAAACAGTGAGCACTAAATGCAAGTTTAGTGTTGTAACTGCTATATCTCATCGGTTCTAAGGTGTGCCTTTTTCCTCTCATCCTAATGTCTTAATGATCGTGGCATCTTACAACAGCTGGGAATGGTTGTCATCACCTGTGCATATTTAAATTTGGTCCTTTGAGTTTCACGCCTTCTCATTCCTATATCTGTTCAGTTTAATTGCTATTGAAAATGTCTTCAAAAAGTTACACTATGGTTTAGCAGTTAAACAAAGTTATTTTGTGTACAGAAGGACATGGAAACAGAGCAGCCTGCCAAGAATATGACATTAGTGAAGCAAATAGTTGTTACTGAAGAATGACCACAAGCCTGTATTTTCTTGTAAAACAACTGCCAAGTGTTGTATGGGACCCAAGAAAGGAAGAGTCCCACAAGCAGATGAAATTGTTGTTTTACTACTGAGAAAAGGGCAAAATGATTGCCAGTCACACATGAAGCAAGAAAACCCCGAGGTACGCTTACAGAAATGTGTAAGAAGAGATGGATCGCTACACTTGGAATGGCACCGCGGGCGAAACTGTGCAGAAAAATATCAGGGACTCAGCTTGGAATCGAAACAGGATTTGAGGAGAGTCAAACCCTGAATGTGAAGAAATTTTAGAACTCTTTTAGCCATTTGTTTTGCTTATAATATCCTTTTTCATGTGTTCATAAGAGTGGCTTTTGACTAAATGCTATTGTGTTCAGTTGGTCTGTCATGTCCGACTCTTTGTGACCCCATGGACTGCAGCAGGCCAGGCTTCCCTGTCTTTCATTACTCCTGGAGTTTGTTCAAACTCATGTCCATTGAGTTGGTGATGCCATCCAACCATCTCATCCTCTGTCGTCCCCTTCTTCTCATGCCTTCAGTCTTTCCCAGCATCAAAATCTTCTCCAGTGAGTCAGCTCTTCACATCAGGTGGCCAAAGTACAGGAGCTTCAGCTTCAGCATCAGACTTTCCAATAAATATTCAGGGTTGATATCCTTTAGGATTGACTAGTTTGAGCTCTGTGCTGTCCAAGGGACTCTCAACAGTCTTCTCCAGCACCACAGTTCGAAGGCATCAATTCATGGTGCTCAGTGTTTTTTATTGTCCAGCTCTCAAATCCATACACGACTACTGGAAAAACCATAGCTTTGACTAGACAGACAGTGGTCACCAAAGTAATGTCTCAGCTTTTTAATATGCTGTCTAGCTCTGTCATAGCTTTTCTTCTGATATCTGTGTAAATCTGAAAGACTTTTTTCAATAAGTACAAAACAAAGATTAGGAATAAAGCATTTTGGGGGTTGTTTTCCTTCACTTATGTTTAAAACTTATTTCTAAGATAACATAAAACCTACCACCCTAACCATCTGTATGAGCACAATTCAGTGGTATCAGGTACAGTCATGGTGTGTGACCATCTCACCATCTGCCTCCAAGCATTTTTGTCATACTCTAGTTAGCAGTGCATCACACAGCTGATGGCACCTTTTTCCTCATAAGACAACAGTGTCTTCAATGCCTAGGTCAGGAAGATCCCCTGGAGTAGGAAATAGCAGCCGGCTCCAGTATTCTTGCTGGAAAATTCCATGGATGAAAGAGCCTGGTGGGCTGCAATCAATAGGGTCTCAAAGAGTTGGACACATTTGAACACACACACACAGCATACAGCATGCATATTAACCAAAAAATACATAGCTGAAACAATGTTTCCTCTGTGCATTAAACATAATTAAGCAAAATTACTTTTTTTTTAGTTACACAGTGTTGTGATCACTGTAAACAAAATGCAACCCTCCCTGGGTTCGGGTTTCTCACCAAACAGGGACCACGGCTGGAACCCTCCAGCTTCTCAGGAACACCTTCCACTCCAGCTCAAAAGGAATGAACAACCCGACTAGGGGCCCAGTCATGGCTGGCGTCCTTCCCTCCTTTCAGACTTGTGTCCAGACCAGAACATGAGTGAGTCTCAATCTCTCTGGACTTCATGTTGTAATCTGTAAAATGAGATTCATAGGCTAGACGACCTCTGTCTTAGAGTGGTATCTTTCCACTGGGTTCTAAATTTATGGCCGTGTGATGGAATGGCCAACATACACATACACGGTTTGGGGTGTGGATTAAGGGCTGCAGAGAGAAGTCATGACACCTCTTGGGGGGTTTATTGGGAGATAAGAGACTTTTCACTTGACTAGATTAGAAGAGATCCTGTCCAGAATCATGGGTCAACCACTTTCTCTCTCTCTCAAGGTCATGAACACTTTGATCAAAGAGGAAAGACAAGAAAGTGTGTGTGGCCCATCCGAGGGCACGCTGCATCACGGGGGGCTCCACTCTGTGGCTTCCAATCGCTCTCAGATTTCCGTTCCTGGGACTGTGACTTGCCCCGGGGACAGGAGCTAGAGCAGAGTCAAGAAGCTGGTTCTCCTAGTCTCACTTAGACCCTGACCCTGCCTCTGGGTCCCCAGGACAGGGAGCAGGGCTGGAGAGATCAAATAAATATGATGTAATGGGGCCTAATGTCTCCTGGACCGCAGGTCAGGGCAGCATTGATGGCAGGAGGTGGCACTGCCTAGAGGCTGGACTGAGTGGGCACTCAGACCAGGGAGTCACTTACTGCAGTTGCCCTGAGCCTACACAGCTCACTGCCCCACAGAAAAGTCCTCCCCCTGTGGCTTGGGTGGCTCTGAGCTCTAGGGGTACCTAGAGCCTGTCACAGCTTCTGGGACCCCTAACATGTGAGTTTGGGGAGTCATGGTCTCTCCTGATGGTATAAATAATGCTATTAATAACAAATGATATCAATTGACATCTTGCTGAGGGCCAGGAGCAGCTCTGAGCACTTTCCATATATTAGTTCATTTAATCTAAACCCCAAGCCCACATAGGTTTATTATCCCCTTTTGAAATCACAGAGATGCACTATGGAATGGAAACCCACAGCTTCCTCAGTCGACCTGAGCTTGACTCCATCACCCAAGGCCAGGATCCCAGCGCCTCTGAAATCGCCCCCTGCTTCCAAGCTATGAAAGCTGCTCTTTGGCAGGGGTTCCAGGGAGCAAGTGAAGCTTAATGATTTGTGGATGGCTGAGTGCAAGAAAGCAAACACAGGAGAGACACAAACCCTTTATGCCTTGGAAGGTTCGTGTCACACCAACCGGTTGTTTTCCATCCCCTGCGAGATGGAGGCCAGTCAGCAGGAAGGATGCCCCGATCTCCGGAAGGGGTGGCACTGACACCCTGTTTCATGGTCAGTTCTGTAAAGTGTTGCCCCTGACTTGGCAAACAGTTTGAATCAGAGAGAGGGGTTTGGCAGCATAAGCTGTACAGAATCCCCATAGGACCGGTGGGGGTAGGGGAGGCCCTGGGGGAGCTGCCCTGTGATAACCTAGGGAACAAACACGGAAAACTAGCGGACGTCAATCCCTATCTGGAGCTCATTAATGGGGAACGCCATTCAGCTGTGAAGTCCTAGATGGGGTGATAGGCATGCTGCGCCCAGGGGTAGGGGGTAGGGGCAGGAGGCGGCCATAGGGGAGAAAAGGTATCGGCCAGACTCCACCTTCATCTCACATGTCCAAATTCAGGATGGAGGGACCCTATAAATGCCCAGGACCAGCGTCCCCGGAGACCCTGAGAGAGAGAGAGACAGACAGACAGAGGGAGAGCGAGAGCTGCAAGCTCCCCGCCCCGAGACCCCTGGGCCAGCCCACAGAAGGCTCCACAGCATGTGGGAACTCCGGTCCATAGCCTTCTCCAGGGCAGTGCTCGCAGAGTTCCTGGCCACACTCCTCTTTGTCTTCTTTGGCCTCGGCTCAGCCCTCAACTGGCCACAGGCCTTGCCCTCTGTGCTGCAGATCGCCATGGCCTTCGGACTGGCTATCGGCACCCTGGTGCAGGCTCTGGGCCACGTCAGCGGGGCCCACATCAACCCCGCCGTGACTGTGGCCTGCCTGGTGGGCTGCCACGTCTCCTTTCTCCGAGCTGTCTTCTACGTGGCCGCCCAGCTGCTGGGGGCTGTGGCCGGGGCCGCCCTGCTCCATGAGATCACACCACCAGCTATCCGAGGGGACCTGGCTGTCAATGCTGTGAGTAGCCGGAACTGTGTCCTTTCCAGAAGGGAAGATCCTGGGGAGTCCCTTGTGAAGGATGAGATGGGAGGGACCACATCTGGGTGAGGGTCTAGGTGGGGAGACAGAGACAGAGAGAGGTGGGATGGGGAAGGGGCAGAAATGCTGGAGCCAGGAACATAGCTGCCCCAGGAGAGTCAGGGTGGAAGGAACAGTAATGTCAGAGCAGCAGCTGGGTACCCACGGGTCTGCTGGTGCCTTCTGCCCTGAGCCTCTTGGAGGGAGAGCCACGTCAAGGACTCTGTTGACTTGATGCTCACATTGCAGCGAGGGCTGTGCTAGAACTCACGGAGGACGGAGTCCCCAAGCAGACATGAATAGACTATGAAGAAGGAACTTCAGAGAGCTAGTCCCCAGCATCTTCCTGAGGGAAGAAGGACCCAGCATTCCAGCAGCAGGGGCTCCATGCAAGCTACGTGTGGATAACTTACGACAACCCATAAGGGAGGGATGAGAAGATCCATTTCTTAAGAACATGGAAGCTGAAACTCAGAAGGGGGAAGTACCAAAGCTAGTCTTTAAACCCAGGCTTGACTGTAAAACCTGTGTTCTCTCTACCCCACCAATATTCCCTCCTTGAGCCACCATCTAAGCCTTGTTTTGCAAACAGGGAAACAGGCTCAGAGAAGGGAAGTGACAGGCTAAAAGCTCTACAGTTTTGTCGACATCAAGGAAAGTAGCAGAACCCAGGGCAAAACTGAAGGGGCAAGGTCTCTCCAGACTTTGGAAATTGTCCCCAGAGCCCATGAGCTGATTGACATGACCAGTGGCTTTGGGAGCTGAGGGTGACGCTGTGGCCCCTCCCCCTCCACACCCTTGCCCTCTCCCTCTCCTGGGTCTGGGCAAGGCCTGGGCAACTGAGGGCATGGGTGGGAAGAGACAGCCTGTGCCCCTCAACACAGCTCTAACTCTTGCTCCTCTTCCAAGCCAGGAAGGCGAGTGCTTCTTTCACACCTCGATCTCCCACATTTCTTGGCCTTCTCTACCCCTGGGCCACTGGATGAAAGCTCTGATGTCTCTGAAGAGTACTGCATGGTCTCTGTGGCCATCCCCTCCCCCATATAGGTGGCGTTCCTCATGCAAGGAGCAAGGGTGTCCCTATTAGGGAACTTCTCTCTTCAAATGGAAAATATGATGAGTCTGGGGGCTCAAGTTTGAGAGAAGGCAAGAGTGACCACTGTGATGGATAGGCTGAGAAGTCTGACCATTTCCACTGAGAATGAAATTAGTTCAGTTTGCAGCCAGATGAGGTCTAGTTAGACTAAAAGAGGAACTTTCTGAAAGCATGATCAAGAAAGCCTCAGAATGTGTGGCCAGGAAATCTCCTCTAATAGCAGGGCAACGGGAGTGCTAAGGGGCCTCGAGGACACAACCTCCTGCTTTTCCATCATCTCGCAGTTGACTGGAGCCCTCAGGAGGGAAGGGTCTGGGAGGCTCCTCTGAGTTTGTGCTCAGCATTTATCATCTTGATGACCTGGGGAGAACTTTCCTGGCTGGAATGGGGCAGCAGTGAGATGGACTTGTCCTGCAGCTAGCAAGAGCCAGATGACCCCCATGGCTGTCCCAGGTGTCCTCTGGAGTCACTGGAAAAGCCAGTCTGCCCACCAAGAATTCACCACTGACGTGCATCTGCTTGTGGCAGGCAGACTTCATCTCGTTATTGGTACAACACCATAAGGAGAATTCTGTGATCCTCCACTCTGAGTGGTAAAACTGAGGTTCAGCATTCAATTGATTCAAATCACAGAGCTGTGTCAGCACCTGGAAATGGACCCAGAGCTGTCTGACACCGAACCCACATCCATACTCTCTCCTTTAGACCACTCTTTACCAGGGAATGGAGCTGGGCCTCTGCCTTTGTCATTTGTCTCATAGTCCCCCAGGATCCATTCTGCTATCCCCATTTTACAGAAAGACAAACTGAGGCTGAAATAAATAGAGCCCCACAGCAAGTCAGAGGCTCCAAAGTATCTGTCTCCAAAGCTCTTCACTGCCCCCACTATAGGCTCTGATATTGGAAGATGAGAGGGAGTTGAGGTTAGATTCCAGAGATGCCCAAGGGTGCCATCTCGATGGTTAGGACCCAAGGTGGGGGTTCAGAGCCTGGAGAAGGAGTGTAGGAGCTCAGGGCTATCCCAGCTTCACCCAGCGCAGTGCCCAGACCCAGAGGGCAGGGTATAGGGTTCAAGATAACAAAACCCAGAGAGAAATCCAGTACTGGGTGTGGCCGAGTTATGAAATCGCCTCTTCACTCAGCCCCAGGTTCTCTCATTACAAGGTTAGGTCTGCTGGGACCATGGGCACCCCACATGGGGGTGGAGGCATCACAGTACAGGGCCCCAGGACCCCCACCTCAACCTCCACAGGATGTGCAGAGAGCAAATCCACAGGGCAAATCTAAGGCCTGAAATGCAGTAGGAATAGGCAAGGTCAAGGGGAACAAGCATAGTTGTGCACTGGACTCTTGGGGGAAGAGCACACTAGTGCCAGCCCCTGAGCCAGTCCCTTGATCCTGTTCCTGGGAGCCTTTGACCATAGGAGGAAAGACCTCTCACTATACCAGTATCCTATGGTGTAAATAGTGAGGAAGGTCTTCCTATAACCAGGCCTAAAACTTCCTGCTGCAATCAAAACCTCTTCCCTCCTTGTTCTTCAGGAAAAAGAAATTCCACTTATCAGTACCCTTTTCCTCTCACACTGCAGGCACACAATCCCAGTTACCAAACCTAATGGGCTATGGAGTCAGTTTCCCTACCTCTAGCCTGGGAACCACAAGCAGTCAGTCATAGGGTCCATCCCCCTGGCTGTGTGCCCTGGCCCAGTAAGAACCCACCAGTAGTGTGGACTACGGTGGCTGGTGCGCCCTGGCGGATTGTGCCTGGAAGCCTATCTGGGTCCCTGGCTGCAGGTGGGCAGGAAGATGACACCAATGTGGGGAGCATGCTCAGTGTGTCCCCCTCCTCTGTTCCCAGCTCAACAACAACTCGACAGCTGGCCAGGCCGTTACTGTGGAGCTTTTCCTGACACTGCAGCTTGTGCTCTGCATCTTTGCCTCCACTGATGAGCGCCGTGGAGACAACGTGGGCACCCCTGCCCTCTCCATCGGGTTCTCTGTGGCTCTGGGCCACCTCCTTGGGGTAGGTCGTGGCCACTGATTTGAGCCTCCCTGGAGGGACAGACACACGGACCTTCCCCAAAGAAACAGATACACAGATTGCTCTAGAGATAGATACACAGAACCCCTGAAAGTGACAGCCACAGAGACACCCCCAGAAAGGAAAGATACACAGACCTCCCAAGAGAGACAGACACATGGATGTACTCCAGAGGGTTTGACCCCCAGGCACCACAAAGGGACAGACAGCACTCCAGCTTCAAACGAATAGCAAGTCCTGTAAATACAGCACAAACTTAAATATCCACCCATGAATGCCCTTTAGGCTGAGGTCCAGCACTGGAGAGGGGCACAGACTCTGGCCCCATCTTCAGCCCGCCCGCCTCCCTGCCTCCCGCCTCCATTGCAGATCCACTACACCGGCTGCTCCATGAACCCGGCCCGCTCCCTGGCTCCAGCTATCGTCACCGGCAAGTTCGATGACCACTGGGTAATGGCTGAAGCCTCCCTGTCCTCCCCTCCCGCAGAAACCCATCTCCACTAGAAGGGAGAGCAGTGGGATCAGCAAATCCACCCCACCCCCAATTCTCCTCCTGGGGCTACGGGGAGTCTTGCGTCCACCTTTCAGGTCTGACCCCAGAGACTCCGTTTCTACATCTATAAATGAGGATAAGCGTGGTTGTTCCTTTGGCTTTGGGGAAAGATTAAGTGAGGTTACTGGTTTAAAAGAGATGACGCAGTGCCTTAGAATTAGATAAATGGTAATTATTCATACTAGATAGAAATGACATATTTCTATCATTTAGCACTTATCTAGTACTTCCTTAGTATGTGCCAGGACTTATTCTAAATGCTTTGCAAATATTGACTCAGAGTTTTCACAACAACCCTAGGCGTTAGGTATTAGGGTGAGCAAACAGGCACAGAGAGGCCAAGTAACTTGTCCAAGGTTGCCAGGGAGTCCGCACTGAATTCGCCCCATTAGCCCACAACTAACAAGTCTTCCCAGCTGCTCGCTCCTCCTCACTGTTCACACGGAAGAGAGTTTGATACCCTTCACCGCGCGAGGCCCCCTTTCAGCGCCAACGGGGAGAGGAGCATCCCTCGAGCCGTCCTCTCGCTCGCCCCCCAGGTCTTCTGGATCGGACCCTTGGTGGGCGCCATCGTGGCCTCGCTCCTCTACAACTACGTGCTGTTCCCGCCCGCCAAGAGCCTGTCGGAGCGCCTAGCGGTGCTGAAGGGGCTGGAGCCAGACACCGACTGGGAGGAGCGCGAAGTGCGGCGGCGGCAGTCAGTGGAGCTGCACTCCCCGCAGAGCCTCCCGCGCGGCAGCAAGGCCTGAGCGCCGGGACGGGCTGGGGGAGCTCGCCCGCCCGCCCGCCACCCCGCCGGAGCCCCTCTCCCCAGGCTCGAAGCCGGGCCCCAGGGCACAGTAGCTGCTTCCAAGACGCGCCGAGCGGCCAGGGCCCCGGGCACCGCGGTGAGCCTGGCAGATTCCCCTGGCCTGAGGCTGCGCGGGCCAGCAAGTAGTGGACCCTGCGTCTCCTGGCAGGGAGCTGGGGAGGGAGGGCGGAGCTAGAAGCCGCCTCCGAGAGCCTGCGCAAGTGTACTGGGGAGCTGGGGGACGGGAGCTGGAAATGGTGCCCCATTTTTTTGCGTGTTCGTCCCCCAGTGCCTCTCTGTCCCCAAGTGCAGGGCTGTGCACACTCCTGAGTGTAAGCAGGTGTGCCTGCGCTGGCGCAAGTGTGCCCTGGCTGACCAACTCTCACTGCCTTCTTGACCCCTCCCGCCCTACCTGCGGTAAATCCGCGTCGTCTGCAGTTGAGGCGTCCTGTCCCCAGAAGCGCTAAGCTCTCTCCCCAGGAGAAGGGAAGAGGGGCGTGTGGAGGCCACCCAGAGAGGGCTAGAGGGAGGCACTGATTTCTACTCCCGACTCTGCCCCTTCAGGCAAGTTTTCCCAAGCTGCAGCACTGGGGTCCTAAGATTTGCCGGGAACCCTCGCTATAGGTAGCGAGGTTTCAACCAGAAGACAGCTCCCCGAGAATTGGCCTGGGATGGGAGCGGGGAGAGGGAAGTTGGGGGCCAAGAATCTCCCTCCTGCCCTAAGAGAAGACCTCGCCCCAGGAAGAAGAAGCAGGCATGTGTGTGTGTGCGCGTATCCAGCAGGTGTACCAGCGAGCCCATCTGGGGTGGGGGCGGGTGGGCTGCAGACTGAGAGATTAGTCTCCCACTGTGGCAGAAAGAACAAAAGGGTTTAGTGGGCCCCTGGCCTTTGTCTTGGGAGGGGGAAGATTTGCAACTAGACACTTCTTGAAAGGGGACACTCGGTTTCGCAAGTGAGCCCTCTCACCCAGCACACACCTATGGCCGGCTGGGCAAGGCACTCAGGCACGTAACCACAGGCACCAGGCAACATGCCCCCATCGCCCATCCCACTTCCGGCCCCTTGCCAGGAAGCCCCTCTTCTTCCCCTCTCTCCCTTCCACCTCCCCAGCCCTACTGCCCCCTCCCTTCTGGCTCCCCCCATAGGACCTTATTGTGGAGAGAGCAGCCTAGCACTCTCTAGGCCAAACAAGGGGAAATGACTTGTCCAGGCAGAGACAGGTCTATGTCTAGAGCCGGGCCTTCTAAATTTCCAGGCCAGTGCGATGTTTCTCAAACGAGATTAACTAGGATTAAGTGAGATCATGCATGTAAAGATGCTGTGTGAACTATAATTCCTCATACCATTATCACGCATTAGTGGGATCATTTCGCTATTTCTGTTCCTGGGGGTGGGGTGAGGGGAAGAATACAAAAGGGGCATGACCTTTGGCCTCCTGTACCTACTTTAATTGGTGGTTAAAGCAAAGGCAGGCCCTGGGGCCCCAAGGTACCAGCAGGAGATGGGTGTGGGGCTAGCCCCATCCTGATTCTGCCTTTTCACCTCTCCCAACCCTGAGCCTCCACACTGACTGTTCTCCCCTCCTCCCACCACCCATGCCGGCCGTTCTCCCCTCCCTCTCCAGCCTGTTGCATAGCTGACCTAAGGACCACACCATGAGCCCCCTTCTCCATGCTCTGATGCCTTCATGCTTTCAAGGCTTTTCTCTGTGTCTGTCCCACACTGCACAAGCATCACTGTGCACCAGAGCTTCCAGCCCCTTCGGGCCCTCCACCCTCTTCAGACAGACTGGATAAGGAACACATATTTGTAATTATGCCCACTGCCTCCTCTAAGCTCTCTTCTGTCTTCCTTGACCAAACCTTCCTTCAGGTTAGAAAAAGCCTGCCCTCGGTCATAGATGCTATGGAGATGATTCTCCCAATCCTTGACAGCTGATGACAGTCACTGGCCTCATTCCTGGAGGAGGGGTCAAGTCAGAGTCCAAAGTGACCCCCAGGGCTGTACTTCTGGCAGCTGAGTGTCCTTGCACTGGAATTTCAAAGGCAGGAAGGTACTGAGCTGTGAGCCAAGCCTGGAGGTGTCTTGGGTATTTCACCCCCTCCTCACTTCTCCCCAACAGATCCTTCTGTGCTATGTTCCGTCAGTCAGTGGTTTCTGACTCTTCGCACCTCCTGGACTCTGGCCCACCAGGCTCCTCTGTCCATGGGATTTTTCAAGCAAGAATACTGGAGTGGGTTGCCACTTCCTTCTCCACAGATCCCTCTAGAAGTTGCCAAAAATTTCTCCTTACAGCTGTTCCTCTTCCAAGATGACACTGTCCCCTGAACTAAATGTGAGATCCCTACTGCTTCCAGCCCCGATCTCCCAGATTGGGATCACTGAGGTCAGAAGTCAAAGCAGAAATCAAGTGATGGGATGGAGGGGAACTACACCTGTTGAGCACTTTTGTGTCCCAGTTTCTGTGCTGGGTGCTGTACATGCATTAGCTCATCTAATCCTCCTGAAACTTCAGGGAGGTTAGGGAAGGCCGGCAGCCGACAGCCATGTTGTGTTTTACTTTTTCCAAAGCATTTCCTTATCATCTCCTGCAATTATTTCCCAACCCTGCAAGACAGGCTGAGCAAATATTGTCCTTCCCATTTCAGGCCGAGGCTGAACAACTGGACTAAAGTCACACAGCTGTATATGGTAGAGCTAAGACTTGAACTCAAGCCTTCTTATGCAAAATGCCATGATCTTTCCACTCAGATGTCAGAACAGATCAGGCCTGTGTTGAGGCCACTCTTAGGGCCCTCCTGGGAGCCCTTGGCAGAAATCAGAGCTACTGGCCTGCCAGTATTGGGTGGGGGGTAGGCTGGGGCCAGGTGGGGAGACAATGACGAAGAACACAGGCTGGTTTCTGCCCTCACAGAGCACCCAGTCTGGAGGAGGGTGGAGGTCACATGCCAAACCAGACAGAGGCAGGGCAGCATAGAGGCAGATGGACAGAACTCCAGGTCCCCAAGCTGGAGAACGAAGAGATTCTGAGCTGAGGGGAGGAAGGGCTGGCCACTGGGCCTCGGCTGCCTCCACCTCTTCACTCCCACTTTGCACCAGATGGCTTTGCCCCTGCGCGGGTTGCTTCAATACTCTTTGGGTCTTTAAGCTGCGATTCTGTATCTGGGCAGTGCCTCCCAGCTGGACTATGAGCTCTGTGGGGGCAGGGCTCCTTTTGGTTCTCAGATGGCACCCTCCTCTCTGTCTTCCCTCATCTGTCCCGTGTAGCACAGTGCCCTGCACATAGTAAACACTCAATAAATGCTCACTTGTCAATAAATGCTGTTTCTGTCACAATTTAGAAATGGTCCGTGCAGTCCGAGGAGCCAGAAGACAGACTAGAGTCTGTGGCTAGTCATGAGCACCCAGAGCTGCCGCGAGGGGTGGTGCAGAAGGGATCTCAATGCTGAAGGAGCTCAGCGGGGAGGCCTGTGGTGTCCAAGTCCCACTGTCAGCCTGGCCCAAATGGGTATGCTGGGCTCTGTCACCCAGGTGGCACTGCAGGGAGGCCACCAGGAGATGCGCTGGCTGTGTGGCCACCAGAGAGAGTGAAGGACAGCCCCCTTTGGTCCCCTCGTACTGACTATAGCACCATGTTGGGAAGACAGGGCAGGGACCTGGGATAACACCTAGCAGTGAACGTGCGCGATCAGCCTCCTGCTCTTCTCCCCAAACCTGCTCCTGCCACGGTCCTTCCCATCTCAACTGATGGCAACTCCATCTTTCCAGCTTGAGGCCAAAAGGCTTGAGCCGTCTTTGACTCCCCTTTCTCACACCCAGCCCTGACTCCATCAGGGAATCCTGTCACTTCTACCTTCAAAGGGATCCAGATCGCTCACCTTCAGTACTTCCCACCAGGCCACCATGTCCCTGCCTCCATGCCCTTCTCATCTCTTCTCAACACAACAACAGAGGTGTCTTTTAAAGCTTTGTCAGGGGGCATCCCCGGTGGCTCAGTGGTAAAGAATCTGCCTACCAATGCAGGGGACAGGGGTGTGATCCCTGATCTGGGAAGATCCCAAGTGCCTTGGAGAAGCTAGGCCCATATGCCACAAGCACTGGACCTGTGCTCTAGAGCCCAGGAGCTGCAACCACTGAGGCCACTCTTCGCAACTGCTGAAGCCCGAGTGCCCTAGACCTGTGCTGCACAACGAGAGAAGCTCTCACACTGCACCTGGAGAGAGCCCCCGAATCGCTGCAGCTAGAGACAAGCCTGCGCAGCAATGAAGATCCAGCACAGCCATAAAAAAAAGATCAATTTTTTAAAAAACCTTTGTCAGGGACTTCCTTAATGGTCCAGTGGCCAAGACTCTGCACTTCCACTGCAGGGAGCATGGGTTCAATCCCTGGTCAGGGAAGTTATGCATGCCACATGGTACAGCCAAAAAGAAAAACGAAAAAGAACTTTTTCAGTCCACACCAGTCCCCGGTCAGTGACTCCCTCAGTCTCTCGAGTAAAGCCTGCGGTCCTTCCGGTGATGCGCAAGGCCTGCCCACCTCCACCGCTTTCTGCCCTCCCTTGCTTTCTCTGCTCCAGCAATTCAGGCTGCTCCCTCTGCCTGGAATGTTCTTCCCCTATACATGCATGGTTCTTTCCCTCTCTTCTTGAAACCAAGCAAGACGTTATGGGGCTCCTGGGTTCAAAAGCCTTTCTGCGTCACCTTCTCTGAGTTCCAAAGGGCAGGTTCAAACATTTGCTGATCAGGTAAGGGAGGAAATGCAGAGACAAGGGAGAAGCAGTCAAGAAACAGTAGTACAGCCTTGGGAGCAGGCTCCTGGTCCCCCCTCAAGGGATATACATAATGTTATCTTTGAGCTCCTCTGCAGAATTAAAACTCATATCAAATAGAAGACATGATGAAGCACTCTTCTTTCCAGAGAAGGTCACAGTTCACGCATCACCTGATGCCAGATGACCTCTGGATTAAAGGAATGTGGGTCTTGCACACACCCTGACCCTTGATCCTGACTAAAAGACTCTTCACAGCCCCCACCCCGCCCCAAAGGTGGGAAACACAGTTTTGAGGGCATTAGTCCACTGTGGCCCCCTTTACTGGCAAAGCAATAAATCTATTCTCTTCTACTTCACCCCAAACCCTGTCTCCAAGATTTGATTCGGCACCGGTGTACAGAGGCTGAGCTTCTGGCATCAGTTTTCCTTCTGGGAAATTCCATTTGAAAGGCACCTGCTGGGGCAGAGGCCACAGGCTAAGCGGAACTTGGAAGCTGATTTGAGCCTTGTTATGTTTGGCTTTTGGTTTGAGGCTTCTGTTGTTGGCGAGGATTCTGGTTTGTTCTTGGTCTGCACTTGAGTGTTCTATCGATCAAACATGGGAAATACTTCATCTTCAATTCCATCTGATAGTCCTCTGGAGAAAATCCTGGCAGACTGATCGACCTATAGCTATGAACCTATGACTAAAAAGAAATGAGATCCTATTGTAATTCTGTTTGGCCAATGTGCATTCTTAAAAGTGAGGAGAGGTGGCCTTTGTATGATCCCCTATTCTTCAGCTAGAATTGCTTTGTCACAGGAATGGAAAGGCTGGGAATTTGCTCCCCTCCTTCATGGCCAGCCACTCTTGGGTTCCTTGAGAGCCAGTTCTGGGCTTGTTCTCCTTCAAGAACTGAGCCAATCTCTTTGGAACCCTCAGTCTGGGAGTGGAAGTGAAAGTTTTAGATTATACCTCCTCTGATGTTCTGTCTGTGCGACCGTGGCATATTTGTCATTTGTATTTGTGTGTGTTGTTTTGGGGTGAGCCACTCTGTCTTGTGCAGGATGGGGGCATTCTACCTGCTCATTGCGAGCCACTTTGAGTTCTCCATCTGGGAGTGGAAATGGGATCATCGGGCTACACCTGGTCTAACATTTTGTCTGTTGAAGCATGCTGTTGTTTGTCTGTATGTGTGTCAGTACTGGCACTGACTGGTGGAGAGGTCTTTGGTAAATAACAGGTCTCACTTGTGACAACATCAGGGTATCCTTCTCTGTTGCACTGGGCTTCGCCTGTGGCGGAGGGTTGGTTAGAATTTTCCCTTCTGGACTAGCCTTGATATAGGTGACCAGAGCTCTATCTTCTATCTTGTAGTCCCCCTAGGGTGTTTTTACAAAGCTGGGAAAATTTCAGCTATGCTCCCATGAAAAGGAATTGGTATTTCTGACAACCCTATTTGCAGGGCAGCAATGGAGATGCAGACATTAGACAACAGACCTATGGACCGGGGGAAGCGGGGGAATGAGAGGGTGGGACGAACGGAGCGAGTAGCAGGGAAACATATCCACTACCATATGTAAAACAGAGAGCCAGTGGGAATGTGCTGTGTGACTCAGGGAACTCAAACCGGGGCTCTGTGGCAACCTAGAGGGGTGGGATGGCATGGCAGGTAGGAGGGAGGGTCAAGAGGGAGGGACATATGTATACCTATGGCTGATTTATGTTGATGTACAGCAGAAACCAACACAATACTGTAAAGCAATTTTCTTTCAATTAAACATAAATAAAAATTTTTTAAAAGAAGGTGGATTCAAAAAAATTTAGTAATTTGGCTTAAAAGCCACACTACTTTACTTCCTGCAATGGTTAATTTTATGTGTCAACTTGGCTGAGCCACAGTACCTAGATATTTAGTCAAGAATTACTCTGAATGCTTCTGGGAAGGTATTTTTTTGTGTGAGATTAGCATTTACATTAACGAAATTTTAGTAAAACTGAAGTCCTCTGTAATGTGGGCAGGCCACAACCAATCAGTTGAAGGCCTTAATAGAACAAGATTAACTTCCCTTAAGCAAGAAGGAATTCTGCCACCTGACTGTCTTTGAACAAGAACTCTTCCCTGAGTTTTCAGCCTAACCACCTATCCTATCAGGTTTGAGGATCCTCAAGTCAACTGGGAAAGCCAATTTCTTAAAATAAACCTCTCTCTATTCAAAGAAAAAGAAATTGGTATTTCTCTCCCCTTATGCCTTGAGATGTAAATGTTCTACCAGGATTCTCAAGAACATTTATCTAGACTATCTCTACTTTCTGAGATTGAAGAAAGAGAAAAAAAAAAGAGGGGGGCCTCAAATGGAAAAACTGTGAGATCTCTGGTTCTGTCTGTATGTAAATAACTGGTAAGTGAGCTCTATTTAATTGTCTTTAAAATAAGTGCTTATAAATTAAATATTTTAAAAATCGGCCAAGATAAACTTCAGGACCCTATGACCTGGGAAATAGTACTGAATTGACATCTGCTATTGAAGGTGGCTTAAGCTTGCTGGTTTGATTAATATAGATATGTCTTTAGAGTCATCAATATTAAACATAATACTTCGGTTGTACTTAGTTTAATAAAAATCAAATAAAACCTTATTATATCTGTTGCAAATCGGTCAAGGAAAGTAACATAATGTGAAGAAGCTTTTGTTTATTTATCAGCCATGATCTGTAGTATGTGGGATCTTAGTTCCCCAGCCAGGGATCAAACTCGGGCCCCTTGTATTAGAAGCACAGAGTCTTAATCACTGAACCATCAGGGAAGTCCTTTAAGGAAAGTAAATGTAAATGATAAGAGCTTTTAGGTAAACTGTATGGGAATAATTATGGTTTAGGAATGTCCACTTGAGGAAGATCTCTCTGGGTATTTGGTAACATGAAATGTGAGCTAAATGATGGAAGTTTGTTGAATAGCTGGGTCATTCCCAAATAAAATAAGATACCAGGACATCAATTACTAAACAAAGAAATTAAAGACATTTAGGTCTATCAGTGGATATGTTTGGTGCCACTTGGAGATGTTCTCTATAAAAAAGCAAATGTTTTTAGAAATTATCACTGGTATTTATGTCCACCAATCAATAGAATGCTAATGTAAAAGTTTATAATTTCTTACTTCGGAATTTTCACTAGAAATCAAGGTTTTTTAAAAGTTGAGGACTCTAATTTAAACATGTAGTTAAAGCTAATAAAAATAATAAAGGAAACATTTCAGTATGCTGTAGGAAAGTGGGATGTGTGTTTTCAGTAAGGAATGGAATTACATTTTATTAAAGAAAAACAAAGTGAGTCCATCTTAGAGCTCATTGTGTTTGGATGGAAAAATGAGGGATGGGCTAATATGGATGCAGAAAGTGATGGAAGGTTTGTGGGAAGTGGACCCTGAGAAGAGTTTTGTGCTTGGTCAAGTCTGGTTGAGTTTGGAATGAATTTAACTGAGTAAATGAATTTCAAAAGTAAGCTGGTTTGAAACTTGAATTTTATCTCTGTCAAGAAGACAATTTTTCTTAAAACACTGAACTGCCTCTGATAACAGATTTAAGTTTCTTTACCTTTTAAGTTATCTGTTCTATATTTGCCTTTGAACTCTTTTATTGTCACTATGGTTAAGTGAATAACTATTGTCTCACAGTGACTTATGATCTTATACACCCAAGTGTTTTGAAACTTTTTGACAAGCATCCCAAATATCCGGGCTTTTTAAAAATAATTATATATTTATTTGACTGCATCAAGTCTTAGTTGCAGCACATGGGATCTTTGTTGCAATCATGTTATATTGTTGCAAAGTTGAATTAAATTATTAAAGGGACACTCTTTGTTTCTGAGGCTTAACTCAGTAATCTATTTTTGGATGAAGATCAGATGCTACATGATCTGCAACCAAGAGATTAATACCAGGTTATGGTCATTTAAATTTAAAGGCTCCCTTATGTTGGGGACAATTAAACCATACTAGAGATAACCAGCCTAGCATCACTAGGAAGTTGGGCTGGGTGCTTCATGGACAATGCCGATATATAATTTCCCTTAAAGATAACAGCTGGTACAGAACAGACTAAGTCAGACAAACTGAGACATACTAGGCTGCACCTAATGGAATTTCTTGACTTAAATTCTTACTTATGACCTTACTAATACTGCTAGCTATATTATTTTTTTATGTTACCTGTTTTACAAAGCTGCTTTTTAAAATTACGAAATGTGTGACTGAACCTCTGGTAAGATGATGATATAAGTTCCATATGAGATTCATGATTGTAATAATGTAATTCTAGATATGGGAAGAAACAAGAGGGGATGTTTTCCTGAACCATAAGAGACTAGTAAGAGACAGGGAGTCTGGAGATTTGGGGCTACTATTAATCAGGTCTAGTCCAGTAATAGCACGTGAGTAGCCTATCAGTGAAATCTGCGCCAGACCTGGGAGTAAGGATTCTCAGCACTGTGGGATGAGAGACCATGAGATGACTCCCACCAAACTACGGTCAAATTCATGACCCTGAAGGGGCTCCGCCAACTGAAAACTGGCACTGGCCGTCTGCCTCTGCAAGGATTAGCTTAAGGCCACTGCAGCCACGGACCTTCAACACACCCTGAAAGGAGCTCAGGGTGGAGATCAGGAATGAGGTACTCTGTGCTCTGGAAAAAAAACTGGAAGAACAGGCCTTCAGATAGTTGGACACTCAGGAGATTTTACGAGCCCAAATTCTGGCATCTTCTCATATCAAGAAAAGCACTGAAATCATTAACAGTGACATCTGTTTTGGCCATGAGGAGGGAAAAACATTTGAAAATCAAAATGGAGTGTCTGTTTTTCAGACATCCAAGGTAAAGTTAAGTGACCACTGTGGATTTCAGACACATTCCTGGATTGCTGAGAATTTGAATTTTCTGAGCTGCGTCACACTTAGGATGCTACCAGTTATTCTCAAAGCAATGTCTGCTGGCAGTTGGTAGCTGCAACCGGATGGTTTCAAGGTACCCACTTTAAATGATTAAATTTTTAGACAATAAAATTGGTTTAGGTCAGATGTTAGCAAAAAGAAAAAGAAAAAAAGGCGATATGTGTAGTGGTCAGTATCTCCTGTTATGTATATGTTAATGCTGTTAAAAACCTCCTTGGGTAAAATTAGATAACTGGCTACAATGAGTCTCTTCAAACGGCCAGTTCCAGACTGAGTTTCAGGTTTATTCTCCTGAATTTCTCAAGGAATGTGATCTATTTTGTCTATTAGAATTCCAGTTGTCACTATTCCAACTACTTCTAATTGGATCTGTTGCGCCAAGTTGTGGACCAGGGGTTTGCGATTTTAATCGAAATAAACTCTGATCCAGGATTTGAAACTCATGAATATTTCCAATTCAGTGTCCGGTTGAGGCAGGACTATGCCCTATTTTAGAAGGAAGTAGCCAGAGTGGCTGCCGCCACTGAAAAGATTTCAGGAAGGTTAAAAAGAGAAGAGGAAAATTTCCTTGGTGGTTCATTAGTTAAGAATCTGCCTGCCAGTACAGGGGACACAGACTCCATCCCTGGTCCAGGAAGATTCCCCATGCCATGGGGCAACTAAACCTGTGAACTGCAACCACTGAGCCCATGCCCTAGGGCCCACACACCACAGCTACTGAAGCCCACACACTCTGAGCCCACGCTTCACAACAAGAGAAGCACCAAGGAGAGGACCACACACCGCAGCTCGAGAGGAGCCCCTGCTCACCAAAGCTAGAGAAAGCCCGTGTGCAGCAGCAAGGACCCAGTGCAGCCAACCGATTAATTGTTTTAAATGTTGGGACTTCCCTGGGGGTCCAGTGGCTAGGACTTGTGCTCTCAATGCAGAGGGCCAGGGTTCAATCCTTGGTTGGGGAACTAAGATCCCACATGCCACATGGTGTAGCCAAAAAAGAAAAAGAAGAAAGGGAGGACTGAAACCGAGTCCCCCTAAGATTGAGTTCCTCTGCTGAGTTTATGATTAACATGCTTGCCTGCTAAGTTGCTTCAGCTGTGTCCGACTCTGTGTGACCCTATGGACCACAGCCCACCAGACTCCTCTGTCTGTCCATGGGATTCTCCAGGCAACAACACTGGAGTGTGTTGCCATGCCCTCTTTCTGGGGATTTTCCTGACCCAGAGACCGAATCTGCATCTCCTGCCTTGACAGGCAGTCTCTTTACCACTAGCACAGCCTGGGAAGCACTTAGGATTAGCATCTGTATCCAAAATGATTAATCCCCTTCTTGTCCAACACCTGTTCTCCTCAGGATTGAGAAGTATCAAAGAAAAGAGGGTACTGAGATCAAGCAGGACCCTATGGAACTCTTGGGCACAAAAGCCTTTCTGCGTCACCTTCTCTGAATTCCAAAGGGCAGGTTCAAATAGTTGTTGATCAGGGAAGGGAGGGGATGCAAAGACAAGGGAGGAGCAGTCAAGAAACAGTAGTACAGCCTTGGGGCCAGGGTCCTGATTCCCCCTCAAGGGATATCCATCATGTTATCTTTGAACTCTTGCACAAAACTAAAACCCCCACCAAATGGAAGACGTGATGAAGCACTCTTCGTTCCAGAGAAGGTCACAGTTCACCTATCACCTGATGCCATATGATCGCGGGGTTGAAGGAATGTGGGTCCCGCATGCACCCTGATCCTTATCAGCAACCCTGTCCCTGGACAATAAGACTCCTCACAGGCCCCCTCAAAGGGGGGACACACAGCTTTGAGGGCATTAGCCCACTGTGGCCCCCTTTGCCAGGCAAAGCAATAAAGCGATCCTTTTCTACCTCACCCAAACTCTGTCTCAGAGATTTATTTCAGTTTCAGGGTTCAGAGGCCAGATTCAGCTTTACTCTTCAAGTCTTTGCTTAGATGTCACCTTTTCAATAAGACTCTCACTGACAACCATTTAAAATTGCAAAGAACCCCCTTACATATAAAAGTCCCCCTTAACATATTTTATTATTCCATAGCACTTAACCGGACTCTATTGTACTACACATTTTCCATATGTCTATTATTTATTGTCTGTCTCCCTTTCACGAGAATATTAGCTCTACATGGCAAAGACATTGTCTGCTGTCTCATGGATATATCTCCAGTGCCTAGAACAGTGCCTGGTATGCAGTAAGTGCTCAATAAGCCTTTGGGGAATGAATGACTGACTTTTCCCTAAACCTGGGGGTGTGTGGAATCTTGGCAGCATCACCTACTGCTAACTACCCTGCCATTTCTTTACCCTCAGCCTGAAACTGCTGCCAAAGAACCAAGGGGGACCAATATCAGGAGAAAAAGAAGGGGTTCCTCCTGAGAGATTCTAACTTTCCCTGCCACACACAGGGAGATCCATCTCCCAGCCCAGAGAGGTCCCAAGGAAGCATTCCTCTGGGACTAACCAGGAAGGATCCAAGTGCTCAGGGCAAAGCTAATTCCAGCATATGGGCACTCTTGTGACAGCTTGGGGGCAGAGGGACCCTGACGGTCAGAGAGAGGTAGAAAGGCCTCAAGCCAGGCCTAGGAAACATAACCAGCTGCCCTCATTTGAGCCACCTGGATAGATAGGGTCTTGTTCTTCAGCTGCACCAGGTCAGTCCTGAAGCGTCTGTGGGTCTCATCTTAGCTCACTGGGTGACCCTGGGCAAGGCAGAACCTCTGATTTTCCTCACAGGTAGCTCAGAATTTAATCACACAGTGGAGGCCAGAGCCCTTGGTTAGCTGTAAAAGGTTGGTCTCAAAACCTCAAGTAGGAGCTTCCTTCCCCTGAACACTACTGAGTCCTTCCCACTTTAAGACTGTGGAGTTTAAGATTTGTGGATTTATGAGAGCAGTGCCTTGAAGAGAGAGAGTGAAAAAAAGGATGGAAGGGGGCAGACTGGAGGCAAGACAGAGGTGACAGAGCTTAGTCCTCAAAGGCCTCTGGGGTCACGAATGTCATTGTTCCAGTCTGCACCGGTCTGTACCAGGCCCACAGACCCCTGTGGCCCCAAGCCCAGATGAAGATCCTGTACACAGCTGCCACCCTCTGCCAGGGTCAGGGCCACAGGACCCAGGGCAGATGGCCCCCTGTCTTAAGAGGAGAGACCTGGGGGAGGAGCAGCTCCCGCAGGAAACCAGGGCAGAGCAGGAACAATAGCAAGGTTTCTTCCCCCCTTGTTTTCTTTGGCTTCTTAGCTGCCATGGAGCCCAGGTTCCTCCTCCAGGTCCTTGACTTTCCTCCAGCCCTCCCCTCAGCCCTCTGACGGAACAGCACCTGTTCCCTCCCTCTGCAGGAGGCTTTTAAAATTACAGTCACGATGTGAGGAAACTTTACGGAGCCTCTGTGCCAAGCACCAGACTGTGCTTCCCCAAGATGGGGCATGGGAGCGGTGGAGGCGTCTTCAGTGCAGCTCCACTCCTGGAATCTCGGGGGTCAGTCTTTGCCCCTCTTCCAAGCTCTCAAGGGCCCTCCAGCCTCATTCCCCACATACCTACCCGGGGATTAGGGAAGAGGGAAGGATGGGAGGGGTGCGGGTCGGGGGAAGAAGGGGCGGCGGAGAGGAGGGACTGGGAAGGACTGGAAGAAAGTGTTACCCAGTTCACGGGTGGGAGAACTTGACTGGGGGAACTAAAAAAGACCACATGTAAGACATTCAGACGTGGAAAACGATGCAAAGACTGACAAAAGTCACAGAGAGTAAAAGAGATGACCAAAGGTGAAATAGAGAGTAGATGCGAGGATGGCCAAGTCCGGGGCAGGCTGGCACGGTGCTCATTAATCCCAAACGCCCCGGCTCCAATCCAGGAGGTCTGCCCCGCCCGAGTCAGGGAGAGGCCCGCGATGGCCGGACCGCCCCGCAAGGCCCTGCCCGGCCGTCCGCCCCCGCCACCGCCACCGCGGGCCCGCAGGGAGCTGGGTGGCGGCGGCGCTGTCCTCAGGGAAGCGCATCATTCCAGCCCGGCCGGGCATGAGGCCGGGTCAGGATGCCCAGGTCGCAGGAGGAAAAGGAGGAGCTGGACCCAGCGCCCGGAGAGAAGAAAAGGGGAAGACCACGCCAGAGATCAAGACTCAGCGGAGGCACCCGTCCGGAGGGCCGAAGAACGGGAGAGCCCAGAGCCAGCAAAGTCCCCCCGGGAGCCCGGGACAGACAGTGGAGTAGGAGCGCGGGAGCCGCCCGGAGCGCACTATGCGCGGGTCCCAGCCCGCCGGGCCGGTCTACAGCGCCGGCCGGGTCACGTGGCCCCAGAGGGCGTGCGGCTGCCCGGGCGGGGGGGCGCGCGGGGCCGGGGGCGCGGCGGCCCTGAAGTTCCCTCCCTGCGCGCGGTGCTGGCCCCCGGGTGCGGGAGCCGCCCACTGCCCCCCCGGGCCCGCCCCGCCGCGGGCCGCCTGCCTGGTATATAGCGCGCCCCCGCAGGCCCCGTGCCACGTCGCTAGCCACGCCGCGGGCACCCGAGACTGTGCGGCGCCCCCGAGCCAGCCCCCCACCCCCTGCACCGCCGCCGCCCAAACGGGCGACCCCTGCGGGGGCTGCTGCCTCGACACCATGAAGAAGGAGGTGTGCTCCGCAGCCTTCCTCAAGGCGGTGTTCGCAGAGTTCCTGGCCACCCTCATCTTCGTCTTCTTCGGCCTCGGCTCGGCCCTCAAGTGGCCGTCGGCAATGCCCAGCGTCCTGCAGATCTCGCTGGCCTTCGGCCTGGCCATAGGTACCATGGCCCAGGCCCTGGGGCCCGTGAGCGGTGGCCATATGAACCCCGCCATCACGCTGGCCCTCCTGGTCGGTAACCAGATCTCCCTGCTCCGGGCGGTCTTCTACCTGGTGGCCCAGCTGGTGGGCGCCATTGCTGGCGCCGCAATCCTCTATGGGCTGGCCCCGTACAATGCCCGAGGCAATCTGGCTGTCAATGCGGTGAGTGCCCAGGGGGCTGGCTGTGGGGCAGGGACCCTGGGGTGGGCTCTGGACCTGGTCCCCAAGCCCCATCTCCAGGATGGGTGGCACAGAGTAGACCAGCCAGCTAACACCTTTGCCAAGAAGGTCATAGCACCCTAAGGCCAGGAAGATGGATCTCCATGGTGGTGCGTGCTCTCCGCCAGCTCCTCGGTTGGTATCCGCCTCCTCTGCCTGCCCACCCACCTCGCGCTGCCGCATCCCAGCCTCTCTCCTGGTGCCTGCTGTCTGCCTTCTCTTACCTCTCTTCTCCAGTCTTACCTCCGAGCTCTTCTGTCCTCCTGGGCACCTCATCGCTCCTGTGTGGTCCTCAGTGGAGTGGTCTCATGGAACCGTCAGTGACAGATGGGTTGTGATCCTGGCTTTGGTGACCCCAGCCTCTCTGGGTTTTGTTTTTCTCATTCTCATTACATGGGAATGGCCATGACCTCCATAGAGTGGGACTCAGGGGGGTATGTTTAGAAGCCAGGCTTGTGGGTGCCCTAATCGGGTGCCCGTACATATGGTCTCTGATGAATATTGCTTTCTGCTCCTGGACCCCTCCCCTTCCCGCCATCCCTAGAACTCCAGTTTCAGCCCCCTTGTCCCATGCAAACTGGGTTCATTAATCAAACACAGAGGAGGATTTTCTCGGCCATTGTCAAACCATGAGTCAGCCCCACCGGAGAGACGGGTTTGAGGTTTGGAACTGGCAGCGGGTCAGGCACGGGCGGGAGGCGGGCTTGGGGGGTGCAGTAAGCAAACTGGGCAGCTGCCCACAGGAGGAAGGGTAAATGCCAGCTTGTGGGGGTTGGGCCTGGGCAGACTGGTGACGGGCCAGTGTCCAGGAAGAGGTCCCCCAGCTTTGTCACTTTGGCCACAGCTTTGCGTTCCAAGCTTTCTGAGCACTAGCAAGTATATAGTCTCTTTGGCAGATGACCTCCCTGAAGTGACAGGGCTTGGCTTCCAGGCACTTGGGTCCTAGGAGTCCCTGGAAACCAAGACCCCCATCCCTGCAGGTTCCTGGCCATAGAGTCAGAAGAAAGCAGGGATCCTAACACACCATCCCCTTGCAGCTCAACAACAACACGACTGCGGGCCAGGCTGTGGTGGCGGAAATGATTCTGACCTTCCAGCTGGCACTCTGCGTCTTCTCTTCCACTGACTCCCGCCGCACCAGCCCTGTGGGCTCCCCAGCCCTGTCCATTGGCCTGTCCGTCACACTGGGCCACCTAGTGGGGGTGAGCAAAGGCGCCATTTGGCCCCTCAGGGCAAATAATGGGGCCCTGGGGCAGCACCTTCTGGATCAACGAGCCCCCCAGTGAAGACCTAGAGTGGAGCTGCTATACTCTGGCCCAGACCCAATCCCCTCCAGTCTGAGAAAATACAGGAATGAGGGGGAGTTGGGATGGGGGCAGGAACCAAGCCCAAGCTCAGGACAGAGAGGAGGGTCCAGAGGGAACTGTGAAGGGAAAGGCACCAGGCTAGGAAGCGGGGGACAGTTGGATGCCTGGCTGAGCCCCTGAACTGCTAGGGGACCCCAGCGTGGGTCCAGGCCTTGTGAGAGTGGACAGGCATGCTGCCCTCCTCACGGCCTCCTTCTCTCTGTCTAGATCTACTTCACGGGCTGCTCCATGAACCCGGCCCGATCTTTCGGTCCCGCAGTGATCATGAGTCGGTTCAGCTCCGCACACTGGGTAAGGCTGGACCCTCCCTGGCAATGAGTGCCTAGAAACCCAGCCTTAGCAGCTGACAGTTAACAGGACTTTCTGGATGATGGGGGCCCAGAGCTTGGGGGTGACTGGAGAGAGAAGGGGATGCAGCCAGAACCAGGGCTAGATTTAGATGGCAGGGGACCCTGTTTGGGGGGCAGCGACTATGCGTGTCTGTCCCTCTAGGGAAGGGAAAGGCACCTGTGCTCTGGAGTTGATCTCTGAGGATTTGGTTTCCATCTTTCGGGGTGGCGGGGGGCAGGGAGGTCCAAGTGTCTGTCCTCTCTGATGTATTATTTATCTGTCCCTGTTGGGGACTGGGGAGAGTCTGCCTTCCTGAGGGTCTGTCCCTCTGGACAATCTGTCTGTCATCTCCTTTGAGAGCTCATGGTCTCTCTCCAGAGTCTGTCTCTCTCCCTGTGTTCATCTCTCTGAGGTTCTCCATGTCTCTTCCCTCTGAAGGTTCATTTGTCTCTCTTTAGGGTGGGGTTGGTGGGCTTCCCGGGTGACGCCAGTGGTAAAGAACCTGCCTGCCAATGCGGGAGACATAAGAGACTGCAGGTTCGATCCCTGGGTTGGGAAGATCCCCTGGAGGAGGACACGGCAGCCCACTCCAGTATTCTTGCCTGCAGAATCCCATTGACAGAGAAGCCTTGCGGGCTACAGTCCATACCGTCGCAAAGAGTCGAATGCGGCTTGCGGCAGTGGCGTAGTGGGGTTGGCGGGGGCCCTGTCCCTCTGGGAATGTCCATCTCCTTTCAGGACCTGGGTGTCAGTGTCCTTGGTCATTGGGGAGTGGGGTGTCAGTTGATCTGTCCCTGAGAAAGGGCGAATTCTCTCTTTCCGGAGGTGTGGGCGTGTCTGTGTCTGTCTCCTCTGAGAGGCCCGTGGGTCTGTCCTCTGGGGGGAGGGCTCGGCCCCAAGGCCTGGGCTCAGCCCTGCCGCTGCCCTGTCTCTGCCAGGTGTTCTGGGTGGGGCCCATCGTGGGGGCTGCCACGGCTGCCATCATCTACTTCTACCTGCTCTTCCCCCACTCCCTGAGCCTGAGCGATCGTGTGGCCATCCTCAAGGGCACGTATGAGCCGGACGAGGACTGGGAGGAGAGCCAAGAGGAGCGGAAGAAGACCATGGAGCTGACTGCCCACTGACCAGCATCAGACAGGGGCCAGCCTCTCAGCCCCTGAACTGCAGGGGAGAAGAAGAGAAGCGCACGACAGCAAGGCCTCCTCCCCCCGCAGCTGGGTCCTCCGGGCTGGGAAAGAGGTGCTGCTCCCCAGGCTGTGCAGTGAAGAGCTGGAAGCAAGAGCACAGGATGGGACTCTCGGGGTAGGGGGCCAGGGGCTGGGTGCTGATGGGGAAGAGACAGGAAGGTGAGCTCAGTGCAGGCCGCCCTGGGGCCAGGCCAGGAAGGGGTGGCTTGGCAGCCTGCATCCCCTCCTCCTCCCCAGCCCCTCTTCCAGAGCCAGGAGGGCCCCAGCTCCTGGGGCGACAGGGATTGTGTCACCCCAGAGCTTCTTAGGTTCATTATATGCCACCTTATTTATTTCTGCTCAAGGATGCAGGGGGTAGGGTGCTGGTGTTTAAGGTGGGGGCTTCCCAATAAACCACTGACATTCATGTTTGGCCTGTCTCGCTCCAGAAGATACTCAAGATACTGTAGCTCCTCACCTTTCCTCCGCATCATCGCACACCCCCGTCCACATTCTCCGCAATCCTCCGCGGAAAGACAGGGAAACTGAGGCCAGGGGAGGCTTAGAGAGTCAGAGAGGCGGGGTTGAGAGGGCAGAGAGACCAAATGTAGGAACAGAGCGGGAGGTCAGGAGGGGGCAGTGGGAACAGAGAAGGTCCTCACCAAGCGACCACCTGCTCACCCCTCCCTCCTCAGCTATGTCAAGTCCTTGCCACTTGAGGAGGGCCTGGCACCTGAGTCAGGGTGTGCTTAGCAGGGTGGAGGAGAAGTGAACCGGCCGGCAGCCCCTTGAGATGCCAAGGGGCTGAGCAGCCAGGTCTGTCATCAGGCCAGGAGACACAGTCCCGACTCCCCTCTCGGCCCCTGGAGGTTCCAGAAAGGTGCCACGTTGGGAGCCTGTGTTCAGAGGGAGAAGCCCCTGCCCCCACCCCTATCGGAAGCCATACCCGACGCACCTCTTCTCTGGGTCTGCCTCCACCAGCCAGGGTTCCCACCGTCCTCCCCTTGGCCTGTAGCTCTGCCCTTACTGTCTTGTTCCCTTGCCATTGACACTCCTTGGGACGCCTCCTTAAACTCACCAAGCCTCTGCCTCTTAAACTATAAAATGAGAATAAAAAAGTGCTCCCTCACAGGGTGGTTGTGGGGTCAGATGAAGGGAGGGAGGGAGATTCCTGGGACTGGGCTGCTCTCTGGGGAGAGGGGCAGATAAAGCTCAGGACACAGCTCTGCATCAGAATTAGGATCTGGCTTTGCGTTCAGTCTGCTTGTGCAACTCTGGATGACACAAGCTGTCCAAGTTTTAATTACTTCGTCTGTAAAATGGGGATATTTGTACCCATTTCATGGATTGTTGCGAAGATAAAATGAGACAATGGATAGAGAGGAAACACTTGGGCAGACATCTCAGATCATGGGCTTGATTTGCTTGTATGTAAAGAAACCAGCTGGGCCCCCAGCCACACCCCAGTTCCGGAGGGCCTCTCCTTTCCTGAGAGTGTTTAACCCAAGGTCCCGCTTCTCCCTGGCATGGGAACCTCTCCTTGTGGTTTTCAGTTTTGCTCCAGAAGAGAAGGGGCCAGGAAGGCCAGGAGATGGACTGAAAAGGGATGGGAGAAGCTATTGACAGTGGCTGACAAGGGTCAGTCCCAGGGGGTGGGGGTGGGGGTGGGGGCAGATGCTCCAGCCCTCCTCCCAACTTCGGTGGTGAACGTGTGAGTGCTCAGTTGCTTTAGTCGTGTCTGACTCTTAGCAACCCCATGCACTGTAGCCCAACAGGCTCCTCTGTTCATGGGATTCTCCAGGCAAAAATACTGGAATGGGTTGCCATGCCCTCCTCCAGGGGATCTGCCCCATCCGGGGATGATTGAACCCGCGTCTCCTGCATCTCCTGCTCTGCAGGCAGAGTCTTTCCTGCTGAGCCACTGGAGAAGCCCCAATTTGGGTCTGAAGAAGTGAAGTCGCTCAGTCGTGTCTGACTCTTTGCGACCCCATGGACTGTAGCCTACCAGGCTCCTCTGTCCATGGGATTTTCCAGGCAAGAGTACTGGAGTAGGTTGCCATTTCCTTCTCCAGGGGAGCTTCCCAACCCAGGGATCGAACCTGGGTCTCCCGCATTGTAGACAGACGCTTTTACTGTCTGAGCCACCAGGGAAGTCTTGGGTCTAGTATCTGTAAAAGGGAGCTGCGGCCAGCCCTCCCCTGTCCTGCCTGCCTGCCTGGCAGCTTTATAGTTAACATCAAATGGCACCCACCCCGACAGCTGCCACCACCCCTGCCTCTACCCAAGAGCCGGGCGCAAGTGCCAGCTCTGACCAGCAGGGGGGGACCTCGTCCACCGAATCCGCCGCTGCTGAGCTTCCTCGTCCCGCAAGTCCCGGGTCTGGGCTCCAGTCAGATGGAGCGCCGACGAGAGGGCACCTGGAGTCTTTCAGGTCTGGGTCCTCTGGGGTGGGTCCCCAGCCCACCCCACCCCACCGCACTGTCGGGGAGTGGTCCAGAAGAGAGGGGATTCCTTCCCTTCCTCTTTGCCCAGGGGCAGCCAGTTTCACCAGGTAGGAAGGTGGACACGGTGATGGATGGAGAGATGGAGGAGGATCAGGGATCAAGGCAGAGAATAGACAGAGTGTTGGCTGTCCACATGCATGGACAGGAGGAGGGGTGACTGGGAGGGTCGGCTCTTTCAACCCCAATCTGTAGATCAGTATATCAGACGTCACCTTTCCAAACGGCTCAGGTGAGGTACAGTCGTGACTGGGAGCCTGGCCTCTCCATCCAGCCCAGAAACTTGGTTCCTTTCTCGGGCGGACCCCAAGGGAAGCAGGACGCGCTGAATGGCGGGTCGATGAGGGACAGACTCTCAGGGATGTGCGGGGCACCCCGTCTGAGGGAGGTTCGCCTAGGGCTTAAAGCTGACTAGGTGCCACGCGCCCTGCTGTTTGGCCAGCAGAGGGCGCTGCGCCCCCTCCTGTCGGATCCTCTCCGAGCAGCTCGCGACCAAGGCTGGCAGAGACCTGCGCACACACGAGCCAGCACACGCTAACCCCGCTCTACGCGGATCTCCGGTTGCACCCAGCGGGCTGCGTCTTCTCCGCATAGACTTCTCGCTCCGCATGAGTGCGGAGCCACATCGCCTGTCCCCCATTCCTTCTCACAGGACCGCTGGGCATCAGACCTTGGTACCTGGCTCCACGTGTTCTCTGAGGGGTACACGTGTGTGTCGTATCCAAGCACACACATGCTCAGTCACCCCCTCTGACCCTCTGCTCCATCTGAAGACAGAACCCAGACGAGCCCTGCTTCTCCGTAGGCTGCTTCCTCCCTTTCCCCTCCCTCTGCGCCCAGGGACGGCCAGTTTCCCCAGGTGGACATGGTGACATGATGGAGAGGTGGAGAACTAGGGGTCAAGGCAGAAGATAGGCAGAGGGCTGGCTGTCTAGATGGCTGGACAAGAGGAGGGGTTGCTGGGCAGGTCGGCCCTCTCAGCCGCCCTCTGAGCCTCCGCTTCCTCTGTCCAGGTTTTAGTGCAGTGGGTGAGGGGATACAAGGGAGATGACCTTGAATCCTACCCTCTCTGTCATGTTTATTGTTCCTCCTCCTCATCTCCCCATCATCCGTCCTCCTTCTTCTCCTTCTTGCTCCCCCATCCCTTCCCAGCCCTGAGATAGGACCTTAGCACTCACACTGCCCCAAGTGGACTTGTGCACGCGCACACACACCTGCTCCTACACAGAGATGTCCAGCCTGGTAGTCTAGAGTGCCCAGAGACAGGCCTCCGAAAGAGTGAGAGCACACAGCTACCTGGCAGGCAGCTATAGACAGCCAGGTATGGGGCTGGACAAAAACTCTTGCAGCGTGAGTGACCTCAAAAGCATGCCACTAGGGCCCAGGAAGGCTAGGTTCAGGGACATGCTGGCTAGAGCGAGTTCTGGCTGATGTCCACCTGTCCTGGACAGGTAAAGGACCAAGTTCCAGGCCAGGCAGGCTCCCAGGAGACTCTGCTCCAGGTCAACTGGAGACCAGGGCCACCGCCCACTGAAGGCTCTCAACCCCGGGTCCCAGAGCAGGGGCCTCAGGTGCTGCTTGTCCTGGACCATTTCTAACCCAGCATGGTCTTCACAGCTCTCACTGGAGTGGGAAGGGAGGTGACAATCCTAATAGTCACCATTTTCTGACTTTCTCCAAGGCATCAGCACATTCACTCCTAACAACATACTGCTGCTGCTGCTGCTAAGTCATCTCAGTCATGCCCGACTCTGTGCGACTCCATAGACGGCAGCCCGCCAGGCTCCCCCGTCCCTGGGATTCTCCAGGCAAGAACACTGGAGTGGGTTGCCATTTCCTTCTCCAATGCATGAAAGTGAAAAGTGAAGGGGAAGTCGCTCAGTCGTGTCCAACTCTTAGCGACCCCATGGACTGCAGCCCACCAGGCTCCTCCATCCATGGGATTTTCCAGGGAAGAGTGCTGGAGTTGGGGTGCCATTGCCTTCTCCAATAACATATTAGGGAGGTGGGAACTAACATCTCCCCCTTTTTTTTTGGCCTGGAGGCGCAGTTTGCAGGATCTTAGTTCCCCAACCAGGGGCTGAAACTTGGCCCCCAGCAGTGAAAACTCAAAATGCTAACCACTGAACCACCAAGGAATTCCCATCATCTCCACTTTAAAAGTGGGGAAGCTGAGGTGACAGGAGTTAACACTGGTCAGGGGTGCGGAACACATGGCAGTATTCAAATGCTTCTCTTTCTGATCAAAGGTTCTCAACAGACAGTCATGACTGCTGTTTGGTGCCTGTGTACAGTGCAGAAACTGAGGCCAGGTAATGTGCAGGGACTGGGAAGTGTCTGTCCTCAGGCCCTCTGTGGCCCTGTCTGAGGGGCGCAAAGGAGGGAGATGCCCTTGAAATTCACTGGGACAGCCCCTGGGCAGGGAATTCCCCCCACCCCTCCGTGCCAGGGAGTAATGTCATTCACACTGTGCCCACAGCCACATTCCTTCAGTCTGAAGCATTTCTTGAAAAATGCCTTCATGCCACGCAAACCTGGGAGTCTGCACTGGAACAGTGGCAGGACCAAGGAGGTCAAAGCCAGAAGTAGCCACTAGTTATTCCCAAGCCCATCTTCTCTATGAAGTTTGCCCTGACTCTGCTGGAGGGGGGAAATTAGGGCAGGCTTCATAGAGGAATTGAACTTGAGCAAAGTCTTGAAAGAAAACCAAAAAAGAAAGGCATTCCAAACCCAGAGTCTCCACTACTCGGTGATTACCCAGGCACGTTTCAAAGGGCCAGCCAGGCAGAGGGAGAAGTGAAAATCACAGATGAGGCTGGGAATGGCCGAGAGAGGTCCCCAGTCACTCGCAGGGAGCCAGGAACCCAAGGAGGGGCCCCGACTCGAACCCAGGAAAAGGGCTGCCTCTTCTTCAGGACCAGAGGGAAGCTGGCAAGGGCATAGGGGGCTGCAGGGGCAGGGGATGGGGGAGGATACATGAAGTCTTGCCAGCTGGTTTCACTTTCTAGGTAGAGCAAGTGGCAAATCGATCTGCTGGAAGAAAGCCAGAGCAAGGTAGGGTACTCAGAGAGAGTAGGGAAGATTTTAAGCAGGGCTTAGAAGAATAGGGAGAGGGCTGCCTGGGGACAGTGTGGTATATGGATTACTGAGACCCCTACTGAGGCCAGAGACCATAGGCTTGTCAAGGCATCAGTCTGCATGGCTGGCTGAGTTTCTCCAGCAGTGCTCAGCAGCACAGATGGGAGCAGAAGGGTGTGGAGGAGAATGCATGGAGGGAGAATGTGCATGGGGGTCAGGGAGGGCAAGGTGCAGAGAATGGGTAGCTGGGACAGGGACACTGCAAGGTGAGATGCCAGGGGATCTGGCTGGACAAAGTAGAGTCAAATCAGGAGGGTGGGATGAACAGAAAGGGGAGAGGGGAGGATTGGGGGAGGGAGGTGGCTAGAATTGAAGTGGGAGAGGGTGGTTGGATAGAGCCTGTGGTCAGAGTTGGGATATTTCACTTGAAGATTTCAGAAGGCCTGTCCCAGGTAAGGACAGGTATAATAAGGCTGTAAGGCGAGCTGGCTGAAATGAAGCAGACATGAAAGCCTCCAGGAGGTCAGGAAACTTATTCACTCATGCATTCATTCAGCAAATATTTATTGAGCACCTGCTGCAGGGCTGAGCCAATCCCTATGCAAGAGGGTACATGTAGGGATGAACAAAGCTTGGTTCCTGCCCCCCAAGGGGCTCCCCGCCTCACTGGGGCGATACATTAACACTGTGCCAACACCCATGGTGACTGTAGTGTAAAGGGCCAGGTGTGGTGAGGCCTCACCCAGGAAAGGGCCAGGTGATGTCAATGCTGAGCCTTGGGAATAGATTGCTGCTGTTCAGTCACCTGCTAGTCGCGTCTGACTCTGTGACCTCATGACTGCCGCACGCCAGGCCTCCCTGTCCCTCACCGTCTCCCAGACTTTCCCCAATGTCATGTTCATTGCTTTGGTGATGCCGTCCAGCTATCTCATCCCCTGATGCCCTCTTCTCCTTCTGCCCTCAATCTTTCCCAGCATCAGGGATTCTTCCATTGAGTCGTCTGTTTTCATCAGAAATCAATTAGGGCTCCCCCAAACAAAGGACGTGGGGTGGGCTTTCCAGGGAGAGGAGAGAGTATCCCCCCAGGGGAGACCAGCATGAAGTATTCTAGGACCACTGGCCATTTGGTGAGGCCAGAGAGTAAAGGACAAGACAGGAAGTGGGGAGAGGTGAGGCAGGAGAAGCGGGTCCCTCCCAGAGGACCGTGGAGGCCAGGCACGGAGCTCACAGAGGCGACCAGAAGCTTTGAAGGGATTTTAGCGAGGAGCAGCAGGATCAGATTTGCATTTTAGAAAGATCACTCAGGCTGCAGTGTGGATAATTGATTGGAGCAGAGCAAGGGAGACGACAGAGAGAATGGTTGAAGGCTGCAGGGCAGCAGGGGTGGCAAGAAGAGGGCAGTGGCAGGAAATACTTGGGATTCTGCATCAGTAGGACTCGATGCCTTGGCTGGACGGGGGCGGGAGGGCGAGGTCAAGGATGCCTCACAGGTGCCACCAGCTGAGCTGGGGACAACAGAAGGAGTGCATTCAGGGGGTCCGGGGAGAAATGAGGATCTCATCGTGAGACACGTCACATTTGGGGAATCTGAAGACACCAGGGGACACCTGCTGGGCAGGGACACACGACTCCGGGCGCAGCCTGGGCACTCCGCTGCGAGGTGATGAGTGTATTATTTTAGCAGCTTGGCAGGTTCTTCTTAGGGACAAAACACTTCTGTTTGAGAAAATACCTTGGTATATTGCTGGGGGTTAAAGGGCAGAGCCTAGGTGTGGGTAAACTAAGGCCAGCACAGTCACAAGAATGGTAAGCTGCCCTGTGAAGAGGCACAAGAGGGCGAAGAGTCAGTGGAAACTCCAGACCAGTGGGCAGCAGAGGTACCCACCACCACAGGTGTCACCAGTTAGCTGTGGAGCAACCCCCCCACCTGCCCCTCTGCACCCCTGCAGGCCCACGTCCTCAGTAAAGTTGACCCCATTCACATCAGCTTTCAGAAAATGGTGCTTTAGGTGGAAATGAAGGACAGAGCTTCCTTCACATCTGGGTTTATGGGGTGCAGAATAGTGTGAGCCCATTTGGAGGCCAAGTCTGCAGGCAAAGGGGGCCAGGAGACTAGGAGCCTGGGGGCGGGGGGTGCACGGGGCCCTCTGACATAGGCCTTGGACACGGGGATCTGAGTGATCTCCTTCTCTCTAAGCTGACGTCGCAGATGGGAGCATCCTAGAGTCACCTGCGGCCCCCAGACTGGGTGTCGGCCAGCAGCAGAGTTAGGCCTGTCCAGCTTGGAAAACTCCTGGAAGGTTCCAGTTCAGTGCCCAAGGACAGCCCCCCTCCTTTGGCTGTCATGTGAGTTTAGGGTGGGGCGAGCGTGTGGCCACCCCCACACCTCCCACCCCACCCCACCCCGGCACACATAACCCTGTCAACCTGCCCCCTGCCAGTCTGACCAGCATGGTCCTTGAACCAGCAGCACCGTGAAGGAGCTGCAGGCTGGGGCCAGAGCAGCCGGAAGACAGGAGATCAGAAAAGGCACATAGACCTGGGAGCAAAGGCACCAAGGCCTGGGCGCGATGGAGTCAGGCCGGGGCAGCTTAGCCAAGATGCTGGTGTGCCGGCTCTGGATGACCATCAGCAAGGCTCTGTTTGCCGAGTTCCTGGCCACGGGGCTGTACGTGTTCTTTGGCGTGGGCTCGGCTCTGAGATGGCCCCTGGCGCTTCCCTCTGTGCTGCAGATCGCCATCACCTTCAACCTGGCCACAGCCGTGATCGTGCAGATCACCTGGAAGTCCAGCGGGGCCCACGTCAACCCTGCTGTGACGCTGGCCTTCCTCGTGGGCTCCCACATCTCCTTGCCCCGGGCTGTGGCCTACGTGGCTGCACAGCTGGCAGGGGCCACGGCGGGAGCTGCTCTGCTTTACGGGGTCACGCCTGGGGACATCCGAGAAAACTTTGGGGTCAATATGGTAGGTGCAGGGAGGGGGAGAGGCAGGTCTGTACAGGTGGTAAGTGGGGAGGGCCAGGCCAGGGCAGAGGGGATACAGCAGAGCACGTGCTCCACACCTGCGCTGGGGACGTGGGGCCCTGGGGAAAGACCATGGCCTTAGTGCAGGCAGAGCAGGAAGGAGACTGCGGTTTGAGGAACAGTGGGGAGATGGGGGACAGGAAGGAGCCACACTAAGGCCCAGGAGTGGGAGGAGGACCAGGCGCTTCAGGGTTGGAGCAGCCAGGGAGAGGTGGGGCTGTGGGGGCAACGGGGGACCCTGCACCTACTTCACCTCCCCAGTCCACACCCCCCATCCCCTCCTGCTCCTCTGTCCCCAGCACTCTGCGGCCTGGCTCACCTCCCCAGATTTCTCTAGTCGCCCGTGTTGCACCTGCGTCCCCAAGTCCCCACCTTCCACTCCTACGCAGCCCAGGCAGCCCATGGGCGAGCATCGTGCAACGCAGCTTCTCCAGCCTTCCCTCTCCCACCAGCCCTGGGCCCCCACCTCCCCTGGGACCGTGGCCCCGACCACCCTGTGGAGCGGCTGGGGTGCTGCTCACTCCCACAGGGAGCAGGTGTCCTTGTGGGCTCACTTCAGGGCTCACCTGATCCCCAGTGCACCGCTCTCCCCAGCCCATTAGCTCCTTAAGTCCTGGGGCTGGCGGTGGCAAGGTGTCGCAACCCTTACCGTGAGGAACGAGGGCCCAGGGTCGCTCTCCCCGGGCAGAGTCCGCTGCCTGCAGCGCGCCCCGCTCCTCGCACAGGTCCGGAGCAGTGCCTCGATTGGCCAGGCGGTGGCGGTGGAGCTCATCTTGACCCTCCAGCTCGTGCTCTGCGTTTTCGCCTCCACTGACAGCCGTCAGAACACGGGCTCCCCTGCAGCCACAATTGGAGCTTCGGTGGCAGTGGGCCACCTCATCGGGGTAAGGGGCACAGGGGACACCTGCCTGTGCACCCACTGGCCCCTCCCTGGGGAGGTGGCGGGGGCACTGGGGGCCAGAAGAGTCCCTTCCCGGACTTCTCATGCCTTGGAGCCAAGGCTATGCCCCATTTCAGGCCCAGGGCCGGGGGACCCAGAGCCCCAGTCTGGGGCTGAGGCTTGAGCGAAGGCGGGGGAAGAGGACTGTCCTCTCCTAGGGCTGCTTTCAGGCTGCTCACGCCCTGCCCTGCACTCGCTCCCCAGTTCTATTTCACCGGCTGCTCCATGAACCCAGCCCGCTCCTTTGGTTCCGCTGTCATCGTGGGGAAGTTTGAAGTCCACTGGGTGAGACCCTCTGCCGGCAGCCAGGGGAGGGGAGAGGCCCCAGTGCCCATAGGGACTTTCACCAGCAGGGGGGCCCCAGACACTGGGGGAGACAAGTCTCCCTGCCACGGACCATCTTCACTCCCAGTGGAGGTTTCCCTAAGCTCAGAAGACCAGGGCCAGCATCCTCTCTTGCCCGCCTCAAAAAGTCGGGGACACCCAGTAGACTGGCGAGAAGTGGGCCAGGGCCGGCGCTGCAGCACTGGCCTGGGCCTCAAGTCCTGGCTGCTTCCTTATTCACTTCCTCCAGCTGGACCAGTTTCCAAACTTGGATGGAGAAAAAGACAAACAGAAATAGACACACAAACACACCAGCAGGGACAGGAAGAGCACTAGCCAGGGTTCTGGGCTGGAACGGGGATGAGAGGAGGGAGGCAGGGGTGGTGGGGGCCTGACCCGGGCCAGGGGAGGCTATGTCCCTTCACCTGCAGAGACACAGGGTCGGGGTTGCTGGGGGTGGGGGGGGTGGGGGCAGTGGACAAGACTTGTGCTTCTCGAATTTGCCACCTTGTAGAAAGCTCCAGGGCTCCCAGGAGACCAAGTCAACACTGGAAAGCAGGTGGAGTCCCAGAGCTGCCCTGTGGTCTTGACGGCTCATGAGTAGGGCGTCTGCTTCTGCCTCCTCAGATCTTCTGGGTGGGACCTTTGACGGGAGCCGTCCTGGCTTCGCTGATCTACAACTTCATCCTGTTCCCTGACACCAAGACCCTGGCCCAGCGACTGGCCATCCTCACGGGCAGTGCAGAAATGGAGAAAATGGAAGGGGAAGAACCCCAGAAAAAAGAAAGCCAGTCCAACTCAGAGGACACTGAGATGGAGAGTGTGTGTCAGGTGGCATAGAGCTCGGCCTCCGCCCTCAAGCTTCTGAAAGGAGCCCTGAAAGTGGACAGCATGCTTTGTATAACCAGATTTCAGGTTTTCCTGGGGACATGGGGGGCTTGTGAGGTAGGGTGGGAAGGCTTGGCCTCTTGACCTAAGAGGGTGGGTGGGGGATCCCCAGCATTACATTTCTAGAAGGAACCTGGGAAGCAAATCTGCTCCGTTTCCTCTTCTTCCATCACTTTTAATGGGGCCAAGCAGAGGGAGGCAGGGGAATTCATCACCACTCTCCCTGTCTCTCATCTGTCTGGACCCCACGCAGGACCCTGGGCTTCCAGGTCCCCATGTCTTGGAGAAAAAGGAATCTGAACCCAGACATGCTCTCTGCTCGGAGGCTGTGGGGACCTCCGGGAACCCTAACTTCTCACCCCACTGTTGGAAGGAGGATCCAGACTTCCCAGAAGAATCAGGTCCTAGGCCAGCCTCTGAGCTCCAAGGAGGGATGTCTCTGCCCTTGGATGTGGATGGGGGATGTGGCTTCCCTCAGACTGGAGGCTTCCTGGGGCCATATTGTCGCCTCCAAATAGATCTTCATTCCTCACCCCTCCAAATGAGGAATCAGCGGAGAGCCCCTCCCTTGGGAAGAGCTGGCACAGAGAGGAACCTTTTCTCCAGCTAGTGGAGGGGCAGGATACGGGTAAGGGAGGTTCAGCCCAGATGGGCCTTTCTCCCCAGGTGTTCTCTTGCCTTCCACTCCAGCCCCATCCACAGAAACAATCCTGATGGGGGAAGGTCCTGTTGCAGCATTCAGTCCGTGAGCTGGGCCTGAAGAAGCCATCACCAGACTCATTCTCATCTCTGCCGGGATGCCCCATAGGCTGTTGAATATGCCCCAAGGATGGTGGGAAGTCAGGAATAACCCAGGAAACCAAGATTTGCAGTTCAGTGCCTCTGAAGGACTACCGGAGTCTCACCTAGTTTGTTAATATTTTCAAGCTGCTATCAATCTACTCTGCCTATGACCTGGGATCCAGTCTGAATCTCAGCTTCCTCAGCTGTAAAATCTACCCCTGAGATTGATGTTAAACAAGAGATTGGAAAATGTGTTTGGAGGTTAAAATGATAGAATAGAAAAACAAATCCAATAAATGATGATTATTGTGGCTGTTACTGTAATTATTGGGTTTGAATACAATTGCTGTTGATAATGGGAAGAAGGAGGAAAAAAGGGAGAGGGAGATGACTGAGAGGGAGGGAAAAGTGAGTAGGCTTTTCTCATTTCATCTGCTCTACTTACCCAGGGCCCTGCCTTCTTTCCTGGACCTACTGACCTTTGTGAGCTTTGTGAGTGTGTGTGTGGGGAGGTGATGGGGGAACAAGATTCAGGTTGGGGAGGGATCCTGGAATGAAGAGACAAGCCAGTAAGTCAATTTTTCTCATCTCTATGGTGCCCATCACTATGGTACCCTGCACTACAGCAGTCAAAAGCATGAAAAACATAGGTCCTTTTCCATGATGTCTCTGAAGGGGCTAGAGATAGGAGAGGGGCTGCCCGTCTCCCAAGGACAGGGCAACAGGGCCCATTCTGTGACAGTGCAGTGGCTGAGTCCTAAGAGCTCGCGGCCACAGCAGCCGTGTTCTGTAATATGGTCAGTGCAGAGAACCACTCACATCTCTCCAAGCTGGGCCCCACTCATTCATCTTCACAATCTCTCAGAGCCCAGGGCCTCCTGTGCCCTTTTATGAGCAGGGACAGCTGGGCATACACGTGTGTGTGTGTGTGTATGCGCACACACGCGTGCGTGTGTGTGACTGACTTGCTGAAGGTCACCAGCTCAGTACCACAGACCCCTCAAGATCTCCCCAGCTCCCAGCTTAGAATTTTCCAAAACAGAGCTCCAGGGGGGCTTATACAAGCAGCAGCCAGAGAAAAGAAGGAAGCAGGAACTAGAAGGTTGAAGAGGATAGGGGGATGGAGCTCCTGCAGCAAGCTCTTGAGCTCTGAGACAAATTATCTCTGCATCCCTGAGAACCAAGCACGCAGTGGGTGCTCAATAAAAGTTTGATGAATGAATGACTGAGGCTGGGCGGCTGGGGAGGGAGGGGTGGTGGTAATTGATCAAGAGAACTCGGGAGTCACTGCTCCAAATAAGCCAAGAACACAGCAGCTGAGAAGCCTACGCTGGAAGGCTGGGGGAGCTGGGGAGAGGCTGCACAGCCACTCGAGCTCCTGCCCCTGCCCTAGAGCAGACCGTAGAACCTCTGTCCCAGGAACCTCCTGGCCAAGAGCATGAGGGTGCCTGCCTGAAGAGAAAGCTGGGGGCTCTTTTCCCAAATGGTTCTTTAAAGCTGTGCTCTGTCAGAATAGACGAGCAAGAGAGAAGCTTCATGAGAAGTGAGGAATTAGGTTAGAATCTGAAGAGCATCCAAAGTTAGACACAGGAATGAGTAACCAAAGGTTAGCTTCTCCTTCTCTGGAGCCCTTTAATAGGACAGCCGGCCATCTGCTCGGATGTGGGAAAGGCTGGCCTTTGGGGAGCCAAATTTCAGTGGCTCCAGCCAGGGTCTTCGCTTCACAGGCACAACTGGAGCCTGAATGGGGCGGGTGGGGAGCTTGGGGAGGACAGAGACCCAACCAGGCAGACCCTTGGTGTGCACTCCCTTCCTCCCTTTTGTCAGGGGAAGTTTTTAATTAATGGTGTGTAATCTGATCTGGCCCTTCTCCCTGCTGAGTGCTGCCTTCAATCAGCGGAGCCATCTGCAATTGCAATTCATAATTCTCCCGAAAGGGAGGGGGGCCTGGGACGGGCGCCTTGGTGATTAATACAATTAGCCTTTTATGTTGATGATTGTCTTAGCAGGAGCAGATGATGCGAGCCCAGAGCCTAGGCTGTCGCATCCCCATTGGCTGGCAGACAGCCCCTCTCCATCCCCCACCCCCACTGCCTCCTCCGGGTGTAAAGAGGACACAGGTCTAATCTAGGACCACGCTGCACAGTGGGGGGTCTCCACGCAGGGAGCTCCTGGGACTGAGAGGAGAGGAACAAGACAACTATCCAGAGACGTTCACTTTCCAAAGAAAATCACTTGGACCTAAAGGATTCTGTGCATCAAGGTTTTTTTGTTTCTTAAATAGTAAAGACCATATTAAGATAGAATAGGTGTTGAAAGGGTTGAAAGTTTAAACGTGGGCTCAGCTGCATGGACTCTGGCATGGACTTCAGGATCCCGAGCCTTAGTTTCCTCATTTGGAAAACAGGGTCTGTTCATAAGGGGCTGGAAGAACCCAACAGGGCCTGACACACAGATCTGGTGGTTTTCAGCGTAATCGAGGTAGACTAAAATGCCCTCTGCCGAAAAGTTCAGCTGTTTCTCCTGCAGTTTTTAACATGGCCAGGCTACTACTAAAGGAGTCAAAAAGTAAGGCCCTCTTCAGAACACAGTAGTGAAGCATTTGGACGGATTGAGGTTTGGGGGAGATTCAATGGAGCAAAGGAGGCTGGGTGGATATAAAGCGGTGAAAAGAGCAGGGCTTTGAGCGCCTGGAATCTCATACGAAAGTAAACAAAAGGGGAGCAGCAGCCAACAGAGCTGAAGGTTTAAGAGGCCGCATAGATCAAAATCTGTGATCTTTAATCTATAATGAGGTCAAGTGATCTGGAACAAGCTAATTGGGGTTTTGATGGGAGACTCTGCTGGGTCAGGAGAGGTGATCAGCTCAGCCCCTTTGGGCTCACAGTGCAGTTCTCCAGGACCTGGAACAAGGAGAAGACAGCTCCTAGCAAGAGAGGTGTTAACCGATAGCCAATGCCAGGCCTCTGGAATGTCAGGGGGAGGACAGGGAGGGATAGAGGGAGGGGAGAGGTTAGGGCTAATCAAGAGGAAGCTTCCGGCCAAGAGGTCACCACTCGCTGGGGCAGGAGGTCTGCACAGCCAAGCTCTGTAATCACTTCTCAGGGGGGAGCAGCTACAGTGAGGAGCAGTCACATATTTAGCAAAAGCTGCAGAGGGGAGGCATGGTTAGTGAAGGGAGGGGTTATGAGACTGGTGAGCCCAAAGGCACTAATTAATAGGCTGCAGTTAAAGGGCAGAAAAGCAGGGAATGGAAATTTTTCAGAGCTCTGATTAAGTCAGATAAAGAGTCAGTTTCTGCCTGAGCTGGGGGTGGAAGACGCCAGAGAGAGACCAACTCCCCTGCACCCCCGCGGACAGACGGAACAAGGCTCAGGCAGGCCAGGGCCCAGCCCTGGGTCAGAAGAGAACAGGACAGCAGTCCAGGACAGCGACCAGTTACAGAGCACCCACCCAGAGGCCCTCCCCAGCCCCGTTGATGCTTCCAGGCCTCTCGAGCGGCCAGGTTCAGCCCGAGTCCCAGCTTTCAAGTCATCAGCCCCGGGCTCTCTGAAGCCTCCAGTTCCTCCCTCCTCTAAAGTTCCGCAGCACTCTGCACCCACCTCCGTCCTGGCACTGAACACATCTCTTCATAGTTTTGGGAACACCTCTCTCTACCCAAGCAGGAAGACTTTCTTAAGCAAAATTATATTTTTAGTCTCATCTCCAGGCAACAGGTTCCTTAACTTGACCATCTGTCCCCATTTTTTATCGGTGCCCATAACATGGCCTTCCAGTTTCCAGTGAGCAAAGTGAAAGTGTTAGTCGCTCAGTCACATCCAGCTCTTTACAACCAGGCTCCTCTGTCCATGGGATTCTCCAGGCAAGAATACTGGAATGGGTTGCCATGCCCTTCTCCAGGGAATGTTCCCAACCCAGGGATCAAACCCAAATCTCCTGCATTGCAGGCGGATTCTTCACTGTCTGAGCCACCAGGGAAGCCCCACTTCCCCGAGGAGGAAAGACCTCTGGCATTCCGGATTTGGTGAGCCAACTGGACAAAGGATTATAGAGATTATCTAACACCTCCGTGTAAAGAACCCTGGATGTTTCAATACTGTACTGTGATTTCAGAACTCTACCAAGATGTGTTGTTATATCGTGGCCAGAGCCTCACTGATCCACAATGCCTTCTTTTCCCCCTTCTCCAACTCGGGGGGTCACATGTAAGGGTTCTGGGGGTCATGACTGGGGCAGATCTTGATTCTCTTCTACACATTGCTTGTTTGCTTCTTCACACCAGTTGTCCTGGGGCTAAGCCTTGTTTTTCTTATACTGCAACTGCCCTCAGACCTGGGGAAACTCCCCGTTTTAATCTCTCTCTGATCACAGCTAAGCAGAAGGTTCCCTTGTCTCCACATGGGCTAGCCAACAGCCTACCTCTCATGAACAGCTATTTCCAAGGCAAACAATTTGGATGATAAGATGCACCGCTACTGTACAAACCACTGAAGAAAAGCACTGTTATATACCACTGATTATAAGAGAATCTAATTCTCATTAAATTGTATTTTTAAGTGCATTTTACAGTCAAGGAAATGATCATTTCTCCTTCAAGTCTTGGCTCCTTAACTCAGATTTGGGAATGGAAGGCCCAAGTGGGATCGAATCGCAGGGCTCAAGTCTTCTTCCTTAGATAACACTCACTGCCCTCGTATGCACTCAACTCCCCTGTGCATCAGTTGCTATTCCAGCTCTTAAATGCCCAGGCCGCCCCTCACAGTGAGCATCTCTTCTCCTTCAGCACCAGGGAGTCCACTGAAGAGAACCCCACTTTTTTCAGAGGCAAAACAAAACACAAACCCTGTCAAAGCCGGGACTGCCATTTTTGAGATCACCTAGCACTCCGACACCAATTATCCAACCAGTTTCCACCCTATGGGGCTACCTGCCCCCGAGCCTCCAGACCAGGGCCCTGAGAAGATGGTGAGATTAGTCATTTCCTCTGAAGCGGGCTAAGACGGTGCCAATAAGCTGCCGACTGCAGGCAGTTCCCGTTAAAGCAAAGCAGCTGGAAAGGGCTTAGCCCTTTAATGCTAGCAGCTGTATCTCCACAGTGTGGCTGCTCTGCTGAGGGGCTGGACTCTGTCCAGAAGCATCAAGCATTTAGCCCCAGTCAATGTATATTAACCTAGGAGGAGAGCAGCCAGCTCCCTGGGAAGAGGGGAGGTGGTTCAGTTAAGCACCTCCACCCCCAGGCTTTGCTTTCCAATGAGGAAGAAAATCCCAGCCCCTTTGTAGGGCTTGCTCTACTAAAATCTGGACAAACAGTATCATCTCACAGGCAGAAAGAGCTTTTCTCACAGGAAGCAAGAACAACTCCATTTTTAAAACTCACCTAAAGACAGAGCCACTTATTAGGTTTTTTGCTTGTTTTTAACACTTGGCTGCATTGGGTCCTAGTGGTGACTCGCAGGCTTAGTTGGCCCTGCGGCCAATGGGCTCTTAGTTCCCTGACTGGGAATCAAACCCACGCCCTCTCCAATGGGAGAATGAAGGCTTAACCACTGGGCAGCCAGGGAAGTCCCTCCATTTGTAGCTTTAACAAGACTTTAGGCCACTAACCAGGCACTCGTTCTCCTTTGACCTTATTTTTTTCCTCTGAGGTCTCAAGTATTCTTTGGATGCCAGGTGTGCACTTGTGTGAACACAACAGACAGGCTTCCTCTTTTCCAAGAGCCCTGGGCTCTGAGGGTGATGAGGGAGAAAGCTGAACAGCCCTCGGAAAGCCCTGGCACAGAGCTGGCTGCTGAAGAGAGATCACTTGAAGACTTCTTACTCAAAGCCAGATGGTGAACATGAGACAGGGTGAGAGCTAATGCCACTCAGGGGAAAGCCAATAAGCTAATCCGCTGACACGTCTCTAGAAGCAGGCTGATGGCTTTGGCTCAGAGTCTTGCCTGATCTTAGCTCTGAGCTTCAGAGAGCACACAAGATGCACATGGGTGGCCTGGGAACAGACTCCCACCAGGACAACCTTAAGCTCATTCTCCACCAGCCCATCCTCTTTCCACACAGAGGACAGCACCGGACCACCAAGCCCAGGTCCTCCAACCGACCCAACAACCCAACATTAAGGAATAGTCTCCAGTCCCAGTGCTTTTCCCAGCGGTCTGGGCCTTCCTGCTCTTTCTGGGTCGTCTGTCGAGAGCGCGTAGGCACGTCTGCATACAGCCAGCCCTGAGTTGAATTATTTACATACTTAATATTACAGGCCCCATGATGCTGAGGAAGTCTGAAGTAGCAAACACCACAGCTAACCTCTGAAGCAGGAGCTGTAATCTCCATGTTCTAATCCCAGCTAAACTACAGTTTATGAGAATTTGAGTCAAATTACTTCACTGAGTTTGTCATCAATTGGGATCACATCACCTATTCCACCACCACACATATGTTAAATGGAAGCACCCTGTATATTATAAGTCACCACATTACATTTTCTAGAGGCTTTGTGGAGAATCAGTTCTTAATTCCATCTTCATTGATGACCAGAGAAGATATTAACTGGCAAGTGCTTTATTAGAAGTCTCAATATCCATTTACATGTGTCTAAGCCCAACACACATATGGTGTCCAACTGTGTGAGATGCAAGAGTAATGCTGTATAAAAACAGTGAGACTAAATGAAGCCTGGCGAGAGTTACAGAGGGAGAAGGTATACAAAAGGGAAAATTCCTGCTTCCAACTCCCTGTCCCTGAAAAGTGGCCTCCTTTCCCATCCTACACAACTGCAGAGGACAAGGCTCCCACACACTGCAAGGTTATTCCTGGTGACGTCAAGCTGTCTTCAGCCTGACTTCGTGAATAGAAGCCATCAACAAATATAGACTCTGAAAATGAGAATCTCACAAATCACCCAAGTTAAGGCCCTCTTGGTCTGGGGCCTTTCACTTATTTACAAAATATACCAACTACAGGAAGCAGATTTTATTTTTTTTAATTACTAAATTCTTAGGTGAAGTGGCCACCCTCCAAACCCTGTTTATACCAACAGCACAATGACTAACATGCCCTGACTCTGCAGGCTTAAAAGCTTTTTGCTCCAGTGGCTGAAGCTTGAGTCACGACCGAGATTATCATTAAAGCACACAGATCAAGAACCTACTGTGTGAGCTGCGCCAACTTGAACTCCGTACCTGCCACCCTTGCTTCTCGGGTCTGGACGCCACAGCAGCTCTTTTCCTGCTCCTGCTGAGAATCTAAGATAAGGTGACACACAATTAAGCAGGCTGCTCAGTGTCCCAGGCATGGCCTTGGGTCGCCCACACACTTTCCAGTAAGAAACCACATACTGGATGTGCGTGCACGTGTGTCTGTCTCCCTGTCAGAAGGCAGAGGTGGGCAGAGAGGCCCTACTACAACCAAACAGAAATAGCAAGCCTGGGATCTCTGCTCTCAGCACTCACAGTGCTCCTTGTCACTTTGTGCCGCTCGGTAACTGAAGCATGAATTTAGAACTCAAGATCCCTTTCAATGCCACAGGGTCGGTTCATAGACAAAATTACTTTTTTCCCTACAGTTAACTCAGTTGAGCACCCTACAGTCTTCTGATGGAAACTCAAGGTGTCTTCTTGTCCTCTATTTCTGCAAGCAAAGAACTCACCTTCTCAAGGAAGAAAAAAAATAATTAAATATCCAGTAATAAACACCAACTGTTGCTCCTAAATCAAACCATGTAATGCTTGCCCAGTTAAATCAACATCAAACTCAGGAGCCTTACACAGATGGATGGAGATGAATGGATTTAAAGATGTAAATATTCTGGCTATTAGCAAGTGGGATAATAAAGCTAAACTGCATTAAAGACAGGCAAGAGGCAGCATCAGAAAGGGTTAGGAGCAGGAGGTGGGGGTGACACCCACTCCCAAGCCCCTACCACAGATCTATCAAGGGAGTACCATTTAATTAAGAAAGCTCTCGAAAGTCAAGCTGTTCCGCATGAAGTACCGTTAAAGAAGTTGAAGGTTGGTGCATATTTCCCTCTGCTAATATCATTATTATTTTCATGGCTAAGGTCTCTTGGCCTAGCCCAGAAACCAAGCAACTGGCTGCCAACATTTGACACACAGGACCATTTCCTTTTTCGTTAATGGGCCATCAGTTCCTGCATAGGGTCTTCTTTTGCCTTCACTCACATTATACAATCCATTTGCTTCCTCCAAATTAGTGACTTAAAATGTACCTTGGGGAGATACTACAGAACAGCAAATATGGAGACAGGCCGACACTAAGCTTGCAGAGAAATAAGAAAGACAGCATCTAGGACAAAGTTTAAAAAAAAATCCTAAAAGGTGTGTGTGTGTGTGTGTGTGTGTGTGTGTGTGTGTGTGTGTGTGTGTGTGTGTGTGTGTGTGTGTGTGTGTGTGTGTGTGTGTGTGTGTGTGTGTGTGTGTGTGTGTGTGTGTGTGTGTGTGTGTGTGTGTGTGTGTGTGTGTGTGTGTGTGTGTGTGTGTGTGTGTGTGTGTGTGTGTGTGTGTGTGTGTGTGTGTGTGTGTAAAGGGGGAAAGGGGAGAGGGGACCCATCCTCTGTCAATTTGCTGAGGCAGATGGGCCCTGCTGCGAGAGCTACCACCTCCTGGGAAAAAAGCCAGTAGGTTGCCTCCTCTCTCCACAGTTACATATTAAGCTTGCAACTGTTTACGTTCAATCTCAGATACATTCTGTTCACCAGCTTCAGAGTTCCAAGTGCAGGTGCCCTCCGTTAATCATCCCAGCTCACTCCAGAGGCACTTCCAGCAGTGATGGGTATTCTAGGCAGTCAGCCAGACAGTCGTTTGTGTTTTTCTTCCTTTCTTTTCCCTGCACCATCCTCATCCTTAAAGACTTGTTTAGAAAGTTTGGGTTTTGTTTAAAGTAGTTTCTTCAAATAAGGGGTTAAGAGTCAGGACAAATCCAGGACTTCAGTTTGGACAATGAAGGAGACTGAAACAAAGAAACAAGCTCCTGGTGGTGGGGAAGCTGGGAGGTGGGGAGGGCGGAGGGGAGCAGTGAATGACAGGACACTTTTGGGGAAATATATTTTCTTTAAAAAGGCACTGAAGGTTATCTTCCAGACAAGAAAATCAATCTCACATTCATTTTGAAAAAACTATTTACTTTTTTCCAAATATTATTCCAAATGTCTGTTTTACAGGCCACTATGGGTCAGAAACATTCTATAGAAGGAATCATTTTGATAGGCTTTGTAAACAATTCTAATAGTAGAAAAAGCTCATATTTATCTAGATGTGGCTATGCTCCATAGGAAGATTTCAGCATCCAAAGTGCAAAGACAAAATGACTGTGGCTTTTCTTGCCACTCAAAATATTGACAATCTTCCCTTACAGCCTACTAGTTGGGTGTTAAACAGACGGTACACTGACCTTTAGAAGTAGAGCTCCAATGGACAAGGGGTGGTGGGGGGTGTTAAGCATCAGAATGAATTCAACTTAAGAATAAACTAGCTTTGACCCCAACCAAACCCAATGTCCCAACAGAGGCCCATTAGAAATAAATATAAATTGTAGTATAACTTTTACAAGGTTGTGCCACTTAACACTATTAAACCTAATCAAACCAAATTAAAGCCAAGCACACTCCCATTACTAGTTCAGTCCTCCCCATATCCCAGTTCTATGCAGGCTCCATTGTTACAGCTCAGTTCCTAACGGGGGAAGGGGAATTTCCAAGTTCTTGAAGGAGCCATCCTAAATTCTCTGCCCAAACCTTTCTTTACCCTGCCCCCCCCATTTCCCACCTCAAGACAAGTCAGTCTTACCAAAGAGGCAGGGCCTTCTACCACTAGTCTCATGGAAATTACATCAGAGAAATGTCATTACATGAGGGAATCTGGCTTTAAGCCAAAGGGATGTACCTCCCAGCCTGCAAAAGAATCACAGTGAATTTCATACCCCTGTAAAGATCTCCCATCTAAGAGCTCCCAAACACAGCACAAAGTGTTGATATTACATTACTTGAGGAGAAGGAGAAAGAGATATATATAGTTTCCATAAAACCCCCATGCACAATTAAACTTGATTAAAAGCCTGGAGAATGCTAAAAGCAGTAACGCGGCTGCAGAGTAGAGAGTCCAGGTGCACTCTTCCTCACAGGCAGTCAATGCTGTCAAGCAACAGGAGGCACGACTTCACTTGAGCATTGGAGAAGCAAAAAAGTTGCCTTGTCGTCCTAGGTTGGTGGCAGACTTGCTTTTGCTCCCAAATCTAAAGAAAAAGAAAATGAACTGGAAAAGTACTCTATAAAAAATGATAAATAAACAACTATAACATTACCTGACAATCAACTAAAGTAGGAAACCCTCAGCAACTACTTTGTAAGCCGCTCTCTATCACCTGAGATGAGGGAGGGGAAATACTAAAGACCTTTGCTGCTGCTGCTGCTGAGTCACTTCAGTCGTGTCTGACTCCGTGCGATCCCATAGACGTCAGCCCACCAGGCTCCCCCGTCCCTGGGATTCTTCAGGCAAGAACACTGAAGTGGGTTGCCATTTCCTTCTCTAATGCATGAAAGTGAAAAGTAAAAGTGAACTTGCTCAGTCGCGTCCGACTCTTCGCAACCCCATGGACTGCAGCCCACCAGGCTCCTCCGACCACGGGATTTTCCAGGCAAGAGTACTGGAGTGGGTTGCACTGCCTTCTCCGCTAAAGACCTTTGCTACTACTGCTAAGTCGCTTCAGTCGTGTCCGACTCTGTGCGACCCCATAGACGGCAGCCCACCAGGCTCCCCCGTCCCTGGGATTCTCCAAGCAAGAACACTGGAGTGGGCTGCCATTTCCTTCTCCAGTGTATGAAAGTGAAAAGTGAAAGTGAAGTCACTCAGTCCTGTCCGACTCTTGGCGACCCCAGACCCTTTCAAAAAGGGTATCCTTACAGCTTTTAATGTCGAGCTGCTAGCTAAGATCTAATTTAATTTTTCTTTCAATAAGCTTCAGCATGATGGGAAGATGTCCAAGGAAGTGACCATTTCCTATTTCCTGAGGCAACAAATTCTACATACCTGGGAGTGTTCTTGGTGAGGGTGGAGCGGACTCTCTGCGACAGGGAACTGGATGAAGGAGTCTTGAGGAGCTGATGCTCAGGAGTGGTCACAGGCCCCAGTAAACTCACTTCAATCAAAGGTAAAACATATTTTTAAAGGAGGCGGGGCGGGGAAGAAAGCATTCTCGTAAGGCAACTAGTATTAAGCTACAAATCCTGTTAGACATTAAGAGCTAAGTTTAGAGACCTAGCAAAGTCCCGGGGGTCATTTTTGTCATCATTTTATAACACACCAGTATATTTTTTGAACTATGCAGGCAATGATCAATGAGTAGCTAACATTCGTTTTCTGACTTAAGCCATTCTCAAACTCCAAACTTCACAAATCTACCATCTATTTGATTTTTCCTGTACTAGAAAAAAACAATATACTTCCTTAAAAAGCAACTTGCAATAATAAAAGAACAGGTCTCCGATGCCAGTGAAGTTGGAATGAAACCAGTCTCATACACTTTTGGTGGCGATACAAATTGGCAAAAGCCTTTAAGAAATCAAGTTGGTAAAGCATATCAAGAAACAGAAATGTTTAAAACCTTTATTTCAATTCAGTAATTCCCACTCCAAGGAATTTACCATTAGGAAAAATAAAAAGGTCTATACATATGTTGATGCCATCAGTATATGTAATTATGAAAAACTGAAAAATAAAATCAGTGCCAAATATAGCATATTTAAGTAAATTATAGTTTACAACCATAAAATGATAAATAAGATCATACAGTAACAGAGAAAGTTCTCACAAAATGCTAAATGAAATAAGTACTAATTATATCTAAATTATTGTATCTATATTTATAAAAATATCCATATGGGTAAAGAAAGAACATGGAAAAGTAAAAACAAAGTTAGGATGGCAGAACTGTATAGCTTTTTCTTTAATGTTAGAATTCTCAAAAACATTTTAATTTACTAAAGAATATGTATTTCAAATGGCTCTAGCAAAGGGAAGGAGAGGGCACCCAGCCAAAAACCAGAGAGGGAGTCAGGCCCTTTAAGAAGCGCGCCTTTGGCCTTACCTTTAACATCTGGGGTCTGTGGTGTTGAGAAGGCATTTGAGTTTTCAATGACATGCATGGGGTCAATGTTTTCTTGTTCTACCATCATGAACTGACTCCAGTATTCCAGGGGTAGTGACAGCAGGCGTTCTACCACCTAAAAGCCACCCAACATGTTTGCAAACTGTCAGCACTCAGGGCTTACTTCTCACCAATCTGTCCTGTTTTGTTGTATGAGTTCACGTAACATAACATGCCTGCTTACCTTGGGCTGACGCTTGATGTCCTGTAACATTATCACTGGATCTGGATTGGGTACAGCATGGGCAACTATTGTAGGGCCAAAAATTTTGGCCAGATTGGCAACATCCATTTTAGTGTTTGGGCTCTGAGCCACTCTATGTAGAAGAGCATTAAATTAGAAGACTTGTCCTTCTGCTTAAAAGTAGACCAAAATATAAGATCTACAGGAAAATAATTCACCCTTCACGTTCTTCCCTAACATCCAACCCCCATTCTCTTCCGTGTGGCAAATTCCCAGACTCACAGAGACAAATCTCTGCTCTACTCACCTCTGCAAGTGAATCATGAGGAAAGCTAGGGTGTCTCTGTTGGCCTGGGGCAGCTCACCAACAGCCTGGTACATGGCTGCTATGCTGTTATCGTCATCTGTGATTTCTGTAAATGGAAAGAAAGCACCAAGAGGCCTAGACTTCTTTCCCTTGACAAGAGCTTTTCAAGCTATCGACCACAAAGTCTCATCTATACAGTAAGCTTCTGAAACTTCTGATTAGGTTCATGACTGCATCAGTCTCTAGTTTCATTAACAAGTAGGATTCTGGCCAACAGCTCAATATTAGAAATCAGAACTTTAAAAAAAAACAACTCTTGCAGTTAGGGAGAGCAGCTGGAAACTCATGTTTCCAGGAAGGCAAACGTGTAACTGCAGTTTACAACTATCAAGAAGGTACTTGTTCACAAAACATGTTAAGAGCCTACCAGGTGCCAGGCACTGTTCTAAGCGAGCAGCATCAAGCAGAACTAAACAAAAGCCCTTGCCCCATGCTACTGGAGGAGCCAATCAGAAAGCAAATACCTATCAGGCAGTGATACATATAATAATAAGGCAGGCAAGAAAACTGTAAGTAATGGGAGCTGTTCTTTCTGACCAGCTGGTCAGGTGCTTCTGTGGACAAGCTATCCAAAAAGAAACCTGAAAGAAACAAAGGAGCAAATCCTGAAAATGTCACTCCAGGTTGAGACAACAAGTATGATGGCCTCTAATCGAGTTGGGAGTAAGCTCGGTTATGGTCTAGGAATTGCAAGAATTTCAGTGTAACTGGAAAAGAAAGAAGGAAGGAAGACGTGTTGATGGAAATGATATTGGAGACATAACCAGGGCAAAATCATGTGGGTCTTTGGGGCCTGTTAAGGACTGTGGATTTTATTCTGAGACTTATGAGAGGCTTCTGGGAGATACTGAGGAAAGAAGGGATATCGTCCAATTTAAATTCTGAAAGGACCATTCTAGCTACTGTGTGAAGGTTACACTGTAGAAGGCAAGAGTAGAAATAGGAAAAGCAGTAGGGTCTTCAGCACTCCAGGGTTAAGAGAGGTCAAGACAGCAATAGGAATGACACATTTTAAATCTGAGGTCTAGACAGCAATAGGAATGACACATTTTAAATCTAAGGCATGTTTACAAGGCTTCTGCTGATGAGATGCGCCAATGGATTAAATGTAGGGCACGAGGTGAAGAAACCAAGGGTGGCTCCAAGCTCAAAAGGATAACCTAGAGCTTGACCAAAAACACAACAGAAAGTAACGACCAAAAAACCTGTTAGGACCCTATACAGTTCAGACAGAAGAGCACAGGGAACACGGAAGAGTTATGCATCCATCACAGTATCTGAGCACTGTACTTCAGGCACTGCACCCGGCAAGGGACGAAACAGGAAACAGAAGCGCCGAACCTCCTGGCCCCACGGGCTCACATTTAAGCATTAAGATCTGCCCCACCTGCTGCATCCATAAAGGCCTTGTTTAGCCGAAAGGTCAGAAGGGGTTCTTTGAGGTTTCGAAGGAAGTCTTTCAGGAGGCTACAGATAGCATGGATGTCATCCACTTTGCTGAGGAGGGGTACAGTTTTCACTCTGAGGAATTTCTCTTTTAGCTCTTTTACTGTCCGGTCACAGCCTGAGATCCGATACAGGCCTGTCTGTTATCAAGATGACACTTTCAATTAAAAACCTCTTAATTACTGATGCAAATAACAAACTCACCCTCTCCAAGGGTAGACTCTTACCTCAGTCAGTCCTCTTTGCTCAATCTCATTTACACAGTGGACAACAATTGACGGTATCATTGGAGAAGTCTGGGACACATAATCTGCCAGCATTCCCTGAAAAAGGCGAGTTTAAAGTTATTATTTATACCACTTAGACTAGCAGATGAAGACCAATGGGAAGAGCCATCCCCAGACTAATACTGAGGCTGGGACACCATGCCTACTTTAAAATTCCTCTTCCCAAAGCATAAATAAGACTAGAGCCGCTCAATTATTCTTCCTACCTCTACACCAGGACTGATTTATGGTCACATGTGCCACACTCTCGCATGAACAAGTAATAAGATCACTGGCTACAACTCCACCCCTGCTCCTCTTACAGTCAAGGGCATCAGAAAGAAAGCAATAATGAGATTACATGTGTGGAGTGTAACATAAACTAAGTTACTACTCTTAAAAATCTGTTCTATCCTGTAATTACTCTTAGTAAGAAAAATTATTGAATACAACTCAGTTGACTATGACACACACTGATCTGTAGGAGAGAACTCCATGGCTCTATAGTACAGAAAATCTGTAAAAAAAAAAAACCACATGCATGGATAAAAACTCTTAAGATTAAAGGACTTCCCTAGTAGTACAGTGGATAAGAATCCACCTCCAGTGCAGGGGACATGGGTTTGATCCCTGGTCTGGGAAGATTCCACATGCCACAGAGCAACAAGGCCCACGCGCCACAACTGCTGAGACTTACGGGCATAAAGTCTGTGCTCCACGACGAAAGAAGCCCGTGTACCACAACAAAGAGTAGGCCCACTCACTGTCAACTAGAGAAAGCCCTCGAGTAGCAACAAAAACCCAGAACAACCAGAAAAAAAAAAAAGATTAAATGGGAATCATGCATTAAAAGAAAAAAAAAAAAAGATTAAAGAAAAGTAACATTTGATTTGCTGGAGGCTGAGTAGCAGCTCAATCATTTTGTTTTGATTCTTGCTAATGTTGCTTCTAATAATAATTTCTTAATGAACTGAATCAAATTTTAGAAATGAATCTAATCTTAACAGCCTAGTATGGAATATCTCTAACATAAGAGAAAGAATATTCAAAGATGAAATTATATCATGGCTGGGATTTGCTTCAAAATAATTCACTGAACAGGGTCAGGAGAAGATGGAGGTATTAACAAATCAAGACTGGACATGAGTCAGGGATCATGAAAGCTGAATGATAAGAACCAGGGTTAGTTACACTCATCTCTCTACTTTTGTATATGTTTGAAATTTTACAAAAGTAGATGGGATGGGGATGGGAAGGAAGAGAAGAATAGGAAGCGAAAGGAGGGAAGGGAGAAGGAAAAAGGAAGAAAATAAGGAAAGGGAGGGAAAGAGGAAGGGGAAGGGAGGGGAAGAAAAGGAAGAAGAATTTGGTTTAGAAAAGCTACTAATCAGACAGACAAACCCAAACAGGATTCTTCAAGTTAACATTTTATAATTTCTATTCACTATTTGAGGGAGGAAATGTACATGGCATCAATAATTTTTGAAAAAAAATGACCATAAGCTTTTAAAGGGCTTCTCTGGTGGCTCAGAGGTAAAGAATCCACCACGACACAGGGTCTATCACTAGGCTGGGAAGATCCCCTGGAGGAGGGTATGGCAACCCACTCCAGTCTTCTTCCCTAGAGAATCCCCACAGACAGAGGAGCCTGGCGGACTACGGTCCATGGGGTCACAAGGGGTTGGACAGACTGAAGCGTCTGAGCACAGAGGCTTTTTAAAGCTAACAAAGTCATAACACAGTGAGGGCTCCCACAGGTCATATACATACTTCTCCAATCTTGACAGGTGTCCCTGTCAGGGTAGGAATACAGGGAAGCGGACAGCGGTCCCGACATTCTGGATGAGAGACCACACGACAGTCTCGACACTTCAGAGACAGCTTGCCAAATTTTATTCGCTTTCCACATGGTACACAAGATTCGGGTTTAATAACCTGAGGATGAAACAGGGAATGGTATGAATTAGAACATTTATCATCAATCCACATTTATTAAGCACTTAGCATGTGCCCAACAGCTTTCTCATCCCTTTACACATATTTTTTACTTGTGTAATTCTCACAATAATCCTATAGGTTTTTTTTTTTTTTAAGATAAGGAAACAAGCAAAAAGAGGCTAAGTAATTTGCAAAGGGATCACCATACACTAGTGGAAAGAAACTGCTGGCAAGGAGTCAGAAAACCTCTATGTTAAACTCTGCTACTTACTGTCCTGTGGCTCAAACAAGTCAGTTAAGGCCTCTGTGCCCCTGTCAGTTTGCTTGGATTTTTACCAGAAATCAAATGGGACAAAGTTAAGACGTGCCATATTCAAGCATGAACTGTAAATACATATCATGATAAAGCAAACACTGCTTCTGAAAAGTTGCTTTCTTTTACTATCACTCACAGAATGGAAAGATACACACCCTCTCTAACCCTGGAGAGGGGGATGAGGAGGAAGGAAATTTGACATTTAACTTTACAACACTAAATATTTAAATTTGTGATTAGCAAATATTACGCCCACCGTTAAAAAATTAGATGTGTCCCAAAGCAGCAGCAGCCCCAGCTTTACCGTCTTAGAGACGAAGTCGTGCAGGCGCATCCCCCCATTGCTCTGCGGAGTGCTGGAGCCGTCTGTTTCGGTTTTTGGCTCTGGCTGCCTGCTGCTCAATGTGGAGTCACTGTTCCAAGGCTGTAAAGTACCTAGAAAACAGACAACTCCAAGCTTTGTGTCTTAGATATTTCGTTCCTTCTGAATTTTTTTTGCCGTACCCTGTGGTTTGTGAGACTTAGCTCCTCAACCAGGGACTGATCCCAGGGTCCTTGGCAGTGAGAGTGCGAAGTCCTAACCACTGGACCGCCAGGTAATTCTCTCGTCTGAATTTTAACCCCAATTCTAATATAACCAGTAGGGACTTCCCTGGCAGTCCAGTGATTAAGAATCTCCCTTCCAGTGCCAGGGGACATGGAAAGGAAACATGTCTTCCATGTTGGGAAACATCCCACATGCTACAGGGGAACTAAATAGCCTGTGAGCCACAACCAAAGAAATGTACATGCTGCAACAAAGATCCGACACAGCCAAATATACAATATAACTAGTAGATAGCCAGGAATCTATAGCACCCAGAAGTGAGCTATGCAACACAGTTTCCAGAGAAACAAGTTACACACCAGCGGTGGAGGTCAGGCTAGCAAGCCAAAGCAGGGCATGACGAAAACAGGGCTCTGTTCCCCAGTAAGAAGCAGTAAAGTGAACGACCTGAAACATCCAGCCCCTGCCTCATGAGGGTTCTAAGAAACCAGTTCTCCCCGGATTTCACCAGTTGTTTTTACATAGGCAATTCAGCCACAAACCCAGCGGACCTGTTTTCCTTCGGCTCCGGGTCCAATATGGCACGGTCTCAATAGTGGACACAGCCTCGATGGGCCCGCCATCATTGGGAACAGTCACTGTAGTTTTAGCAACTATGGATTCATTTCCCTGAAACAAAGGCAGTAATGAGGGACGGATAAATCTAATTTCCCTTCTACTATGGGTGGTTTGGTGTAGTTAAAAAATTCCTGAGTCTTAGTAAGGACTTAAGCCCCCAGCCCCAAATACTCTTGAAGTTGAAATCTAATACTTTCAATAAAAATACAGGTCACAGGGGTATACATGCAAGCAACTGAGAACAAACATGAAGCTGATGTTGTTTACTATTCTATTCACATGGATAAGGATCCTAGTACAGAGAAAATTTTTCACTAAACAGCTCTTTCGAAATAACACTGCAATGTTGACTTGGGATTTTTTATGCTTGGGGCCACTACACTTTGCTATGTTCAAGACCACAATTCTCTCAGCCTAGTTATTCTTACTTGGTCTGCAGTGGAGCCAATGGAACGCGTTTTCTTTACAGGTCCAGGTGGACCATCCACGAACTGTCGGCTATTCGAGCGCTAGAAATGGGGCAAAAACCAAGAACTTTAGTGTCAGATAGGAGATCTGAAGCACGAAAAATAAAATTATTCCATTAGACAACTTGGATGCAAGTCCTAGGTACCAGGGCTGCAGGAAATAACAATGTGCTCTCTCTCACAGCCTATTTCCACAAAAACGCCCTGAATGCCCTAGAAGAACAAGCAAGCTTTGGAAAAATTTAGATGGCAGCACCAGAATAAGTAGAGTGTAATCCTATCTAAGGACATGAAGTCCTAGAAACATATTAAGGTCCCTAAACAAGCACAGATAGATCTCTGTATATCCCATTATACACACATTTCATCTGAAACTTATATTAGAGCACAAAAGTTCTGCATAAAAATTCATATGACATCTCAAAACAAACTTAAATAGATCCTTTTCCTCTCCATGAATGAACTTAAATCAGCTAAGAATAGTGAAACAGGCAGGACAGGATTCTGTCCTGAGTTTACTACCTCTGCTCCTGCTGCTGCTAAGTCACTTCAGTCGTGTCCAACTCTGTGCGACACCATAGACGGCAGCCCACCAGGCTCCCCCGCCCCTGGGATTCTCCAGGCAAGAACACAGGAGTGGGTTGCCATTTCCTTCTCCAATGCATGAAAGCGAAAAGTAAAAGTGAAGTCGCTCAGTCGTGTCTGACTCTTAGTGACCCCATAGACTGCAGCCTTCCGGGCTCCTCTGTCCATGGGATTTTCCAGGCAATTACTACCTCAGGGAACATCAATACTGCCCCCACCCCCAACATGGATTCACTTGTAATATGTGTTTAACACCAGCTAGAGCAACATGTCAGGAATGTAGCACAATGGCAACATTTCGGAGGAAACTCTTTTATTGCTACTAAGTAAAAAAAGACACACACACACAAACCCAAAAGTAAACAAAACCATACATACCCTCTTTTCTCTCTTCTTCAGTTTCAAAGTCTTTACCAAAGAAGAATCCCAATCCTGTTGACAATTATACTGTATTAATTTCCTTCTTTGGTTAGGCCTCCCCTAAATCCTATGCAAATACACTTACAGAAAATTTTAAAAACCTCCTGAGTCTGAGTATCTAACTCACAATTCTCAAATGTTATAGCCATAGTGCTGTGGTAAGTGAACATGCCTTCTTTCCAAAATTGAAGCTATTATAATAGAATCAGGAATCAATACCACAGAGGTAAGAAAAGGTTAAAGAATCAACTTCTGTCGTGGTTATCTTCAGTACCTGGTCCTTTGTTTCTGATTATTTTTGTAATTAGTTTTAGAACTCACAGAATGGTGGGCACTATACTAATGGTTCAGATGTGATCCTCGCTCATAAGGGACTGCTACCATCTAATCCGATGTTCTATACAAGGTAGCCACTTTAAAAGTTCTAGTTTAGAATTCACATCTCTCGATCATCCTTCCTCCTTGGGCCCTAAAAAAGTGTTCATTTGTCTTCCACTGTGGTCTAGTTTTACTTCACTCACTTCAACCGTTTGCATTCATCTTCAGTAGCTACCTATGACCTCCTGACCCTGATAGTCTCTGAAAACACAAAACCCCTAAACAGTTGTATATATTATAGCTTAGCTAAATAAATTTAACCTTTCCAATTTATGGTCAAGTAATTTAGCTACTGGTTGTTTGACTCAGCTTCAGTTACAACAGATATTACACCAGAGGTCTAGCTCTAAAATCAGCTAGAAATATATTCTAGTTTTATTACAAATCCCAAATTGTGTCATTCCTTATTCCCAAAAGGCAATACCTAATATTAATATTTACAAAAGAGCAATTACTGCCCTAGTCAAACTCTGAATTTGGACAGAAAACTCTTAGTCTATGTAACAAGCAGTTGTCATTTGTTTTGCTATCATCAAATGACCAACTACCAATAACCTCCTGACTTATTGTTTTGTTTGCTAGCTTTCCACCAGTCAAAGAGGAAAGCTACAGAAACCATAAGCTGCAAGTCTCTGGAACAAAGACTGAATATCAGGGTATGACCTCTTATGCAGAAACCCCACCATACATTACAAGAAGGGTGCTGCCCCACAACAGCAGGGCAACAAAGGGCTCAGACAGGTGAACCACTGCTCATCAAGGTATTATCTAGTGCCTGGAAACTTTCATCAGCCTTTGGGCTAAAGTTCAAGGCACTGGTTTCCTTCTAATTGTGAAGTATGACTAAGTTTTCCTCAAGAACTAATTTAATTTAGAAATAAGGCACACATCTACTCTAGCCAAGAGCAGCAAATAAAGCCTGCCTGGATAGAGTCTTGATAATTTTTTTCCCCCCTAGCTGGGGTTTTAAAAAGTCAAGATGTAATAACCAATTAGTATAGGCAGCTCACAGATTCATTAAATAAATTTAACCTCATGCCAAATCCCAAATTCCATATTCTCACTTCCAAAGGCTAAATATATAAGCCAATTTCTTTCAGGCTTGTGTGTATTTATATTTTTAAAAGCTAGTCATTATCTATAACATATCAACTAATAAAATAGTAACAAGGGAATTTCAGAAGAGGACAGAAGAGAGATTCCTGACGGAGCAGGGTTAAGAAAAATAGATAATTCTCAGAAATCAAGTGTTCATTACCAGGGATTCATCGGTCTTGTCAAAGCTGATATCGGATAAAATGGAACCAGATTCATCAATGGTTGACAGTCTAGATGAGTGAAATAGTAGTTAGAAACAAGACTGTGGAAAGTAAAATCCACCATCACCGGAAAAAGTCACACTGGTCAGGTAACATCAGCAATCTCACAGCAGCATCTTCCCTGTGGAGATAACTACAAGCTCAACCCCTAGCTGTGGTCGGCCGCTTTTTACAGTTTTCAAGGGGGACTATGTGTATGTGTGTGTGTGCACACATGCAGCACAGTTGCTATTTCAGCAAAGGTCTCATAACAGCAGTTGAAAGTTACAGTCGGGGTATAGGTGCTATTTCCTGCTGAGTCTATACTACAGGCTGCTAGAAAGTCACAAGGCAGAAGAGTAAAGTTCAGTTTGATCCCAACTATGGTTGTTTTCTACAAGAGAGAGAATTACCCAGCATTAGCTTTCTAACAAATTAAGCCCGTAGATCTTCTTAGTTATAAAGATTCCCATAAAACAACCAGACAACAAAATAAATAGCTCAAAGAGTGCTGACCTTTCCCTACGTATTGTATTGGGGGTGTTAATTCAAAGCTTGGCTGAGACTATTTTAAATAGTGGTGCAGTAGAACCAAAACTATCATCTGGTCTTGGCTCACAGAGGGTCTTTCTTAACCAGAACTACGAGAGCTCTCTAGAGAGCCAACACTGCAAGTATTGCCACTTCCACCTTTAGGTTTCTTAGCAATGGGCAGGATTATTGATGTTGGTGCAATTGTGCACCAACGTCAAATTTTACCCTTAATGAAAAAACCTAAGATAAAAAAATAAAACGGGAAGCCCCTGCACCTTTATTTCCCACCCAGCCTTCCTCCAAAGTCTTTTTCTGTTTTATTTAGCACACATTCCAAAAGCAGTATATCTAAGAGTTTAGACAGCAAGAACGTCTGAGAGCTGTGTTCCTGTGATCAGGTAACAGATGCAGTTCCCCCACCTTTTGTTCCCAGCGTTGCCACTGGATGGGTGGCCTCTGTTGAGAAAAGCCAGAGCTGATTTTTGCTCTTCACTTAGTTGGATGCTGCCAGATGTATCACACATGAGCATCTCTCGAATCAGCTGAATCTGTCTTTCCTACAGACCAAAGCAGAGTAAAACGTCCTAACTAACCAGGGGAGAAAGCGTCACCTTAAATTTATGGGACAGGCAGACCAGGAGACATTAAAATACAGCATTATGCAAATGAGCCTCCAGGAAGGCTGCTACACCAATAGCATATTAATTCACATCAAGCCCAGATTGCGTCTCTGATTTCTGACTGGTAAAATGAACTCTATCTAGAATAGTGAGGTTTCTGCTACAAGACTTTTGGATCAAACCGCTAATTCAAGAGAAGAGAGGACTGCAAAATCAGAGTCCCAAAATAGATTTCACAGAGCAAAAACACGTTAGTGTCATCTTATCAGGACAATTATTGGCTTCTACAGATCAAAGCAGCCACCCACCTTTCTAAATGGTGGAGCAAAATGCATTAAAATGGATACAAAGCTGTGATGCACTGGAACCGGACGATTTGAGCCTGCTGAGGTGCCTAACAGTATGCCAAGATGGATCAGTCCCTCCTAGGAAGGGCTTCCTTTGAACCATGACCCACCCTGGCACATCAGAATGACAGTGCTCTATGTCCCAGTGCTCACACTGGTTGAACACAGCTAGCCCTTTCATCCTAAATTAAGAGCCGCAATGAAGACTTAAGAATTGTCCTGCTTATATCAATGACAAAGTACTAGCCATTACTATCTTACATGAGGATGTTCTAGGTAGCATTGATAATCAACAATAAGAAATAGATCAAATATGCTAGGATTTCCCTGCCTTTCCCCTAATTCTTGAAATTCTCATTTGGAATCTGCATATTAAATAAATGTTTAAGATCTAAAGGAGAAAAAAATTTTTTAAATTTAAATTTCAACCTATGAAAAATAGTATTTCTAGTTACAATTTCAGCTCCAATCATGGAAAAACTGCTTCTAATTTAATGAAGAAGAAACTGGGCACCCCCACCATCACAGTGCTAGCAGAAAAACAATACACACCAGCTTCTCACAGTCAGCCTCAGCTCGCTGTCTCCGTTTGATCTCTACATCCACCTGATTGCGCGCATGTTTCAGTTTAACATCCAGAGCACTACGCTCAGTCTCTGCTTTCATCAAAAGATCCTTGTATTTGCCCAGCTCGTGGTCTGTTCTCTGCCACTTTTTACGAAAATCTTCAAAGTCCTTTGCCAACTGGATAAATTCTAAGAAAAGGGGGAAAGTTTAATAATTCAAGCACCAAACAGAGTATAAATGCTGTAATATATGAGTCCTCCAGTTAGTTTTACTCCAAATGCATAATTAAGGGACCGGCTGAATTATGGGCAAATCCAGCTGAAAATAACCAGGAGCAGATCCTGGATATTTGTTCATCACTCTGGTCAAGAGTTTTGTGAGGAGCAACTCCTATTCCAATAGGCCACTTACTTTTGGCTTAGCCAGTGGCATCTGCTATGGAATAAGTAACTCATTAGTCACCTGGCTCCAGATGTAACACTAACAGTGAAAGCATCTGAACAGAAGGCAATCAAAGCAGGATACCTTTGGGGCAGCTGTCATGCACCAGGACAGTTAGGCCATAAAACAAAAGCAGCCTCCTTTAGAGTCACATGTTGCTGCACCAAAGAGGCGTTAAACAGCACATTCAAATGTAACTGCTGTAATATGCTCCAGTAGATGTAGATTAATATTACAGATGTCTAGGCCGCAATCGCATTCAGCTGTATAATTACACAAATATTGATTTGAAAGTAAAGAGCCAATTTGCTTTTGCTGTTTAACACAGCCCTGAAGGGTATGTAAACATTCCAGGTGGAAAGACACAGGAAGAGAAGATCATACTAGCTTTGGATGACTCACTGATAAGAGGAATGTGGACTCTCTTCAAATGTCTGCAAAGGAAGCATCTCTTCCAAGGCAGCACCTCAAAGCATGACAACCCTGGTGGCATCCATTCTTATCACCTGCAAAGACTACTGCAAAGACAATTCTACAATGCCTTGCTGCTGCTGCTGCTAAGTCGCTTCAGTCGTGTCTGACTCTGTGCAACCCCATAGACGGCAGCCCACCAGGCTCTCCCGTCCCTGGGATTCTCCAGGCAAGAACACTGGAGTGGGTTGCCATTTCCTTCTCCAATGCATGAAAGTGAAAAGTGAAAGTGAAGTCACTGAGTCGTGTCCAACTCTCAGCAACCCCATGGACTGCAGCCCACCAGGCTCCTCCGTCCAATGGCATTTTCCAGGCAAGAGTGCTGGAGTGGGGTGCCACTGCCTTCTCCGCTACAATGCCTTACTATTCTAGTTAACCTCAATGTGTCTCTAAGCCATCACTCCACCAGCATCGTGGAGGAACTTTCCGAGGTGTACATCTGCTGCTGGTCAAATTAACCCAGTTTACAGTGGAAACTAGGCCAAATTCACACAAAGCTAGCAGATTCTCTGGTAATAAGGGAGGCTTTCCTATTCGAATTTAACATAAGAGCATAGAAATAATATAGTGCTTTTTAAAAGGAATTTTAATTATTTGACCAAATTTCAAACTTACAAATTAGAATAACAGTTCAATCTAGAGAAACTGATTCTGAAACACAAGTAAACAGGTTTTTAGTCAACAAGAGTCTAGCAAAATAGGATATTATGACCTAGTTATCTTACATAATACAAATATCAAGGATCTCAAAAAGTAAAATATATTATTACAATTCAAATAGTTGTAAATGATATACTGGTTTAGTTAACAGTTTAGAACCCATTACTAAGGGGCTTTTTTCTCCTTAACTGTAAAAGAAAACAATATATCCTTTTGCAACTTTAAATATTTCAAAATTATAGATTCACAAAGAAAAAGTTTAAAAACAAGAGCTGGTTCTTAGTCACATTTACTTTCACGATTCACCAAGCAAGGAACTTATTGTTTGCATATTTTCAATGTAATACTTCCCTTTTTCAAAAATAAAGAACAGGAAACACACTTTCCATAGTTTAAAAGCTTTCTAGTTCTACACTGTGGTCAGTGTTTCTAAATACAGTGCTGCCTACACACTCAACTATTTCCTGAATTGAAAAACAATTTAAGAATGAAAAGATTTTTCACTTGACCTAATTTGCTGGTTAGCTTTGTTCTTTAGGATACTCTTGAAAAGTCTTATTTGGGGTTTAATTCCCATTCATTGTTAAATGGCATATATTACAGATCTAACTGAATTGGACAATGGAACTGAAACCAAATAAAGTATCAGTTCATTTAAAGGAAGGCATTCCTATTTTAATACAAATGATTAAATATTTGTTTATATTAGACCAAAACCAGAGCATCTGCATACATGACTAAGATATTACTATACAAAAAAAAAGGAATGAAGTTACTATGATGAAAAGCAAGAGTAAGGAGTCAGGGGACAATTAGGCATGGGAAGAATTCCTAGGGTCTAAGACGATAACAGACTAGAGTGGTTGCAGTAAAGGAGATTCTAGAGTCTAGAAGACATTAAGTCATTTTAGTTCCTCAAAAGCCAACATACCAAGTTAGGGATTCAGAGAGGGTACAAAATGTACCTCTACTTTGTAACAGAAATTAAGGAAAGACGGAAATTTACTTATAAAATAAAGGTTCCTGTAAGAATAAATATCTTGTATTTTTACAGCATATTTTTTCCATAGGTATTTATTTTCACAACTTAGTATCTCATTTATCTCCAAATCCTTGTGGCAAAATTCCTATCTCACAGACAGAAATAACAGTTAAAAGCCAGCACTAGTTACCGAGACTCCAAACCTCAAATTCCTCCCTCTGCCCCCACATGCCATCAGCTGCCTCCTCCTAGAGATCTTAGTATCACAGCCTTTTCTGCCCATTTCCATGCTCACAATCATCACTCCAGTTAGGGCTCCACAATGCCTCTTTCCTGAGCTAGAGCAACCACCTAATCAGCCTCACAGCCTCCACCTCTAATGCAGCCGCCACCTCTGGCAGGGTAACCTTCCAAAAGCACGGCTCTGATTAAGTCATTCCCCGCTTACTCTTATTCACCTCACATCCCACATCCTCTTGCCTCCACTCAGATGTCTCCCTTAACACTCAATGACCTCTTTTAACTCTGTCTGTTGGGATCCTACCCTATATCCAATTGAAGGCTCAAGTCAAACCCTAGTTTTTTCCATGGAGTCATTTAGTCATCCCTTTCCCTCTACATGTGCTAGAAGTTGTGACAGGGTCTCACTGAATATGGGCTGACTAAACCTGAATTTTAAGATCTCTTCCCCACTGGACTCCAAAGCAATCTGTCTTCTGAGATGATGTGACCTCAAAGAAAAGCCTAATTAGTATGCCATCATGGTTACTGAGTCGGTACCAGATGACAAGGTCACACAACAGTTATTAGAGAAAAGAGAATATTGTTTTGAAAGGGCTGTAAGTAAATGAAAGCTATTAAAAGCATGAATCAAATTAAAGAAAGCACTGAATGGCACAAGCAACACACCACAGTAAGTGCTATGAAGATTCTTAAGACCTAGTTCTTGCATTACTTTTATACCAATGAGACTGACTTAGCAGCAACACCCACTGAATTAGGTATTCATGAGAATCTGAAATAGGAGAGGATGGTAACACAAAGAAAAGCTGGTAAAGAATAATTCCCTTAGATCACCTAAGTCAGAGCTATCAGCTCCACCTTTCTTTGTCACTAATCTACTTCCCGGAAGACTATTCTATCACCACCTCCTTTGCCTCCCTAGCTCTCCACCCAACCTCAAACCTTTATTACTAAGCATCAAATATATGAAGTAGGTGAAAGCAGATGGATTGTCCTTCCTTCAAGAAGAAATTATGTCATTTTTCTCCTTTCCAATTGAAAATGTTTTATAGAACATAGGGAAAACCTCAGATAAAAAATGTACACAACTAACTCCTCTAATGAAAAAAGGCCCAGTTTGTTATACAAAAATGAAACTGGAAACTAATGCCAACAATTTAGTAAAAAGAGAACTTTAATAACGAAAAAATCTGAGTAAAACCCATTTAAAAATAACCACAGGAAAAAAAAAAAGTGACCATTTAGAATCCATGTCCATGAAACTTTGATCACAAATAACTGACCGTTGTTTTTTTTTTTAGGTAACTCAAAATGAAAAACAATTTTGCTTGGCTATGGAGAAAGCCCAAATCTGAAATCTGTTTTTTCTTTTCTCACAGGCCAGCTCAGAATGACTTACGGAGTTCATTTCCTTCACTGAGAATCTCCACCCGGCGTACAAGCTGCTCAAACAGATTCCGCATATTCAGCATTGTGGTATCCATCTTTCTGCCAAGAAATCAAATATACATTAGGGGTCCTGCCATCTCCCTCAGACAAAAGATTCAGTAGCAATCCAGCACAGTGATCAGTGACTAACATCTGGACTCATCCATGTGTAAGCCACCACTATGAGAATCTCAAGTCAACAGCTGATGCTTTGTGTAATCCTTATTATAAAAACAAAGTGAGAATGTTTAAGACTCATTTGAAAATTACAAAAGCATTTCAGTCCCCTGAATATAACACCCCTTCCTGCCTGCTTCTTTTCCTCCACTCTGAATCACTTTGGAGCTGAGAAGAAAGCAATCAGGGACAAGCACGTCAGTTTATTACTAGGTGATCAACTGCTTAGGCGACCCTAATCGTTAATATAACGTTTCTGCCACTTGAATCCTGCTGTACTTTGAAGACTTTCAATGTAACTTAAAAGGTTTATTTTTATTTTCACTTTCAGCTAGTACCCATGTGGCAACTGCCTTTTAAAACGCAGGACATGGTCAGCACATTTCCTACCAACGGCACAGACGACGTCACACGAGCGATTAAGTGGGGAAATCGCCAGCTCAGCAGCACAAGAATTATTTCTGTAATGCAGGGCTCTCTGCTGGACTGCGTGCAGGGACTATGTCTAATAAATTTATACTAAGTATAGGCAAAGGATTATGTTGTACCACATTCTGGCATCAAGGAGACAATACACCACCTTCACAGCTAGAAGGGCAAAGGAAAAATCATTTGCTACTGTGTTCTGTAATAGTGAATTTCAAGCTTCATATTTCCCCCCTAAAGACTTGCTGATATTACATTAAAAATGGTGTCCTTACAGGCAGTTCTGTTTCAAATAGACTTTAACTGGGAACACTTTGAGGAAATAATATCTTCATTTAACAGTTGAGAAAGAAAGACATCAGTGCGATGTTATGAAAATTATCAAGGAAATGAAATTAAACAATCAAATTTCATTTGAAACTTGAACGTCCTCTGAAACACCATTAAAGGCTTCTTCTTATGTTCTCCTAATCATCCCTTGAACGCTCTAGTCCAGGTCCTCTTTCATGCAGCTAAATAGAATTTTAAGAGCTCTTTAACGAAGGATTAGTAACTTTACAGTGTTTGTAACATCGTACTATAAGCTAAGAGGGCAAGAAAGGGGAGGGAAAACCAAGGGAAAAAGAAATATATAAACATTAAGATATTTTCTATTAAATGCTACAGAATTATTCATTTGTACTTGTACAATGATTGCTCTAATAGCAAAAAAGCTTTCAATTCTAAGCTTGGATGCAATATACACCTGAATCAGGGCCGGAAACCAAGATTTTTCAAATGGCAATGTTTCTGTTCCAAGCTACATAATAATCACAGCAAGCTGCTAAGCAACCAGACCAACAAATTTATTACAAAGCTCTTTCTCTAAACTAAAAACAAAACTAAAAGACTAGTATTAAAACTGGCAGGAGAAGATGCAGAAGTCACAGAGATGCCCATGGGTTTTAACAATATGACCAAAAAAAGGCAAATACATCTCTGTGCTACAGGACAGAAACAGGGATAGGGCGTTCAGTAGCCTATTCAAATGAATTCCTTTGGCTCCCAATAAAAATGAAAGTCGGTGGTCAGTTTTAATGTGGGGTATTATTCGTGTCTATCATCTCTTCCCTCATCTGTATAATCTGAGAATGTACCAGAGTGAGCTCAGTACACAGAAAAACTTCTACTTCACTAGGAATGCAGAAAAGGTTCAATCCCTGGGTTGGGAAGATTCCCCTGGAGGAGGAAATAGCAATCCACACCAGTATTCTAGCCTGGGAAATCCCATGGACAGAGGAGCCTGGCGGGCTACAGTCCACGGGGTCGTAAACAGTCAGACCCGACTGAGCACACTAGCAGGAAAGGAAAACCTGACAGTGCAACCAGAATACTGAAAACTGGTTATTAAAAAAAAATTCAGAGGACTTTTACAACTTAAATGACAACAATCTGATTCTCCGTCCCTTTTAAGAGAAATTCTTTATTTTCTCAAGTTCCTCTATTCTTGTTTCACTATTTTCTTTGTGTACACCACTCCCTAGAGTGAGCACTGTGTGGAGGTACGTTCTTGAAAACACAACTTGATTCCTGAAAAGACTAAAGACACAGAGTACCTACGTGGGGACGTCTCACCATAGTAACTGTGATCTCACACAACCACCTCAATCTACATTGTTCTCCTAACACGATGCCTAGTACCTAGGAGACAGCTGTTTGAACGTATCCAACTACCCCATTTGAGTCATTACATTGCTTCAGACAGCCCCCCCATTTCTCTCTCTGGCCCTCAGCTCCCCTCCGACTGACTCAATCCTATAGCTCTCAATTCGGGATGATCTGGATGCTGAGCTTGATTTTGAAAACAACCTTCCCTCACATATTTTATCAACTACTCTACCCACTGACCTACCCTAGTCCTCCTCCTCCTGACATCAACTTTGATTTTCTTATTTTTATCATTCTCCCAGTCACTCAGTTTCAAACCTCAGAATCACCTTAAGTTACTCCCTTTCCTACAAATATAGTCACCAACCTTTGTGGATTCTTCTCTCATGCATGTTACAGCCAGCCCCTCAACACTTGCAGGTCATTAACATTCATTTCCACTGACCTCTCTGGTCCCAATCTTTCCTCAACTGCTTTGCTCACGTGGCACATTCACCTTGTACTCTATCTTAACTTCACCAGCTATGTCCCAACTAGACTCTAAATTTGAAAGGAGAAACCTTACATTTGGCCCTACTATATTGCAAAGACTCAGTATTTGAAAAAAAAAAAAAAACTTGATAAATTGAAGTCAGAGAACAAACTCATGAATGAATACAGACACATTCCCCACCATGATTTAATTGTCAAAAGCATTTCCATTCTACCTGAACATGTTTAATATACATGAAAACAAAGAGAACAGTTAAATAAAGGTGATAGGAGCCCTAGGATAAACTTTTAGTTCTTTTATTTACCTGTTGTATAACCATGGATAAGTCACTTAAAATTCTGAAACACATCTATAATGGGAACAAAAATACCTGCCCTATTTGCCTCACAGAATTCTACAAATTAATGGAGATAAAAGTTTTATACTGTATAAAGCAAACCTTACAATAAGACTACAGAGTATTAGAGTGGGTATAAATTTTTTGGTTTTGTTTTCATGTGCTTGTTGCTATTTACATCCTATAATAGTGATTAGCAAACCACAGCCAGACTTCAGATCAAAAAGGGACGAGACAGTAAAATTTGACATGGTCTAGGCTCTTAAACAAGCTCTTCTACATGAGCCTCACAGCATCTGAGAAGAGTTAGCTTTTCCTCTAACACAGAATTACTTTGGGCAATCCAAAATAGCACCAGAAAATGTAATCCTCTTCACTTTATATGCTGGGGAACTATGTATTTTTATTAATGTTCTATAGAAGTGACTCTCAGGAATTATTTATAGATGACAAAAATATCATTCTGTATCAGTACTAACCCTGATATCCTGACAAGTTAAAATTTACTCATTCTACTCAGTATCAACTGAAAGTGGTGTTAATTTTCCTGCTGGGTCACATTTTCACCCTCATGAATACTTGTTTATTTCTCCCCTTCATTATTTAGCTCATAGCTAGGAGATACACTAATGTGAGAGGAAACACAAACAAAGTCATATTGTAGTGCATTGCTGTGCAGCTGTAAAACAGCTGTCACTTTTTCACTACAGAGGCGGCTGTCTTCTGGGAAAGCTGAAATGATCCTTGTGTGTAGCAAGGAAATCAGTTTGTGGAGCACTTTAAACAAAAAGGTGCTAGAGAATTTCAGCTGTTATTGATGAGAAGCCCCAGAGGTGGAGAAGTCACTACGTTACAGATTCCCAATCTGTGAGTATCCCTAAGGGAGCAATTTGGCATCACCAGGAAAGAGTCTCAGCTTGATGTGATTGCTTTGAGTCCCCAATTTAATTTCAATCACCCAGCCAAGAGAACAGACATCATCCTTCAGAATAACAGACTATTACAGATCTTACTGCAGAGTATCCTGGGACAAGTCTCTATCCTCTTCTTCCTCCCCCTACAAACAACATTATTAAGAGACCTATACATCAGGTTTTAGATGCATCAAGAGTGTTAAATATTGTAAGACAGAGCAATGAGTTTTTCAGGAAAGAGTTTTGATGAAAAACATTCTCACAAACATTACTAAATCTGGAGAGTCCCAAGAAATTAACAATATCAGTTCTCTGCTGCCAAGGAAAAACATCCCCTAAGACTGTCTCAATACTACAAAATGCTTTCATATGAAAGTATTTCAGAACAATTCTTTTTCCCAAATGTCCAGCTTCTGCTTTACCATATCAAAGCCTCTATTCAACTGGCAGACAGAAGGAATATCTTGAAACCAAATGTTCTCATGAGCAAGTCAACTGCAGAAAGAGTAAACAGAACATCTTCAGTCCAACATGAATGAAGACTAAAATACGGAATAAGAGGGAATTCCCTGGCAGTCCAGCAGTTAGGGCTCTGTCTGCACTTTCACTGCTATCCTGGTGGGGGAGCTAGGATCCCACAAAGCCGTGCAGTACAGCCCCCCCAAAAAAAGCAGAATGAGACAAATTATTATTTTTCATAAAATCATTACCAGTTCATTATACTAAGTTCTCCTTTTATTTTTTTCCTCTGTGAATTCTTTCCATTCCAAAGTGTTCCATTCTTCAGGGTCTAATATAAGTATTATCAACTTATGGAAAACGTTCTGTAATCATTTTAGTACAAAACAACCTCTTTATTATCTAAAACACTCATCTGGCAGACATAAAACACTGCCTCATACTGTTAGTTTTCTCTGTTCAGAAAAAAGTAACATTTTTTTAATGGTGAAACTAAAACCTCACCACCCTGAACTATATGCACCTCCCTAAGTAATCTTTGCCCATTATGCATCATATTTCATAGAACTGCAATCAGATTTATATAGTCTTACTTTTTTCTACCATATTTCCATTAAGTTGCAAGAAGTTGATGAACATTTATTTAACTGTTCTCTTCCTTGAACATTTAGGTAATTCTGTTTACCTCTACTTTTATGGTCACTCCCTCACTTTCTTCAGGTATTTATTCAAATATCATTTACTCATACAGATGGCCCATAAGCACATAAAAAGATGTTCAACATCAATAATTATTAGAGAAATGCATATCAAAATCACAATGAGGTACCACCTCACACAAGTCAGAATGGCCATAATTTAAAAGTGTGCAAATAACAAATGCTAGAGAGGATATGGAGAAAAGGGAACCTTCCTGCGCTGTTGGCAGGATTATAAATTGGAGCAACCACTATGGAAAAAACAGTATGGAAGGTCCCGAAAAACTAAAAACAGACTTGCTATATGATTTGGTAATCCCACTCCTGGGCATATATTCAGAAAAAAAACAATGGCTTGAAAAATATATGCACCCCAATGTTCACAGCAGCACTATTTACAACAGCTAAGACATGGACACGACCTAAATGCCCATCAACAGATGAATGGATAAAGAAGGGGCATGTGCGTATATATATATATATATATATATATATATATATACACACACACACACACAGTAGACTACTACTCAGCCCTGAATGAAATGCTATTTGCAGCAACATGGATGGACCTAGAGATTATCATACTAAGTGAAGTAAATCAGAAAGAGAAAGACAAATACCATATGACATTGCTTATATGTAGAATCTAAAACACAGCACAAATTAACTTATTTATGAAACAGAAATGGAAAACCAACTTATGGCAACCAAAAACGAAATGAGGTGGGATAAATTAGGAGTTGGGATTAGCAGATACAAACTACTATACCTAAAACAGACAAACAGCAAAGTGCTACTGTATAGCAGGACCTGTAAAAATTCATGATGGAGAAAATCCGTAATGGAGAAAAATATGAAAAAGAACATGAATCACTTTGCTGTAAACCAGAAACTAACACAACACTGTCAATCAACTATACTTCAATTAAAAAAAAAACACTGTCCCATTGTTAACCACTCTTTCAAATTGCATCTTTCCCCCCAAACTCCTGCTTTAACTCCTGCTCAAAAGCATTTATCCACGTCTAACATATTTACATATTAACTGACTTATTTGGTTTATTGTTTGTCTCCCCAATAGTTTAACTTCCAAGAAGGCACAGATTTTTGTTCACTGATGAGCTCCTGGTGCCTAGAACAATGCCTGACATTTGGCAAATGATGACAATATTCAATGAACGAATAAGCTGAACATCACTACGGAAAGTGTTTTTTTTCAAGTGGCCATGTTCCTTAAAAATGCATTTCCAAGGCTTGGAGTACCAAATCAGATGGTAAAAAAAATCTCTTATGACTCTTGATAAATGGTGCCAAAATATTTTCTAAAAGGGCCGGACTAACGTACAGTATTCTCAAGTGTAAAGGCCTACTAGATTCACCACAGTTATCCTTCTAAGTTCTATTAGCACAAATAAGTTGCAAGCTCATTTAAAGCCAAGTAAGACTGTCTTGTACTTAATTTTGCACTGAATACCTGTTGAATGATTAACCTAGAGGAAAGGCGTATTCTCTAAACACTTTCAATAACTCGAAAGCTCACCCACCACATTAAAGAGTACGATGACGTTTGCTAAAAAAAAAAAGCTTATCTTCCCACCCACCCCACAATCCTATACACCCCCTCCTATAGACTCCCTCTGTTCAGAGATGAACAGGGATGTATGTGAAAGGACAAAGTAAGGCCTTGTGTTTCTAAGGCTGAGATTTTAATGAGAAAGGCAAATGTCATCATTTCCCGAGACTCACACAGCCCACTAGAAAGAGGGGCTCCACTCCAAGCCGCCTCGGCCTCTAGAACACCAGGGCTTTTCCCTTTGAAAAAGTTTTGTTCCTCCGAAAAGAACCCTCGAAAAAGTCTTGCTACCCCACCTACTTTCTGTCTTTAAGTGAAAGCCATTTCTTTGGGGTAGCTTCTGCCCTGCTGAAGTCACCATCTCAAAAAGACGCCCCCGGCTTTCCACAAAACATGGCGCCACGAAAGAAACCCCTCACTCCCTAAGTAAAGCCCGCTCAGGCAGCCCGCGCCCCCGGCCGGAGGAGGGCCGCGGAGGAGGAGCTGTAGGTGCCGGCCTCCCCCTACCCCGACCTCGTGGGGGCCACAGCTCACCACCGGGGACGCCTCCCTCCCCCAAAAAACCCAGCGCCAGAAACACCTCTTCTCGCAACCCCCAGCACCCACCTTGTCGGGTCCGCTTGACCCCACCCGGGCTGCTTTCTACTTCCCTCCGCGTCTCACCCAACGGCGGACCAGAACCCCGCCGCCAGGCCAGGTTTGAAATCTGCACCAACCAATCACAGAGAAATTTATTCCTCCCGCGGTGTTTCCCCCCCTCCCACCTACGCTCCGACGCACGCGCCAGGGCAACGGAGAAGGGCGGGGACAAGAATGGGCATGCGCATTCTGATAGAGCGAGGCCAAAGGCACCCATCTTGACTAAGGTCACCAGTTTTGGGGTTTTCTTTCTCCCTTCCCCCACTCCCTCCGGAGCCGTTTCTTGAAGGCATTGAAGATACCATGTTGACTAAGGGCAAATGATACTTTTTGAGGGCAAATTATTCTGGGCCTGTTTTCCCCAGACCCGGAAATAGGACTTTTGGAAATTCTTAACTGATCATCTCTCCATTGAATAGGAAGAATTCCGGAAGATTTACTGAGCTGACAGTTCAGTTCAGTTCAGTCCCGCAGTCGACTCTTTGCGACCCCATTGGCTGCAGCTCTCCAGGCCTCCCTGTCCATCACCAACTTCCGGAGTTTACTCAGATTCATGTCCATGGAGTCGGTGATACCATCCAACAGTCTCATCCTCTGTTGTCCCCTTTTCCTCCCACCTTCAATCTTTCCCAGCATCAGGGACTTTTCAAATGAGTCAGCTCGCATCAGGTGGCCAAAGTATTGGAGTTTCAGCTTCAGCATCAGTCGTTCCAATGAATATTCAGGACTGATTTCCTTTAGAATGGATCGGTTGGATATTCTTGCACTCCAAGGGACTCCCAAGAGTCTTCTCCAGCACCACAATTCAAAAGCCATAAATTCTTCGGTGCTCAGCTTTCTTTATAGTCCAACTCTCACATCCATACATGACTACTGGAAAAACCATAGCTTTGACTAGGCGGACCTTTGTTGGCAAAGTAATGTCTCTGCTTTTGAATATGCTGTCTAGATTAGTCATAACTTTTCTTCCAAGGAGTAAGCGTCTTTTAATTTCATGGCTGCAGTCACCATCCGCAGTGATTTTGGAGCCCCCCCAAATAAAGTCCATACCATTTCTGTCCTTTATTGAGCCCATCTTTGCATGAAATGTTCCCTTGGTATCTCTAATTTTCTTGAAGAGATCTCTAGTCTTTCCCATTTGGTCGTTTTCCTCTATTTCTTTGCATTGATCACTGAGGAAGGCTTTCTTATCTCTTCTTGCTATTCTTTGGAACTCTGCATTCAGATGCTTATATCTTTCCTTTTCTCCTTTGCTTTTTCTTCTCTTCTTTTCACAGCTATTTGTAAGCCCTCCCCAGACAGCCATTTTGCTTTTTTGCATTTCTTTTCAATGGGGATGGTCATGATCCCTGTCTCCTGTACAATGTCACGAACCTCATTCCATAGTTCATCGGGCACTCTATCTGTCAGATCTAGGCCCTTAAATCTATTTCTCACTTCCACTGTATAATCATAAGGGATTTGATTTAGGTCATATCTGAATGGTCTAGTGGTTTTCCCTACTTTCTTCAATTTGAGTCTGAATTTGGTAATAAGGAGTTCATGATCTGAGCCACAGTCAGCTCCTGGTTTTGTTTTTGTTGACTGTATAGAGCTTCTCCATCTTTGGCTGCAAAGAATGTAATCAATCTGATTTCAGTGTTGACCATCTGGTGATGTCCATGTGTAGAGCCTTCTCTTGCGTTGTTGGAAGAGGGTGTTTGCTATGACCAGTGCATTTTCTTGGCAAAACTCTATTAGCCTTTGCCCTGCTTCATTCCGCATTCCAAGGCCAAATTTGCCTGTTACTCCAGGTGTTTCATGACTTCCTACTTTTGCATTCCAGTCCCCTAGAATGAAAAGGACATCTTTTTTGGGTGTTAGTTCTAAAAGGTCTTGTAGGTCTTCATAGAACCGTTCAACTTCAGCTTCTTCAGTAAAGGACAGAAATGGTATGGACCTAACAGAAGCAGAAGATATTAAGAAGAGGTGGCAACAATACACAGAAGAACTGTACAAAAAAGATCTTCACGACGCAGATAATCACAATGGTGTGATCACTCATCTAGAGCCAGACATTCAGGAATGTGAAGTCAAGTGGGGATGTGAGCATCACTACGAACAAAGCTAGTGGAGGTGATGGAATTCCAGTTGAGCTATTTCAAATCCTGAAAGATGATGCTGTGAAAGTGGTGCAATCAATATGTCAGCAAATTTGGAAAACTCAGCAGTGGCCACAGGACTGGAAAAGGTCAGTTTTCATTCCAATCCCAAAGAAAGGCAATGCCAAAGAATGCTCAAACTACCGCACAATTGCCCTCATCTCACATGCTAGTAAAGTAATGCTCAAAATTCTCCAAGCCAGGCTTCAGCAATATGAGAACTGTGAACTTCCTGATGTTCAAGCTGGTTTTAGAAAAGGCAGAGGAACCAGAGATCAAATTGTCAACATCTGCTGGATCATGGAAAAAGCAAGAGAGTTCTGGAAAAACATCTATTTCTGCTATCTTGACTATGCCAAAGCCTTTGACTGTGTGGATCACAATAAACTGTGGAAAATTCTGAAAGAGATGGGAATACCAGACCACCTGACCTGCCTCTTGAGAAATCTGTATGCAGGTCAGGAAGCAACAGTTAGAACTGGACATGGAACAACAGACTGGTTCCAAATAGGCAAAGGAGTACATCAAGGCTGTATATTGTCACCCTGCTTATTTAACTTCTATGCAGAGTACATCATGAGAAACGCTGGACTGGAAGAAACACAAGCTGGAATCAAGATTGCCAGGAGAAATATCAATAATCTCAGATATGCAGATGACACCACCCTTATGGCAGAAAGTGAAGAGGAACTAAAAAGCCTCTTGATGAAAGTGAAAGAGGAGAGTGAAAAAGTTAGCCTAAAGCTCAACATTCAGAAAATGAAGATCATGGCATCCGGTCCCATCACTTCATGGCAAATAGATGGGGAAACAGTGGAAACAGTGTCAGACTTTATTTTTTGGGGCTCCAAAATCACTGCAGATGGTGACTGCAGCCATGAAATTAAAAGACGCTTACTCCTTGGAAGAAAAGTTATGAGCAACCTAGATAGCATATTCAAAAGCAGAGACATTACTTTGCCAACTAAGGTCCGTCTAGTCAAGGCTATGGTTTTTCCAGTAGTCATGTATGGATGTGAGAGTTGGACTGTGAAGAAGGCTGAGTGCCGAAGAATTGATGCTTTTGAAGTGTGGTGTTGGAGAAGACTCTTGAGAGCCCCTTGGACTGCAAGGAGATCCAACCAGTCCATTCTGGAGGAGATCAGCCCTGGGATTTCTTTGGAAGGAATGATGCTAAAGCTGAAACTCCAGTACTTTGGCCACCTCATGCGAAGAGTTGACTCATTGGAAAAGACTCTGATGCTGGGAGGGATTGGGGGCAGGAGGAGAAGGGGACGACCGAGGATGAGATGGCTGGATGGCATCACTGACTCGATGGACGTAAATCTGAGTGAACTCTGGGAGCTGGTGATGGACAGGGAGGCCTGGCATGCTGTGATTCATGGGGTCGCAAAGAGTCGGACACAACTGAGCGACTGAACTGAGCTGAAAATAAAGTCTGTCACTGTTTCCATTGCGTCCCCATCTATTTGCCATGAAGTGATGGGACCAGATGCCATGATCTTAGTTTTCTGAATGCTGAGTTTTAAGCCAACTTTTTCCACTCTCCTCTTTCACTTTCATAAAGAGGCTCTTTAGTTCTTTGCTTTCTGCCGTAAGGGTGGTGTCATCTGCATATCTGAGATTATTGATATTTCTCCCGGCAATCTTGATTCCAGCTTGTACTTCATCCAGCCCAGCATTTCTCATGATGTACTCTGCATAGAAGTTAAATAAGCAGGGTGACAATATACAGCCTTGATGCACTCCTTTCCTGATCTGGAACCAGTCTGTTGTTCCATGTCCAGTTCTAACTGTTGCTTTCTGACCTGCATATAGGTTTCTCAGGAGACAGGTCAGATGGTCTGGTATTTCTGTCTCTTTAAGAATTTTCCACAGTTTGTTGTGATCCACACAGTCAAAGGTTTTGGCATAGTCAATAAAGCAGAAGTAGATGTTTTTCCATAACTCTCTTGGTTTTTCAGTGATCCGACAGATGTTAGCAATTTGATCTCTGGTTCCTCTGCCTTTTCTAAATGCAGCTTGAACATCTGGAAGTTCACAGTTCACATGCTGTTGAAGCTTGGCTTGGAGAATTTTGAGCATTACTTTACTAGTATGTGAGATTAGTGCAATTGCCCAGTAATTTGAACATTCTTTGGCATTGCCTTCCTTTGGGAATGGAATGAAGACTGACCTTTTCCAGTCCTGTGGCCACAGGTGAGTTTTCCAGATTTGCTGGTATATTGAGTGCAGTACTTTCACAGCATCATCATTTAGGATTTGAAATAGCTCAACTGGAATTCCATCACCTCCACTAGCTTTATTCATAGTGATGCTTTCTAAGGCTCACTTGACTTCACATTCCAGGATGTCTGGCTCTAGGTGAGTAATCACACCATCATGATTATCTGGGTCATGATCTTTTTTGTACAGTTCTTCTGTGTATTGTTGCCACCTCTTCTTAATATCTTCTGCTTCTGTTAGGTCCCTACCATTTCTGTCCTTTATTGTGCCCATCTTTGCATGAAATGGTCCCTGGCTATCTCTAATTTTCTTGAAGAGATCGCTAGTCTTTCCCATTCTATTGTTTTCCTCTATTTCTTTGCATTGATTGCTGAGGAAGGCTTTCTTATCTCTCTTTGCTATGCTTTGGAACTTTGGATTCAAATGAGTATATCTTTCCTTTTCTCCTTTGCCTTTCGCTTCTCTTCTTTTCACAGCTATTTGTAAGGCCTCCTCAGACAAGAGAGTTTACATTACAACCACATAGCACAGATCTCTACTGATCCTTACTACACATAATATTGTTGTTGTTGTTTTTCAGTCCCTAAATCCTGTCCAACTCTTTGAGACCCCATGAATTGCAGCATGCCAGACTTCTCTGTCCATCACTATCTCCTTGAGTTTGCCCAAACTCGTGTCCATTGAGTCAGTGATGCCATCCAACCATCTCATCCTCTGTCATCCCCTTCTCCTCTTGCCCTCAATTTTTCCCAGCATCCGGGTCTTTTCCAGGGTCAGCTTTTCACATCAGGTGGCCAAAGTATTGGAGCTTCAGCTTCAGTCCTTGCAATGAGGTTGATTTCCTTTAGGATGGACTGGTTGGATCTCCTTGCAGTCCAAGGGACTCTCAAGAGTCTTCTCCAACACCACAGTTCAAAAAGCATCAATTCTTCAGCACTCAGGTTTCTTTATAGTCCAACTCTCACATCCATACATGACTACTGGAAAAACCATAGCTTTGACACATGTAATGTACTCTGAACTATGTTTTTCCTATTCTTTTACCACCATTCCTGCATTAGCCTGTGTCTCCTTACACCTATAACACAACACATACAAGGACAGAATTTGTGTAAAGTGCTTTAAAGCCCAGATGAGGAATCAATTAATCCTATCAGGGGAGTGGAAGTGTTAGAAAAGTCTACAGAGACTTGATACCTGAGCTGGGACTTAAAGTGTGAATAGGAATTTATCCAATAGAAGGGGGTGGCAAATTCCTGGCAGTGGGAAGATCATGTGACATCTCAGAAATGAGTCACATGTGTATATACTATAAATACACAAGCAAAGGATTTATGAAGGTTTCGTGCTGTGAAGAAATATTTCCCTCAACATGAAGGTAACTTTGGGTGTTCAGTGGGTATGATGCCTCTTGGGCAGCTTCAGCCTAAAGAAGGGAAGAAGAGGCTAGCAAAGAATGACCAGACTAGGAAGGGATGGGACTGTATCCTATAACTGACACAATGACAAGATAATAGGGCCTGGGTTGATTATGCTTGCGTTTTACATAGGTCGTGTGCTCAGATGGGGGCTTCCCGGATGGCTCAGTAGTAAAGAATCCACCTGCAGGGCAGGAGACTGCCTGGGTGGGGAAGATCCCCTGGAGAAGGAAATGGAAACCTACCTCAGCTTTCTTGCCCAGAAAATCTCATGGACAGAGGAACATGGCAGGCTACAGTTCATAGGGTCGCAAGCATTGGACATGACTTAGTGACTAAACCACAACCCCCATGCTCAAATGGCCTGGAGGATTGTTTAGAGAGGGGAAAATCTGAAGGTAGAAAGACTTGCTTCACTGTTAGGGAGAGGACCCAAGCTGAATTAGACAAGCAGTGGGAATGGAAAGAAGGGGACAGGTGGCAAAGATATTCATGAAATGAAATGGATTTATTAAATGATTAGGGGTTGAGGGAGAGAAGGGGATGTAAAATGACTCAGTTCTCACCTTCTCCCCTTCACCCCTTATCCAATTACTTAGAACAAGTCTTTTTTAAAAAAAATTCTTAGTTTTTTCTTTTATCATTTGGCTGCGCTGGGTCTTAGTTGCTGGTGCGCAGGCTTCTCATCGTGGTGGCAGAGTGCAGGCTCTAGGGCATGCAGGCTCAGTAGTTACTGCTTGCGGGTTTTCTAGAGCACAGGGACTTCAGTAGCTGTGGCCTGTGAGATTCGTCACCCCATGGCCTGTGGAATCTTCTCAGGCCAGGGATCAAACCTGTGTCCCCTGCATTGGCAGGTGGATTCTTAACCTGGACTACCAGAGAAGTTCTACTTTAGCACAGTTCTTAAGTATCTCTTTGTATGTATCCACTTCTTCCTGCCTTCTCCACCTTAATCCCAACTCAGTTGTCCAAGCCATCAGTGAATCTGGTTACCCTTCACTTGCATTTTTTACACCCTGAGTGATCTTTTAAGAATGTAATTCTAATCATGCCTCTCTCTTGTTTAAAACCATTAATGACTTCAACTTCCTCCAATAAAGACCAAAATGCTTAACAAGGCTCTCCTAACCTGGCCCTGGCTTGCCCTTAGAGCTGCACTTCGTGACCCTCTGGCATTTCCAGCTCCTCTTTCCCACCGCCACAGCCTCTTCACCTGGCTAAATTCTCCTAATCCTTTGCAGCAGCTAAGATGTTTTCTGCCTTGCTCAGGGAGGTCTCCAAGGCCTAGAGCCATGCCTTTCCCTATAAGCTTCCCTAGAACGACTTCCTCCCACAGGTCAGCTCGTCTTTATCATCTTCCTGGTTCTTCTAGTCACCAGCTATATGCACTTTTAGAAGTCATCTGTGCCTTTGCTCACTTGTCTAAGAATGGAAATCATAATACCTATTTCATAGATAAGGGAGCTGTCCATGTAAAACACTACGCACTGTTCCTGGCACACAGTGAGTGCCCAGCAAATATTCCTGATTTTACCCACAAGACCATAAACGTCCAGAGAACAGAGATAGTACTCCTCATTTACTGCTATAATCTCTTGCTTTTGCAGCTCCAATATATAGTCATGTGAGGGAGCAGAGGTGCATTCAATAAGACAGTGGGAACATTCCACCCCACTACCCAAACTCTGTGTCCCAAATGATGGATGAGGGTTGGTGATGCTGACCGCCCCGCTCCCCCGCCCCGTCCCTCCCTTCACCCAAAGCACCACCACACCCCTCCCATTCCACTCAACCCCCTTCCCTGCTACACCAGCCCTTGAGAGAGAGAGAGAGAGTGTGTGTGTGTGTGTGTGTGTGTAGGGATGTTTTAAACACCTTTCTTCTCAAACTGTAGTTCTCTGGGTAGGGAGGCATCCTGGAGCTGCGATGGGAAAAGCATGAGAATTGATGCCAGAAATCACGGATTCGATTCCCAGTCCTGCCACCTATGAGAGGCGAGATGTTGGCCTGGTTATTTAATCTCTCGCGTTGGGAGAGCCCCGCGCACCGGGTGGTTCGGAGGAACCAGCGAGGTAATGGCTGTAAAAGGGCCTGTGCCCGCTGTACCGCGCCGTCGAAGGAGGCATTAGCACCGTTACGCCCGCCCTCGCCGCCGCGCGAGGCAGAGCCCTCGCGCTACCCGCTCCCCCGGCCGCCGCGGCGCGCCGGAGCCGCTAATGGGATTTATGCTAATGGGAGGACGCGGATGGCCGGTCGAGCGCACGGCCCCGCCGCCCCCGCGCCCCACCTCGCGTCAGGCGGGCCGCCTGCCCAGAAGTCGCGACCGGGAACGGGCACCGTCGGTCGCTGGGCAGTAGGGGGGTGCGGGGGATGGCAAGGCCTGGCGGGGCTGGAGGAGACGCGGCCGTGGCGGCGGGCAGTCTGGTTGCCTGCCGCCCAGTGTTTGTCTTCATCCTCTCTCCCCCATTTCGGCTTTTATCTCCCAGTTCCTTCTCATTTGCTCTCCATCTCTACAGGTCTTACTCCCTACCTCCATTCGAGAATGCGAGTTTTAGGGTTACTGGACTTCCCTGGTAGCTCAGATGGTAAAGCGTCTGTCTACGATGCGGGAGACCCGGGTTCGATCCCTGGGTCGGGAAGATCCCCTGGAGAAGGAAATGGCAATCCACTCCAGTTCTATTGCCTGGAAAATCCCTTGGACTGAGGAGCCTACTAGGCTACAGTCCATGGGGTCGAAAAGAGTCGGACGCGACTGAGCGACTTCACTCACTTGTCAATTACACCAGCATGCGTGGGGCACTTCTGCGTCCCAGGCAGTGCGCTCGGCACGGGGGTGGGGTGGGGAGGGGGTACACGCGGCGCAGAGTACGGAGATGCGGAGTGTGTCCCCAGGGGTTCGGGGCGGGGGAGCAAGCCCTCTTCTGGCTGGGAATCAGGGAGGAAGAGGCATTTGAGTTGAGCTCGAGGAATGGATAGGATCCCAAAGGGGAGGGGAATGGGAAGTGAGGTAGTCAGAAGTGTTCAGAGAAGATGGAGAAGTTAATCCAGCGTGGCGGAAGTGCAAGAATCTTGATAGGGGGTGGTAAAGGCTGGAGGGAATTTTGGTATCACAGAATAAGAGACCTTGAATACCAAGCCGTATAAGGTAAGTTTAATTCTCCAGGCACTAGTGAGCCATTGAAGGGTCTGTTTCTTTTAGCAAATGGAAGGCGAGAACTTCTTCCTGTTCTCTAAGAGAGGCACCAAAGCATACTGGTAAAATGCATGGGCTCAGGAGTTATACTGGCCCTGGTTCAAGGTCTGCTTCTGTCACTTACGTGTTGTGCGATGGGCAGCTTGACTTACCTGTGCCTCCATTTCCCTATGTATTAAATGGGGGTGATAATTATAGTTTAAAGGGCTGTTGGGAGGATTAAATGAGACAGTGTTTGCAAAACTCAGCACAGTGCCTGGCATATAGCAAGGGCTCCACTTAAGCATTAGTTCTTATTACTTTGTGTCTCGCTGTCTTCTTTTGTTTTTCCTTTCTCTCTTCTGATGACCTCCCTCTCACTGAAAACTAAACAAATCTTCCCAAACCCATGTTTTTCCAGCCCCATGCCTAGGAATCACCCTCTCACAATGAATAATGTGTTGAATTAAATCAGACTCTAATACAACTAAGTCCCCTTATAGAAACACATCTGTGCCTCTCCCAGGTGCCCAGGTTCCTTAGACCCTTGCCTAGGGGAAGAGATGCAGTTATTGAGGTCCTGAACTCCTTTCTGCTAAATTCCAGCCTCCTTAAAAGCCAAGACCACAGCGCTTCCACGTGCCTGACCTTTAGTAGGTTCCTCCTCTAGACCAGGGGTTGTCAAGTATGCATCAGAATCCCCTCAAGGGTTCTTGTTGAAACAGGTTGCTGGGCCCACGGTTAGGGTTTCTGGTCATTAAGTCTTTGGTAGGGCCTGAGGACTTGCATTTCTAATGCATTTCCTGGTGATGCTGATGCTACTGATGGGGTGACTTCACTGAGGACCCAGTGCTCTAGAATTGCTGTTGAATGGCTACCCCCGAGAAAGTAAAGTAGCCTCACCACCCCTTTCTGGCCCAGGTGGTCATGAGAATCCAAAGTATGTGTCCAAGGCCTAGAATCATGAAGAGTGAGACTAGGAAATTTTCTAAAAACTTCCCAAGTGATTCTGATGTGCAAACAAGTTTGAGACCCACTGGAAAATCCCATGGAAAGAAGAGCCTGGTGGGCTACAGTCCATAGCGTCACAAAGAGTCGAATAGGACTGAGCAACTTCACTTTCACTTTTCACTTTTACCTTGTACTGCCCCCCATCCCCCTCCCACCAACACTATTATACTCCCCTTCTCGTTGTGCCCACCTCAGCTGACCCAGCAAGCCCTACTGCCTGCCCGTATACTTCATTCACAGGATGCTCAGCTACTCTGAGTTCAAGGCGGCTGGAACTGTAGGGAGACAGGCTGAGAAAAGGAAGAGGAAAGTAGCTGGTTCTGAAAAGAGACCAGATATTTATATAAATTGTAACAGGTAGCAACACTACTAATTCTTAACCCTGAAAGTTAAGTCAACAGCCAGTTCTTGGAGTCAGGCCTGGAATCCGATCTGGGCTCTCTCCGTCTCTGTTCAACTTCTGCTATCTGTTGATTTGAGGTTTAAAAAGGAGATCATGGACTCAAAGTTCTCTTCCCCAGCTGTTGCTATTTATCCAGAACTTTCACACACATTTCATTAGATTCTCTCAACAGTCCTGTGGGACAAGCAAAGTATTGTTCCCACAGGGAGGGGAAGGTTCAACTGTTAGTTCCCTCCCATTTTACAGATGAGAAAGGGGAGTCTCAGAGAAGTTAAAAGACTTATCTGAAGTACTGTGCAGTTTGGGTAAATAGGGGAAGTGCTGGAAGCAGAGCAGACTGTCATCTCTACTTATTCTCTGTCTGTTCCTTTGCTCTCTCCTTCCCCTGGGTCCCTTTTGCAACCCCTCTAGGCTTGTTTTACCTGCTCTGAATGTAAGGAAGATGGGGTGCGCTCTCCGCACTTCTTGGGGATGGTCTTGCTCTCCTGCCCATCACCCAACCCTCTGCCTGCAGCTTCCTCCCTAGTTAGGCCCCTATAGGACTGAAACTGGCAGTCCCTGGGGCACATATCTACCCTGAATTCAAATTCTGATGCAACCATCTCGCAAGCCGTGTGATTTTAAACAGACCTCTTCCGCTGTCCAGGCCTGTCTCCACATCAGTGACATAAGGAGTGGTTTAAATCTATGGTTCCCAAATTTAGAGGCCTTGGAGTAATCATAGGAGATTTAGCCCCTGGCGCCATAAAGACTATGAGTAACCCATCTGTGTGTAACTGATTGGCTATGTGTAACTGTATGATTGCTGGGGGATGAATAAAATGCAAATGAGTTTTAATGATGAGATCCAGAACTCAGTCATTATGGTGCTTTCTCAATCAACAGATATCAAAAATACAACTGCTGGAATTCCCTGCCAGTTCAATGTTTAGGACTCAGCACTTTCATTGCCAAGGAACTGGGTTCAGCCCCCATTGGAAGTTAACATCTCGCAAGCCGTGCAGCGTGACCCCTCCCCTCCCCCAAAAAAACAAAACAACACTAATAACATGTCAAGGTCGTGGAAGTTTTTTGCAATGAAAAAGTTTGGAAATCCTTTGGAATTGAGCTTCCATCCGGCAAAGCTACAAAAGGGAAGGGATTTTAGGCCACTAGGGGGCGCTGCAGCCTGGAAACGACGTGGAAACGGGGTGAGAAAGCGATTCCAAACTGGGAGAGGATATCATCCAGGTTCCAGTCCTGGGTCTAGAGACAATAACGAAGACATGTTACACAGAAGGCTCTGTAAGGGAGATGTACTTCCAGATCTGAGGGAGGTAAGGGACCCAGAGGAGACCCAGCACAGTGCATACACCTGAGTCAGTCCCTTCTCATTAGACCTGGAGCTTCAGTTCCTGGCCTGGCTCATAGGAAAGTTCTCACATTCCACTTCAGCTATCTTCAGACAAGAAAGGCAGGAGGAAAGAAAAGGTACCAACAAGGCACAGATGGCCATCCCGAGGGAGTGGTCTTGGCACGAACCTCCGGAGTGCGGGGAACAGACGGAGATCTGGGGAGGCGGGGAATACTTTCTGAAGGAGTTGGGGGGCAATAAGAGAGGAGCAGAAGGTCAGTTCAGGCAGAGCTTCTGTCTGAAAAAGGAGTAATTATGAGAAGACCTCTGCTAAGATGTGGGCTGCCTCACCCGGCAGTAAGCAGCAGCAGCTGACTGCCAGAGGGGAGGACAGGAGAGGCCAGCACCCTCCTCCACTTTCAGCCCCTTGCCCACCCTTCCCCAACCCTGCTGAACCCCAGGCAGAGCTCTGACCCAGCTCAGGCTCTCCAATCAGAAGTTTCTCCCTGGCAAGGGCCAGAGAACTTTGAAGAGAGAAGTGGATTTCCACACAATATACCCCCAAGGCTGAGGCCCTGTCACACTCATAGACTGTCAGGATCCAGAAAACTTTCCAGCTTATCCTGAAGGTGACTCAGACAAACAGGCGCTCCCCATGACGCGACACAGGGGCTCTGCCCTGCCCTGGGACAGACAGACACACACAGACACACAAGCTCAGGCTTGATTTTAGCCGAGCAAATGAAAGACCCAGGGCCAGAGCATTGCCTCACTCCCCCAACTTCTCCTCCCTGCCAAGCTCCACTCACCAGCTGTTCCCTTCTCACAGCCCCCAAAGGCTCAGAGCAGCAGATTCCTTCCCATAGTCGTCCCTTTGCCCTATCCAACCCCTCCCCCTCTTCCTGGGCTCTAGACACCAGCACTGACCCCCAGGGTGAGTGTCTCTCAAGAGCTGCTCCTCCTGCCCTCCCACACCCCCAGGCCTCCCATGAAGCCTTTTTGAGGTTGCCAAGCATGGTTGGAGGGCATCACCGACTCAGTGGACATGAACTTGGGCAAACCGCGGGAGACAGTGAAGGACAGGGAGGCGTGCTGCAATCCTTGGCGTTGCAAAGTGTCGGACACGACTTGGCAACTGAACAACAGCAACAGAACCTGAGTGCTCACCTAAGCAGGGAAGACCAGAAAGAGAGGCAGCCAGGGGAGATGGGGGCTTCACACTGGCAAGGCTTCTTGGGCAGCGGAGTGGACAGAGGATGGACAGGGTGGGCCAGTCACTCTGGAGGGTGTGGACAAACCCTGCCTTGCCCCATCTCGTCAGGACCATCTCCCAAGCTTACAATTTTGGCTCCAACACACACACAAACACACACGCCCAGGCTTGTCTGCTCTGCAGAAGTCTGTTTCCCTGGGGCTCCAGGCCCTGGTTCTTCATTGCCCACCAAGCCTTTCCCATCTGCTTTCACAAGGGACCCTCCATCATGGGTCCCCTACAGAGATCTCCAAATTTTCTAGCCTTTTTCCGCCTTCCAGAGACAAGGCATATCAAATCTGTGATCACTACAACTGTTCCCTTATAGCCCAGCCCCAGCACCTCCCATCTCAGTGCCTCCCCCCTGCCTCAGGAAGGCTTCAAGGCTGGGAAGGAGGTCAGAATGGAGCCCATCCTGGCAAAATGAGAAAAGATTAGAGCAATACATTTGCTGTCAGTGGCAATAAGACTGCCTGAACAGGGGAGGAGGAGTATTTGATTTCAGGCTCTCAGGGGGTCTTGATGGAGGAACACTGGCAGCCTGCAGCCCCAGGCCTGATGGAGTGGGGAAGGCTAGTCCCAGCCCCAGCCAACGAGGGGCCCGGGTGCCCCAGCCCTCCCATTGAAGTATTGACCCCATCCTCCACAGTCACCCGCTGGGTTCCAGCTCCCTCCTCTCTCCCCAGCCATCATTTCTCCTTTTCCACTGCCAAACTTGCTTCCCCACAGCAGTTTTTCTACTGGTGCAGGGTGATGGAGCAGAAAGAACACTGCTCTAGGGGCTGGAGAGGAGGCCTGGGTTCTAACCCCCCTACTGCGTCTGTCCAAACCGAAAGACTTCCTGCAAGTTGCTAAGCATCTCTGAGCCTGGGAGCAGGGTGGGGCTGGAAGACAACATGACCTTTGACATCCTGAGGTCACTCAGCCATTCACTGCTTCAGTGGTGTTGGGCAACATCACTTAACCTCTCTGTGTGTGCGTGCTAAGTCACTTCAGTCTGACTCTTTATGATCCCATGGATTGTAGCCCACCAGGCTCCTCCGTCCCTGGGATTCTCCAGGCAAGAATACTGGAGTGGCTTGCCATGCCCTCCTCCAGAGCATCTTCCCAACCCAGGGACTGACCTGCGTCTCTTATGTCTCTTGCATTGACAAGTGGATTCTTTACCACTAGCGCCACCGAGGAAGCCCCTCACCTCTCTGAGCTCCCATTTATTCATCTATAAAGTGAAAGTGAAGCAAATAACAAAACCTAGCTATGTCCTGGGCTTCCCTGGTGGCTCAGATGGTAAAGAATCCACCTCTAATGGGGGAGACCTGGGTTCAATCCCTGAGTTGGGAAGATCCCCTGGAGGAGGGCGTGGCAACGCACTCCAGTATTCTTGCCTGGAGAATCCCAGGGATGGAGGAGCTTGGTGAGCTACAGTCCATGGGGTCACAAAGAGTCAGACATGACTGAGTGACTAAGCACAGCACAGCTATGTCCCAGGGCACTGGTGATATGAGATCTGTAAACAGTTGCATAATCTTGCTTACACGGAATTCGTGGTATGTTTCGCAGCTGAAGAATGGACCTGAGCTTCATCCAGCAGCTCTAGATGTTTCTTTCCTGCCCTAGAATCCTGGCTCTGGACCCTGCCCTCCCCAGTGGGTAGAGCATGTAGTCTCTCTGGCAACATGACAGTGACGGTGAAAGTCGCTCACTCATGTCCGACTCTATGTGACCCTATGGTCTGTAGCCTGCCAGGCTGCTCTGCCCATGGAATTCTCCAGGCCAGAATACTGGAATGGGTGGCTGTGCCCTTCTCCAGGGGATCTTCCCAACCCAGGGATCGAATCCAGGTCTCCCGCATTCTATGCGGATTCTTTACTGTCTGAGCCACCAGGCAAGCCCTCTGGCAAGGTGGATTAGGGGATTTCTTGGTCAAACAGGCCTGCGCTGAGGAGCTGACTGTCCTGGACCAGTCCTGAAAGACATTCAGGAGGGGGGAGATTTTATTTTATTTTAATTTTTTGGCTGTGCCGTGCAGTATGTGGGATCTTAGTTTTCCAACTAGGGATCAAACCTGTGCCCCTAGAGTGGAGGCTCAGAGTCTTAACCACTGGACTACCAGGGAAGTCCCAAGAGGGGAGATTTTAGGCGCAGTTGGTCAATAGTATCTACTCCCTAAATCCTCCTGTCCTTGCGTCCACGTACGAATGGTACCCCCTGAAGCTGTGCAGTGTGGCACATGAGAGCAGTGTTCTGGAGAGTGTTCTCTCCAGCCCCTAGAGCAGTGTTCTTTCTGCTCCGTCACCCTGCACCAGTAGAAAAGCTGCTGTGTGGTCTGCCTGGATGGGACTGACACAGCTGCTGTCCAACCTCCAGGTGATGGACAAGGTGCGAGGCAGGGAGACTAGGGGGTGGACTTAACATTTTATTTTTAGGCTGCCTGGAATCACATGCAGTGTTTTTCGTATGACGTCCGGTCTACACAACAGCCTGAGAGGCAGGCATAATGGACAGAGAATAACTTGCCTATTGTTATCCACTGGGAGGAACTGTGACTCGGCTTGACGGGGTCCCATCACTCCACACTGCCTCCTGCTGGAGCAGAAGGCTGGAGGCTTCAGCCTCAGGCCTGCCTCCCCCTGGCTGAAGGTTGTTGGTTGTGTTGCGCTCAGTGGCAAGCCCATGGACCGTACCCCACCAGGCTACTCTGACTATGGAATTCTCCAGGCAAATATACTGGAGCAGGTTGTCATTTCCTCTTCCAGAGGATCTTTCCTACCCATGGATCAAACCTGAGTCTCTTATGTCTCCTGCATTGGCAGGCAGATTCTTCACCACTGTGCCACCTTGGAAGCCTGGAAATGGGGCAGGTTTTTAAGAGTATGGCTCTTCTAAACCAACTTAGCACAGAGAATGCTTTGGAAAGTGTAGAGGCCTGCACAAATGCATTCAGAATCCATGTGCTTCTTTTCTGGTTCCAACCTCGTTCCCCCCACTTGTCCTCCTCTGCTTGGTCTTCCGCTCTGGCCAGATCTCCTCACTTCATTTTCACCTGGCATATCAAGCTGATTCCTGTCTCCTTCCCCTCTGCCTATCCAGTCACCATCCTCTGAAGCTTCACTTAAGGGCCTCCTCCTCCACGAAGGCTTTCCTACCACCCAAAGTGGCAATAAGCATCAACTTCCTCAACTTACTAGTCTCTTTTTATGAATGTGTCCTGATTCCCCAAGAGAGACCCCAACAGATTCTCCAAAGACACAGACTATGTCTTCTACTTCTTTGTGATCTTGGGGCTTGCCTAGAGTCTGGTACACAGTGGGTGTTAGAAAGACTATTGTAGCTGAAGGTGATGATTGTGGTGAGAGTTCTTCTGACAGAATACACATTTGAGTTGAAAGTAAAAGTGGGAGAACTTCCCTGGAAGTCCACTGGTTAAGACTCTGTGCTTCCACTGCAGGGAGCATGGGTTCGATCCCCGGTCAGGGAACTTAAGATACTGCATGCCATGCAGTGTGGCCAAAAAATTTTAAAATTAATTAATTAAAAATAACAGAGGTGGGGATGATGGTGACAGGGGTCACGACTGTGAAGGCTGTCATGGTGGTGAGTTTGAGAGCATGGTGGCGTCGGGTGGTGATATTGATGACGTGAGCTTAATGACGACGGTAGTAATGGTGGTTAATGATGGTGACAGCGGCTGTACTAATTATCACTGTGTAACAGATTATTCACAAAACTTAACAACTCAAATGACACACATTTATTCTCTCATAGTTTCTGTGGGTCAGGGATCTGAGCATGGTTTAGCTCAGTGCCTCTGGCTCCAAGTCTCTCACAAGAACACAATCAAGGTGTTAGCATGGGTTGCAGTCTCATCTATGGTGTCCACCGGAGGAGAATCTGCTTCCAAGCTCACTCAGAGGATTGTTGGCAGGACTCAGTTCCTCCTGGGCTCTTGGATCTCACTGGGTGTCGGCCTGGCTGGGTGGTCCCTTGCCAGGTGGGCCTCTCCAGAGGGTTGATGGCTTTCCTCAGTGCAAGAAAGAAGCCACATCTTTTTGTAGCCTCATGTTGAAATAACATTCCGTCACCCCTGCTGAGTCCTGTCCACTAGAAGTGAGTCATTAAATACAGCCCACACTTGAGGGGTTAGGATCACACAAAGGCATGACTGCCAGGATGGAGGGGTCACTGAGAGTCACCTTAGGGACTGCCTACTATGATGGCCATGATGCTGATGATAATAGTGGAGGAGAGTGGCTGTTCTGATGATGGAGAATGTGAACAGACTGGGGAGGGTACGGTATCTGACAGCGAAAGTCCAGTCTATATTAGAGTTGAAAAGAGGTTCCTCCAAACTAGACCTGGGGCTTCCCAGGTGGCGCTAGTGTTTAGAACCCACCCACCAACGCAGGAGACATGAGACACTCAGGTTCAATCCCTGGGTCAGAAAGATCCCCTGGAGGAGGGCATGGCAACCCACTCCAGTATTCTTGCCTGGAGAATCCCATGGACAGAGGAGCCTGGTGGGCTACGGTCCATAGGGTCACACAGAGTTGGACATGACTGAAGTGACTTAGGACTCATGCAAACTAGAGCTGAGCAGAGGAGTCCACTTGACTAGAGCCAGTTATGCAAGACTGCTCTCCTCCACCACACTGCAGTCCATTCTCGGTCCAGTGCAGGTCCATTCCCCTAGAGTCCTCCTTCCCCATTACTTTCTTTGCCAATTTCCCCACCCTAGGCTGATGCTCTTCTTTAGGCAATTAATGAACTAAGTAATCGCCAAATGGAGAGCAATTACCACCAGCAATCAAAGGGAGGAGGGAAAAGAGTGGTCAGAGGCCCAAAGGAGACAGAGATTCTGCCAGTTTGGGGGCTGGGCTGCGGTTCTTTCAAGCTGGGTAAAGCGTCCACCCCTTCCTGTACAGAGTCCTCACGTCCTCGGTCTCTAGCTCCACTTCCCGCTAGGACACAGCCCACCGCCACCACCACCACTCCTGACCTCCCCTCTCACGATCCTTCACGTGGCTGAAGCTTTAGGCCACAGCTTCACTGAACCCAGGGGAACCCAGTCCCATGCCTCTCTCACTTGCCTCTAATCTTCTCTCCCTACTGCTGACTACCTGTTTCTTTCTTTGCTTTCTTTCTTTTAACCACGCTGTACCACATGCAGGATTTTAGTTCCATAACTAGGGATCAAACCCGTGCCCTCTGCAGTGGAAGTACAGAGGCTCAACCACTGGATTGTCAGGGAATTCCTTTACCTGCTATTTCTTAAAATCCCCCCAACATTACTCCTGCTTCAGAAGGAGCTTACGTTTTCTGATGCTTCATACCTTCAACGACCACCACCAAGCCTCCTAATCCAATGCCATGGTTTTCAGGCCTGGCAAGCCCAATAAAGCCTACTTCTCTGCAAAAGTCTCCTTAGGCAGCCAGATGATATTGGGTGTCAAGGGGCCAAGTTCTCTTGCAGTACGTTTGCCAAGTTGAATGACAGGGATAAAATGTATTAGCTTGAGAGGCAGGAGGCTAGGGCTCTAATCTCAGCTTTGTCACTCATTAATCATACCACTTATATTCTCTGGCCTCAGTGTCCTCATCTGTTAAATGGTGGGAGCTGAAGATGGGGGGTAGATTAGGTGATCTCTAAAGACCCTGCTGGGGACTTCACTGGTGGCCCAATGGCTTAGACTTCCAACTCCCAAGGCAGGGGGCCTGGGTTCAATCTCTTGTCAGGAAATCCCACATCCCAGGGTTTGATCCCTTTTCAGGGATCTAGATCTACATGCCACAGCTGAGAATCCAGTGAGCTACAACTGAAAGATCCCGCACGCCACAACTAAGACCTGGTACAGCCAAATCAACAATCAAAATTTTAAAAAGAAACGTATCATTTTTAAACTGTCTTTAAAAAAATTTTTTTGAATAAAATAAAGACCTTGCTGGGGGACTTCCCTGGTGGTAGGTGTGGGTTCGATCCGTAGTTGGGGGCTTAAGATCCCACATACTGCACAGTGCAGCCAAGAAATAAAATTTAAAAAAAAGATCTTGCTGCTTCTAAACTTTGATTCTGAGTCCCATGAGGAGGGCGGAGGGTGGGTGGAGGGTGCCAGCTATGCTGGAAAGCCGAGGGGGACATGGCTAAGAGGACAGTTTCTGTTTGCAAAGGCTCATCAGACTTGGTCACCATGGGGAGCCTTCAACCTGTGCATTGTAAAAAGCCCAGGGCCACTCCAGCCTTCCTTTTCTGTATCTTCCCAGGCCCCCCAACCCCAGGTACATGCCCTCAGCATCACCAGCTTCCCTGTGGACCCTCTGCAGCATGTCCAGGCAGTCACCGTCTCCCAGCCCTGTCTCCAGCACTCCTTTTCCTTCCTTTCCCCCTTCCAGACACACCCATACTGTTCCCACCTTGCTCAGACCAGACCTTTGCCTATTCTCTTCTGTGCATGCTAAGTCACTTCAGTCATGTCCAACTCTTTGCCACCCTATGGACTGTAGCCCGCCAGGCTCCTCCGTCCATGGGATTCTGCAGGAAAGAATACCGGAGTGGGTTGCCATTCTCTTCTCCAGGGGATCTTCCCGACCCAGGGATAGAACCCACATCTCCTGCACCTCAGGTGGATTCTTTACTACTGAGCCACCGGGCTTCCCCCAAACAGCCCTGCCTGTTCTGGGGCCTCCCACCCCCTTAGTCTATGTGACCTCTCTCTCCTGGTTCTTCTCTCTGACAGCCTCAGTTCCCTTTGTCTTTCAGCCTCCTTTCCTGCCTCTGCTCCTCCTGTTTACCACTTAAACCTATGTGAATTCCCTAAGGCTTTGTCCTTGGCCATCTTAAAATGACAACACAATAGCAAAAGCAAAAACAACCACGATTTAATGGTGCTTATACTGTACGAAAGAGCTTTCACATGTATTTTCATTTGATTCTTTGAGGTAAGCCATTCTCTCCTGTTTAATAGAAGTCAGTTCTGCCTTCATAGAGTCTCTGAAAACTGTCTTTTCTTTTTTATTTTCTTTGCCACTGCCCTAATTCAAGCCCTTAATGCCTCTTCTTAGACCCTTGCTTCAGCGCCTGGCTGACAATAGCGTGGGTCTTAGCAGCTGCTGAGAAGGAAAAGGAGGTAGTTCCAGTTAACCAATTGACCAGGGGCTTTAGACTTAACTGAACCAGACCGGGCCCCACTCAGAACACAGCGGGCTGTACGGTGAAGATAAGGCCGTCAGAACCAGAATCATTCTAGGGAAGAGATTAGGGTCACACACGAAAATTCAGAATCTATGATTGGTCCAAGCGTCAAGAGGAGAGTTCCCGATGAAACAGGCCAAGGGCTGCATAATGAAGTCTAGAAGAATCTCCCTGGAAGCCCCACCTCACCAGGATCTTTGTGCCGGTCCCAAATCATCTCCAGTCCACCCAGTTTGCAGCCTTAGCCTGCTGAAAGCAGGTCCACCTTGACTCTCTAGTTTAAGTCAGGAAAATCCTACCCCCATCAGGGAAGAGAGTAAGAATAAAGAAAATAATCTTAGAAATACTAAACAAAGAAATTTGAATACAGGATTTTTTTTTTTTGTAATGGACTTCTGGGGGGCAATCATCGTAATACCATTTGTTTTGTCTGCTTTTAAAGATGTTTAAAGCTTTTAAGAAAATCTGATTTATGAAGAGTTTAATTGATTTCATTTGCAATCAAAGTTTAAATATTTGGGGGAATGTAATTTGCTAAATTCATAAGTTTTGGACAAAGTGGTTGTATAAGTAGTATGAGAATATTTGGAGGGATGTTAATAATTGAATAAAGATTAATAAATTGGACATCAAAGTAGAAAAAATAATCAGTATTCCTCTCCATGCCCCAAAGTGCCCAAGACATTAAAGAACTTATCAGCCTAAACTTTCCATCAGTGATTTCTGCTGTCTTCAATTAATTTCCATCTATAACTAACACCTCTGTGACCCCATTTCCTCATCTATAAAATGGGATGATATCATTACCTACTAAAAGGATAGTTGTGAGGATTTAATGAGAGAATTCCTTCCATTGCACTTAGAACAACACCCAGTATACAAACACTCAATACTGTCGGCTGTCTTTATCTTCCCCTAGTACCACTTTGATCCTGTCAACTCCTGCTCAAAGGCCTTTTTAAAAACATAATTTTAGTTGCTTGCTTTCGGCTGTGCTGGGTCTTCACTGCCGCGTGGGCTCTTCCCTAGTTGCGGTGAGCGGTGGCCACTCTTGCTGCAGAGCACGGGCTCTAAGGTGCTTGGGCTTCAGTAGTTGTAGTGCTTGGGCTCAGTAGTTGTGGTTGCCAGGCTCTAAAGCACAGACTCAATAGTTGTGGCCCATGGGCTTAGTTGCTCCGCAGCACAGGGAATCTTCCCGGACCAGGGATCAAACCTGTATATCCTGCATTGGCAGGCCGATTTCTTTGCCACTGAGCCGCAGAGAAGCCCTCAAAACCCCTTAATTGCTCCCCAATCACCCCAGACAAATGCAAGCTCCTCCACATGATGTCAGGACCGTCTCTGTCCTTACCTCTCTCTGCTTCCCAGCCTTGGTCCTCACTATTCCCCCTCACCCACCAGACAGAGTTATTATCTCTTTGCTTCACCCTGGTTCCTGTATCATCCGGTTCAGTTGAGTTCAGTTCGGTTCAGTTGCTCAGTTGTGTCCGACTCTTTGCGGCCCCATGAATTGCAGCACGCCAGGCCTCCCTGTCCATCACCAGCTCCCAGAGTTCACTCAGATTCACGTCCATCGAGTCAGTGATGCCATCCAGCCATCTCATCCTCTGTTGTCCTCTTCTCCTCCTGCCCCCAATCCCTCCCAGCATCAGAGTCTTTTCCAATGAGTCAACACTTCGCATGAGGTGGCCAAAGTACTGGAGTTTCAGCTTTAGCATCATTCCTTCCAAAGAAATCCCAGGGCTGATCTCCTTCAGAGTGGACTGGTTGGATCTCCTTGCAGTCCAAGGGACTCTCAAGAGTCTCCTCCAACACCACAGTTCAAAAGCATCAATTCTTTGGTGCTCAGCCTTCTTCACAGTCCAACTCTCACATCCATACATGACCACAGGAAAAACCATAGCCTTGACTAGACGGACCTTAGTTGGCAAAGTAATGTCTCTGCTTTTGAATATGCTATCTAGGTTGGTCATAACTTTTCTTCCAAGGAATAAGCGTCTTTTAATTTCATGCCTGCAATCACCATCTGCAGTGATTTTGGAGCCCAAAAAAATAAAGTCTGACACTGTTTCCACTGTTTCCCCATCTATTTCCCATGAAGTGATGGGACCGGATGCCATGATCTTCGTTTTCTGAATGTTGAGCTTTAGGCTAACTTTTTCACTCTCCTCTTTCACTTTCATCAAGAGGCTTTTTAGTTCCTCTTCACTTTCTGCCATAAGGGTGGTGTCATCTGCATATCTGAGATTATTGATATTTCTCCCGGCAATCTTGATTCCAGCTTATGTTTCTTCTAGTCCAGCGTTTCTCATGATGTACTCTGCATAGAAGTTAAATAAGCAGGGTGACAATATACAGCCTTGATGGACTCCTTTTCCTGTTTGGAACCAGTCTGTTGTTCCATGTCCAGTTCTAACTGTTGCTTCCTGACCTGCATATAGGTTTCTCAAGAGGCAGGTCAGGTGGTCTGGTATTCCCATCTCTTTCAGAATTTTCTTCAGTTTCTTGTGATCCACACAGTCAAAGGCTTTGGCATAGTCAATAAAGCAGAAATAGATGTTTTTCTGGAACTCTCGCTTTTTCCGTGATCCAGCGGATGTTGGCAATTTGATCTCTGGTTCCTCTCCCTTTTCTAAAACCAGCTTGAACATCAGGAAGTTCACAGTTCACGTATTGCTGAAGCCTGGCTTGGAGAATTTTGAGCATTACTTTACTAGCGTGTGAGATGAGGGCAATTGTGCAGTAGTTTGAGCATTCTTTGGCATTGCCTATCTTTGGGATTGGAATGAAAACTGACCTTTTCCAGTCCCGTGGCCACTGTTGAGTTTCCCAAATCTGCTGGCATATTGAGTGCAGCACTTTCATGGCATCATCCTTCAGGACTTGAAACAGCTCAACTGGAATTCCATCACCTCCACTAGCTTTGTTCGTAGTGATGCTTTCCAAGGCCCACTTGACTTCACATTCCAGGATATCTGGCTCTAGATTAGTGATCACACCATCATGATTATCTGGGTCGTGAAGATCTTTTTTGTATCATTACTTCTTCCATATTCTTCCTCTTCCCAAAACTCCATGCCTCCCTCCCTGCCATTAGGGCCAATCCCAACTCCTACCCATCCTTCAAAACCTGTCTCAAATGCTACCTCCCACAAGACACGTTCCTGGTTACCATCAACTCTCTCCCTCCATGGAGCACTTCATTAGTAGCTCTTTCCTGGCAAACAGCACATTCAGTCTCCTGCATCAGAGCCAAGACTCACTTCTAATTGATCTCGGGGAACATAGATCTACCCTGCCCCGGGCCTGGTATATATATAGGTGCTCAGCTAACAGGCGGTGGCTTCCTCTAGCTCTGGGTGGTTGTGTCAGCTAAGCAGAAGCAGCAGAGGCCAGCAGGCTCCCCAGGCCAGTGTCCCTCTGCTTGCTGGCCTCCCTGGACCACGAGAGCACAGGAAACAGCGGCCAGGCCTGCGGGGGCACTTGGAAAGATGGCCAGCACACGGGAAGCTGTATCTGCTTAGCTCATCAGTGATTCCCCAGAGTTCAGCCCCTCAACATTTTTTTAGACTCCTCTGTGCCAGGCCTTGTGGGGCAGACAGCAAGACCACTGCCACTTCCTGAAGAGGCACGCCCTTGTGCCCCAAGCTCCCGTGTGTGCACATACATGTGCCCCTGTGTGCACCCTACTCAGCCTGAGTCCCTCTCGCGACAAAGCGAGTGTCGTTGGCAAGCCCAGGCTGAGGGCCGGCTTTCCCCCAGTTTCCAAACAACTCCCCTGTCCGCGCCGGCGCCCACCGTCTGCTTGCCCTGCGCCTCCTCCTCCCTCTGTTGGGGCTGCCGCTGATGATGAAATTTGGCTTGCAACACCCTCTTCCTCCCTTTCCTGCAGGCCTGGGAGAGGATTAAGCCGCTGGAGTCTGAAATCGGAAAGATCCCAGCGTCTGCTCCCCAGCACCTCCCCACACCCCCTCCCCTCCCCGCCCATGCAAAACCAGAAAATTAATCTCCCCTTCTGCCTGTGATATGGCGGGCTGCATTACAAGCTGGGCGTCGAGATAAAGCGAGGAGCCGCGGGACGGCGGCCCAGCACTGGGGCCCCGGGTGGGGCCGGCCTGGGAGATAAGGGCCTCCCAGCCCCATGAATTATTCACCCGCACTGCCTCCTCTGGCTCAGAGGCCGCCCAGGGCGCTGAGATTGCACCTTCCAGAGAGGCCTGGTGAAGGTGGGAGGATGGTCCATGCGGAAGGTGTGGGCTGTAGAGGGGGTCCCCAGTGGGAGCAAGAGGGGAGGACTGTCTTCAGCTAGGGAACAGCTCAGAGGCACAAGCTCCTTGCAGGGCCAACTGATGCAGAGGAAGGAAAGTGTCCCCAGCCTAGGGGACCCCAGATCCAGCCATGACCCCCAGGCTGCACTATTGAGCAGCTGCTAGGGCCAGGCTCAGCCCAGGTGCTGGTCGTCTAGAGCTGGAGATGCAGACCACCCTACACCAAGGTGCCCAGGACCCCATACACCTACTGATGCGGGCAGAGCACAGGCCACCGTCCCCTCCTCTGGAGGTCAAAGTAGCCACTGCCCACTCTGGGGGGCCACCCTGCCTTGGGAAGGGGTTGTCAGGGGAGGACAGAGGACAGACCTACTCCCAGAGCAATCAGAGCCCACAAAACAGAGACTAGAGCAGCTGGAGCAGGAGGAAACTGGAGGTCAGGCTGCCAGCATGCTAAGCTGCTCAGTCGTGTCCGACTCTTAGCAACCCTGTGGACTGGAGCCCGTCAGGCTTCTCTGCCCACAGGATTATCCAGGCCATTTCCTCCTTCAGGGGATCTTTCCTGCGGGATTGATGCAGGATTGAACCTTCATTTCTTATGTCTCCTGCATTGGCAGGCTGATTCTTTACCACTAGCACCACCTGGGAAGCCAAGGAGGCCAGGGTTGGGTAAGGGATTAACCAGGGAAGTTTTCTGGCAAAAGAAAAGCTCCAGGTCCTCTTCAGATCTTTTGTTTCTCCTTTGTTCACTCCTCTCAAAGACCCAGAATTTTAAAGCCGTGAGGGACCTTAGTGGTCTCTTCCCTATTTCCAAGTCTCCATTGCTCCATCTCTAATTACCCTCTCTCTCTGTCTCAGTCTCTCTCCTCCACCTCCCTCCCCACATCTGCCCTTTCAATCTGCCTTGGCCCCAGTTTCTCCTCCTCTCTCTTGCTCTCTGCCTTTCTCTGTCTTCTTATGTTTCCTCTTTAATCATCCCTTCCTTCTGAAGCTGTGACCCGCCCCCACCAAATGACAGGATGGCACACAATTTGGGACTTGTGATGGGAGAAAGGTGGCCCCCAGGGAGGAAAAGAGGGAAAAGAGGGGTCCAATGTGATCCTGGAAGTGCAGATGAACTGCCAAGACCCGGGGGAGACAGCAGGGGCAGTACGGGGAGCCTCCCAAAGGTGTCCTGGTACAGGAAAGAGACTGAGTTACCTAGAGTGCCAGGAAAGACAGGGAGCAGGCGAGGGCCAGAGGAGACTCCTTCCAGGCTGCAGTGCTGGGGGCCCCACCCGGGAAGCACCCTTGAACCCACTGACCCCTGTAGCAGATACGGTGCCCAGTGAACAAGGCTCTGTGTGTTGAGACCCTCACTCATGTTGGAGGGGGAGGGGTGATGTGCGGAGAAGGGGAAGAGCAGAGAGTGAAGAGGGGCCAGAATGAGAGGTGAACATGGGAAGGAGAAAAGGGTGAGCCCCGCAAAGATGGAGAAAGCAGTGATTTGGGTGGGAGACAGAGGAACATTGAAGTGGGGCAGCGGAGAGATTAGAGAGAGGAATGAGGAAGAGAGAAGACAGGACAGGATTGGGGGAGGGGTGGTAAGCAGGGAGGAGTGACGGGCAAGGGTAGCAGAGAAATGAGGGAAGAGGGAAGAGGAGCATTTGGACCAGAAAAGAGAATGAAGTGGGAGATAATGAAGGTCAAGAGACAAAGTGGAGTCTGGAGGGGTAGAGGAGAGGTGTCTTGATGGGGCTTGTCTGCCTCAGGTCCACAGCCCCTTCCCACCGTCTGCTAATTAACTCCTTAATTGTCTCCACATTTGCTGAGCTGGCAGATGAAGTGGTTGCAGACAGATTGGGGTGCGTGTGATTTCACGCACTGGGGAGCGGAGAAGAGCTGCTGGGAGTCCCACGGGGCCTTACCCTCCCCCCTTCTCCCCCCTGTCTCCGAGAGCTGGAGGGCGCTTCTGCACCTAGAGCAGATGGGGCCATCTGCAAGGGAAGTGTCCGTGGGGAATTTGCCCCATCAACCTCTCAGGGATGAAAATAATACTTGCTGCTGTTGATGGAACACCTACTGTTTACCAGGCAGACATTTTTTTTTTTCATCCCTGTGGGCATTAGCCAGATTTTATGGTTTGTGGAGAAAAGAAGTCTCAGATGAGTTAAGGAACTTGTCCAGGATCACACAGCACTGGTGTGACTGAGGTGGGATTTGAATTCAGGTCAGTATGATGCCAAAGCCCAGCGTGGGTCCTAGCCAGATGCCTTGTGCAGGGGAGAGAGGGATACCTACAGGCCTATTTCTCTCTCAGCCCCAGAAGAGAAAGGCTGCCTAGGTGAAGGGACTGCAGGTGCCAGAGAGGAGGAAAGTGTGGACAAGAAAGTGGGAGGAAGCTAAAGGAGCTAGGATCTGTCAAGGCCTGAATAAGAGGGAGGTGGGCCCAGAGAAAGAGAAAGAAGAAATGTGACACTAATCACAGTGCTTGGATCCCTCACATGTCATCTTACCAAAGCCAGCTTCCCTTTTCTCTCATCCCTGCACCACAAGCCCCTGTCAGTAGGACTTGCCCTCCTGCCACTTGATGCTGGTCCATCCTTCAATTTCACTCCTGGTTTTTGCTAGACTGGAGTCAGTTGTCAGCGTGTTCATCTCTCCTTTGACACTGAGAGAATTTGGCCCATGACTCCAGGGCCAGTCCTGGGGCTGGACACAAGAAAAGCCACAGTGGAAGTTTGCCAAAATGTACAAGGATCCCCCTCACCTCAAATGAAGAGGAAACAATAGCCGGAGTCTGATATACAGGAATAAATAACCAAAGCTTTGATCCAGACCTGTGGATTCTGAAGATCTAGATTTCTCAAGACTGACTGGTATATATCACAGATCTTGAGAAGTTGGGAAATCTGGACCCCACCTCCAGAGATTCTGATTTAATTGGTCTAAAGCGGGGCCACGGCAGCAGCATTTGAAAAAGCTACCCAGGTGATTCAAATATGCAGCCTGGGCTGAGAACCACTGTCAGATTCTACCCTGATGTGACTGCACTGGTGGTTTTATTACTGGATTCAAACAGTAATGCTAATAATAAGTTATTACTTATTGAAGATTTACTGAGTACAAGCTAATGTGCTGAGCTGTTTCTATGCATTAGTTCATGTAATTCTCAGAATCTCCTGTGAAATAAATATTATCCCCGTCTTACAGATGAGGAAACTGAGCTCAGAAGACCTGCTCATTCTAATGAATGGCGGAGCCAGGTCTGGGACGTGAGATTGCCCGAGTCACACTCTTACTTCCCCCCAGACTCCTCCTGAGGCTGCTCCTTGGCCTCAATCAGTCCTTGCCTGCCTCCACCTCACCTCATCACCACCCCCGCTGCTCCCTCAGTAACATCCCAGGTGACTGAAGCAATTTGCAGCCATTTGAAGAAGCTCCATGTGTCACTCAGCCTGCGAGGGTGGGGAGGTAGGGGAATTACAGATGCTTCAAAATGGCCCACCTCTCCTCCTGAAGTCATTTGGAATTCAGGAATCCGACTCTGCCCAAGATTTCCTCAGATCCCTGCTTGGGGCCCTCCCAGGCTGAAATCCCATTCCCAAATGCCCCCCTTCGTGGATTCTAAGTATCTGGGAGGGTGCTGCCACCCAGTGGCTGCCCGGACACATGGCGACTCTCTGGAACAGCCTGGTGCTGCTGGACAGCTCCCCAATCCAAGAGGAGAATCTAAAATCCTCCCTTCCTCTTGGTAGCACCTTGACCAAGAATCTAGTCATTGGATCCCAGTCTCCCACCTCCGCAGCCCTAAGCCTACACTCCCTCTTGGGATCTCCAGCTCCCTTCCCTGTAGTTCCATGTGCCCCCTGCCCCCAACCCCTCACAACTTCTCATCCAACTTTTTTTCACCGTGCCAGCCCCTTCTCATTATATGCTCTCGTTCTGACTTAAAGCCCTGGGAACACACCTCTCACCTCCCTCTCCCAGAGCTGCACCAGCCCACAAGTGGAATGAAGGAGGGGCTAGAGATAGAATTCTTGTCCCCCACACTCCCCTCCTCATCATCTGACACCATCAGACCTCAACAGCCTTCGTGCTAAGAGCCCCTAATGAGCATTAGCAAATTAACAACTTCCCTTTGATTGCTCTTACTCTGTTAATTGGATAGGGAGGGCCCCCCAAGGCCTCTTAAAGAGGAGAAGGGAGGAAGAGGAGAGAGGTGAGAGCTACAGGAGAAGACCCCCCCCCCCCCAGGCCTGGTCTTAGTGGCTCAGAATTTAGCTCCAAACCTGAGTTACAGCTTCCCCTTCCATCCCTTCCTCTCCTGTCCACCTCCCCCAACCCCCAACCTCCCACCTCTCCCCATTCCCTTCTCTTTCCCTGTTTCTTGACTTCTGTCCAAATTCCCTTGACCTCTGGCTATTTCCCCTTCCTTCTCTGGTTCTTCTTTAGAGGTCTGGCAATGAGAAGCTGCAAACCTGCCGCCGCCTCCCACCCCCAAGGCAAGGCCAGGGTTACCAGGATGGGGTTTCTGAGGCCAAGGCTCTGTGTTGGTGTATATATGTACATGTGTGTACGTGTCACTTGTAGGTGGGGAGCCAGGATAAGAGCAGGTGAATACTTGTAAGCTCATGAGTTCCTGCTCTGTGGGCCAGGCCTCTGGGGTGTGTGGGTGTCTGTGGGGGGTGCATGTAGGTAGCTGTGAGTGGCGTAATGTGACTCTGGTCTGTATATGTGTCTATGTCTCCGCACGGGCAAGCGCTTGAATCAGTCAAGTGTGACTCGGAGCTTGTGTGTGTGTGTGTACGCGCGCGCGCACACGCGCTTGTGTGCCACCAGAGGAAGCAGCAGTAAGAGGCAGGAGCATCGATCCGAAGGAGACGGCGCGGGGAGGGGGACGCTGGGGGCAGACACCTTCCCTCCCGTGCGCGCGCGCGCGCGCGCGCGCACTCACACACACAGACACACACACCACAGTCAGACACAAGCCACAGGGCCTCGCAAGCAGGGAGACGGCTCCGGGACCCGAGGGAGGCAGCGCCGCCGAGCGCGGGCAGGAGGAGGGGGCGAGGCAGCGGAGGGAACCCTCGATCCCGTTCCCCGGTCCGGGGTCCCCGCGCGCACACCGGCCCAGAGACACCCTCGCAGACACTCGTAGGCGCGCACGCGCACCCTCTCCCCTCCCCCGCCGCCTCCCCTCCCGCCGCCTCCCGGCCGGACGATGGATCCCTGCAGATCCCGGGGCTGAGAGCACCGCGCGCCGCGCCGAGCCCGGGCGGACCGAGCCGAGGCGAGCGAGGGAGCGCGCGCTGCGGGCGGGCAGACGGGGCCGAGCCGAGCCGGGCCGGGCGGGCCGCTCCCTGCAGGGCTCTGCGCGGCGTGCCGCGGCGGCCGCCGGCTCCCGCTCCGGGCCATGAGCCCCTCCGCGGCTCGGCGCTGAGCCCGCGTCCGGCCCCGCGCCCCAGGACCCGCCGCCGGTTGCCGGGTTCCCGAAGCCCCCTCAGGTGGGTCTCCGATTCCCCCGCCTTTGGCTGCGGGACTCCCCAGCGTCCGGAAGCCGGGACTTTCCTCCCCTGTCGCTTTCCCCAGCTTCTGGGGCGCCTCAGTGGCTGGGGAGGGGGGCGGGGGCCGAGCCGGGCATCTGGCTGCGTCGAGAAGCTAGACTGGGGTGGGGGGGTTTGCGTCCGGGGCGGGGACAGCTCGTTGTCATAGGGAACCGCCCCCCCCCCATTTTTGTGCCGCCACCTCGGGCTGCCCTCTACCCCCCACCCCCCACCCCAAACATGCACACACAGCCTGCGCCGTTCTGAGAACTGGAGACGCCTGCAGGTGTGGACACAGGCTGGGCCCCTCTCTGCCTCCCTGGGGGTTTCTGACCCAGGTTTAGCTCGTGGGGTCGAGGGCGGGGGTGAAAACCCAGTCCTGGGGACACCCTTGACCAGGAACTCCTGAGGCCGGGTTCAGCCCATTTGGGGGAGTTTCCGTCTCCAGGATGGGGTGGACATTCCTGTCCCAGAGTGACCCCACATCTGGAGGAAACTCCTGTGCCTGCCTGTGGGAATATGGGGACTTCCCTCTCGTCCTCGGATGACCACATCTGGGGTCACCCCTGGCCCAGGAGGCTTCCCTGGGAGGGCATTCTTTTGGCCTAAACGGACCCCCAAGTCCCTGCATTGGCAGGAACCCTCTTCTGGGAGGGTGTCCACGGGGCAGCCACCTTTGGGCTTGCCCACCAGAGAAGTCTTCTGCCCCCAGAGGCAGTGACCTCTGGAGGGGGGGACTCACCCAGATGGACCCAATTGAAGGGACGCCACGTGTACTCTCAACCCAGGGCAGTGACTGACTCCGCACTGCTCTCCCCCCAGATCCCCTCGGCCAGGATGGAACTGAAGGCTGAGGAGGAGGAGGTGGGTGGCCTCCAGCCGGTGAGCATCCAGGCCTTCGCCAGCAGCTCCACCCTGCACGGCCTGGCCCACATCTTCTCCTACGAGCGGCTGTCTCTGAAGCGGGCGCTCTGGGCCCTCTGCTTCCTGGGCTCCCTGGCTGTGCTGCTGTGTGTGTGCACCGAGCGTGTGCAGTACTACTTCCACTACCACCACGTCACCAAGCTCGACGAGGTGGCTGCCTCCCAGCTCACCTTCCCTGCCGTCACGCTGTGCAACCTCAACGAGTTCCGCTTTAGCCAAGTCTCCAAGAATGACCTGTACCACGCCGGGGAGCTGCTGGCCCTGCTCAACAACAGGTGGGGGGCTCCTACCCATCCCCACTCCCAGACACCCCATCAGGGTGCTTCTTCTCTAGCCCGCCATACAGCCTAGACAACCCTGCCCTCCAGCCCCCGAAACCTGCCACTCACAGCAAAGGAACTGGGGTACTGCCAAGCACCCAGTTAAGGGCAACCAATCTCTGATCCCAGCGTGGTTCAAAACAGCTCTGCCCTTATCCAGCCTGAGCTGTGTGACATGGTCACACTCTCTGGAGGGACCTCTGCCCACCCTCTTGCTACTACATCTCAATTTTCTCCTCTCTTGGGAGATCTGGGCATACTGTCTTTAAAGGGTAGAAACCATGGTATGAAAGCCATAGTGCCTGCCTTGAGCTCTCTGCCCACCCACCCTTACCCCTGTGCTCAGATGCCCGACCCCTGGGCAGCCAGTGCAGATCCTCTGTCTTCTCAGATCCCAGGGGGCAGATCCTCTAGACACGCCCAGCTCTTCTTTTGGGCCTCTGCCCAGGGCTGGATGCTGCCCTTCCCCCAGAGTTGGGCATGGGACATTGGAGGCAGAATGGAGGCAGGAACTGAAGATCCTGCCAACCCATGCACTGCTCACCCCTGGGCTCCAGGTATGAGATACCAGACACGCAGATGGCAGATGAAAAGCAGCTGGAGATACTGCAGGACAAGGCCAACTTTCGCAGCTTCAAGCCCAAGCCCTTCAACATGCGCGAGTTTTATGACCGCGCAGGGCACGACATCCGAGACATGCTGCTTTCCTGCCACTTCCGGGGGGAGGTCTGCAGCGCTGAGGACTTCAAGGTGGTGAGTGAGTCCCCTGGCTGGCAGGGCGTGAGTCAGCCGGACCCCTGAGGAAGAGGAGACTAGGAGCCAGAGGGCCTCTGGGGAGGATGTTGTATGTTCCTAGGGTTCACTTCTGGCAGAAGGGGGACTTTGTTTAGTTCAGGGGGGCATTTGCTGTTAGTGAAGGCCTCAGCCTTGTGTCTGTGATGGCAGGAAAGAGAGCCTACAGTGCATAGATGTGTGTGTATGTGTGCATGTGTGTGTGCACACACAGCCTAGCAGAGCCCCCCACCCCATCAAGCTTACCTTCTGGGCCACAGGTGTCAGAGCTTGGGGTGGCAGTGGGTAAGCTGCAGCCTTGTTACTCAAAATGAGGTCCAAGGACCACCACCTGGGAGCTTGAACAAAAGGTAGAACTCTGCCATCCCATTTCTCAGACCTACTGAGTCATAATCTGCAGTTTAACAAAATCCTCAGGTGGTTTGAGTTAAAGTCTGAGCTGCAGCATGAAACATGGCAAATAAGGGAAGCTTTCTCTTAAAAAATTGGACAGGTAATTCCCTCTGTGCCACCCCTGCCCCTGGCCACACAGACACACACACCTACAGTGTCTGGTTGGGTTCCCCCCTGGCCACACACACACACACAGAGTGTCTGGTTGGGTTCCCCCCTTGCCAGCCCATAGTCAGGGTCTGAGGAAGAAGAGATGATTTGGGGCTCATAGCATGGCTGAACTGGAGATTCCCTTTGCTTCTTGAAGTAGAGATGCCCCACAAATACTCATACCCCCCGCCCACCACCACAGATGGGGCTGACTGGCATCTCATGTGACAGGTGATTGTGAGCAAGTCATACGGGTTGCTGGAGGGTTAAAGTCAGGCAGAGTGTGGAAAGGGACCAGAGGAACTGGAGCCATGTGTGAAGAAGAGTACCAAATGTGAGGATGATGCCTGGAACTCTTCTGAATACTCTCTAGGCTCTCCTTCAATCCCCTGGATGAATAGTCATATTTATCTCTATTGAACGAGTGCATAAGCTGAGACAGAGAGGTAGAATGAGTTACCCAGCTCACAGAGCTGGTTAGTGAGAGACTCAGGATTAGAACTCATGTCTTATTCAGTCCTAACGTAGTGTGCTCTTTGCATTAATATTGCTGACCCTGGAGTTACCATGTTTACTTCCAATTCTGGCCATTGCTCTTGAAAGCTCAGTCTCCTTAGGACTCTTTTTCTCTCTGCGTGCGTGTGTGTGAGCTGCTCAGTCGTGTCCGACTCTTTGCGACCCCACGGACTGTAGCCCCGCCAGGCTCCTCTGTCCCTGGGATTTCCCAGGCAAGAATACTGGAGTAGGTTGCCAGTCCCTTCTCCAATTTTCTCTCCATACCTGTCCCTAGTTCTCTACTCTCAGATCCTCCCCCTTTGCTCCCTGCCCATTTTCTCCCACACTTGATTGCTTCCTCCCTAGCATTAGGGGAGCATGAACTGCATTTGTGTAGAAAGGTTAGAACCATGGTCATGCTTGTTTTTTCCTCTGAAGTTATACAAGACTTCCCAATCTCTTTAAGCCTTGCTCTGAGACCAGTTTCATGGGCCTTTGTCAATCCTGCTGGACAAAGCTTACATGACCACAGTCCTTGCTGAGCCAAGCTCATAGGGAGCTTAGTGTGAGGCAAGAACCATTTCCTTCCCACTTTTTCTTCCTCAAAGCAGGTGAGTGCTAGATTCCCCAGAGCCCAAGACCAGAGGGCTCCCAGACTCACCAACTGTATTTCCAAGGGTAGTAGAACTATAGATGAAGGCGGAAATGAAAGCCAGAGCCCTCCTCCTCTGCAGCGTATTTCACACAAGCAAAAGGGACCATCAAGAAAGACAGAGGGATGACCCTGGGTGATGGGATGGGGAGGTAGGCGGGAGGGGGGTTCTGGATGGGGAACACATGTGTGCCGTGGCTGATTCATGTCGATGTATGGCAAAAACCACTACAATATTGTAAAATAATTAGCTTCCAATTAAATAAATTATTTTTTTTAAAAAAGAGGGGATTTCTCTAGTGGTCCGGTGGTTAGGAGTCTATGCTTCCACTGCGGGGAGGGGTGCAGGTTCGATCCCTGGTTGGGAAACTTAAGATACCACATGCCACGCAGCCAGAACAATTTAAAAAAAGAAAGAAAGAAAACCCATTAGATCGAATGGTTTGTAGTGTTTGGATAAGGACAGGAATTTGTTGGCTCGACCTGGGAAGGTGCTAAGGCAAAAAGTGGGGTTACCATTAGGTCATAGAAAGTATACAATTGAGGCTTCATTTGTCCTTTATGTCCAGGAAGATTCCAAGTGGTGATGCTAACATATATTTGGTTCATGGAAATTGAGATACTGAAATGTGATTGGTTCATGTTGTCTGAAGGGACAACCCTACACAATTAGATGGAGATATGATTGGTCCACAGAGTTCCAGAGCAATGAGAATTCTTCTTCTTGCTGGGGAGAGATACCTGGCTAGAATCCCACAGCCCCAACACTGGCACTTCTTGGTCCTGGGTTGTCAGGGAAGATTAGGTTTTTGCTGTTTCTAAGCCCATGTGAAAGACCTGACCCTGAATCTAGCTGGATCCGAACTTCTCAGATCTTCCTTCTACCCTCTCAGGTTGCCCTCACTGCAGTCCCTTTCTACTCTGCCCAAAGGGATGTCCCTGCGCATGGGAGTCTGGCTGACATCTCCCTGGTGGAGAAGAGTGCTGGCATTCTCCAGCTCTCTGGCTCTAAGGGGCACAAACACTCATGTGTGATACTCCACCTTCATCCTCCTTAATTAACACCTGCCTCTCCATCCTTGCTAGTCTCTGCTAGGCCAAGAGGCGTGTATCCAGCCCCTGGACAGATGAAGCACTGACAGAAAACATCTGTCTGTCAGATCAGAGCTTAGGGAGACCATCCTGGCATCTTTTGTTCCCTTGAGAGTAGAGGTTCTTAACCAGGCATCCAGTGCCAGCTCAATGGGTTTGCAAAATAGAGCATGTGTGGACACATGTGAACTCTTCCACAGGTTCCAAGGACAACCTTCATCCAAAAACAGGACCCCTGAATCTGGAGGATGGTGCAGGGGGCATAGGAAGGGCATCCTGTGGTCCACCAGCTCCCCCGGTGGGGTCTGCCGTCACAAGCGTTTTCCCCAGATCTGCTTCTGAATCCTGCTCAACCTCGGGGATGACCTGGTGATTGAAGAAGTGGCTTGGCCAGGTCCATCCCCCAGTGGTGGCAGAGTCAGCTCAGGAGAGTGAGGGGAACCTGGGCTAAATCTGGGAGAAGCTGGTTTGGAAACCTTTGGGGACTGAAAAGGCAGAGGGCCATGGGGAAGAGCTCCCCACAGCAGCCCAGTTGGGTTGACCTCAATAGCTTTCTCCTGAGCTACCAAAGACCCACAGGCCCTGTCTTCCCTGGCCTCCTCTTCTCCTTCTTGATGGGGTGTTTGGTTGCCAGGGCAACAGGGTCTGAGACTCCACTCACCCACCCCACTTTGAGGCCAGCCAGGGCAAGGCAGGGCAGGGGTTCCATGGAGGGGGCCGGGGGCGCAGCTGTCTGCTGGTGTCTGGGTGGGGGCCAGGGGGGAGCGAGCACAGTCGCAGCTGGTGCCAGCCTCCAGCTGCACCTTATCTGTCCCTGGCAGTGAGAGCGCCGATGTGGCTGGAATGCTGAACAGTTCCAAGGGGAGGGGGCTGGCAGATGGTGGCCTAGTGTGCCCTATGCCACCCCCCTTCTCCAGCTGAGACCCAGAGCCTTCGCCTGGGGGAGAGAGAAGTGGGAATTCATCTCTGAACCCTGCGAGAGATGGAAGGGAGGGGCAGAGAATGGAAATCCCGGGGTGGGTGTGCAGGGGGATAGTCTTCTTTCAGGAGGGGGTGGACTTGGGGACAAGGGATAGGGGACAAGAATCTCTGGGGGACCCTGGAGTGGTTGCAGAAGCCTCTCAGAGGAGAGGTGGAATGAGGAGGTACACAAATAAATCCCCTCAAGGCTCTGGACCTGGGCAGGGAGCTTCTGAAGCACCTAGGGAAGGTGAGAGGGGTGATCCTGGGACCCAGAAGCGAGCAGAACCAGGCATGGTCGGTCCCAGGGAGAGCCAGGACTAGCAATAAGAGCTTCCTTATCTCCAGGGCTGGCTCTGCCGGTTCACTGACACCCCTCACTCCACACGACCCCACAGCAGCTCAGACCTTGGATCCCTGGGGAGGGCCTGACCTCACTCCCGGGGTCTGTTCCCTCCAGCTGGGCAGGGAGTGGAGCGGGTGCTGGTGGGGCACTGCTCAGACTGCTGCTTTCAGAGGAAGGAGGTTCATTGGGCTACCGTGTCCAGAAGCCTGGTGGTCTTTGTCTGTCGAGGGAAGCGGGTGCGGATGGGGGAGCATGCAGGGATTGCGGAGGGACAGGAGGAGCTGGCCGGCAGAGGTTAGGTTTGGGGAAGGGGCACCCCGCCCTCAGGCATTCTTGGGTACTTCCCATCTCTCCCTCCCACTCTCAGAAGTGTCTGAGGTTAGAGGGGAGGTGGCTGAATAGAGCCCATTGCAAGAATCCAGGGGACCCTGCATTGCGGTCTCTCTCATAACACACACCCACACACACCCCCCCCCACACACACACCCCCCCTTGGGTGACTCAGTTTCCTCTCTCACTTCCTCCCTCTCCTCCTCCCCCATACCTTGCTGTTTCTGACTCCGCCCCCCTCCCAGACAGCTGTCAGCTAAGGGGTTACTCTAAGTTAATTGATCTCCGGCTGTTGGCTAAAGTAATAGGGAGTTGATGTAAGTGCCTCTGGGGGCAGAGCCGGAAATGGAGGGGTGCGGAGGAGCCGCTTCCAAGCCTTGGGCTTTCTTCTGCCCCAGCCAGCGGAGCACTACCTCTAAGGTAGGGCCGCCTTGGCACCTGGTGTGCATCCAGGAAGCAAAGGGGAGGCCTGCTGAGAGGTCTGAATGTCTCTGCTGGCAAACTCTGGAGGTGGCTCGGAGCATGCTTCAACTTTGTTGAAGGCAAACTGAATTCCTGGGGATGGTGAGGGAGACTGGATGTTAGGCACGAGGGCTGGAGTTGGGAGAGTCAAGCTTCGCTGAATTCCTTCCTGTGACCCTCTGAGGCCCTTAGAAGTGCCAAGCCCCGTGCTGGGCACCAGGGGGCAGTGGTGAGCAGGCCGACGGTGTCCCTGCCCTCAGGGAGCTTAGAACCACGTGCTGTAACCCCAGGAGGCACAGAGGGCAGGGGCGGCGCTAAGGGAAGCCTAAGGGTTTCAGAGCAGAGAATCACGTGCCAGGCATGAGAGGTCCCTCATCATCTGGGTGGAGTCCTTCCAATCTCCCCAGCCCAGCTCAGCTATTCCGAATCTCCAGTTCTACAGAAAGTATGGTGTCTCCCCACCCCAGCCTCCTCCCGCTGACGACCAGTCTAGTTCTTGTCTGTGGTCAGGCTCCGGAGGGAGGAGCTGTCCCTCACTGTTCATCTGAAGTGGCTCCGAGAGTCTGTACCCTCCGCTGAGAACCTTGGGATCAGAATTCTGGTGAGGGGTTCTGGGAGGCAAAGCAGGGAAGGAGACAGCTCACAGGAGAAGGGTGTCTGGTTTGGGTGGAGGGTGCAGCTGGGCACTGGCGTTCCTGGGATCTCTTTTGGGCATAGTTTCATCTGGCTCCATTTCTCAATTTCCTCTGAGCCAAGGGGGCTCTGAATGGATTTTTAAATTTGCCAGGGGGCAGCTTCTCCTTCAGCTTCTGGGACTCTCTGGCTAGCCCCTGGTGGCTCACAGGTGGAATGGGTGTGCAGTACGTTTCCCAGATATGTGCATCAGACATCTTCTTTGTGGAAAATTTTGAAATGATCATGAAACTGCAGTGTAGTTTCAGTCACCTTGAGGGGAAATTCCCTTAGGAAACTCTAAGGACAGAGACGCTCACCCCAGGCTCTCCAACACCACTCCTAAAGGAGAAGGAGGGCAAGTTGTGTCTTTTCTGAGCTCCTATGAATTCTTGGAAAGATAACCCTTTCCCGATCCTCTCATCTGCCCCCTCCATGTGGCTGACAGTACTCGAAGCCTGGGAGGCTGGGCTGTATGGCTGAATATTGAGTGTCTCTGGTGTGTCGGCTCTTTCGTGCCTGGCTGGGAACATCCCTGGGGAGAGAAAATGCTGCAGTGGCCTTGACCCTGGACAGCAGCCAGCTCAGGCTTCCTCACCACACGCCGCACATGTGCCCTAGGTATATGAGAAGCCGTGTGCACCTCTCTATGTATGTCTGAAAGTGGCAGTGTGTGGATGTGGATTAGGGTGTGATGTGGACAGGGATGGCTGTGCATGGGAGCACACGCAGCTTGCTTCATGTGGCTGCAGGAGAGAGCGTGTGTGCCCGTGAACCTCAGCCCCATGCAGAGCACATATCAGCAAAATCAGTCCTCTCTTTTGGTCACGCTTTGCAGTTTACAAATTCCCTTTAAATCCTGTGATCCTTATAATTCTGGGAGGCAGGAAGATGTTAATATCTTCACTTGAAAGATGAGGAAACTGAAGTCCAGAAGTGTTACATGACCTGCCCGAGGCCACAGAGCCAGTAAATGCCAGAACATAAGCTTGGCTTCAGATCTTCTATGCCTGATTCTTTGTGGGTGACGGCAGAAGTGGGGATGTGTGTAGTAGAAGAGGGTGTCCAGCTCCCCATCTGTAAAGAGACAGTGGAGGTGAGACAGGAAAGGGAAGCAAAAGAAAGTAAAAGAGAAGATCCCCAGTCTCAGGATGACCGCACCATCTTGTGACTCCTGCTTCTTTGCTGCACCATTTGGCCAAGTCCCAACCTTACAGGGGGCTTCCCAGGGCCCTAGTGGTAAAGAATCTGCCTGCTGATGCAGGACACATGGGTTTGAACCCTGGGTCAGGAAGATCCCCTGGAAGAGGGCATGGCGACCCACTCCAGTATTCTTGCCTGGAGAGTCCCATGGACAGAGGAGCCTGACAGGCTACGGTCCATGGAGTTGCAAAGAGTCGGACACGACTGAAGCAACTTAGCACAGCATACGCAGCACAGCCTTAGATGGACCCACTATTGGCTTCCTCAGCCACGCTCTACCAGAGGAAGTCACATGACAGGCAGGCTCAGAATCACATTGTGTTCATGACCAACATCCTTATAAGGGCCTGCAGCACTGCCCTGGCAACCCCACTGTGTTTTCCTGGTCGACCTGCTCTCCCCGTGATTACTGTAAATTTCTCCGTGCTTCTCAAAGCGCCACCCTTCCTAGCCCTGCTCTCACCCTTGGCAGATGACCTCGCCTCCTGCTTCGCAGGGAAGATAGAAGCCTCAGACAAGATCTCTCTGCTTCTCTGGGTTCCTGCCCCCGAAGGGGAACATCCATCTTATCTAAGCTGAAATCTCAACCTATTCTTACCGTCTGATCTCCTTTGACTTTTGAGGGAATTTTACCTTAAAGATCCTGCCTCTCCCTCCTTTATAGTCAGTCTCTCTCTCTCCAGTGGAACCTCCCCATTGATAGTGAAACATGCTTGAGGTTCTTCCATCTTAAATGTATAGCTATAATGACAGCTAATGTTTATTGAGCACTTACTATGTACCAGGCTTTAGGTTAAAATAAAAACAAAACAAAAAATCTCTCAACTCCACTACCCCTCACCCCCACCCAGCTCCCACAGTCTCTCTCTGCTTTCTTTCACAGACAATATCTTTACAATTGATGGATAGATTCCACTGTCTCCATTTTCTTGTCTCGATCTCACTCTCTGACCCACTCAGGCTGCCTTCTTCCCCTGTCCTCAGCACTCCGCCAAAATGGTTCTCGCTGAGGCCACTAGTGACCTCCAAGTGTCCAAAATCCACAACCGTTTTTCTATCCCTGATATCTCAAAAATCATTCAAAATGGTTTACCACCACCTTTATCTTTTTAAGCAAGTTTGCTTTATTTATTTATTGTTATTATTTTTGGCTGTCTTGGGTCTTCATTGCGGCATATAGACTCTTCAGAGGTCTGCTGGCTTCCTCTAGTTGCAGCGAATGGGGGTTTCTCTCTAGTTGGTGCATGCAGGCTTAGTATTTCCCCCAAAGTGAAAGTGAAAGTCGCTCAGTCGGGTCCGACTCTTTGTGACACCATGAACTGTACAGGCCAGAATACTGGAGTGGGTAGCCTTTCCCTTCTCCAGGGGATCTTCCCCACCCAGGGATTGAACCAGGGTCTCCTGTACTGCAGGTGGATTCTTTACCAACTGAGCTATCAGGGAAGCCCAGTATTTCCCTGACCAGGGATCAAACCGTCATCCCCTGCATTGGAAGGCAGATTCTTAACGCTGAGCCACCAGGGGAGTCCCCCACAACCTCTTTTTGCATGACTCTATTGCCTGATAACTGTATTCTCTTGATTCCCCGGCTTTGTCTCAGTACTCCTGCGTCTTTGCCAGTTATTCTCTTCCACTTGGCCATTAAATGCTGGCACTACCCAAGTCTCAATCGCAAGCTTTCCTCTCCTTCCAAATCGTGATTTAATGGTACAGCTTGATGAATTTTTCATTCGTATATTTTTATACTGGTGTATTTATGTAATATTTTATATATTATATCAGTGTGTACTTACATTAATATAAAATTGTAAAACATGTCTAGAGTCCCAGAAAGTTCTTTCAGACCCTTTCCTAGTCAATCTTACCCCATAAGAGTTAACCACTGTCCTGGCTCCTGTACCCTCTGTGTGTGTGTGAGCTCAGTGGAGGTAAGGTTCACCAGCTCTTTTTTTTTTAATTAGAGGATAATTACTTTACAATACTGTGATGGTTTCCCCAGTTCTTAAACTTCCTAGACTATGTAACATTAATGCAATATATATATGTTTGTGTTGGTCTTCTTTTGCTCATGACTACGTCTGGAAGATTCAGTCTCTGAGTTAATATATAGTTTGTTCTTTTTCAATGCTGTGTAGTACCTCATTATGTAAACAGCATAAAATTTATCCATTCTACTCTTGCTAGACATGTGGGTTGTTCCTAGTTTTTGGCTATTATACATAAATTTACTGTAAACATGCTGTTCTTGTCTTTAGGTTGCCAAATGCACTCATTTCTCTTGGGTCTATGACTAGGAGGGCTTCCCCGAAGGCTCAGTCAGTAAAGAATCTGCCTGCAGAACAGCAGACGTGGGTTCGATCCCTGGGTTGAGAAGTTCCCCTGGAAAGCGACATGGCAACCCACTCCAGTCTTCTTGCCTGGAGCATCCCGTGGACTGAGAAGCCTGGTGGGCTACACAGTCCATAGGGTCGCAAAGAGCTGGACACGACTGAAGTAACCAAGCGTGCACGCACAATGACTAGGAGCTGCGGTTAAATCATAAGTTCAGGTTCTGTTTAGCTTGAATGGATACTACCAAATCAGGCCATCTTTCTGTCTTTTCTAAAAAACTTTATATTCTATTCCTGAGCGGTCTCATCTTTACTCGTGACTTCAATTACCATGTATACACTGACAACTGCCAAATGTATGTCTCAGCCCAGCTCTCTCCTCTTAGCATCAGCTCCAGTGGCCAATTTTTCACTTAACATCTCCACTTGGATCTCCCCAAGGCTCCAAGTCCCCAGCATTATGCAAAGCCAAATTCATCATCTTAGCTCCCAAACTTGTCCTGTACTTGTGTTGCTGATCTAGTGAGCCATTTACCCACTTATGCAAACTAGAAACCCTCGTGGGCACTCCATCTCCCTCTCCTCCCTAACCAGGTCTTCCGGTGTTGCCTCCTGAACATCTCCACTCCATCTCCGTGTTTGAGGCCACCCCATGGCTCCATGTCTCACCTAGACTGCTCCAGTGGTTTCCTAACAGAACTTGTAGAACCCCTCAGTCTCTTCCAGAGTGGTCTCTTTAAAACACTGCTCTGATTGCTTGAAATCCTCCCATGGGGAAATGGACCAGAATCCTGACCCTGAGGGGTCTGGTCCTGCCTGCTCTCTGGCCACATCCCCCTCCTCTGAGCTGTCTCCTCTTGGGACTTTGCAGTGACTCTGTGTTCTGGAATTTCACCCCCACCCCCACCAACACATACATAAGCAGACCTTTACCTAATTACTTCTCCTTATTCTATAAGTATTTACCTGGCTGTGTTGGGTCTTAGCTGCAGCATTTGGGACCTTTCATGTGGCACATGGACCCTCTAGTTGTGGCTTGCAGACTCAGTAGTTGAGGCACTTAGGCATAGTTGCTCTGTGGCATGTGAGATCTTAGTTCCCCAACCAGGGATTGAACCCCTGTCTCCTGCATTACAAGGTGGATTCTGAACCACTGGACCACCAGGGAAGCCGTCCTCCTTATTCTTTAGATTTCAGTCCAAACATCACTTTCTCAGAGAAACCTTCCTCAGTTTCGAGTCTGGGTCAGATTCTCCTGTCATTCACTTCCACGAAATCATATTATTTTTTTCATAGCACCTATCATACTTTGCAATTAAGTATTTATTTTTGCAATTAAAAAAAAAACACACTGTCTCCCCCACCTGATAATAAGCTCCGTAAGGGCCCAGTCCTTTATCTTTTTCCCATGGTGCTCAGCATAAGAACACTCAGGAAAGACTTGATGAGTAAATGCAAAAATGGAGACGGAAGGGACTTAGTGAGGAATGACCTACTTATAGTGTCAAGCCCACTGCTTGCTCTCCAGGAGACTTGAATGGGTCATGTGCCTCAGTTTCCCCATTTATCAAATAGGGAGAAATTACTCAAACTTGCTTATTTTGCTGGGTTTTATATATGAATCCCCTGAGGCATCAACTGAAAAGCAGGAAATACTTCCATAGAGGTGAGGGGTGGGTGGAGTTAGAAAGAGATGTGGAGAAAGTCAGAGGGAACTGGGTGGCCAGGCTCGGCTTGAGAGAGGTCCTGGGAAGGCAGTAATGGGAGGAGTTACATCTTTGGACGGAGAGTGCAGAATTGAGTGTTGTTCCCAGAGTATGTGCTGCTTGGGCACTTCTCCTGGGGCCCCCTGTGTGTGCTGGCGGGGGAGTCTGTGTGTTCGGCTTAACCCTTTCCACATCTCCCTATTACTGTGACAAATGTGGATTATCTACCTTCCGAAACAAGATGAAGAGAGAATGTTAGAGGATGGAGGAGGGAGGAAGAGCAGTTGAGGGGTGTGTGTGTGCGTGTGTGTGTGTGTGTGTGTGTGTGCGTGTGTGTTCCTTGCCCACAAGAGGGCTGAGTGTAGGTGTGGGTGTGGGTCTTTGTGTTCGAGTCGGGGAAGAAGTGTCCAGCCACAGCAGATCTGCTGCCCTCAGAAGCTGCTCGGTGTGTGCTTGCCCTGCTCTCTGCCGAGGCCCAGCACAGGGAACTTCCCTGCCTTGGTTTCTTCCCTCTGGAAGTTCAATCTACTTCCTCTTCCAGGGAGGCTGCAGGAGGGGAACGATGCCCTCTAGTGGGCTTGGGGTGCAAGGGCAGCTGCAGCTTCCTCAGCCCAAGCCTCAATTTAGGCTGGCCCACCCCCAACCAGAGTCTGGAACTCACCTCTGAAAAAAACGGCATCCTGGGCATGCACAAAGCACTCCAAGAGCTGAGGTCTGCTAAGCAGGAAGAAAACGCACAGGGGACAGGAACCAGAAAAAGAACCCATAAATTCATACAGGAGAAGCCTGAGGACAACAGCTAAATCCAGGAGGTCTCGCTTCATCTCTACAGTGACTTAGCGTTGGTTGGCCTGGGTGTTCCTGGTCTTTTCCTTCCTGTTTCTCCACGTGGTCCCTGCGTCCTGCTCTTTCATTCTCACGGCCCCTCTCCTTAAGGAGCTACTGATGACTGTGCATGCCCGAAGGGACTTGAGCATCCCTGGATCCTTCAGTCTGTTCTGAGTAGATACTCACTATGCCCTGGAATCAGGGTAGGCTTCTTTGAGGAGATAGCATGTGAGTAGGGTCTCGAAAAATGAGTAGAAAGTTTCCAGAGAGTCCAGGGAAGGCATGATACTGTGGATGAGCCTAGTGTGTCTGTGGAATGAAAGAGGGCATGGTGGCTGGGTGCTGGTTGCTGAACTGGGTAGGGTGGGGAGGTGAGGCTGGAGGATAAACTGCCAAGGCCTTGTAGGTTTCGGGGTGTAGGGTAGGGGTTCAGGGATGGGGAATTGAATTTTACCAAGAGGCCCTGGGGAGTGAGAGAAGGTCTTGAAGCAGAAGAATGGTCAGAATTACACAGCATGGACTAAAAGTGGGGAGAAACTGCAGGGAGGCGGGGAGTGAGGGAGACCAGCTGGGAGGCATTTGTTTACAGGAAAGAGGAGGTGGCCAGTCTGAGGGCAGTGGCTTAAGGATGGAGAGGGACCAGATCTCGAAGGCTGCTCTTCTTCCGGGGCCTCTGTGTCCCTGGCAGCAAAGCTGGGGCCACAGATCCCACATCAGTCAGTTCTGCTGGAGCCTGGCACCTTGCCTCCCATCCTTGACACACTCTAGGGTCTCTACATATAGATGGAGGAGGAGAGATGTGTGGGAGCAGGGAGGGGCAAGGAGGAAAAGGAGGGGAAGGAGCCTGGGGCTGTGGGTTGGTTAAGGACTAGAAGGGCCCAAGTAGACTTGCCTGACCCCCACTGTCCCTCCTCTGGCCCTGCGGAGGAAGGGTTAATTTGTTTCCCCTCCCTCCCCTTCTCCTCCCCTCAGGTCACCTTCTAGGCCCTGGAGACTTGGCTGGTGGCTCAAGTTCCTCAACCAGTGGCCCTGAGTAATCAGAGCACAGAGGGGCCAGGGGCCTGGGGGTGGGGACTGATGGGAGCAAGAAGAGCATCAGAGGCGCAGGGGCTGAGGGTACTTGCGAGGCTGAGGATTTAGGGGTACCCCAGGTTGATTCCCAGCACTCTCTACCTGACTCAGGACCCTGGGGAGGCCTGCAACTGCTCCCCTGGACTGTTGGGGGTGGGCAAGCTGGGAGGGGGAGTGGTGATCTGCCAGGAAGGTTTTCAGCTGCCAGAGACAGGGTCCCTCCCCTCATTGCCGGGAAATGGCTATAAATGAGTCTGTGGTCAGTGAGAGACCTCTGCTAATGGAACCTGGGCTGCCCCCCAAGCCACAGAAGGGAGTGCAGCTCAATGTGTGTGTGTGGGTTGCTGACTGAAGCAGAGCAGGGGTCAGGGGAGGGAGGGGAGGATCCATGGTGTCAAGGATGGCTAGGAGGAACTGGAGGCTGAGGGAGCAATTAGGGGTTCAGGGAGTAACCGATGGTAAACTGTGGTCAGCTCAGTGATGAGAAGCGAGTTGAGAGTCAGGGGAAAAATTAGAGGGGACCTGGGGTCTAAGAGTGTATGGGGAGAAGTGGGGGATAAATTAGTTAATTGGGGAGATTATAAATCAGGGGGAGTTAGAGAATAATTAGAGCTTAATTAGAGGTACTGAGTGAGTATGGGGGCTCAGATAACTCAGAGGAAAGGCCAGATCAGGTGAGAATGAGGGTGAGAAGGCTGAGGGATGACTGGAGGGTGAGAGGGAGTCTGAGGGGGTGTGTGTATCTTGGGGGAGGGGCAGAGACTGTTGCTGGCTGAGTGAGAGCAGAGGACTCCGCTAGATCTCATCTCACCTGGAGAGGTGGTTACCAGGAGCCCCAGGGCTTCTCCAGGGTTTCCACTCTGTCCTTGACCCTGTCAGTCCTGCTGGAGCTGGCGACAGGCAGGGGGCTCCAGCCCCCCTCCCCTCCATCAGCCTCCCTTTCTCACTGCCATCAATTATTCATGGGCTCAGACACCCGCCCTCCCTGGCAGGGCAGGCTGGCCCTCCTCTCCACACCCCGCCCCACCTCAGCCACGCTGCCGCGGAGGCCCTGGCGAGAGAGGGGACGGCCAGCCGGGCGGCAGAGACCTGATCAGAGGACTGGAGGACCCTGCCTAGGGCCGCAGCCCTGTCCACGCTCTCCCGCCAACCTCCCGGGGCCAGGAAGGGGCCAGGAAGCCCCCGGAGAAGATGCCCATCTATATCTTCTGCTCCGTGTCGCTCTCCCCTGGGGAGGAGGCCCCCGGGCCCTTGGGAGATGTATGGGGTCCCCGTCGGCGGCAGCAGCGGGACAGCCCCGACTCAGAAGAGGAGGAAGAAGAGAAGCAAAAGGAGGCAGAGAGGAAGGAGGCCAGAGAGGGGGACTCACCGATGGACCTGGTGGCCTTCGCCAACAGCTGCACCCTCCATGGCACCAACCACATCTTCGTGGAGGGGGGTCCTGGGCCGCGGCAGGCCCTGTGGGCGGCGGCCTTCGTCCTGGCACTGGGAGCCTTCCTGTGCCAGGTAGGAGATCGAGTTGCTTATTACCTCAGCTACCCACATGTGACGCTGCTAGACGAAGTGGCCACCACGGAGCTGGCCTTCCCGGCGGTCACCCTCTGCAACACCAACGCAGTGAGGCTGTCCCAACTCAGCTACCCCGACCTGCTGTACCTGGCCCCCATGCTGGGGCTGGACGAAAGCGACGACCCGGGGGTGCCACTCGCGCCCCCAGGGCCCGAGGCCTTCTCGGGGGAGCCCTTTAACCTGCATCGCTTCTACAGTCGCTCCTGTCACCGGCTGGAAGACATGCTGCTCTACTGCTCCTACTGCGGGGGGCCCTGTGGCCCTCACAACTTCTCGGTGGTGAGTGGGGCCCAGTGTCTGCCGTGCTCACGCGGACGGTGAGCGTGGCGGCCGTGCTGGTGACCGTCCTGCCCCTCCTCCCCAGGCCACCCACCTCCTGTGACATGCCTCAGAGACCCCTCACCCGGGAGCCCCAGGGTCTGCAGCTGGGCTCCATTTCCAGGGCTGTGCCAGGACTGCCCTCCCTGTTAGAATCCTGGACACACAGTTGGTAACTAGTTGCTGCCCCAAAGCCTCCAGCATCTCCCTAAATATCCTCCAGCGTGTCCAGCCCTTTCCAAAACCTCCCTGTGATCCAGCAGGGTCCGGACTGGACTGACTCTGTCACTGAGGTCAGCCTTCAATCTGGTGGCCAGTGCCTATGTGTGGCCTTAACAATTTTGACTGTCACCCCTGGACTGGAGCTGGCACCAGTGCCACCTGGTCTCTGGAGGTGCAGGAGAAGGGTGTGGAAGGGAGGCAGAGGGGTAGGGGTACCCCCTGCATCCCAGCACCCCCGTCAGCAGCATCCTCACATGGTCTTCCTGTGCTCCTCTTACCACGTGTGTGCATGTGTGTGTGTGCACATGTGTGTGTATGTGTGTGTGTGCGCACGTGTGTCTGAGGGAGAATAACAGGTCTCCTCCAAATCCTCCCCCTTCTGCTTCCAGTTCAAAGTGGCCAGGGACCTGATTCCCAGGGGAAGCCTAGGAACGTCTAGGGCCTTCCCTGGTGAGGGACCAAGTGACACCCCATCCTCTTCCCCAGCTCAGCTTCCAGTTTCATCTGGCCTGACAGGTGCCCTCCTGTCCCCTACAAGTGCCAGATGCCAGGCCTCTCCTCCCCATACACCCATCTCTCAGCCCCCCACCTCTTCCCTAGTGCAGGGGCCGGCTGGTGTTATCATGTCGGTGCATCGTGGACTGACTACAGACAAACTGGGACCTGGAGGTTTCCGGCTCTGGGCCTCAGACAGGCAGGGAGTTAGAGGAACACGAGACAAGGAAGGGGTCAACCTGGTTTCTGGGATCTAAGGGTAAAGGAGGCACTTCTCAAGCAGAACCACCAGGTGGCAGCAGAGTCCACTGGTCCTCAGCACAGCCCTCGAAGCCAGCGCTAGGGCTGTAGCTCCCAGCCTATCTCAGCCACCAGGAGTTCCTCACTCCCAAGGTGAGGGGTAGGCAGGGGTGCGTGTTCAGCCTGAAGTCTGTGACTCAATGCCACAAAGCCTGGTAGTGGGGCTGAGGGATTAGGAGTTCTCTTCCTCATCTCTGGACCTCACCCACAAAATGGGGGAATGCTTTTGTTATTTTTTTCCAGAGGGGAGAGGAGAAGGCTGTTCTAGGAAGGGGGCAAAGACTCTCTCGCCTAGCAACCCACACGCCCTCCCAACCCCAGTCCAGCCTGGGGTCTCTCTTTCTCTGGGCTGTGTCTGCACTCACCTTGTGACTTGCTTTGTGGACTCTGTCACCATCTCATAGGAGTAAAAGCACACTTGCCTCACGTAGGGGAACTTGGAGGCATTCTGGGAGGCTGTGGGGAAAGGACCATGAAGAACTGGTTCACTTTTCTCTCTGTGGCTGTGTAATCAGAGCTGAGTAAGGACCGCTCTGAGACACGGAGTGGTGGGGGCGGGGCGGTCCTGCCCCTGGGGCTGAGATCTCTTCTGCAGCCCTCACCATTCTGCACCAGCATTAGCGAATATGCCATGTTCTGGATAATTCTGGTGATAATAGAACAATGATGGCCATGAGGGGCTAATGGCAGAGGAAAGGAGCACACTTAGCGTGGTCTCTGGCAGAGCAGGGTTTCGAATGCCTGGGCGGGGGTGGGGGTGGGGGCGGAAATCGAGGAGAAGAGAAGATGTGTCTCAGAAGGCCCTGTGCCTGAGGAGAGGGTCCCAGGAGGGACCAGAGGTGTGGCAGATGATGGAGCTATGTATGCAGGGGCCCTGCAGGAAAAGGGTCACCCCTTGGATGGTTTAGTTGGAAAGACTAACAAAGGGACTGTTTACAGAGCTGCAGGAGAGTAAAGAAAAACAATGAGGGGGTCTGAGGCACCAGAAATAGTGGGAAATTGTCAGAGTCAAGCTAAAGGAACAGGAAGAGGCAACAGTGCTAGGCAGGAAGCCCCCTGGCAGGATTTGTAGTCAGGAAGGGTCTAAGCCACCTTCAGAACCCTCGCAGATAAATGGCCCAGTCTTTCCCTCCTGTCCTGGTAGACTACAGTCCATGGGGTGGCAAAGAGTCAGACACGGCTGAGCAAACGTCATGCAGCAGCTCCCTCCTCCCATCCTCTGATCCCTCACTGATACCTCTCCTCGGTGGAACCCAACCTGAAGCCAGTCTGTTGGCGAAGGCGCACAGGCAGCGCACCCTGCAGGGATCGGCCTTCCAGGGCACACAGCCGGCCAAAGGACGACGGAGTGGGTGGGAAGGAGGACAGATGGGGAATGGGCTGCTCAGGAGGGATCATTCCTAGAGGGCTGAGACTCCACCAGCTGGAGGGTCCGGAGACAGTCCCCGGTGGGCAGAGGGTACGGCAGGACTCTCAGGCTCTCCACTCTGCCCCGGCCAGGTCTTCACGCGGTATGGAAAGTGCTACACGTTCAACTCTGGCCGAGATGGGCGCCCACGGCTGAAGACCATGAAGGGCGGGACGGGCAATGGGCTGGAGATCATGCTGGACATTCAGCAGGACGAGTACCTGCCCGTGTGGGGGGAAACCGGTATGTCGCCTATCTTGGGGGGAGCCCCCTCCCTGTGGCTCCAGGCCTCAGCCTCTGGCAGGGGCTCTGAGGCAGGGCGTGGGCTCTCTTCCCTTCCTCCCAGCATCTCCAGCTCCCACTCTACCTGACGGCCACACTCACATTTCCCTGGCTCCCCTTTCCTGGCTCAGTTACTCTCCAAGGTAACCAGCCATCGCTTTCCACCCGTGGCCGCCACTCACTCTATAAATAACTCTGTCTCTTCTTGGGCTGCCTGCCGTCTGTCTGGTCTCAGGGGCCTTGGGACAGAGATATGGGGGAGAAGGAGGGAGAGCAATGGATCCTCTGAGACAGTGAGAAATAATCTGAAACAATGAGATATGTAACGGAAGCCAAGTAAGAGCAGAATTGTGCAGAAAATGCAGGGGTCACCAAGGCAGCATGGGGTTGGTGAATCCAGAAGGAGACCTGGGGAAGGGCCAGGGCTCCTTGGACTAACTATCCTCCCCTAGTCTCATTGTGGTCGTCTCAAGAGAGGGAGGAGGCCCCCAGCTCTGAGGAAGGTTAGGGAGGAAGAAGAAGCCCTCCCAACACACACCCCTCTCATCCCATAGATGAGACGTCCTTCGAAGCGGGGATCAAAGTGCAGATCCACAGTCAGGATGAACCTCCCTTCATCGACCAGCTGGGCTTCGGCGTAGCCCCAGGGTTCCAGACCTTTGTGGCCTGCCAAGAGCAGCGGGTGAGAGGGCCACAGGAAGCTAGTCCCAAGGGTGGGGCCTGGGGGCTCAAGATGGAGGTGGAGTGGTGGGCAGTCAATAATGAGAAGGACAGGTGAGTTAGAGCCTGGGTAGCCATCTGACTAGTCAGGAGCATGACTGGTCCAATGAATGGGATGCTTCGTAAACTCTGAGACCCTCAGAGGCTGCAGAGGGAGAGGGGGCAGGACTCCTGAGTTCTGCATCGTGTCAGAGGAGTCCATCAAGGTGACTTGGGGAGAAGTCCCCACACCCCCCAGCTCCCCGGCTCTCCCAGCAGCTCATCTACCTGCCCCCGCCCTGGGGCACCTGCAAAGCTGTTACCATGGACTTGGATTTCTTCGACTCCTACAGCATTACCGCCTGCCGCATCGACTGTGAGACGCGCTACCTGGTGGAGAACTGTAACTGCCGCATGGTGCACATGCCAGGTGAGGCCCTGGGCCCCTCAGCCCGCTGCGGCCCCCACCCGCTCCCCATGCAGGCCAGCCTCCCGCCAACAGGCGAGCGAGACCAGCTGGCTGCTCCTCACTCCAGTTCCAGCACAGTCTATCCCATATGGTTCTCAACTCCTGGCTGCACCCATAGGGATTGGTGAGAAGGGTCCAGGACAGATGGACTGTAGCATGGGTCACCTCCAGTACAGACTAGGCACCGACTATTCCTGCCCTCCCACCCTCTCCCAGCTTCCAGCCTTTAGGCCTCTGCTGCCACCAGTCATAAGACCCCTTTCGTCTCCATCCTGTACTGCTGTCTTTTTTCCTCTCCAGGGGACGCCCCATACTGCACTCCAGAGCAGTACAAGGAGTGTGCAGATCCTGCTCTGGGTGAGTGCCCTTGGCCCAAGGAAGTCAGGGGAGGGAAGGAGGTGCTGCCAGCTGTCTGCATAGGGGTCTCAGAGCAAGCTCTCAGGAGCTTCTAATAACTCCTGGATCAGGCTTCGCATGCACCCTTCTGAGTCTGACTCTGGCAAGGCTGGGCATAGCATCTCTAGAGGCCCTGTGAAAAATGAACAGGGGTCACCTGGGAGGGGTGGCCCTCACCTGCTCTCATCAGCACCTCAGCTGATTGACCCCAGAGCACCCTGAGAGAAGGAGATATGGGGATTAAGAAATATCCACGGGGAGGCTGGGTGAGGGATTGGCACTGCTGGGCACAGGGCTGTAATGAAGGACAAGTCAGAAAAAGAGAAGGGGGCTCAGGCTTCCTTTGGGCAGAGCCAGGGTGTGGGTGTTGGGAAGGTGCTGGCAGAAGGCCACCACTCAACTGGCACCTCTCACCTGGCTGGCACAGACTTCCTGGTGGAGAAGGACCAGGAGTACTGTGTGTGTGAAATGCCCTGCAACCTGACCCGCTATGGCAAGGAGCTGTCCATGGTCAAGATCCCCAGCAAAGCATCAGCCAAATACTTGGCCAAGAAGTTCAACAAGTCTGAGCAGTACATAGGGTAAGGGCTCTGGCTGTGAAGGGAAAGGGACGGGCCCTGTTGGGGTCAGCAGACAGGAGGAAACTGACAACACAGGGAAGGCCACCAAAGAGTCTCAGATGGGCGTGGAGGGAAGATCAAGTCAGAACACGTTCAGGAGGCACCCCTTTCTCATTCCTCCTCTCTTCTTCCTCGTGGCTGTAACTGGGATCGCCTCACAATTGCCAGTGTGTGGAGCGACTTTTCAGTTACCCCATCATGTTTAATCCTCTAAAAGGCAGGCAGGTAGCCACATCAACAAGTTTTATAGATACGGAGGCTGAGATTCGGTGAGGATAGCTTGCTGAGGTCACCCAGCTATTAGGGGACAGAAATGCAACTTGAACCGAGGTCTCCTCTCTCATTCCCTCTGCAGGGAGAACATCCTGGTGCTGGACATTTTCTTTGAAGTCCTCAACTATGAGACCATTGAGCAGAAGAAGGCCTATGAGATTGCAGGGCTCCTGGGTGAGCTGCTGGTAGCAACCTGTCCCCTTCCCATGACACGGGCATGGCGTGACACCCTACCACCTGAAGTGGGCTGCTCACCTCTGTCCCACAAGGCCTCCTCCCCTGCCAGCCCCAGGGGCCTTCTGTCCCAGTGAGCTCCGCCGCTCCCACTGTATCCTGACTCCCCTGACCTCCCTGTGGGCCCCCCTGCAGGTGACATTGGAGGCCAAATGGGGCTGTTCATCGGGGCCAGCATCCTCACGGTGCTGGAACTCTTTGACTACGCCTATGAGGTGAGTGGGGGTGGGGTGCTGGGGCGGGGCCACAGGAGGGGCGGGGCTCCAGACTGCCCACCCACCCGCCACCCCACTTCGTCCCAGGTCATAAAACACAAGCTGTGCAGAAGAGGGAAGTGCCAGAAGGAGGCCAAACGGAGCAGCGCGGACAAGGGCGTGGCCCTCAGCCTGGATGACGTCAAAAGACACGTGAGGGAGCGAGAGAGGCGCGCCCTCCAGCCCCATCCCTTCCCCGACCACCCCAGGACCACCCCTCTTGCCACCTCTTCTCCTTTGCCTCCCCCACGCCCCGGGGGCACCTGCGGCCCTTCCGATAACCGATAACCGGTCCCTGTCCTGTGCCCTTCCCCCAGAACCCGTGCGAGAGCCTCCGGGGCCATCCTGCCGGGATGACGTATGCGGCCAACATCCTACCTCACCATCCGGCCCGAGGCACTTTTGAGGACTTTACCTGCTGAGCCCCGAAGGCCACTGTACCAAAGGCCTAGATGGGGAGGGCTAGGAGAGCAAGGGGGCCCCCAGCTGCCCCCCACATCTGCCCTGGGGACTCACTCCCCTCTCCCAAGGCAGCCCCCCACTCCTGGGCGGTCCTTTCCTCTTGAATGTGGTGAGGAAGGAGTCTCGAACCACAGAGTCCTCTCCCCACCTCAATCCCTTTCTTTTCCTTTTTTAACAAAACTAATCTAAAACAGAAACTAAAAAGAGAGAATGGGGCAAGTGACCTCAGGCTGCCCCTCTCTGCTCCATGCTGCCTCCCACAGCTCCCAGCCTGAATTCTGTCTGTCCGGCTGTCTGTCATCTGAGTGTCCACCTACATTTTGCTGCCACCAGTCACCAAAGCCCCCTTCCAATGAGGGGTGGAGGGGATCCTTGGGGTCTGGAGTTTGGCCCCAAACCAGAGAATGTACCTTGAAGGGGAGGGCTAGTAGGGGGGGCTTCCCCAGCCTTAAGAGACCCTCTGAGCCCAGTGACCCCCCCCCAACCCCAAGTCTCCAGGCAGGAACCCTAGTCGTGTCTGTTCTCCCCCCACCACCTGGTAACCTGTGAAGTCTCTAGGGAGGTGGGGGTGGGGGATCCCCTGAAGAAGTGGAGCTGGGACACGATGTGGCCCTGGTGCTGTAGGCCACATCCTGATACCTGCAAGTTCACCCCCCACCCCAGAGATGCTGGAGAGAAATCGCAAGAGGCAGCCTTCCTCTGCCATCCCATAAGAGATCCAGCTGGTTGGCTTCCAGCTCAGGGAGCCGGGCACTGGTGCCTAACCTCACTGGTCCCTCTCCCCCAGGCCCCTGCAGAGGGCCACATCCATAAATTTTCTTATGGAATTCTCCCAAGTCCTCTTCTGAAACATTTGCTTCTCTCAACAACTTCATCTGCATTTTCTATTTCTATACGATACAGACTCTATATTGCTATATCTCTGTATATACTTTCCCCCGACTCTGTCTCTATTTCATCCCCTTGTCTCTAAGAACAACCCTCTCCATCCCTCCTACAAGTTCCCCTTCTGTGTTTCCACCCCTTCCCTGGTCTCTGAATGCCTTCGCCTGTATAAAGAGTTGGACTCTCCCCTGGTGTCTGTACTGTGTACACACATCCCTCTAAGAAGCACAAGGAGACGACACGCGCATTGTAACCTTCGCACTGTCTCGGTGGCGACATAAAGGAAGCTGTGAATTACAAGCTCTGCCTCTTTCTGGCCTCACCCTGTCCCCCCAGCCTGGGTTTCCTTTGCCTTCCCTGCAGCCTTAACATTCCCTCCCCTGCTCCACCCACCCCACTGTCCTTTGCCTGGCTGACTGCAGCCTCCCCAGGGAAGGGGCTGCTACAGCGAGAGTCCCCACCCCTGGGATGGAGATCTGCTCTGCGCACTAAGGCAAGGGTGGCAGAGACGGAGCTGTGAGCTGATGACTGCAACAAAAGCAGCAGGGTGTGGACCCACAGAGGCTGAGGTCTTCAGTCAGTGGCCTTTGCCTCCTTCTGGATGCCCAGGCCTCTTTGCTCACCTAATACCCAAGCCCATCCCTTATACTCCTGGTGAGGTACCGTTTGATAGTGGAACGAAAGAGACAGGCCTAGAGGGGACGTTGAAAGCTCTGCTATTCTGTTCCTCCTTTCCTCCCTTAATGAGAAACCAGCGAGATAGAGGACCTGCCATGCCCCTTCCACCAGGCACTCCTCCCAGGCCAGAGCCCTGCCCCTTCCCAGGCCTTCTCTGTCCAGCTGCCTCTCAGCCTCCAACCCCAGAACAAGACCTGTGGCAGGTCATCTGTGCATTGGCCTGGAACTGGAGAGTGAGGCCATAGGATCTTTGGCAACTCTTGGTTCCCAGGAGTTCCTTAGAGATCAAACCTCTCCAGAGGGAAGCAGGAGCAAGGCCAAAGGGTGTGCAGTGGATGGGGAACAGCAGGCAGGGCTATGGGTGACGCATGCCTCTGGTCTAATAAACTGGGTTTTAACCATCTCCTCTTCAGTGTCGTTCTTCTCTTATTTGAATAGTATTTAGGCCTTCCCACTAAGTGTCTAGAGCTGAGCTTGGCTTGGGGCCACACAATCGGGAGGAGTAAGGAGGCGGGAGCAGGGGTGCTCTGGTCCTCCTGGGATGGGACAGGCTGACATCACACCAGGAATGGTTTGAACCACTGGGCAGGGAAAGAGGAAGAGGTCAAAGGCAACAAAGATCCCAAAAAGAAGTCCTAGCAGAAAGGATTCTTTGGCGAGGAGGAAGGGTCACACTTCGAAATAAACTTAAAATCTGGTAGCAGTTTAGGTTAAAAGTCAGGGGGAAAGCTGGGCTGAAGTTCCTGTAGTTATTGAGGCACTTTATGGAATGAGCCCCGGACTATGAACCGGAAGATCTGCATTATAGGTTTCGACTTTACTACTAACTTGGTTGACTTCACCAAGTCATTTACTGAGTTCACCTCGCCTGCTTGTAAAATGGAATAAACAGTGCGTTCTCTTCAGTGTGCTGGGCTTAGAGCAGGAAGAGAAGGAAAGGAAACACGCACTGCGTTTGGAAAGGTAAACGCACTGCGCCAAGATGAAGCATTTACTCCCATCACCCTCGCGTAGGGATGGTGCAGTAGTCCCCCTTTCCAGGTCCTTGTCTCCCTCCGTCGGCCTGGGGGCGCCCTTTCGCACGGCCTCTCTGTCCCAGAGCTCTTCTCGATGGTTTTCCCTCCCGGATCGTGAAAGCTGGAGGGAGTGGTCACACGCCTTTTCCGCTAGTTGCTCCCCTCTAGCCCACAGTCTCGCTGCCCTGAGCCTCCCGTGCCGGCGGGCCGGCCGGGCGGACAGGAGGGCGCACGGGGGGCGCGCGGGGGGGGGTGGGGGGAGTTCCGGTTCCGGTTCTTTGTGCAGCTGCAGCAGCGGCTCCGGGAAAGATGGCGGCCCGGGCGGGTTTCCAGTCTGTGGCTCCGAGCGGCGGCGCCGGCGCCTCAGGAGGGGCGGGTGCGGCGGCTGCCCTGGGCCCGGGCGGGACACCGGGGCCTCCGGTGCGAATGGGCCCGGCGCCGGGTCAAGGGCTATACCGCTCCCCGATGCCTGGAGCGGCCTATCCGGTGAGTGGGGCAGGAGGAGGGGCGCGGGCCGGGGGCGGGGCCGAGCGGGGGCCTGGGAGTGACAGGGGTGGGGGGAGGAGGAGGAGGGACGCGCCTGGGAGGGATTCGGGCGCCGAGTTGGGGTCGGGGGAGACGCTGCGGGGAAGGGAAGGGAGGCTGTTAGCATCCCCACCTGCTCCTAGAGGCATTGTTTTCTTGGGGAGTCAGGATGTAAAACCAGGGTGGACGAAGTGAGGCCAGACGTGGGCCTGTGAGACCTTGAGTGCAAATGGACTAGGCAGGTCCAGTGCCCAGGAACACAGAAGGTGTAGCTGGCAAATTGAGGTCAGCTTCTGAGGAGATAGTGCCTGACAGTACTCTCTGAGTAAATATGGGACTAGAAGAGATGTCCAGTGTGCCAGATACAAAGTAGACCGGGGAGGGGGGCGCCGATTTGAGTATAGTCTGGCTGTCTTTGCTTTGGGGCTATATTCTCCTGTGGAGTCAGGGCTGGAGCAGTGGAAGTTCCAATTACTTGGATATCAGAGAGGTAGAGGGCTCTCCTCCCACCCCACCATTGTGCTCCACCCCACCTCCCTGCCTTGTTTCATTCAAAGAACTCAGGCCTCCCCCACTTTCCCTTTTTTGGTGGGATTTGCAGGGGAAGCCATGACATCTCTAGGTCCTCTCCCCTCTGTAGAGACCAGGTATGCTACCAGGCAGCCGAATGACACCTCAGGGACCTTCCATGGGACCCCCTGGCTATGGGGGGAACCCTTCAGTCCGACCTGGCCTGGCCCAGTCAGGGATGGACCAGTCCCGCAAGAGACCTGCGCCTCAGCAGATCCAGCAGGTCCAGCAGCAGGCGGTCCAAAATCGGAACCACAAGTAAGATGATCCCAGGGTGGAGGGAGGGAGGGAGGAGGCCTGAGAGGACGCAGGTGCTGGGGTGCCTGAGCAGAGAAGCGCAGTGCCGTGTCAGCAGGCGGTGCTCATTCTTGAAATAATTGCTTCGTGTTTGTTAGGGGCGGGGGTGTCTTCGATTTGAGACAAGCTTTGCAGTTTCTTCACTTTACTATAAATGGAGGTGCTGACAGCCTGTCTTCATGTTCTGGCTAGTTCCATCCCAACCTGATAACAGTATTTATTCCAAACAGTGCAAAAAAAAAGAAGATGGCTGACAAAATTCTACCTCAAAGGGTGAGTCCAGGGTATAGACCTTCTTGAGGGTGTGGTGAGTTGGAGAGTAGAGATGGTCAGCCTTAGATCCCAATGATATCTTTCTGTTCCCTAAGATTCGTGAACTGGTACCAGAATCCCAGGCCTATATGGATCTCTTGGCTTTTGAAAGGAAACTGGACCAGACTATCATGAGGAAACGGCTAGATATCCAGGAGGCCTTGAAACGTCCCATCAAGGTAACACAGGAGAGTACTAGGCAGAGAGCCAAAGGAGAGGACTCAGGAACCTTCAGCAGGCTTAGGATGAGAAATCAAAGGCATAGCACAGCTTTCCTTGGCATTTAAATTACATCTCTTCTGCCTACAAACTGAGAATTACATTAGAAACGTAAGAACAGAACAGCAAAGGGGAAGGGGCTTTTGATAGTTCTTGCACCAGAAATATACCCTGTTGGTGTTTTTGCCGTAACTGCTCTGCCACCTTGGGAACCTGGCATCTTGCATGACTGTCTACCTGGCATCCCGGTGAATGCATTTGCACTGAGGCCCGTGGCCTGTGCTCCTCTTCTCATTGGAATCTCCATCCAGCCACCCCAGGGACTGGGTAGACAGTAAGCCAGTCTGTTAGGAGTCATTGTCGGGTTTGGGGGGACCCTTGTCTTCAACATCAAACCACTGAGGCCCCACTGTCAATCCTGTTTCTGCCTTCCTCAGCAAAAACGGAAGCTGCGAATTTTCATTTCTAACACTTTCAATCCGGCTAAGTCAGATGCTGAGGATGGAGAAGGGACGGTGGCTTCCTGGGAACTTCGGGTAGAAGGACGGCTCCTGGAGGATGTGAGTTCAAGGTCCACTGTGGTCGGTGTCTAGGGTGGGAGCTTCTGGGAACAAGCAGTATTGTCTGGTTGGCAGGAAGCCTGACTGGTGCTTACAGCTCCTGTTGGAAACAGCAGGGAGAGGGTCACTGTGTTCTCTGCACTAACAGACAATGGTTCTTTGTGTCTGGCTCCCACAGCTTGGCCCTCTCTGTGGTATCACATCGAGAACCTTATTGTGCTGGGATTTGATTTGTTGTTTACCTCTCTTCTGATGCTGCTAGCCATTGGGTTTGGCAGTATCTGCAGATTTTTCAGTTATTTTTTTTCTTGTAAACCAAGTGAATTTGCACTTAACATTTGGGCCATGCTCTCTTCCCTGAGTCCTTGAGGTCGTTGATTTCTGCTGTGGCCTCTCCGTCTTCCCAGCTCCTATTGGAAACAGCTCGCAGTTTATGTGGGATTGATTTCTGTGCCTGGCTCTTTGTTGTTTCATGGGGAACATCAGCTGCCAGGTGATAGCTTCCAGCTTCCCACCCCAGAAGCTCCTTGGAGACGCTCACCTGCCATTCCCTTATACTCTCTGGCTCTCTAGTTTTAGCTGTTCACAGGCAAACCAGTGTGAACGCATTTTTCAGAAGAACCAGGGGTCAATGTCGGAGCCTCCGTTTTCTCTATATAGGTCCAGTCCATCTGCCAGTGGTGCCATGTCATCCAGATAAAGCTGTTTTTGTTCTGGCTGCTTATTACCTGTGATTCATTTCTCCTCTAGAGTCAGAATTTTCTCTGTTCAGACTCGCTTTTTTCTGTGTAAAGGTTTGGCTTAACTTGCATCATTTCCCTTGGGAAAAAGAGGTGGGCAAGCCAATGACCCTATACACGTTATAGGCTGCTTCTTCGGGGTTCTGTTGCTACCGCAACTTGTTTAATAGACACCTACCTTGCCATTTCCTAAGATACACTCAGAAGACATTTTTGTTTTTTTCCCATTGCTTTTGTGGGTTCCTTGTTTATGGGACTTTGTTTTGGGGAATTTCTTCTGGCTTTTTCTAACATCACGTCTCATCTCTCTTTTCCAGTCAGCCTTGTCCAAATATGATGCCACCAAACAAAAGAGGAAGTTTTCTTCTTTTTTTAAATCCTTGGTGATCGAACTGGACAAAGACCTGTATGGACCAGACAACCATCTGGTAGAAGTGAGTAGTTCCGTCCTCTAGACTTTGGCTTTATCAGTAGTGGATGATGGCCTTGGGAGCTAAACTTCAGTGTCTAGGGAGAGGGGCGTGGGTACCTCCAATGCAGTTTGCACATTGGCCTCCAGGTGGCACTAGATGTTTGGTTTTGGTACTGTTTGGACCCAAGAGTTCTTATAGTCTGACTTGTCCCACCTTTTAAATTTAATTATCTTGATTGCTGCCCCCACTCTCAAGAGAAAGTCTAATGGAGGCTTTTTATACATGCCAGGAATGGTGAGATGTAGCTCTCCACACGCCATTCATCTTTTTTCCTGGTAACAAGTGCTGTGTTTAAGGGGGTTCATTAATAGGATTTAGTCCTTACCAAGGCTACTTCTTCTCTTTTCGGAGAAGGCAATGGCAACCCACTCCAGTACTCTTGCCTGGAAAATCCCATAGACGGAGGAGCCTGGTGGGCTGCAGTCCATGGGGTTGCTAAGAGTCAGACACAACTGAGTGGCTTCACTTTCACTTTTCACTTTCATGCATTGGAGAAGGAAATGGCAACCCACTCCAGTGTTCTTGCCTGGAGAATCCCAGGGACGGGGGAGCCTGGTGGGCTGCCATCTATGGGGTTGCACAGAGACGGACACAACTGAAGCGACTTAGCAGCAGCAGCAGCAAGGCTACTTTTACAGATCTGCTGCTTGCTTTTGGTTCCTGCTTTGTTTAGATTCACATTCCAAATCATCAAAAATTCTTTATTATAATGCCTGATTACATAGTGTTCTAAAGACCTTGTTAGCAGCAGTGTTCTTTGTGATACAGTCAAAACAAGAATGAGATAGTCGAGCACTCCAAGTGAACTTAACCTGCTCCTTTCTTTGCCAGTGTAGCCGCAGCCCCTTAACCTCAACCACTAAGAAACATGGGAAGGTCTTTACCATCTAATAAGGGAAGTAAGTCATAGAATCAATAGAAATTTGTAAATATATTTAACTTTATAGCAGTAGAGCATAGTGCCTGAGAATGTGGACTGTGGACTCCAACACACCAGAGCTCAGATAACAGCTCCACCACTTACTGGCTGTTGACCTTGGGCAGCTTGCTTCATTCTTGTAAGCATTAGTTTTCTCATCTGTAAAATAGGTTTAATCGTGCCTTTCTCATATGGATGTTGTGGGGATTCAATGTGATAATCCAAGTACATGTCCTAGAATACTTTGGCACATAGTAAGTACTCAGTAGATGATAGCTATGTTATTTTACTGTACACATGTATATTATCCGTTTTGTGGATAAAATTATCACTGAAAATACAGGCTAATTTAAATGTGACCCTGAGCAATCAGAATTAAAATGTCTGTCTCCTTATAGACAGGAATCCCAAAGTCATATGCGGTTTTTTAAAATGTCTCATGCTGTTGCTCTTCTCCAGTAGCCTCATTAATCAAAGTTGAAAATTCAGTCATTACAGAAGCTCTTCCCTCCCACCCCAGCTCTTCCTCTGGGAGAGCACCCCCTGACATCTTCCTCTCTGTAGTGGCACAGGACCGCCACTACCCAGGAGACGGACGGCTTCCAGGTGAAGCGGCCAGGAGACGTGAATGTGCGGTGCACTGTCCTGCTGATGCTGGACTACCAGGTATCTGCTGCCCTGAGGAGGCCCAGCTTTCAGCCCCATCCCATCAGCAGTCTGACATTTAAAGGCAGTTTAAGTCTAGTTGCAGGGAATTTGCCATCAGACTGTTAGCTCCCTGCATATCTTTAAGGGATAGGTTCTTAGTCATTTCTGAGTTCCTCTTCGTGTTTTTCTGCTCCAGAGAAAGCACGCCATGAATGCCTGTTGAATGGCATGAATGTGTGGCCACACCAAGTGCCCCATAATAGCACATAGACTCAGCTCAGTAGCTTCACCTCTGTACCCTCGTTCTCTCCAGCCTCCTCAGTTTAAATTAGACCCTCGTCTGGCTCGGCTCCTGGGCATCCACACCCAGACCCGTCCGGTGATCATTCAAGCACTGTGGCAGTATATTAAGACACACAAGCTCCAGGACCCACATGAGCGGGAGTTTGTCATTTGTGACAAGTACCTCCAGCAGGTGAGAAAAGTCTCCACTCTTTTCTCAAGTCCACTGCAGCACTAGGTGTACTCTTAGCTGCTTCTCCTCTTTCCCACAGATCTTTGAGTCTCAACGTATGAAGTTTTCAGAGATTCCCCAACGGCTCCATGCCTTGCTTATGCCACCTGAGCCCATTATCATTAATCATGTCATCAGGTAAGGATGTGTACGCAAGGCAGTGTGTGCTGGAGCTGGCTTGTATCACCTGCACAAGTCAGTTCTCAGAATTTTTAGGAAATTTATAAGCAGGTTGTTAAACACAGTCATTATTTAGGATTATATAAACTTGCGATTAAATACATTATATAAAAAATAAGTGTAAATGTACTCAGAAAGTCATCATATCTGAGTTATATTGGTTTACTGGTGTTTGGGCTTCCCTGGTGGTTCAGATGGTAAAGAATCTGCCTGCAATGCAGGAGACCCAGGTTCAATCCCTGAGTCAGGAAAATACCTGGAGAAGAGAATGGCAACCCACTCCAGTATTCTTGCCTGGAGAATTCCATGGACAGAGGAGCCGGGCCGGTTACAGTCCGTGGAGTCTCAAAGAGTCAGACACGACTGAGCAACTGACATACACATACTGGTGTGTGTTTTTGAAGTTACTTCTGTCTCTTGCATCTGTGTGGTGGAAATACTATCTAATGATGTGTTACTGCACATCCCTTCCCAGTTCCTCAATGAGTGATATAATGTCGGCATCTTGAAATCAACCATGTTGAGAATAGTTAAAACACAGAAATTAGCAAATGCTCCAAGTCAGGGCTTTTTCTTACCATTCTTTTTCTCTTTTGGAGAATCAGTTATTAGAATTTATCAGCTCATCACTGACGAACTCCTGTCTTTTCTCTGGGTGGTAGGACATTCCAGTCTGAGACTCCAACTCCCGTTACTTCTGCCTGCTTTTCTGTTCAGAAGATGGATGGACAAGGCATGTCTAGGCAGATAGTGAAAGAAGGCACTTTCTCCTCAGAGCACCATGTCTTCTGGCTCTACATAGTCTTTGCCTTCTTTCCCTTACTCCATATTAACTCCAGTAAAGCTGTCCTTTCACTAGACCCTGAACCATCATCACTCAGCTGATAGTAATTCCTACAACCCATACGCTGGGTCAGTAGAAGCTAGTTTGTCCTATATTCGTGTGGTTAAATTTAGGTCACGTTTTATTTTGTGTGGTGTGTATTTACTTGAATGTATTTTCAGAGTCAGTTTAAGTTTAATAAGTAAAGATACTGTAGCAGTGGTCTCTTCGTGGGGAAGGAGAAACTTACTTTTCATTGGCTATCTTTTGTACCATTTGACTTTTTACCATTACTACTGAGGCTTATATGCAGTATATTGCACCCAGTTAAAATCTGATGATTTTTGGCTGATGTGCACATCCTATAGCTACCACCACAGGGAGAGTACAGAGCATTTCTGTCACACCAGCAAGGTCTCTGGTACCCTTTTGCAGTCAACTCCTTGCCCTTCAGTCTAAGACTTGTGTAATTAGGTCTTAGGGAATAAGCCCTTTACCAGGCCCCCTTGGTTTCCTCCTCAGTGTTGACCCGAATGATCAGAAAAAGACAGCTTGTTATGACATTGATGTGGAAGTGGATGATACCTTGAAGACCCAGATGAATTCTTTTCTGCTGTCTACTGCCAGCCAGCAGGAGATTGCTACTCTAGACAACAAGGTAGGGACCATGGCCTGGATGGTTGGGTGTCACCAGCCCTCTATCACAGCTTCTTGGCTTCTTTGATTTTTGATATTCGTTCAAAATATATTGATACCCAATATATGCTGGGCACTCTGGTGCTGGTTGGAGCCAGACACACATAAGTTCTGATTCTTAACTATATCTCTTAATAGCTTTGAGCCTCAGTTTCTGATCTGTGAAACCATAATGCCTGTTTTTCTAAAGTTGTTATGAGGATTAAATGAGACAATGTATGTGAAGACATGACCTTGTATCTGGCACATAAAAATAAATGGCGGCTGCTGCTTCTGTTGTTATTACCATGAACGTTATTAGACATAGTCCATGCAAGTAAAGCCAGAAAGGCTCTGGGAACACAAAGGAAAACAGAAAGGCTTTCTTGGAAGAGGTGATGCCCCAACCTAATCTTGAAGGACATGGGAGTCAACATGGTAGTTGGACTCTAAAGAAAACTAAGCACCAGAGAATTGATGCTTTTGAACTGTGGTGCTGGAGAAGACTCTTGAGAGTCCCTTGGACTGCAAGATCAAACCAGTCAATCCTAAAAGAAATCAGTCCTGAATATTCATTGGAAGGACTGATGCTGAAGCTGAAACTCCCAATACTTTGGCCACCTGATGCGAAGAACTGACTCCTTGGAAAAGACCCTGATGCTGGGAAAGATTGAAGGCAGGAGAGGGGGAAGACAGAGGATGAGATGGCTGGATGGCATCACCGAGTCAATGGACATGAGTTTGAGCAAGCTCTAGGAGTTGGTGATGGACAGGGAGGCCTGGCGTGCTGCAGTCCATGGGGTTGCAAAGAGTCGGACACAACTGAGCGACTGAACTGAACTGATGGGAGTCAAGAAAAGGGGAGAAAGGATGATGGTACTTGAGGGTGTGGGGGGCAGAGGACATTCCAGGAAGAGGGAGCAGGGTATATGCAGGCCCAGAGATGAGCAGAGAACCTGGCATGTTGAAGAAACACAATCTCTTCACTGTGTAAGATAAAGCTCGGGGTGCCAGGGAGAAGAAATGAGAGGGAAGCAGGAACCTAGTCCTGAAACCACTTTGAGGCAGGGTAAACTGGTTTATACTTTGTCCTGAAAATGGGAGGGCCTGGTGCTGTTTTATTTAGAATGCTCACTGGCAGGATAGTGGGAGGTGAACTGTAAGGGGGTCAGATCTGGGGGAAGGAAGCCTGGGTGGGGGATGGTGCAATAATGCTCATGATGTATGCTATGGGCCTAACCTTACGGCGTTGATCGTGAGGACGGATGGACGTGAGTAGCTAGGTTTGGGAGGTGTTGAGGTGGAACTGTAGGGATCTGGACACTGGATGGAGAGGTGGGGTGAGGTGTGAGGGAGAAGAGGTGTTAAGAAGACCTCCAGGTTTTCAGCTGGAGTGTGCAGTTGTAGTCATTCAGATTGGGAGCAGGAGAAGCAAGCCTTGGGAAAAGGTAGTGATTTTGTTTTGGGGAGTTTAAGGTGTCTTGAGGTGTCAAGCAGATGCATCAGTAGGAGTGTAGAAAATGGTCTGTGATCTGCAGCCTGGGGACTCGTTACCGTCAGTGGTGCTGGAAGACATACAAGTAGATGAAATTACCAGGAAGAGTGTGGAGCATCAGCGAACAAAACCCACGGACCACAGCTGCAGAGAAAGCCCTGTGTACCACTTCTTTTCTACCTGAGAGTTTCCAGACCTGTTTCTGCTGTGGATTAAAAATTTCCCATGTAGTGTCATCCACAGTGGACATGGTGCAGACTGTAAGGAAAACTTCACACACGGGCGGTGGACAGAGACAGCACCAAGCACCAGAGCAGGTGGGGCCCTGGGCAGCAGTGCCATTTGGGGGCTGCATTCTGTTCCTTGGTTGGGAGTGGCACAAGGAGAAGTCATACACTGCCTGCCACTTAACTTTGCTTTTCCCCAACGTGGAAATGTTATGAACTTCTTTTCCTTCTTCCTTTCAGATCCATGAGACAATAGAGACTATCAATCAGCTGAAGACCCAGCGGGAGTTCATGCTGAGCTTTGCCAGAGACCCTCAGGGTTTCATCAATGACTGGCTTCAGTCCCAGTGCCGGGACCTCAAGGTAGAGAACCGGGGACAGGTGCAGAGACTTGGGCCCAAGAGGCACACGTCTGCTCTGTGTCTGTAGCATGTGGTGGAGAGCCGGGGAGAGGCGAGGGGCCAGACTTTCTTCAGCGAGTTCTAGTAGGGAAATGGAAATGAAACCGTCAAGTGTTTATCTCGTATTTACCGTGTGCTGTCACTGTGCTCACGTTGTAGGGGATACAGAGTGCAAAACTCGGCCCCTGCTTTCAAAGTAGCATCCATTCTGTTTGAGAAACCAGGCTAATGGGATTTTAAAAGTAGTAAATCATGTGTGACATTATCAGAATTTCACCGGTACCAATAAGATGAAACAACGGAGAAGGGAGATTGTTGAGACTAGGATAGCTTGGAAAGGCTTTCTGGAGAATTTGGGATTTGAGAGAGGGGTGCTCTCTGAGAGGAGCTCGCAGAGAGAGGAGCACCGCAAGCTCAGGCAGGAAGGCACGAGTGAGCACAGTATGTGAGGCGCGCCCTCAGTTCTCGCCTGTCCTGTGCTGACTGCAGCCAGCCTGGCCAGAGGAGCAGGGCACGGGGGTGCCAGGAAGGATCCCTGAACAAGGCAGGGGCTTGTCCACAGCATGAGTGGCTTGGGGTGCTGTTTTAGTGGTTTAGTAAAGTATCACAGCCCCCGTGGCTTAAACAAGGGAAATGGATGGTCTCACAGTTCTGGAGGCTAGAGCCTGAAGTCACAGTGTCAGCAGGGTTTGGCCCCTTCCAAGGGTGGGGAGGGAGAGTCTGTTCCAGGCCTCTCTCCTGGCTTTTAGTCGCTCAGGTGCTTCTTGGTTTGCAGATGGTGTTCTCCATGTGTGTGCCCGTTGTCTTTCCTCTGTACGTGTCTGTCTCTGTGTCTGAGTTTCCCCTTTTTATAAAGATACCCATCATTGGATTAGGCCCACCCTAACGACCTTATCCTAACTTGATCATCTGCAGAGACCCTATTTCCAAAGAAGGTCACATTCACAGGTACCGAGGGCTTAGGATTTCAGTATCTTTTAGGGAACACTGTTCAGTCCATAACAGATGACAAGGAAGGAAACAAGCCTGTTCTCTCTCCCGCTTCCCGTTCTGTCTCAGGTCATGACTGATGTGGTGGGTAACTCAGAGGAGGAACGCCGAGCAGAGTTCTACTTCCAGCCTTGGGCCCAGGAGGCTGTGTGTCGATATTTCTACTCCAAGGTAGGCACCTAGGGTGCAGAGGAGAAACTGACAAAAGGCAAGGGGTCTGCACCTGGTGGGGCTCAGTGGCGTCAAGAGCAACTTGTGGTTTGTCTCATCCTCCACTCCCTCCACTATTTTCTCCTTAGGTGCAGCAGAGACGACAAGAATTAGAGCAAGCCCTGGGGATCCGAAATACATAGGGCTTCTCCCACAGCCCTGATTGGCTGCACCAATTTCTTTACTGGGCCCTGTGCTGCCTGCCTCATGGCACCTGCCTTGGTCTTGCTTGGGGCTTTCCAGGGGATGCTGTCGGTTCTAAGACAACACCAGAATGAAGAGGGTCTCACGTGACACCGGCTCTCCTCTTCTCCCACCCCATCCCTTCCTATCCCCAGCTTCCCTTTGCCCCACAAAGTTCCCATGTGCCTCTCCCCTCCCCTGGTCTGCATAGGACCTCTAGATAGTATTAGAGAGAGAACCTGTAGTGGTAATCAGTGCATTGAATGGATTGGGCCTAAGGCCAAGTGGTCTTCAAGGGGACCAGCTACACTGATCCTGCCCTTCAGAGACCCAGGAGTTAGGAGCTATAGTCCCTTCTCCACGACTCAGGCCTGAGGGCACTCTATAAGCTAGTTGATCTTGGCTCTCCTGATAACAGAATCCAGTTTCCTTCCTTCCCTCCACAGGTATGGAGCAAACTCTCCCTTCCCTTGTTGCCCTCTAGCACTAAAGGAACCCTGGCTCTTGGGCTCCACTGTGCCCCAGGTCAGTCCGCAGCCCTCCAGATGGGCCTGCTGTCTCAGTGCTCCTCCCCTCCCTTACAGGGGGTCCACATCAGTATTAGAGTTTGTTCTCGTAGTATTGCTCCCGCCCAGCACACTCCCTGTAGCTGCTGTTGAGGATTCCCTCCTGTCTGTCCTAACTGAGGGCATTCGGGTGGGGGAATCTTGCCTTTCCCTGTCAGAGCCCCGGGGACCTCACCTAGGGTGCTGTCATTGCCAGCAGAGGCTGTTCCTTTCTGCTGTAGCGTGGAGGTGTGATTCATTCATTCACTCCGCCCTGCCTCCCCCATCCCTTCATGGAGAAACAGGCCTGCAATCAAACGGGTAAAAGCCCTGGGCCATCCCTGTCTTCCTGCCCCTTGTCTGCCCAGTTGACACCCACTGGTGACTGCTAGGGCACTGAGGAGTGAAAGCGCCTAGGGCTGGAGAGAGCTCTGACTCGGGTTTGTGACTCTTCCCTCTCCCTGCCTCACAGGATTGTGACCCCCAGCCCCCGCCCTCAAAGCTTCAGACCCCTCAGGTAGCAGCAGGACCTTGTTGTGTGATCTTGGCCCCTTGGAACTGAGATGGTTTTGCATCTTTCCAGGAGAGCCTCAAATTCTTCCAGGTTGTATCACCCCCCCCCCCCCCCCCCCCCGAGTTAACATATCCCAGGCTCGCAGACTCAACACAGCAGGGTGGGAGACAGCTGGGCACAGAGGGGGAATTCCGTTCGGCATGGGCTGTAAACCTGCAGAACTGACAAAGCCCCTGCTTCCCCACCCCCTCCTCAGGCTCCTGCGAGCACATCCCCCAGCCCTGTATCCCTGCCTGTTCCATGCTGGGGACAGCAGGACTCTCTCCCCATCTTCTTCCAGTCATTAATCCTCCCCTCCCCGAAAGGTTCTCCCCACAGTGACACTGGACAGCCTCTGTCCCTGGGGCTGGAACCATGAGAAGGAAGCTCAGCACTCCTACAGTGTCCCTGTTGAAGATAACTGTTTTTATTAACTGAATTATTATGTTTTTTTCATGGACCAAAATTTTTTTTGTACTGCCCCCTTATCAGTGTCACCCAGTTTTAATAAAAGAATCTTCTGAAGAACAGGTCCCCCTCCGTACTGACGGAGAGCTCTTCCCTGAGTGTTCTCCAATGCCATTAGCCATGCTCATGGTGTTTGTTCATTTGACAAGTGTTTATTGAGAACCTGCTGTGCGCCATCTGTGGTTCCAGGCACTGGGGATATGGTGGAAAATAAGGTTTCTACCCTATGGGTCTCAAAGTTTTGCCTTAGAGCTTGTTCTGTCAGCCCCAGTGGTCCAAGCAGGGCAGATGCTGGCTGAGATTAGCAGGCTTCATCACTGCATCTGAGTCCTGCCCTCAGTTCCTGTTAAGTGGCACTGACATCCTCTCCCTTGCGCTTCTGCGTTCCCCAGGGTATCCTTGGGCACCTGTGATCCCTTACACAATGATCCTGAGCCTCTAGAGTGCTCAGGGCTCCCATCTGCACACGGGCCGGAGACGTTTGTGTTCTCTGTGCCTGTCACTCTTTAACGTTCCACTTTCTCAACTCTGAGTAAGATTTTGGTTCTTAAGACTGGCGTGGATGTGCTCTGCTATCATCCTGGTACTGTAGATGGCCAACCCCTCACTGGTAGAGCTAACACTCTCAGGATTGGTTCCCAGTAGCAGAAGCAGGAAGTTCTGCCTCTGTTGCCGTCATAATAGGCTTGCTTCCCACCAGGTGGCTCTTTGCTTTCCTCCTCTGTGCCATTATCTAGCTTGGTTCTAACCAAGAAGGGAATTTAAGATACAGGACGAAGGCAACCACATTTCAAAACTAACTAAAAAGTTAACCTTTACTTCCGTGGATGTGAATACTCAAGTATTGCCTATGTGCAGTCAAACCCAGCAAGGATACAACCACTGTTCCCAGTCTGGAATGTGGGGGGTTATCAGACTTGAGTAGGAAAAAGCAGAGAGAAGTGTGTGTGGGTGATAACTTGGAGTGGAAAAAATTGATGTCAAGGACATTGAAATGGCATCTGTTTTCACCCAGGCTAATTACATGTGTAATGAATGGCTGATGAACCATTATTAATTTCAAGCAAATAATCTACAGTTTGCTCTTGGGAAAAGAACTCTTGTGTAACAGATAAGTTCCTGTGACAAGCTAATTCTGAATCTCTGCACACTTCATTCCTATATAAATGAACAAATTCTTTGTCTCCTAAAAATGATTGTAGGGAGAAAATGAGAGATGGAAACATTTAGGCAAAAACACGAGGTTATTTTATGCATAAACATCCATTCTTTGGGGTTCTCATCCTATGTGCCAGGGACACAAGCATTCTTTCTCTTCATCACCCATAATCGGAGCTCCCAGCTGGCAGCCTGGCACTGGTGCCTTTTTCTCAATGCCAGGGTAATAACAGTAATCTGCAGGAAGCTGGCTATGTAGTAGGCTTAATTTTGTTCCTAAGAGAAATCAGCTGCTGATTTCATTTATGTCCCTGTAAGGGAACTCCCTGGCCATGGGAGCAGAGTATGGTGGGCTTTTCCAGGGCAGTCCCTAGAACTCAGAAACCATTTCTCCCCAGTCTTGGTCTCAGGGCCACTGACCCTGATTCAGTGGTTGCACACAGACTCCCCTCTGGCCCAGTACTTAGCACAGTTTGCAGCCAGCAACAGCCCAGTGGGACGGAAACACCCACTCAGCAGTTGGCCAAGCCAGGAGGTCAGCACGTGAGCACACAGTGGTGTCTGCCTTCCAGGCCAAGGTGCACAGACAGCTGGAGTGTTAGGGGCCTTTGCCCCGCTCTCCACATCAGCCTAGAAACAGAAGCTCGCTGCTTAAACATTGCTGTGGGCAACGTAGAGCCTTGAGCTACTCAGTGTGTCCCTTGCACTCTCCCTCCTCCCAAAAGCACACACCCCACTTAGTCTCAGTTACAGCATCTGAGACCACAAGGCTCTACAAGGCTCACAGCTGCCCCAGGTCCTGCCTCCCTCCCCTTTCTGGCTTCTGCAAAATAGCCACTAAGCTGAAGGAGCCCCTGGCATGGTGGTAGCTGGGAAACCCAAGAGAGAAGTGAAGGAAGCTCAGTGCCTCTCAAGGACAGTGAACACTTGGGCTGCCTCCCTTCTTCTGTCCTCCTCAAGCCCAGAGTCTGCAAAAGACTTGTGGACCACTTTGCGTCCAACTTTAACCCTTCCTGCCCTCCTTTCTGGAAGGCATTCAGGTGAGGAGAGACCCACTGGTGGGTTCTGTTTCTCAGGCTAGTGGGGTCTTCTTATCCTTTGGCTGCCCCCAAAGCAGGCCCTCCTCTCACCTTCTATGTGGTCTTACCTTACGTAAAAGGGCTCACACCCTCCACCTCACTCAAACACAGCGCTGCAGTGGAGCTAGAGTGGGACCAGTGACACGTGACCCATCACTGCCAGAGGATAAGCCTGCAGAGGAGTTTTGGGGTCCAGGGAGATCATGTGGGGGCAATTCCTACCTTGGAAAAGCAAGCATGCCTGTGTCTGCTGCTAGGACTGAATACAGCTTATTCCAGGGCTAGGGGACAGAAGGGAGTGCAGGGGACTGCTCACTTGTTCCTTATCTGGGCTTGCTCTTGGCAGACCTCAAGATGAGCCCATTGCAGGGAGGGAGGGGGGTGAGGACCTGGGCAGGAGCCAAGGGAAGAAGCCTGCCAGCACCGTCAGCTGGCAAACCTAAGAGGAAAAGCGGGCCTGGTCTGTGCCCCATTCCTGTTCCCCACCTGTCTCTCCCCTTTTCCCCCCTTTCCCTGGCCCTGCCAGACTCTCTCCCTGGGTGCCCGCCTTCCCTCCCCTGGAGGGCGGGGCTTGGCTGCACCCACGTGTGTTGGAGTTATATGCTCCCAGCCGGCAGGGGAGCCGGGGAGAGTGGCACCCAGCTGGCGGCTCAGGCAGAGAGCAGCACCATGACCGGCAAGAAAATCTGCATTGTAGGCTCTGGCAACTGGTAAGCAGCTCTGTCAAGGAGTGTGTTGGGGGGGCAGGAGGGGCTCCCTCGAGTCTTCGGAAGTCAGGGAGGGAGGCTTGGCGAGCAGGAAGTGCTCTGGCTCCCGCTGCTGTCTCTTGCCTACCCCACCAGGACAGAGGGCGCCCCGACCCCTCCTGGCCCTTGCCTCTTGGCAGTGGCACCTGTTCCCCACAGGAAGGGAGCCTCCAGAGGGCTCCCTGCCTGAAAAGCTGCGTGGGCGGCGGCGGTGGGGGGCAGTGTTGGGAGATCAGAAAGCTGGCCCCCTTCTGAAGCAGCAGTGTCAGGGAGGCTGAGTCTCCTTTCTATTGCCTGCTCATTAGAGACACAGTGTCATAGGGGAGGGGGTGACAAGCGAGGTGGCAAGTAAATAACCCAGTGGATACTGTGATATCCCGAGGTAGAGCACAGTCCCCTCCCCGCCACTGTTCCTGCCTCATCACTCCACTTTTTGTGCTCTCCGCTCCCGTCAGGGGCTCAGCCATCGCCAAGATTGTGGGTGGCAATGCAGCCCAGCTGGCACACTTTGACCCACGGGTGACCATGTGGGTGTTTGAGGAAGACATCGGGGGCAGAAAGCTGACAGAGATCATCAACACACAGCACGAGAATGTCAAATACCTGCCAGGGCACAAGCTGCCCCCCAATGTGGTGAGCCCCAACACCCCGTAGAAAGGGAGCGGGAAGCGGAGGGGTGCTTCCTGCTGGGAGGGGGCCATTTCATGTGCCACTGGTCTTGAGAAGCATCTCAGGAGGGCTCCTCCAGGCACAGGGTACCCTCGTGCACAGCTCCCAGAGCACTCTGCGACTGAGGACAACCCGAGTGCATACCCCTGCATCTCCACCTTGCCCCGTGGGCTCCCAGGAGGAAACGGACGGGGAGAAGATGAGGAAGTTGGCCTCCATGACAACCAGAGGCAGGTTCTCTGGTTCCCAGACTTGGGGTTCGGGTAGTGCCTGCTGGGCTCTAATCCTGTTACTCATTCACTGGGTGATTAGCAGACATGGAGACTGCTCCTTGGACTTAAGGTCTTTGGTCAAATCCATGTGGCTTACTCCCCACCTAGAAAGGGCGAGCAGGGAAGAGAGCAGGAAGACTGGGGCTCTCCAATCCCAGCTGGGGGCCCTAAGGAGCAGGGTGATGAAATCTTACTTGTCCTCTTCCTCCTGCCAAGCCCAGATCTCACTGTCCCACAGCCAAGGGCTAGGAGAGGGCTGGGAGGAGGTTTCCAAGAGTTCTCAAGAGTCCAGGACAGCTGAAGCATAGAAGAAATAATGGCGAGGGGGGAGAACAGTGTCGCTCCTCCAGGTTCAGCCCTTCCAGATTCAACCCCAAAACTACCCTTCCTTCTTCCCCACCAGCCTCACTCTGGTTCCTAGATCTCCCGAATGGGGCTCCACAGGGGCTAGAAGAAGTCTGTCAGGCCCATGAGCACTGGTCACCCCCACAGGTGGCTGTCCCTGATGTGGTCCAGGCTGCAGCGGATGCCGACATCCTGATCTTTGTGGTGCCCCATCAGTTCATCGGCAAGATCTGTGATCAGCTCAAGGGCCACCTGAAGGCCGATGCCATTGGCGTGTCTCTTATTAAGGTGCCAGAGACACCTTCCTGTGGAAGGGGGTACAGCCACCTGCTGTGGGGCTCAGGGTTGGTGAAGTGAGAGCCACAGAAAACTGCACAAGTAGGCCAGGAATTTTCTGAAGAGAGAAGAGTTAGCTCTGAGGGGGGGGGGGGGTGGGCGGGGGCTGGAGAAGCAGATGCCAAGGGCCACTGGGAAGAGGAAGTTGGTTGGGGAGTAGATAAGGTGTCAGTTTGGAGGCAGATGTCTTAGGGAATTTAGATGTATGAGGGATGCCTAGGGGATATGAGAAGCAGGCTGGTTTGAGGAGCTGAGAAGGGATGGAAGCTGGTTTGGAGTACTCAGGGGTGGGGTGTTCAGAGGTGTGGAGGGGATACATTACCTTGGAGAAGTAGGTTGTGGAAGAATTTTTGGATGCTTTCATTTTCACATGAAAACGCTATCTGCTCTCCTCACAGCAAGCTCTGGCTGCGCTGGACTAGGGGAGGACCTTTGGGGAGGGACACTGACAAAACAGTGAATTTGGAAGGGGCAGGATTTCTGGGTGGGAAGCCCTCAGTTGGGGTAAAAGGCACCTGTCCTGAGCTCCATCCTGTGCCCAGGGGGTAGACGAGGGCCCCAAGGGGCTGAAGCTCATCTCTGAAGTGATTGGGGAGCGCCTTGGCATCCCCATGAGCGTGCTGATGGGGGCCAACATTGCCAACGAGGTGGCTGATGAGAAGTTCTGTGAGACAACCATTGGTGAGACCCCACCCACCTACCTACATAGGGCAACTCTAGTTATATCCCCTCCCCATGCTTTATTTCCCACCCACCTAGCCATCTTCTCCCCATAAGGCAGGCGAAGAAAGAAGCATTAGAGATGAGGGGGGTTGGACGCCCCTATGGAAAGAGTTGTAGCTCCTGCTTCAGGCAGGTGTGGGAAGAAGAGTCAAGAGCCCCTTCTTAAAACGTTACCTCCTCCCCAATTTAGGTAGCAAGAACATGGCTCACGGACAGCTTCTGAAAGAGTTGATGCAGACACCCAATTTCCGCATCACAGTGGTGCAGGAGGTGGACACAGTAGAGATCTGTGGGGCCTTAAAGGTGAGAGGGGCACAGAGGCAGCTATGAGGTGAGAAGAAGGTCCTGAAAGAAGGCCTAGCTTAGCTGTACAACGTTGCTGGGGCTCCAGGTGCTCACTCCCCATCCTCACTGAGTAGGACACATGGGAAGCACTGCGGAAGCAAAGCCAGGATCACTCAGGCCTGCAATCGCTTACCTTCAGACACTGGGCTCCCTTCTTCCTTTCCTCTGAAGCCCCTTGTGGGACACCCTATCCCTGGCTCAAAGGGCTGGTCTGGTGGGGAAGAGGAGATGCCCTGGCGGAGCACCCGGGGTAACAGGAGATGAGATGTCCAGGACACCCAGACAGACTGATGACCAGAACTCTGGCTCCCAGACAGAGCTATGGATGGCTATCAGGGACATAAAACAGCCGTGGATGGGTGGGCCGGGTAGACCGGTTTTCAGGGAAAGTCCTCAAGGATGGAGTATAGGGCAGGGCTGGGGAGCCAGGAAGCACAAGTGCAAGCTAAAAGAAGGGAGTGCGCAAGGGGGGAAACCAAGAGTGGAGGGAGTTGAGGAGTGCACCCACCTTCCTTCATGATGATGGAAGAAGCCCGAGGCAGGCGCTGAGGGTCCCAAGTGGGGCCTGCGGGAGGGGTCCTTTCTCACCCATGACTCCACTCTTCAAAGAATATAGTGGCCGTGGGGGCTGGCTTCTGTGACGGCCTGGGCTTTGGCGACAACACCAAGGCGGCTGTGATCCGACTGGGACTCATGGAGATGATCGCCTTTGCCAAGCTCTTCTGCAGCGGCTCCGTGTCCTCTGCCACCTTCTTGGAGAGCTGCGGTGTTGCTGACCTCATCACTACCTGCTACGGAGGGCGGAACCGGAAGGTGGCCGAGGCCTTCGCCCGCACAGGAAAGGTGGGCCCTGGGGAGAATGGAGCAGGGAGGGTGGAGGGTGGGCCCTGTAGGTGTTAAGGCAGAGGAACCTGGCTTGTGTCATCTCTTGAGCACAAACATTAAGATTGTTGTGAACATTCCCATTTCTTTCCTCTTAAGACCCACCTCCTGCCGGAGCCCCAATCTCTCCATGTCACACTGACAACTCCCCTCTCCCATTTCCATCTGCCCGTCCTATTTTCTTCACAGTCCATTGAGCAGCTGGAGAAAGAGATGCTGAATGGACAGAAGCTGCAGGGGCCCCCGACAGCCCGGGAGCTGCACAGTATCCTCCAGCACAAAGGCATGGTGGACAAGTAAGTGTTGGGCCCAGCCCCACTCATGAGGGAACCATGGCCAGAAGTGCTCTCCCCGTTCATCATCTTCCTGAACCCTCCTCACTGCCCACCGTGAAGCAGGCAGAGAGGGAAGGCGGTCTTATGTTTACCCACAGAGCCAAGAGCCTGGAGAGGGCCTAGTGGGCCACTGCCCCCAGCTAGTGCATTGGCTCTGAATTCTTTCCAGTCTAGTGCTCTTCACACCACATGGCTAGGACCCTTTACATGGCCTCCCGCGGTCCTCTGCTATGTGGGTGGACAGGAATAAGCTTCTGTGACTGTCTGCCTTTCTGTCTATCACCGTCAGTCTAAGCCTCTTATTTGAGGCCATCCCTTCTGTCCTCGAATACTGTCCTGGGTGGTAAGGTGTGAGGAAAAGGACAGTCTTCTTTTCAGGGAGCACAGAGACAGTGGGGGTGATGAACTGATCTGAGCAGAGCTCTGTGGATTTGATAAAGAATCATAGAGCGAGAGAATTCGAAACAAGCTCAGAAGATCAGCTCACGACTGGTCAGGTAAAGCCTCCTGGTAAAAGGAGCAGCCTGGGAAGAAGGAAACTGGCATTTACTGAGCACCTTCACATAACTCCTAATCACTTCTTCACTACTTTGTTATACTGACTCCCTTTTACAGCTGATGATAGTGAGGCTCAGAGAGATTAAGTGGCTTGCCAAGTTGGAACAGAAGTTGATGCCAGGAAATCATGCAGGCAAGTTCAATATGATAGGGAGAAGGGCAATAAGAACCTAACCCTAAAACCCAGGGCTAGGAAATTCAACTTCTCAGCAGTTGGAAATTGAGAGCCAGGGTCTGCTTGAGCTTGAAGGCAGGAGAGCAGGGAGTAGAGGGTTAGGGGTGGAGGATTGGGGGCTCGTCTGGAGGCCAAGCTGGCTCTGTCCTTCCCCATTCTAGGTTCCCTCTGTTCACAGCTGTGTACAAGATATGCTACGAGAACCTGCCAGTGGGGGAATTCATCCTCTGCCTGCAGAATCATCCAGAACATGTGTGAGCAGGCCTGACGCCCAGGCCAGGCAGCCTCTTTATCAATGGAGACAGGCAGAAGCTTGGGGTGCCTGGCCACCAGGAGCTCCGGGACTCCCCACAGAGCAGTGTCTTCTCAGCTTTTCACTGAGTGACAGGAGGCTGAGGGCCCGGGTTCCTGCCTGGAGATCCTGAAGCAGCCCACAACCTCTTGGCCATCACATCTCACTGGAAATGGAGTTGCCTAGTCCCTCTCCAGATGGGGAGCTTTCTCCCTATCCTGTGAGAAGGGCAGAATCAGCCCCAGAGTGGCCTGCTTTGAGCCTGTGGGGGGAGGAGGGGAGGGAAAGGGAGGCAAGGCAAGGGCTGCTTCATGCTGCCTCACATAGACCAGAATTCTTGTCCCCATGCCTCAGCTACAAGAGGGATGAGGCAAGGGCTGCAGGGAGGGGTCTGGGCTTTTGAGCTGACATGGCCCCAGGGACCCCTTTGCTCTGACCTCTGCCAGGCCCCACAGGGCATCAATGGATCTCTCAGTGTTTGTTCATAAAATACAAAGATCTCAAACAACCGCCTTCTAGCTTCTCCTAGCAACATCTGCGTCCTCAGAAAGCTCTGGTCATCTCCCCTTTCCCCCTCCCCCAGGCTGCCCTGGCACCAGAGTTGCTGCCACGCTGGCATCTCTGGCCCTGGGGCTTGTCATTCTCTCTTGGGACTTCCCGGTCCCTAGTTCTTTGCCAGCTCCTCCCTACCATGCGTGACCTTTCCAAGCCTCTCTCACCCTCGCCACCAGTACCCTCTTTGGGGAGGAGGAACTTAATCTGCTGACAGAGCTACACCTTTTCATAGCAAACTCAGATCACCCTGCTCCCTGTGACCTTTGTAACTGCTCTGCCTCCCTTCTTGGGAGCTCTAGTGGGGGGAGGTGTCAGCTGGGTCCCTCCTGCTGCTGACTCCCCAAGACATCTTGGATCCTTACCTCCTCCTAAACCCTATACCCAATTCTCAGCCACCCCTAGAGCAGCCAGGGCAGCTAACCAGCACCTGTACCTGGAGGCCAAAGGGCCAGAGAGTGGGTAAGGGAGGACGAGCAGGTCCCCATCTTGGTGGTCCTGACACTCCAAGGTCAGCTCTCCTTTGTCACCTGAAGGCCTTCTCATGCAGAATTGACTTCTCTAGCACCTCAGGAGCTGGGAAACTCATGGAGGTGGAAAAACAGTCAAACCACACTACCCCCTGGGGTGAGAAGAAGAGGGAGAGGTCTGTGCTTTGCAGTGGCCTTGCTCCAGGCTAGAATGGCAGCAGGGGAATGTCACAGGTCAGCAGCTTGAGCCCCTGGCTATAAATAGAGCCCGAGGCCTCCTGTCACCTACAGCAGAGGGTCTCAGCTTCCTGTGCGGCAGTGCCTGGCACACTGTGGCTCTGACCAGCATTAAGTTAATCTTCCCTTACTCCTGGACAAACTAGGCAGGAGCTTGAGAGGAGGAGTCACCCTCACCAGTGAAGGGCAGAGCTTCCTGGGTCAGGCACTGAGGCTGGGCCCAGTTCGGGTGCTGACTGGATCCAGAAACTGCCTCTCCATGAGGTCAAAGTCAGGGCAAAATGACAGCTCCTTCCCTAGGCTGCAGCTGCGACACTCTTGGAGAGTCAGAAACCTTTGCTTATTTTTGTTCACTCCACCATTAACTGAATCTGAGGCTTCTGAATCAGGCCTACTTGCCTATCCAAAAAAAATTTTGCCTATCCAAAAACCGATTTGTTTTTTTCAGAAACAAGTTGGGGAAGGACGCTTAACTGCACGTGGCAATGCATGTGCAGTGATGC